>NC_045429.1:415462168-416117168 GCF_902635505.1 Sarcophilus harrisii | reverse complement strand
AGTATGAGTTTTATTTTTGTTTTTGTTTTGCTGAGCAATTGGGGGTTAAGAGAAGTGTTAAGTATCTGAGATCAGATTTGAACTCAGGTCCTTATGACTTAAGGGCTGGTGCTCTATCCACTGTGCCACCTAGCTGCCTCAAGAATATGAGTTTTCTAGGAAAAAATCTCTCAACAATCATATGAAAAAGTTGAAAGACAAAAAAAAAAAGGAAAAGGAAAATAATTTTTGGAGGAGCTATGTGAAGATAGGCATATTAATAACCTGTTGGTAAAACTATGAATTGATCTAGCCATCCTGGAAAGGAATTTGAAACTATGTCTTCAAATTTACTAAACTGTACATACCCTTTGACTCAGCAATACCACTAAGTCTATATACCCAAAGACAGAGAGAATAAGGACAAGGATACATATGTAAGAAAATATTTATAGCAGCCCCTTTTGTGATGGCAAAGAATGGGAGACTAAGTTGGTACATGGCTAAACAAATTATGATATACGGATGTAACGTAATACTACTGGGATGTAAGAAATGATGAAAGTGGCACTTTCAGGGAAAGACTGAGAAGATATGTATAAAGCAATGCAGAATGAAGTGTTCAGAACCAAGAGAACAATTTAAATAATAACAAAAACATTATAAATAACTTTGAAAGACTTAAGAACTTTGATCAATGCAATGACCAACCAGAATTTCTAGAAGAATGATGATGCAGCATGTTACCCACCCTCCTGAGAGAGAGGTGATAAATTCAGGGTAGAGACTGGGACATAATTTTTGGACATGACCAACATGGGAATTGTTTTTGCTTGATGCTGCATAGTTATTATAAATGTTTTGTTTTTCCTTTTTATCAACAGGGATGGGTGAGAGAGAGAGAGAGAAAAAATAGATTCTTGTTAACTGAAAATAAATTAAATTAAGCTTTAAAAGATATTCATGTAAGGAAGCCCAGGAATCAGGGGGAGACAAGCATGAGAGTAAATATTTGGGAGATGATAAAAAAAGATGCAGAAATAGTAACAACACAGTTACCACAGAAGTATATTTATAGACAAGCATTGTCTAGAAAGGGGGGCTGCTGATCCATATGCAAAGACTCCTGTAGGGTATATGTTGACTGAACTCAAAAGTGCATTATTAACTACAGTACTTTTTTGTTTGTTTTATTTTGTTAAACATTTCCTAATTACATTTTAATTTGTTTGGTTTAATTCTCAGGAGTGTTTTAATACTCCCTGTAACTTGTAGGCTGTGTGTAAGACATTTGTCCTATAGACCTCAAGGGAGAAATAAGAATACCTAAAAAGATTAAGGTCAGAGCAATCTCTCAACTTGCCGTTTTTCTCCAGTTGGGGAGAAAAAATATAAACATAAAAATGTAACAATATAAGACAACTGATGGTAAATCCCAAATGAAACAGAATGAGTATGACAAGAGATTAAGGAGATCACTTAGGCTATAGTGATCAGTGAAGCCTTTTTGGAGAAAGTGGCCATTCAAGGTAGAAATAAATTGCATGATCAAATTGGAAGTGTCAATATTTATAGCATGCTTAGAGAAAGGGAAGCAGATAAGAGTGGATGATTACCAAAGAAATAATGAGAGAGAAAACTGGAAAGGTGACTGAAGATGATTTGGTTATACAGAAATAGGGTCTGGATAATGGTGGTAGTACTAGGAACAAAGAGGAAAGCCTATTCAAAAAATATTTCAAAAGAAAAAACTTACAGGACTTGACAAGATTAACTAGATTTCAAAGGCACACAGATAGACAGACACACACACACAGAGTAACCTCTAAAAAATGAGTCAAGAAGTTTCCTTTCTAGTAGCTCAAGTCTTTTAAACCTGAAATCTGATCTCTCCATCCCCCTCTGCTTTTCTTTTAGGTTCTCTAACTTTAGAAGCTTAGGAAAGATGAAATGTGAACCATAAAATCTCACTACTTGCAAATAAAGAATGTCGTCTAAAGAGGATTCAACATTGCCTCTAATTAGAGAGTATGTTAATGAAGAGTAACATAGCAACAAAAAGGAAAGGATATGCTTTATGCTTTAGAGAAATCCTTTTGCCACATTTCCAAAATATAGAGAGAATTGACTCAAATTTATAATACAAGACATTCCTCAATTGATAAGTGGTCAAAGGATATGAACGACTTTCAGACAAAGAAATTAGAGCTATATATAATTATATGAAGAAATGCTCAAAATCACTACTGATTAGAAGAAGGCAAATTAAGACAACTCTGAGGAACCATTTCAAATCTCTGAGACTGGCTAAGATGACAGGAAAAAACAAGTGATCAATGTTGAAAGGAATGTGGAAAAAGTGGGACATTAATGCATTGTTGGTGGAGTTGTGAACTGATCCAAGCATTCTGGAGAGAAATTTGGGACTATGCCCAACAGGGCTATCAAACTGTGCATACCCTTTGGTCCAGAAGTGTCTCTACTGGACCTGTAGTATCCCAAAGAGATTTCCCTTTGAAATAAGGGAAAAGGACCCACATGGGCAAAATTGTTTGTAGAAGCCCTTTTTGTAGTGGCAAGGAACTGAAAAACTGAGTGGATGCCCATAAGTTGGGGAATGGCTGATAAGTTATGGTATATAAATGTTATGGAATATTACTGTTCTATAGGAAATGATCAGCAGGATGATTTCAGAGAGGCCTGGAGAGACCTACATGAATTGATGCTGAGTGAAGTGAGCAGCACCAAGAAAATATTGTACACAATATCATCAAGATTTTATGATGTTCAATTGTTACAGACTTCAACAATGAGGTGATTCAAGGTAATTCCCAAGAGACTTGGTATGGAATGAGCCATCTGCCTCCAGAGAGAGGAATGTGGATCACAACATAATATTTTCACCTTTGTTGTTTGCTTGTTTTTTTTCCTTTCTAATCCCTGCCCCCTTTGATCTAATTTTTCTTGAGCAGCAATGATAAATGTGGAAATATGTTTAACTGTCTAGGAGAGGAAGGAGGTGTAGAGGGAGGAAAAAAAAAAGAAATCTTTTTTTAAAAATCATCCCTAAGTCTTAGATTATATTTATGCCTAATTATTATCTCCAAGTATCTTGAATCTTCTAATTTTATAAGGTAATTGTTCTAGATATAGTCTTTCTATCTTATGAAAAAGAAGCTATCTAATGCACATAGCATGAATAATTTAATATGAAGTAACTTCCTTAGATTTATTTAGAGGATTCCCTCTCACTCTAGTATAGATTGAGATTTTTTTTTAATAAGTATTGTCAATCAACCTTCTTCCTCCCAACTTACATCTATGCTCCACCATAAATCTATATGGCTGTTAATTATTAGTTGTGTTATTTTACTGCTGACAATGTTATAATAAATTGTCTTTTAAGTTCATTAAATAAGAAAGGTGCAAAATGAGACCTTAGGGTTTTATAAACTGTTCAGAATCACAGTGATTCTGGATTTCCTGGCAACAAGTCAGTACCTTCTTTAAGCTGTGCTTCCAAGCTATTTACATGTTGTTTCCCCAATTAGAACCTAAGTTCCTTGTGGACAGAGACTGCTTTTGCTTTTTTTTTGTATCCCTAGAGATTATTACAGTACACAATAAGCACTGAATAAATGCCTATGAACTGATCCATCTTACCATCCTCAGCAATGACGGTCAGTGTTACAGTGATACCAGCATCTTTGATGAGCTGAACAATGTTATCGTGGGCTAGTTCAATGATGGACTTCCCATTCACTGCAGAGATGCGATCTCCCACTTTCAGTTTCCCACAATGATCTGCTGGACTTCCTTCAATGACACGTCCAATTTTATGAGGAATCACTAGGAAATTTAAAAAAAAATGCACTTTAGCATTCACAAGCACCAGGTTAATTGTTGAACATGCATCTAATACCACAAAGAATTTTGATTGGTGGCTACTGGTACAATGGTGATGCAATGACCAGTCTGGTCTTAAAACTCAAGGAAATTTGCTAGTTTTATTTACCTGACAGTCACATTTCAGTAGTTTAAAATTCTAGAGAAAAGCAAGCAAATAAATATATAAAACCAAGACTTACAGATCATTAGTGATTCCCATAAAAAAGATAGTTTTTTAAAGAGTCAAGGATGGAACAAGGATAGAAAGCAAAATAATTGAGAAACATATTAGTTGTGGTGTACAATCACTTCCTACTAAACTATGCTCAGAGGGAAAAGGCATAAAGCTGAATTAAAGAAATTACCAAAAAAAATTCCTACAGTGCTACTATATCACTGGAGAAAGTCACGTAAATGACATTTGTTTGAGATTTTGTATAGAGAATTCTTGGTCAAGTAAGTGCTATAAATGGCCCCTGAAGCTCTTTCCAAATATGTTGTTTGGAGATTTGTGAATCTAGTAAAGAGAGCGTAAACTGAAGGTGGAGTGGGGGATGGGTAATAATTCACATACCATCAAGTTGGAGACCACTGACACCAGCAAATAGAACACAGGGACATTAGCAGTAGAAAAAGCCCAGTAGTAAACACAGATGAGGCTCTTCCTGAAAAGGGTTTGGTGGAACCATTTAGGGAAAGAAGAGATGCCTGTTCTCCAAAAATAGAAGAGGAGAACCATAAGCTCCTTCAAGTGAAAGATCATTCAATAAGTGTGAAGGAAGGAGAGACAAATAGTAGTAGTGCTTTCTGCTGATCTGATAACAATGATATCTAGTGGCTTCTTAGGACACATATTCAAGATATTATGGAAAACTTCAAAAGGTTCATCAAATCCGACAACAAAGAGTACAAACAGCATGAGTAAAAGTAACCTACTAAGTGCTATTAGTGATAACGGAAACTTGGGCAAGAAACTGAAGATTACCTTCAGTGGTATTTTTATCATTGTTATCAATCAATGGCAAGGTCTTCAAAAGATAAAGTCAGATTTGGGAAGCAAAAGACAGATGTGGGAGAGGCAAGACATTATGTGGATGTACAGCTTAAAGAAGGTACGAACTTGTTGCCAGGAAATCCAGACTCCTGTCAGGGAAAGCATTGAGCTAACAAGGGTTGATAAGAATAGATTTGCAGTATTTTACAAATTTAATCAATAACTGAAAAAGGTGTAGGAAAATGTCTACCTCTCTCTCTCTCTTTCCTCTTCTTTTCTCTTTGTATCTGTGTTCTTTTTTCTCCTACTCTCTATTTCTCTTTACCTCAATACAGACAGACAGACAGACACACACACATACATACATACACACACACACTACATGTATGTCTAGACAAATAGATAAAGCCTGGGTAGCACAGTGAACTAGAGCAACTTTTGCAAAGAGACAAAGTTGACTACAAGTGTCCCTCTCAAAAAAATTGGTAGGTTGAGACCCATGACAGGTATATGGCTCTGGAAGAGTATAATTTATTTAAAAGTAAAAGGATAAATAAAAACAGGCCAGGTAAATGGGGGTAGAAACAGAATAGCATTGTGTATTAAGTATCACTCAAGTAACCTGAATATAAAGGTCACATTTTAAAAAAAATCAGAATAGAACCAGTTCAGGTATCTTTCATTACTATGGTTGGAGAAAGAATTCTTTTTTTTTTTTTTTTTTAAATAATAAGAACTTTTTATTTTTCAAGATACATGCAAAGAAAGTTTTCAGCATTCACCCCTGTAAAATCTTGTATTTAGTGGAATAATTCTTAACCAAACACGAGGTAGAATGATCATAGAGATAAAATAATTAATACCTATTACACAAACTTGAAAATCTTTAAAAATCCAGTAAAACTATGTTGCATCAACTATCTCAGATAAGAGTCTAATATCTAATATATAAGGGGAATTAATATAAATCTGTCACCTTAAAATCCATTTCCCAATGGATAAGAAGTCAAAGAATACAAATATATTTCAAAGGAATTTCAAACTATTAACAATGGTTTCAAATCATTAATAATTAACAACAATATGGCAGCTAACATTGATATTGCACTTAGCATCACTTTATACCTTCCTGAAAAATTTATAATAGAAAGGAAGTAGAGACCTAGGTATAATCTGACATACATCTTACCATAGATTTCAAAGTTTTCTGAGAAAGGATAGACAATTCTTTTAGTCTAAATTTCTACAAAGGTAAGTCAGTCTAAAGTGAATGACATCTCAAGAAAGATGAAAGGAAGATTCTCTTGCTGTAAATGGAATATAAGCTGAGGCTTGAAGAAAGAAGTAGTGGTGAGAAGGGAGTACAACCCAAATATGGGGGATAGTTAATGAAAAGGAAGGGATTTGGGAGGTAGAGGATTATGTGTGAGAAACACCAAGGCTAGTGTTGCTGGATCAAAGAATATGAAGAAGGGAGTAAAGTAAAAGAAAACTGGAAAGATAGGAAGGGGAAAGAATATGAAGAAGATTTTGTCTTTGACCCTTGAGGTTAACAGAGAGCTAGAGGAGTGGGGAGTGATAGCATAGGACTTGGAAGCTGACTAAAGTGGGGAGAAACTTGAGGCAGGGATTTCCAGACATAAGATGGTAAGGGTCTGCCCCAGGGCAGTAGCTGAGTGAGAGAGAGTAGAGAAGATGTACATACAAAATGTGAAGGTAGAAGGGACAAGATTTAGCAAGAAAAAAGCTCTGTGGTTGTGAGGAAGGAGCTGAGAATGACACAGAGGTTGTAAGCTTGGATCACTGGAAAGCCAGTGGTCCCTTCACCAGCAGTGAGGCGGTTGAAAGAAACTGGGAAGGGATTGGGGAAAATAAAATAACATGTTGAGGCATGTGGAGTCTGAACTTCATATGTCCAGCAGGCAGCTGATGAGCCAAGATGGGAGGTCAGGAGAGAGGTTAGGAATGGACAGATAACACTGAGAACCCCCTGGGAGATGAAAACTGAACCCAATGAGAGCCACCAAGTAAAACAGCAGAGGGGCTCCCCTAGGTAGTGAGTTTGAAATGGAGCTATCAGAAAGGTAGGGAGAGTACTAGGAGAAGGCAGTCACAAAAACTGAGAGAAGAAAGTGGCTGACAGTGTGCAAGGCCACAGAGAGCTCAGGAAAGATGAGGACAAGCAAAGGTTATCAGATTTGGCAATTAAGAGATCATTAGAAATTTCGGTCAGGCTGCAGAGCTGAGAACTGGAGGCTTTCTCAAGGACATCAGGGTGAAAGGCAGAGAGATTGAGTACTGCCAAGTCCAAGGGAGGGTTTTGGGAGAGAGAGGAGGAGCTGGGGCTCATTGGCAGGAGCAGAGAAGCAGCTTGCAAACACAGGGTCAGACAGGCTGAAGATGAGTGGGAATGTGGTGATGGTGGAGGGACTGACTGGCCAGAGAAGGGAATGGGACCAAGGTTCTGGGAACAGCAAGGAGGAGGAGGGCCTCTTCATATAAGGTGGGTGGAGGAGAGAGTGAGGGAATCTGTTTTAGAAGCAAAATGATTAGAGAACAAGAAGGATCTTTAGGTGAACAGCATCAATTATCTCATTTAAGTACAAGGCGAGGTTCTCAGCCAGGCCAGAGGTTTGAGGAGAGATGGAAAAGTGGCGAGGGAGAATGATGGGGCAAGCTGATCAGAAAGTGTAGAAGGATGAGAGCCCCCTAGAGATTATGTAACACAGACTGGGGCTGGACTGACTGCGCATGTGGAGGCTTCCTTAAGTTCCATTCAGCAGCACGTGAGTAGAAGCAAAGGCAGCAGGTTATGGGAGTAATCCAAGGTTAAAGTATGGCAAGGCATGCCTGGTGACAGAAGGGGATAAAAGACTTGAATATGAGATGTAACTGGTTCATCAAAGGACTGAGGAAGGAAGGAGAGTATAGAAGCTTGGAAAAAACAGGGAAAAAGATAGGGATAGGAGGGAATGATAAAGGATTATGATCAGATAAAGGAACTTTGGTTTTCATAAACATGCAAGTGGTTAACTGGGAGACGAGAGCAAAATCAATGATGTGCCCAGTTTTAACAGACCCCTCACAACCGGAAGAAAATACTTTTTATTGCCAATTTCTGCAGAGGTTGAATAGAATGTGGATAGAGAAAAAGACACTGAACTTAGCAGTTAAGAAATGATTGACAACCCTAAAGCAGTTCCAGAAAAGTGGAGGCATTGTAAGAAATTGAGAAGACAGTAGGAGGTGAGGAAATAGAGGTATGTTGTTTTTTAAATGTATGATTACATTTAGCATTTTAGGGAACAGATAATTTAAGCCAGAATTTAATGGAAACTAAGTCAGTTTGTTAAATTAGTCATAAATTCAGAAAAATACATGCCAAAGTCAAGAGAAATATGAATCTCTTACAACCAAGTATAACCTATCTATAGCAAAAACATGGTCCTAACTTGCTAGAAAAATAAGGTGTCTCATCAACTACTCTTCAGAAACATTCAGCTACAGTTAGCTTTTCCCAAGTATGCCTTATTCAATGTAAAATGTAGTCAAGGTGCTGCATTTCAATTTTAATGCTTTCTATTTTCAGGTATAAAGAAAAATGTCAATATTTTTTCAACTACTTTATTTAAAATAATTTAAGAATTAATATCAAAAGACCTGGGTTAGTCCCAAAAGAGACATGGACAATTTGCAGGACAGTCTTACTGTACTTTGGTTGGCTTAGTTAGTTCAAAGGCAGATTTGTCATACAGTTGGATAAAAATAAAGGAACCTACAGAGTATAATGGAGAGCACACGAGATTTGATGAAGATGTCAAATCTAAATTCCACTTCTGCTATCTCAATGGCCCTGGTCAAGTTATTTAATTGATTGTTGGTATCCTCATCTATAAAATGCAGCATATATCCTCTCCTCCTACTTTTTTTTTTTTTTTTGGGGGGGGGCATCAATCAACTTGTCCAGAATCACAGAGCCAGTAAGTATCCATAACAGATTTGAATTCAGGTCTTCCTGACTCTAGAGCCAGTGTTTTATACATTGCACCATCTAGTTGGCCCTAAAACAAGGCATATGGACTAGATAGTTTCTAATGTTCTAGTGAACTCTTCAGAATTTCACTCATTTCTGGCCTGAATCTATTTTGGAGTTAACTGCTTAGCTCCTTTCTGTGTTCTTTAGATTTCTTTTTAGGCAAAAGATCTCTTTTGCAATAGTTTTAAATGTCTATTTCAAAGAATTAGTTTTACAAAACTAAATTGAAAGCTCATAATGAAAGAACAGCACCACGCCTCTGAGGGAATTACAAAAATATGCATGGTAAGTAAAAAAGACCAAGACATTGAATCTTAAATAAAAGCCTAAGCATTCCATTTACCTCACATTGTTTATATAATATGAATCTGTGGAAGCAAGAGAACACTGGCTCAACATTCTTGACCTCTAAAAACAGAACAACCAATCATATTTACCCTCCTTTCCTTTGCAATAGCATTAAGGCATCAGATTCACATTTATTTCTTAGGTCAAAAAAGAAGGCTACTGGCAAAGCTGCCTGGATGCGAATGTCACCAGAAGCAATTTTTAATGGAAAAAATGTTACAATATGAGGGGTTCTGGAGGCTCTGGGAAAAGCCATGACATCTCCCCATGTACATTTTTAAAAAGTATAGCCTGAATGTTTTCATGCCTTATAGTAATGATAATTATTTTCTGGATTAACTTTTTTCTGGCAGTCCATGTTCATGATTAATCATGTCCATCTATATACACACAGTCCCTTCTCTCAGGATAAGCTTGTTACTTCTAATCTCCCCACCATACTGCTAGCTCCAGCCTTGATTTGATACCACCTCCCTCAGCCTCCTTCCTCATGAATGGAGGGTGGGAAGACAGAGTTCTAAGCTCTTCACAATGCCTTCCTTTATAGAAGGCTCAAACTGGATTCACTGCCCACTCCACTTTGCATCTGGCATTCTACCTAAGATATCCCTAGTCTCCTGCCCTCCCCCATCCTTGTTCTCCTCCTCCTCCTTCTGTGTAATCTTTCCCCTTTTCAAAGAGCAGGAACAATCTATCCCCAGGACTTAACACAGTGCTTGGCACATCTTAATACATCTTTAGTGGACTGGTTTGGAAACCTCTCTGGAAACAGTTAATATCTACATCTAAGGGATCATTATCTAACCACAGTAGATATAATTTGGGGAAGGGACCTGGAAGAGTTTGACTGTGGATGAGATTTATCAACTAGCATTTCAATGAAGTTAAAACTGATATGTTATACAATAACTAGAAATCTCAAGCACTTTATAAAATTTACCCAACAACCTAAGACTAATTTACTATTCAGGCTGATAATTAATGAGCTGCAAACACTCATTTCCTACTGCACATTAACTGCTGCTTCAATTTTACATTTTAATTGGGTTTTCTTTCCCACCTCGTTACTCAAGAATTTGCATTTATATACTTCTAAAGTTTCTTACAAGCATAAGTACTTCTCAAAGGAAAGGGGCAAAGAATTCATCTTTTTGCTAGATAAGTATAACATTTAAACTATGTCTACAAACTAGCTTCTTAAAAAATTTTTTTAATGTTTAAATTAGTTATAATACAAGGCACTACATCACAATTTCCTTCCTTTTTCCCTTCAGAACTTCTTAGTTTTATCTTAAATACTTGACTCTACCTTAATATAACGAGATTTAGAAAATCAAGGACCCTAATAATCTCTCACTGGCTCATAGACCAGGACACTTGCACTATGGCAATAATTAAAATATGACCATTTATTATTATTTTCCAAAATCTTAATTTACAATGACACACAAAATCTCCTTAAAGGCTTCTTTTCCATTTTTTCTGGTGTAGGCCACATAATGATCTTCACATCAGTGACGGTTACAGTTCCAAGTGTTACCATGGCAACTGCTTTTGGAAAATGGAAGCGAGTATCAGTAAGCAGTGACCTGGTACTATGGTAATAATTTATCTTTGGCATAGTATTTTCTTCTACAATATACTCACATTAATTTTATAAATATTTTCTTAAAATAGTTTGTCTTACAACTCTTTTCTAAAAGTATTGTTTTTCTAGTAAGGTATTAGTTTAAATATATTTTAGTATCCAGTAGAAAATTCAGGCTCACTGGCATGGAGAGCATTATGTTAATAAAGTTTGGGGTTTTTAAAATTTGCTTTTGTTTTTCAGTCATGTTAATTTGTATTTATGCCTTCGTTCCTCTTAGTTTTAATATATTTAAGATAATCATTTTTTGATATCAAAATAAATCATGGTTCTTTTATGTTCTAATAGCTCTGAATTATGACATTTCCACTGAAGATGAAATCACAGGGATGTCATGGGGTAGGGCAGAAAGATAATCTCTTCCTTTCCCGAGAGACTACAGCTATCTATAAAATTTTTCAGAAGAGAATATTCTGCCAAAATGGGCTTATGATAATTATTTATATATTCAGACTTTACAAAGATTTTCAATAAAATTTGCTTTTTAACAGAACATGTATTTAAAGGAGCAATGTCTTTCATCTTTCAACAAAGATATTAAATATTATAAACCCATCACATATTTTTAAATGACAGAGAAGGCATCTCTTTCATGATATTCTGGGATTGGGATTTCTATTATCTGTGTTTGTTCTCCAACTGCTGCCAGCACTGTATTTCATTCATATCTTCAGAAAGATTTCTTATTGCAAATTTGAAGTTTCTGTCCTTTCATTCCCTTCCCCCATTTTAGAAATGAACTTTTCATTGAATCCATTAAACCAGGATTCTGGCACATTCTGTGCTATGATAGCATAATCTTGATGCAGATTGAGTTATTAATAGTTATTTCCTTGAATTTGTGTAAAAGAAGTAAGGGAATCAATCTGGGCTTTACTATACTCTGAAGAATATAAATATAAAAAAACTTTATATTGATACAGATTTTATAATTTAAAAATATATAAGGAAAATATTCATCATTGTCTGAAAGACTCACCAAGGAAATAAATTATAATACAAACAGCATAAATCATAATTAGTTTCAATAAGGTCCAGTAGGAGGCTCATAAAACAAGGAGAAAAACAGAGGAAAAAGTTGTATAGGAGAACTTACCTCCAGGGGGTGGTTTGTTTTTGGAGGTAAGTATGACAAAGCCAAATCCTTCATTTTCTTTACGCTGCAAGACAACATCATAGGCCTCAGGAGGCCTGGTTGTGCCCTCTGCCCGGTTCATTCGGGGAGATCCATTCTGTGCTGAAATGAAGGTCTGCAAGTCATCTTCTTCAGGTTGCTTTTCTATAATAAATATTGTTAATTCTGACACAATGAGAAGATAATATAGCTAAGTACAAAGTGTAGTTTCCAAAAACAAACATTATGTAATAGGAATCTTCCCCTAAGAGCTTTGTTAAACTAAATACATAAGTTTGGAGTTAAATATCAAAAGGCTGTATGAGTACAGGATTAGAAATAAGTTGATGTTTATAGATCTTTGAACATGTATGATCATCCTCCAATTACTAAGGGAGAAAAGGATCTCCAAGACAACAAAGTTGGGATCATTCAGCTGAACAGAAGTTCATGCAAACATTGTAGACTACCAACGTCTGATAACTTTTTATTCATTTTGAGGGATGGGAGAGAAAACTCTATCTTGTATATTATTTCAGTGTCAAGAATTCACTGCACACAGTCATGACTGGATTCTAGTGTGTCTAAACCAATATGTTTGCAGGGTCCTGTGGAAGCATTTCACTGCTTTAGGGAAGTTCCATATGAAGAAGACAGTTAAGGCTGGGAACAAAAAAAATGTGAACAAGAAGTATGAAAAAGAGGCATAAGAAAACAGGTTTTACTTGGGAGGCTTGAGAATGTGAGAAGACCACTCAGAGAAAGAAGGGAAGAAGAGCCCCTTTCGTTTGGCTCTGAGGAAAGTTTTTATCTTGCAAGGTCTGATAAAGTCCACAGGGGAGATCAAATGAGAGATTGTCCAATAGGGGTCAGACAAAAAAAAAGAAGGGCAGCAGAGAAAGGAGACTTCCCTGTTCAAATGGCCTGAGGAATCACCAAAGGGATGGCTGCTGTCTCTGCAGGGAGTGTCCTTAAGATACAGAAGAGAATCCCACTTCTCCCCCCAAAGCAGAAGACACTTTGTTGATTCATATGAACATAAATATCACTACCAGAAGGAGGAACCCATAAAACACTGCTAAAGGTCAGAGATGAAAAAAGAAAAAAGTAGGCTTAGGAAGGGATTAGTTGGCTCAGAAGATGTTGAGAATGTCATCTGGATCTCAAGCACAGTGCTTAAAACACAGAAATGGTAGTCTACTAGCCAGGGAAAAGCTACTAAGAAAGCATTTGCGAGATGTCTTGCAAATCCAACTCCACTAAAATTGGTTTTTAACTACAAATAAGGGATAGGAGGAAAAGTGTCTATCAACTAAGTCACACAATAGTAGTTGAGACACATTTATGGAAGACAAAATCCAAGACATGACTGAGAAAAACAAGTAGCAAGATGAAAAAAATGAAGGTCCTCATAGATAGAGGCAAATTTTATTTTATAGGTATTACTGGGATGTCCTGGAATTAAAGCCCATGAGGAGAATGTACCTCTACATAGGAAAAATTTGTTCTAAAGAAACAGAATAGAAAGACAGGAAAGGTAGGGTAGCTTTATATGCTTTCTCTCCTCAAAAGATTATATGTTGATGTATCTAATTAGTATCTATGTACACTGTATATTTTCCCATACAATGTATGTTTTTTAACAGAAAGTACTGTTTCTTTTTGTTTTTTTTTACCTCTAGCACCTAGCATTGTATCCAATAGAAGAGACACTTAGTTATGGATGTGTAGGTGACAAAAGCTGAGTTCAAATCTATTTCAGACACTTATTAACTGTGATGTTGGGCAAGTCATTTAACTGATCTCAGTTGACATTTCTTCATCTATAAAATTGGAATAATAATCACACCTATCTCACAGGGTTGTTGGAAAGATAGAATGAAATGATATGTAAAATACTTTAGAAATTACTGTGATTATATGTCATATTCTGATAATGGGATCTTGAATTCACCTTTTTTGTCTATTTCTTCTCAAAACAAGAGGGATCTCACTGTCTTTCATGGATGAGTTCAAAATATTGAATGGTCTAGTTCATTTGAGAGTTATGTATTTATGCACACACACACACACCTATGTATGTATGTATATGTATATATAGAGATGAAAAATGGCCAAAAGTTGCACAATTGATCTCTACCAACATTCAGTAATTTAAATAAGACAATGAGATCTTTTACTAAGAGAAAACTAAAAATAAAAAGGGGAATTAAAAACATCAAAACATGACAAGTCAAATTAAGGAATTAACACTGATCTAAACTTATTATGAAAAATGGAGTTAAAACATAAGTGGAGAGATTAATGATACATGTATATGTAAGTGTATATATTTATATAGACAAAATTATTACACCCGTGCAAATGTACACATATACACAGGTAGTATATAGTGTAGCAAAGGACCAGACTTGAAATTAATATGACCCTCAAGTAATGCCCCATTTCTGATATATATAGTTATGTAATCGTGACCTCTTATTGGTCCAGGACGTTCCTTAACCAGTAAATTTTAGGTGAGTTACACATCTTTTGTGATAGAGTGAATTTCTTATTGTGACATATTCATAACTATCAGTATACATATAAACATTTCATATCAACCTAACATTTTCTGCTCTGTACCAGGTGCAGAAGATGAAAAACCAAAATAAAACCATTCCTGCCCTCAAGATGCCTATATTTTACATGTAAAGATCCCACCACCACCACCACCACCACAGCATTATTATTATAAGATAATTTGGAAGAAGAAATAGCCAATGAGGGGAGGATCAGGAAAGGCCTTGTGCAGAAATGGCAGGGATCCTAAGAGGCAGAGGTGGGAATGGGGTACATTCCAGGTCTCTCCTGCACAAAAGTATGGAGAAAGAAGATGAAATATTGTGTGTAGGAACTGCCAAAAGTCCAGAGTGACTGCAATGAAGAGTGTATAAAGAGGAATAACTTATAATCAAGTTTTCAAGCTGGAAAGGTAAAATGGAGCCATGTCAATGAAATCATAAATTCTTGAGATTTTAGAATTTAGGCACAAGTCAGAAGCATTAGTGCCATCAGGATCAGGAATAAAGTCCACATAGAACAATCATACTGACATTTTAAGGTTAGCATATGCAAGAATTATCAAATAAAAGGCAGTCAATAAAATTAGGCAACTGGCAAACTGAACAGTCACCTGCAACACAGACTAAAAGCATGACTCCTAGGAAGTACTGTTACAGGATGTGAAGCAGAGGCAAGAACTCAAAGTACAATGTGGAAAGTAAGCAATTTAGGCACTTGGCTTGTAAGACCACAGTGAGATCAACATACCACCATAGAAGATCTTTCTTCGAACAGTAAGTAACACGTGGCCATTTCGAGCAGCAGTTGTCATTAGGTCCAAAACTTGTTTGTGTGATTTTCCTTTAACTGGAATTCCATCAATGCACATAAGTTCATCAGCAGCACGCAGCCGACCATCTTTCTCAGCTGCTCCCAGGGGAATGATGGCTCCAATATATATCTGATGAAACAAAAATCTGTGGGTTGGTTGAAACAATCTGCTTAGATCAGCTAAAAGTCAAATTTGTAGGAAAAATAAATACTAGGCAAATATAAAATGCTTTTTAAATCCAAGGAAGAAAAACTGTCCCATCTCACGTCATTAACTTGAAAATGGCAATTGCTAGAGTCCTGGTCATTGGAAGAACTTTATTTAAATGATAGGAGCTTCCCAATAACTTTCTCATTTACTTTCAGCAAATCCTTAGGGTTGAAAACAAAGGGGATAGATATCATAATCCAAAAGGATTTGCTCCACCCAACAAACATACTGCTATATAATAGCTGCTTAGAACAAAATCTCCACTTACTACTATCAGAACATTTATTGCCATTCTGCAGTGAGAAGAGAGAATGGGGATGAATCTTTCTCTATCCATATACAGATGCCTGCCACTTCAAGCTCACTGTTTACTACTATGAAACATTTATTATGGAAAAAGAATAAATGGTTATGTTTCATTTAAAAAGAATCATTAAAATTTTTTCATTAAAAGGTAGAACAGCTTGTGTTTGGCTTATTTAAAATTTTTTTTTTATTATTAACTATGGAAAAAAACACAACACAATATTTCCAAATACATGCTTGATTTCTGTTGCTGTACAAGTCCATTATATCAGCTATAATTAGGTTGTAATAAAACAGATTTCTTTGGAAAGTTTGGCTAATATTAGTGCTTAGTATTCACATTAGAAAAAAGATGTATCCCCAGCCTGAGCTGAATTTTCAAAAAATACCCTAGCAAATTATATGAATTTCAATACAGTAAAAATATCTAAATGGCAAGAGCTAAATAGCAACACTACGATATTTGACCACTGAATGATTTTGCAGTTATTTCAACTTGTCTTCAAATTTTATTTGCTTGATAGGATGGTGAAAATTGTTGTCAATATTATGAATCAGAACAGATGTATACCATCAAAATGAAAACCTCTTTTCATAAATATGGCAGATATTTTTTATTTAATTTTTTTAAAAATAGCATTATAACTACTATGATAGATTCACACAAATTTTAATGTATAAAGGCTTTGATTTATGATAGTGTATCAAAATATTGTATGCATTCAGATTTTAGAAAACACAAATCATTGTGATGCTTAGGTTATTAAAAGAAAAGGATTTTTTGTCTTATCAATATTTTCTCCTCTAAAAATAAATGTTAATAGAACCACATATTAACAAAATCTTTAAGTTGACTGCTTTTGTCTCCTTCAAATACAACTTTTGCATCTACTAAAAAATAAAGTCAATGCCAGCTATGTAGGCTTCCATATAAAAATCACATGCAGAAAAATACTGAGCATTTACTGGCGTTTAGTACAATATTCAAAATATATCATATTGTATATGTATAATCTATAGCAGACTGCTATCTTGGGAGGAAGGAAAGAAAGAAGGGAGGAAGAAAAATTTGAAACTCCAAATCTTAGAAAAGTGAATGGTGAAAACTATCTTTACATGTAATTAGAAAAAAATAAAATATTATTAAGTGGGAAAAAAAATCATAATTATTTATGAATCAGTCAGAGAATATAGGAAATAGAATTAAGAATTAGAGGCTTCCCAAGAAATGAAACTAAGAATTTGTTTAGAAAAAGATTTAAAAAAACTAAATAAAGTAAAGGAGAGGGGTGACTAATCACAGAGTTGCTATTTTATGAAACTATAAGTATGATTATTTAATTTTTAGTTCAAATATTTATTAAGAGATCAAGAAAGAAGGCAATAACTCCTATCGAAATAATTCCTGAGGGAGCATGGTAATAAGGAGATTGGAAGCCAAACCCATCTATTTATTAATCAAACTGTTAAAGAGAAAAAAGGAAGAATGTAAAATAATCACGTGAGGGGAAAAAAATCCAGATATATCATACATTTCCAAATTCTAAGCAAACAACTTACAGACTGATCAGGTCCATCTCCTCCTAGGACTCTAAAGCCAAATCCTGATTCCTGTTTTCGAAGGAAAACATCCAAATCCTTGGTGTTTGGAGCTAAATGGAAAAAAAAAAGTAGAATTTTTATCTTATTTCTTAAATGACCACTAGAATAAAACAAGATGACTAACATTCAACATTTAGTCAGGTAATATTTTACAATTCTGTGGTAAAATTATAAACTTGAAGCTTTTAAGATGTATCAGAGCTCAAGGTTGATACTAACATGATAAGAAAAATGTAAACAATCAAGTTCTGCTGAAGAAGTTCTGGACATAGTGTTCTATTCCTAATTAGTGTTTACTCTACTCCAGTGTCTACTGGATAGCAAGTTAATATTAAATTCTAATAACTCCAATAAATGTAACAATACTTGATTCATCAAACCACAATGTCAACTAATTTATATCTGTCATGTGATAGCAAAATAAAATGATTTTGATAGTTAGGTAAGGTATTTCAGAGTCTTAAGAAATGAGAGAAAATTTAGTCTTGACAAACTTAAACTGATGCTTTTCTCAGAGTACACAGATTTGCATCCCTTTGTATACAGCTACATTTGCAGGAGTTCACAAGTTTATTTTTGAAATAATAAAAAGACATACTATTGCTATGAGTAAAAATAAACACCATGTATATTAATCACTTTAAGGCTTATGTTAACCAGGTCAACATGAAAATATCAGCGAATTTACTTTATTTCATGTGTAGAATTTATCTTTTGTTTTTGGAGTTTGGTTGGAGAAAATACTGATGCCCTTTTTGTCCATTCATCTATTCAGCAAACACTTACTATTAAGCTCCTAATATGTGCCAAAAACAATATGAAAGACTAGAACTGTAAAGTCAAAAATACCACCATCCTTGATGTTAAGGAGCTTACATTAATGTAAATTATTATGAATAATTTATTAATTAATGGAAACAACATGAACATTGATGAACAAATGCACAATTTCCATAAATAAATACAATGGAAGAGATACGGGGGCAGGGAAGAAGGCATTAAGAACCATAGGTATCAAGAAGGCCTCCTGTAGGAAGTAAGTAGGATTTGAGTTGATCCATGAAGGAAGCAAACGACTGAGACAAAACCGAGGAGTTTGAGAATTCTAAGGATGGAGGAAGCATCATATTGACCAGTTTGATGGTAGAAGTATACAGCATGTATGTGAATGGGAGTAATATACAATGATTGCGGAAAAACAGTCTGTGAAGAGAAACCAGACTGTGAAGTGTTTTAAATGTCAACCCAAGAAGTTTGTATTTTATCCAGAGGCAATAGGAAGTGGCTGAAGTTTCTTAAGCAGTGGAATGACATGGTCAGACCTGTATTTTAGGAATATCTGCTTTATGGAAGATGGATGAAAAAGGAAGAGGAAGTTAGAGAAAAAGGAGAAAGAAAATTCCAAACTCTCTCTACACATGTTTAAATATGAGATAATATTTCAGTAAAGTGTTCATGACAAGTTTCAGGAAATGTTCTCTAGAACATTCTTCATTCTTCAGAACATCTTCATTTTTTTAGTTTGATTTATGAAAATAATAATTACATTCCAAATCATATATGTGTTTAAAGAAAATGTGAGTAATCTCACACACTAAGTAATGTCTTGAATGCTGTGGATTTAAGTCACATTTTTCTACCACAAAGAGAGGGGTTGCCTGGACAAGTTTATTTCATGAGGCATAAGAAGCAACTGCAAGGACTGTCTTGGGAAACAAGGTCTTCATTATGCACATATAATGAGCCTTTTGTTCCACCTGCAGTTGCTCTGTGCTTTTTTGGCATTCTAGTCTTAGGGGTAGCTGTTAATCCTTCACTTGCTTTATGGTGGGCTCACATTAGGAGAAAAAAATTGCTTTTGGACTTATTACCTTTGGCAAGTCTTTATCAAAATGCAACTACATAGAATTCTAGAATGCTAGAGCTATAAGGATTCAGTGTGCAATGCCCTGAGCATTCACAGTCTAGTATCTCTGTCATCAGAAGATAGAGAAATCCCTTCTTAATGGAGAAGTAAACAAAAACTTCTTAGAAAGGGTAGCATTTGAGGGGCAGCTAAATGGTGTAACAGATAGAGCACTGGCCCTGAAGTAAAGAGGCCCTGAGTTTAAATCTGATCTTAGGCACTCAACACTAACTAGCTGTGTGACACTGTCACTTAACCCTAATTGCTTAATTAAAAAAAGAGAGAGGGGGAATAATATTTGAGAAGGGACTTGCAGTGTGGGCAAGATGTCATGCATGGGAATAAAGTGGAGAAAGTGGCAGATGCTGAAGAAGGAAAGGAAAACAACCTTTTAAGTGGAATGATATGTTGGGGTCAGATTGTGGAAGACTCTGAATGACAGGTAAATGTCAGGGAAAAGATAAATAAGATAGCAGGAACAAAGAAAGTTTTTGTTTGTTTGTTTTGTTTGTTTGTTTCTAATGGAAAAGGAGATCTAAGTGTTTTTTTTTTTTAGGTAGAGGGAAGATCCCAAGTGAGAGATGATTAAGGGGAAATAATCAGAGCTAATTGGTGGAAAAGATGGGATGGGACAAAGTGCATGGTTAGAAAATTTAGCAATGCTCAGATCAGAAGTGAAGAAAGAGAAGATATACATAAATATAGAAATAAGTTTTAAATAAGGAAGGGTAAGTAAAAAGAAGAGCTGAGGGAACCCCTGGGAAGTCTTGATATGTACTTTAAAGTGGAAAATAGGGTTATCTGTTGAGAAATTTGGAGGTGCAGGTAAAGTTGGGATCTTGAGAAGAGGTTCAAAATGAATACTGTAGGAAATGAGAAAGGGAATAGAAACACTGAGGGCCTGGCTGAGATTGTTCATGCTAAGAGGAGAAATCCATATGGAAGAGATGACTAAAGAATATTCAGTCTAATTTTACAAACAAGGAAACTGAATCATAGCACATATGTGGCTTTAATCATTTTGTTTAGACCACTCATACACTTCTCCCTCTCTTGCAGGTGCCAGGCTAAAGGATTGTGATTGTTTAAATGAGAGCAAAATTAATCACATGCTATATATGCAGTATGGTATAGATGCTAGATCTGAAATCCTGGCTCTGCTGTCTGATTTTTGCCTTGTGGTCTTAGATCTTAGCTCTTCCCTTGTAAAAGGAGAGAACTGGATGAAGTGCTTTACAGGGTGCCTTTCAACTCTATCACTTCAAATTTCTGTATTTAATGCTTCCAATAAGGGATAAATGAGGAAGCCTAAAAATAGTCTTCCTACTAAAAAGTAATATAAGCATCCTTAAACTTGTAATTGGAAAAAAAAACAAAACAAAAACCTGATTCCTGAGAATGAAAAAGCCCCTTATGACAGCTATGCTTACTTTGTTCTATACTATCCTGAAAAATCTTGGTGACTTACGTTTATCTTCATATATAGTCTTGGACTTCAGGTAGACCTCAGA
Organism: Sarcophilus harrisii; assembly: GCF_902635505.1. Classification (NCBI taxonomy): domain Eukaryota; kingdom Metazoa; phylum Chordata; class Mammalia; order Dasyuromorphia; family Dasyuridae; genus Sarcophilus; species Sarcophilus harrisii. The sequence goes on along the minus strand of NC_045429.1, from coordinate 416,096,250 downwards.
AGGATCTAATTTAGGGGATCCTGACCTGATGATGCTGGGTGGAAAAGGCATTGGCTGAGGAACAGACTCATTGATGGCCTCCAAGCTTCCTGAATTCTCCTGTTTATCCGTCTTCTAAAATGAAAAAGCAGTTAGTAAATGGTTGAAAATGATAAGAAAACAGATGATTTAAACACTTTATATATATAAGATATTTGGCAAATAAAACATACAAGTTGGCTGGGCATGGACACATTTCTTTAAGTACATCCCTCAACACTAAGAAACTAAGGTGTTGAGCATTAATATATTTGATAAATTCAATATAGCAATAAAACCTTTTTGGAAGTATTGAGTTAAGATATATTTACCTGAAAGTAGAAAAAATTCTAAAATTTTGTAAATGACAAAAAATGAAGGTTCTTATTGTTTGAATAATAGTTTCTCTTTTTTCCCACCTTGAAATTGTTAGCTGATTTGAGGAAGAAATAAATGCTTCTTACACAGAAAAAAGGGTTCTTCTAAAAAAGGAAAGGAAAAAAGAATGCTCCACATAATTTTTACTTCTCTTTTTTGACTTGGTTTAATTTCCAATGAAGATGTTTTCAACATGTTCTTTCTAAAAACACTGAATAGCATAAGTCTTAACCACAAACTACATTAAATAGACAATACTATGAAAACACCCTCCAAAATCCAAACACTCTAAAGGAAAGGCACTAAGCCAAGGAAGAGAAGTAGCTTATTTTGGTTGCTTTTTGTTTGCAAAAAGTTAATTCCCCAATATTTGATAATATTAAGAATAAAAACAATTAGCTACAAAGGAAATGAAATATTGTCAGACTCAAACAAATCCCACCCCACTCCCAAAACAATCAACCAACCCACCAACTCAAATCCTCAAAAGTATATTTGTACAAATATGGTAGTCAGGAGTTAGATTCTAATTTAGGAAAAATTTTAAAAAAATGATCACTGTCAATTAGCACATAGTAGTTCTTAGCTTAGTGATCAACAGTGCCTGTTTTGACCAGTATTAGAGAACAAATCTATTTCTCTCTCCTCCCTCCTCTCCTGCTGCCCAGGGTCCTAATCAGCCAGTAGAAAAGGGAAGAATGGCCTCAATAGGTTGCTAGAAGTAGCCATGAGCAGAATTTCTAGACCATCTAAATGAATTACATAAGACTGAGTCTATGAAGGACATGTAGGTGGGCTAGAGTGTGAAGCTATTGTTCCAATAATTTTGCTAAATTAGATCTCTAAAAAGATATATTTTTAACTATGCTGGAAAGTTCACTTGAATAACCTAGAGTTTCTGGCTACTGATAAACATCTTTGATGAGCTGCTGCTGATGACAGAAATTATAAAGCATCAAGCTAAAACTAAAATAAGATTTCATGTTCATTAATTGTCTTTGTATTCAATACTTGTAATTACTGGTGGTATCAGTATAAGAAACTGATAAGTGATTTTCCAAGATGTTACAGGGAGCCTTCTTTCAGTTCTCATCCTATATGAGTGGGTCCTTTGACAAGCTATTTAATTCGGCTGTCTGGGGGCCAATAGTTAGCTGAACATAAGGCAAAACAATTAAGTTGTATATTGGGGGTGGGGGAAAGGGGAGAAATCCAACAAAAATCAGCAAAATAAGCCAGTGGATAATACAGGCGGCCAAAAATGTTTTGGATTATTCAACAAATAACTATTGTGCCTATCACATATAATTTATTATGGGTTTAATGACAAAAATAAGGAATATTGTATATAAAGCAAATAATTAAAACTGAGATGATTTGAAGTAGAAGAAAGCACCAACAACTAGGGAGGTTAGAAAAAGCTTCAAGGAGAAGCTAGCTGAGCTAAACCTTGAGGGAAGTGAAGGATTCTCAGAGGTGGGAGGTATATACTCCAGGTATTAGGGGCAGCCTGGGACAAAACTTGGAGACTGGAGATGGAATGTAAAGTGTGGGTATTAGTAAGTGGGCCAATGTGACTTAGCATAGAGTTCAGGAAGGGGAGTGATAAAAAAATAAACCTGGGAACATAGGCTGAAGCCAGATTATAAAAGGTCTTAAGTACCCAATATGGGATCTGGATTTTATCCTGGAAACAATACAAAGAATCTGAAGATTTCTGAGCAAGAATGACATAGCCTGAATTGTAGTTTAGGAAAACCGGTAGCTGTATGTAAAATAAATTGGAGAAGGAAAGAAGTGGAAAAGGGAACTAATTAAGAGACTATAGCAATCCTTCAGGAGCTCTTCAGGTGCTAAGAGCCTGAAAAAGGAAGCAGTCATTGAGTAGAGAAAGGGGGGATAGTTGTGCGATTTTCTGGGGAGGCCAATTGAAAAAAGTTCCTCAAATGAATGAATAAGAAAGTAAAGGTAACATTCAAGAATAACTTTTAACTTACAAACCTGGATAACTCCAAAGATGATGGTGCTTTCAATAGAAATAAAGAAGCTAGAAAGGGGACTGGGTTTAGAGAGATGTAGGATATGAAGCATTTGAGATTGGAACACAAAACTACATAGGAAATTTGGTACTGGGTGACATCGAATTTTGTTTTTGTTTTTTTTTGGTATGGTTTTAATATACCATCTGCTCTAATATTTATTTAAAACCACTGGGAGCAGATTCCCTCCCCACCTTTCCCCTATTGTATTTTAAAGCCAAGAGAAATTAATAAGATTCTGTCTAGGATAGTCCCAATTTTACATGTATGATATATGATGACCACTAACTTTTCCACTCTTGCAAACATTTTACATACTCACCACTTTGGTAGTTTTAGCTGGTGAAGGAGGACCTAGAGAAAACAGTGAGCCAAATTTTAAAACCAGATGAATAATTCTTTGGATTGACATTCTTTAATCATGAATACTGTCTTCAAATGGAACAAAAGTAAATTAAGTAAGCTAGCTTTAATTTAGTGGAATAGAAAACTGAAACAGCATGAAGAAAGAAAAGTTTAATCTTCATCAATGAATAGCTGATAATGTGCCTAATTAGGAGTCAGGAGATCTTTTTTTGAATATCATCTGTGACACTCCTTACCTGTATGATCATGGGACAGTCACTTAAAGCCTCAGAGTCTCAGGTTCCCCATCTGTAAAATGGGGATAATAATACCCATACTTCCTACATTATAGAGTTTACAAGTTCACAGCCCTGGAATTAGAAGGGAACTCAAGGGCCATTTCTTTGCCACCCAAATGGATTATTTTACCAAAGAGAATATGGAGGACATGGGAGACATTAAAAAAAATTGCCAAAGATCACATAGGTGAACTTTGAAGCACAGTCTCTGACTCTTGAGTCAGTGCTGTCTCTACTGTATGTGCTATGCTGTGCACATTTGAAAGCTGTATTAAGTATTTCAAAAGATCACCCAAAGAAGAATCTAAGCTGTTAAAAATAAACAAAAGTCCATATTAAAGGAAATATTTCCATGCACATGATAGAGAAACAAGGTGCTAATAGAACAGAAGCGTATGAGAATGTATAAGAGTGAAATTCTAATTTTTAAATGTTAGTCATCTGTAGGCATGGGCTCAAAAAATCCCATTAAAGCTCAAGTAAGTAATTTGAGCTAAAAATTGGGGGGGAGGGGAAAGGGGAAGGTATGATGTCTGGTGTATTTGGTGCTTCTTCATGACCTTGGTAAAACAAGACATGTGATTTTCTCATATGGGCACTGAAGGCACTAATTACCACATAAGGGAAGGCCACCAGAGCTTCAGAAAAAGTCTTTAAAAGTAAAAGTTACTATCACTGTGAATACAATAGAACAAGCTTCAGGAGATCCTCAACAGCATCTAATAGAAATGTAGAATTTTGTTCTTTGAAATCATGTTATGGACATTACTAAGTCACAGATGACTCAAGACTTTTAAAGGTCTGACTTTGTGCTTGTCAGCAGAAGAAATACGATTAAATGGGCAATCTTTTAACTGAAGAAACATCTGTGACTGATCATAAAATCATGGACTTGTGATTTCTTTGGAAGAGAGAACTCTTCAGTTAGGAAACACATTCTACCAACAGCAGGTCAGCACCTTCCGAGCAACTTATGGCCTTAGAGCAACCTAATGAACCGAGACACCTTCCAAGGTCCCATGGCAAGTCACATGCCCAGCATGCATCAGAGGCTGGCTCTTTCCATCAGGCCACACTGACTCAAATAATAGACTGGAAACTCAAAACTGCTGTATGAGTGACTGACCAAAGCCTTATAGAAAATGTACACTAGTGAAGATGAGGTAGTTTGATAGGAAAAGAAAAGTCCTGGCCTATAAGGAAAGACAATTTACAGACATAAATAAATAAAAACCATACATTTTTCCACATTGCATCTTTACTCACCTCCTCTCAAGATGAGCAATGGTACATCTGTGCCTACTGGAAATTGTTTTAGCACTTCAACAACTTGGAGGTGTGTTAAGTTTTGTACATTTTGATGGTAAATCTCTTTAATGATATCTCCTTTTTGAAGGCCATGACACCACTGGCTGTCCAATATCATTTTCACCTTCTGCCCACTTGGACTATCAGCTATTGCAAACCCAAAACCTTTAGGACCCTTAATCAGAGGGATAGTCACTAGTTCTGGTTGAGAGCTGCCTGATGATGCCATGGATGCCCTTTGCTCATTTGGGTCCAAAGAAGGGCCATTCAGACGATCACTACCCAGAATGTGACCCGATTTCCCATTCTGGTCCATAACCACTGTCCCTGATTTAAAATCTTGACTGCTTATGCAAGTCTCTCCCTTGGTTACAGGCTGTCCATTGATTATGGGTGTAGCTGTAACAATATCAACAACAGGATCTTCATTGTCATCAGGAAGAGGATAGCCTCGACACAAAGTCAGGTTCACATACTGGTTGACAGGGACCAATTGAAACATCTGGACAACATCTGCATGGGTGTGACCAAGGACACAGTTGCCATTTATGTCTACGATTACATCACCTAGTAAAACAAATGTATTAGAGCATATTAAAATATAAGTAATCTCCAATTTTAATATTATTTTAGTTTAGGTACTATTATTTCTAATCAATATTTGATTAAGGTTAAATTCTCAAGAGAAAAAATTTCAGCAGATGCCTTTTGCCATTTATTAATTTCAAAATAAATAGATTTCTAAGAAATGGGGTCTCTTTAGTTTTGTAATCCTCTGAAAAGCAGAGGCCATTTTAAAGTCGTGACAAGGACACCTGAGATCCAAGTTATTAATGGAAAAAGGAAGTGTAGGATGTGAGAATAATTAATTTATAACTCTATATGAATACTGTAATATGAATCATACCCAAATACCTATAAAAGAATTTTATATATATATATATAATTAGGTTCTCTCTCTATGTATACATATAACATACATTTATATATGTGAATACATATGTTTGATAAAGAAGTGAAAGTTATCTATACAAAGGACTGTGTATTTTTAAAATTTTATTCACATCACATCTGAAAATTTATCAAGAAATTAAATAACCAGTGGGCTATAACTAGGTATATGATTTTCAGAATGATTTATTATCTACACACTATATTTTCCTTTAATATGTTCTACCTTTAGGGTATAGTTAGGAATTCAATTGAAAATCAATAATTAAACCTTTAATAGATCTTAACTTACTGCATATAATTTGAGTTTCAAATAAAAAAAAAAAACAACATAAATATTGGCAAGAGCCAACACAATATTTTTTAACAGGATCTAAATAAAATCTGACAAATACAGGACTGTTCCTACAGTCCTATCTGACATAGATAGAAGTAGTTTAATTGCTAGATTCATGGTCCTTAGCATGTATGAGTTATGATCTTTTATGTAGACCTGACCTCTTTTATTTATTTTATGTGATCTCATTCATTTTTTTTCCTCTTAAATTTGAGAGTGATAATTTAAAAGGTTATATTCCTAATCAAGGTGCTCAAATGTGTTAAAGTTACATTTATACTTTTTAAGGTCAACACGAATCGCCTTAAAACAAATGTCACTTCACGGAAATATGGATATAATAACCTAATGAGAGATAGATAAACTGGACTACTTAGAAACAACAGTTGAGACTTACTGTTTTCCCTAGTATAAGAGTTCTGCATTTTCATGAGAGCACTTTAATGCTCTTTCAGATAGGCTTGGGCAGTTCAGACAAATTTGAATCAATATTGTGACACTTTAGAAGACAGAAGCTAATGGGTTTGTTTCACAATCAAAATATGGAAAGGGGCAGACAAAACAGACCTGAAAAAATAATTCTGATTGGTCTCAATAATTATTTATGATTCTAAAGGGTGAAAATACTTAAGAAGACCATATGTTTAAATGCTTATTTATATTTACAAAATTTTCATTTATTACAGCTAAAATATACATGGAATAATTCCAAGAAAAGCATGTTAAGGACCAGTGAATATGAACAGTCAAATTGCTAACCTATGTCAGATAGGAGCTACAGAAATAATCCTGGATTTGTCAGACTTTAGATGTTTTTTTCTCCTGTTTTAAAAAAAAAAAAGTGGTGTTTGCTTGTGCCAATGTTTATAGGCTGTTTTTTTTTTTCTTGCCACTCCACTTACCACATTCCATTTTTTGGAAGGGCACAAAATGATTTGTAAATAATATTCTAATGCAACATTAACACAGAGCTATATAAGTCTATTAATTATACAATCTAGCTCTATAACTGTAGTCACACTAAATGTGAAACAGGTATTCATAAAAAAATTAGAACAATACAACTTTCAACAATTCAGTAAAACTTTCAAAGAAAAAAAATCACTTTAAAATTTTTTCATTGTGAATAAGCAATCCGAAAAACCCAAATACATTTTTTAAACATTTTAAAATGTCAATGCCAAAGCAACAAAGTCTAAAGCAACTTATTTCAGGCCTTAACAAGTACATTAAGAAGTGCAGAATTTTTATCTGTTTCTAAAATAAAAGTTTCCATTTTAAAAATCTATAATAAACTAACCAATCTGGGGAAACATTAAAGTATGAAAAGTGGTGCCCTTACACCTCAGGAATAAAGCAATCTAGGGCATATCAGTAATATCACAGAATCATAGGCAATCACAGAGATTCTTTGGTCAAATTGTCTTAGCAGAGGAAGCATGGCAGCAAAGAGTGGGCAACACCTAGTCATAACAATCTTGGCTCATGTTGTTCTTCCAAGACACACACAGTGAGCAAATAGCCTAGTTGGAACCATAGACAGTTCTCTAAGATTTCTAAGTTATAAACTAGTTACACTTCCCCCAATGTTGATGAAATTACTAGTCTAGACAAAACACGGTTTACCATACAGTTAAATTCATCCTTTCATGAAGAATGAAGACTGGTGAATACATGAAAAATTGTATGAACAAATCTCTTTCTGACTGAACTATATAGGGATCTTTGTAACCACATTTTGCTAGAAGAATTAGGCAACATGATGGCACAGTGGATAGAGTGCCAGGCCTGTAGTCAGGATGATCTGAGTTCAAATCAAATTTTAGGCACTTATTAGTTGTGTGATCCTGGGCAAGTCACTTAACCCTGCCTGCCTCTGTTTTCTCATCTGTAAAATGAGATAGAGAAGAAAATGCCAAACTACTTCAGTATCTTTGCTAAGAAAAACTCAAATGAGGTCATAAAAAAATTGGATATGACTGAAATGACTCAGAAACAAAGAAATTACAAATATCATTCACAATTTTCAAATTACCTTTTTCTCTAAATGGTTCCAGACACTATTTTTTTTTTAAAGAGCCAGTTTCACGTCTAGTTATAATTTATTGAACAATTCTTCTGTTAAGGCAGTATACAGAAATTTGTTACCTGGTGCAATTTTCCCATCTTGAGCAGCTGGGCCATCTTTCAATACGTTCTTCACTTGAAGAAACTCATCAGGTCGATCTCCACCAATAATGGTAAAACCAAATCCCATGGTACTCTTTTTCAAAGATGCTCGTATGAGTACACCTTTAAGCTGGGAAGGGTCTCGAGTGAAGTGTGATTTCTCTACATCTATACCAAAAAGAAGGATGGGTTTGCAAACCTAAGATATGACAACGGACACAGCAAGCCAATAAGGAAGCCATTCAGGCTGCCCATAAAAAATAAATAAAATGTATTGCAATTGAAGGAAATAGGAAAAAAAGGGGGAAAATTTAATATTTAACAAGATAAAGAATTAATGTTTACAAACAAAAAATTATAGGTTTTAAGAAATTTATTAAAAAAAATATATGATTAATGTACAATTTCTCATTTAATGAATTCCTATGGTATAAGAATAATCCAATGAATCTATAATTTCATTGATAGGGATCTTCTTTTCAATGATGTAGACAGTGCTTTCTCATCATAATTACTATTCACATTTTTCCATAAATTTGTCAAGTTGGTGGTTATGGGAGAAATGGGGAAGGGGAAAGGAAGAGGTATTGCTAGGATTCTCTTGAAAGTAAATAGATATCATCACAAATAAAGCTTGAAGTTCCCCACTAGCTATCTATGAACTCACAACATGACACCTATTTTTTTTCTGGTCTACATATTTTGCAGAAGACATGCTTTATAATACTTATCCTAAGTAACATCTCATTTGTAGTGTACCATGGCCTGACCACTGCTACTTGGTGATTTTCAATTTGAATTTTTCAAAGACTTTACCTGTCTGTGATTTACAACTACATAACATCACTGGAAGAATAATAGTGTTTGAAAAAAATCATTCATTCAACAAGGATTTATAAATACTGAATGAGTCAGGCATTTATAAGCAGTGCTGAGAGTACAAAGACAAAAGCAGAACAATATTTATTTTTAAGGGGTTTCTATTCTTTGAGGAGAAACAACATATAAGAAATTAGAAATTTTATACCAAATATATAGAAAGTAATATTGGAGACAAGGCATTAATACCTAAGAAGTAGTCTTCTCATAAGAAATGACCCTTAAGATCAGCTCTGAAAAAAGCCAGGGATTCTAAGAGATGGAGATGGGGAGTGAGATCACAGCCATGAAGGATTATATGCAAAAGCACAGAAAGCAGGTATGAGATGATGTGCTTTGGATACAAGGAGAGGGCTTGGATGTCTCAAGTAGTAGTGTAGTAGAGGGGAGGGCCTACATGGTGGAATGACAAGAAGTACAAGAGCTGCTCTTCTGCACCTCCACCCACCAAATCCTCCAATCAGAACAAGAAAATGCACAAGACCAAATTCTGACTGAGAATGTAGGGGGAAAAATTCAGAATGAGTCATTTTTCCAATCCAGGTCAGCATGGGCAGGCAGCCAGGGAGGCTCAGTGGGCACTAAGGATGAGGGTTGAACAGGAGAATGCAACGCAGAAGATTTGAGAGCAGGGAGAGGCTGTGCACTAGGGTGAGAAACAATCCTAGATCCAACAGAGAGAGAACTACATCTGTGTAGGTACAGGAACAGGCACCAACAGGTAGGGTACTTATAACCCAGTTCTGGGTTTGCCATCCAGGATGGCAGGGATGAGGAGTGGTCATTGACCCTTGGCTATGTAAGTTCAGAAATATGTAGCGACTATGTGGCTAAGACTTCAGAAGCTGAATTAGGGTTTCAATTCCAGTTTCTAGTCCAGTCTGAATCCTACAGAAGAATAAATAGGGCAGGAATTCCAGACAAAAGGGAAATATATAGTTCTGTTACTTTGAACAGGTAGAGCTTTCCAGCTGGCTGATAACTGGTGAATCCAACAACAGTCTACAAACAGGGTAATCTCAGAGGCCCATAACTCAAATCCAAATCAGGTCAGGAACTTGCAGAACTCAGAATAGGGTGGGCAGCAATCAGACTTTGTCCTAGAGCAAACCAGTTTGGGAAGATCGAAAGCTTACTGGTCTGAAACCTGAACTGTTGCTGCAATGCTAAAGTATTGAAGGTTTAATATTCAATGTCCCAAAAAAGAAAATGAAACATAATATTCACTTCACAGCAGAGATGTGATGAATTTAAAATAAAAAAGAAACCCAGATTTTCTGACATGGCTAATTTGGGAATTTGTTTTATTACACTATGAAGATACGTAATGAGGGATTTTTTTTTTAAATGAGGGAGGAGGGACATGAGAGGGACAGAATAAAAAAATCTTTGTTATTTAAGAACCTCAAAAGTTTACAAACAAAAAAATTCTGACAAAGGCCTCACGTTTAAGACATATAGGAAACCAACCTAGATACAAAGGTGCCAAGAAGAATGAAGTCGCGGTCAACTAATATGAACTTATTAAATGTGTACTCTATGCCAGGTATTATTAAACACAGGGCATACACAGACAAAGTAAAAACATTTTATACACTGAATATTCCCAAATAAATAAATGGATGAAGAGAACTGTCAATAATGATATCAAAGATTGATCCAAATTACTAATAACAAAAGTATAAATTAAAATAACTCTTGAGGTTTTGCTGTAAATGTAGGAAATTGACAGAAATGACAAAAGATGGAAATAGACAAAGCTGGAAAACATTACAGGAAGACAACACTTATACATTGATATAGAACTATGAAATGGTGGAACAATTTTGTACAACTAAAGCTACATGAAAGAACTATGGGGAAAAGTCACTAAATTTCTTGTCTTCAGCCCACAGGATCGCCCTTTGGGTTCCCAGGAGATCAAAAATATAAACTGTGTGTGTGTGTGTGTGTGTGTGTGTGTGTGTGTGTGTCAAATATTAATTGTAAAATATCTCAGGTGGCAAAGAACTAGACACCAAGTAAACATTCACTAAAAGAGGAATAGTTGAAGTATATGAATAACAAATATAAGAAATTCAGAGAAACATGTGTAAATACCCACATAAACTAATCCAAACTAAAGTAAGCAAACTTAAAGACATGCACAAAAAAACTACAATTATGTAAATGAAAAGTATACTAGACTCTAGAACTCCTGTAGTGATGGCAAGGAGCTTGCTATGTGACTATAGCATTAATATATAAACAAAATTTCTTAGTGTCATTTTGTCATTATTCATACTTTTCATATCATGACCCTGTTTAGTTAGGCAGGGTCCATACATTAATTGTAGAACCAGCACTGAGCTATTCACATTATAAATATTAGATAAATAAGAAATAAATAAAGCCCCAACATTCCCCCCCACCAGTAAAAAAGGAATACTATTTATATATGTATTATCAACAGCATCAGAAAACCTTGGTATTTTCAAAATTTTCTGTTTTTTCATAACTCAGTATCTCTTATCAGTGGATCAGGAAACTGAAACACTGAACATTTGAATTTCTAATTTGCAGCAAACTAAGCAAAAGAAGTGCAATATTCACCAGAAAAGGAAAACAATTAAACCAAGATCACTTAGGCGATAATTTAATATAATCTACAAGTTGTTGGGGTTTGGGAGATTTTTTTTGAGGGAAAAGAACGTAGGTTGTACCTTGCTTTGAGGAACCAACATCAGTCTGTCCTAACTGCTTTTTTCTTTTGGCTTCCACCACTGGATTTTCAAACTGGGTTTTCTGGTTAATATGACTGTAATATTTAAAGAAATATGCATTTCAATTCCAGATAAAATACTAATATGCTTTTGTTAAAAATAAAGTTAAAATTAATTAGTGTTGTTATATTTGCCCTTTCAACAATAACTACAGCAGAAACAAAGAAAACTGAAGCTTCAAGGTATGAAACAGACTCTGATCTTATAATAAATGTGTATATGTGCACATACATACATAAGACACAGAATTTTCTATTTCAAAGCTATTAACACCTTCTATCAACATAAAACTACTGCAGATGAACAATGAAAATGATATTCTAGTACTTCAAAACTTTATTACAATCCAAGTGGTAACTGTATTTTAACATGAGTACAAATTAGCAGTGAGCAACAGTTATCATCAAATAATGAGGTAAAGCATAAAATAGCTTTGGAATCTGAAGCTGACAAACCTGCATATAAAGGTAGAAACAACTTCTATTTTTCTCTGCAGTGTACATAAGGAAATGCTGGATGAGAAGACATACCCCATCTGCCACTTCAAATACCAAATCTGCCATTTAATACCTGTAGGGCTTGAGGCCCTTCTTGTAACCTTTCTGTCTTCATTTGTAAAGAGGGGTTTGGATTAGATGACTTCAATTCCTTATGATACTACACTCCTAAGAACCCCAAAATCCCTAAGTGAAAAAGAAAGGAATCGCAGATGGAAGGGAATGTTTAACCTTTCCTGCTGCAAATACTTCTTAGTTCCCAAGCACATAAGACTACCAAGTTTCAGCTCTATGAGAATGTCAGATATTTTTTTGGATCTGATTTCACTTCAACTCAGAGATATACTATGTATATTTTATCCATTGAGTTAAATGAAATGCCCCTCCTTCTTTCCCCTTCTTCAAATTAAAAATGCCAGAGCTAAATTAAGTATTGTTATTTTATTTATAAGAGTTAGGGATTTAATGGAGAGACCTTCTTTTGAAGATATATGTAATTTTTTTTTTTTTATTAGAAGCAGACATTCATCAAAGGAAAAAAAAAAATCTGTTTGGAAAGAGCCTCAAGTCCCTTTGGAGTAAGAATGATTCACTTCACCAGAAGCTTCAGAACACAAAAAGTAGTAATTTGTATTTACACCTTTGATGAGATGTGGGAGAACAGAGTAGGAACATGCAAATGAGTAATCACCTTCCTGCAAATATTTAAAAGACAAAAGAGTTAAAAATTCTAGTTAAGAGAATAATACAATTGACTGTATTTTCCTTACATTAAAATAATTCCATCTGGAATAAACTCTTTCTTTTTTTTTTTTCTTTCTTTCTTTCTTTTTTTTTTTTTGGCTGAGGCAAGTGGGGTTAAGTGACTTGCCCAGGGTCACACAGCCAGGAAGTGTTAAATGTCTAAGAGCAGATTTGAACTCAGGTCCTCCTGATTTAATGGCTGGTGTGCTATCCACTGTGCCACCTAGTTGCCCCTAAACTTTCTTTTAGAAATGGATGATTCATGAAATTTTTACATGATACTAGGATAATAAATAAAGTACTATTTGATCAGTTATAAATCAAATTAAACATAAATAAAAATGATTTTAAATGTTTACTATTTTCAAAAACATTTCTATATGTAATACATAATTTCTAACTGTCATTTTCATTACATCTTTTTTATAGTATAAAATATGATATCTCAAAAAGCAAATTTAAAATTTATCCAAGAAACACAATTATAATTTCATACAGAATTAGAACTAATGAAATATCATTAAGATACAAGTATTTTAACCTTTAAAATTTTATCATTTGCTCAAATTCACTTATAAATATATAGACACACCAAATTATGTGATACATTTCTACTACAGAAAAAAATTTTATGTCAAAGTTACATTTCTAAAAATGGCAGCATTTTTATGAAGAACCTATTAAGTCTTTTCAGCAATCTTTTGAAAAATGAATTACTTACTCATTTTCAAGGTCTTATGCTCTAGTCATCAGTAAAAAAGTGACAATGCAATTGGATTCCTACTCCAATAACCTTGCCAATAACAATCATGTTGCCATCTGGTTTAACAACTAATAGCTCCATGGAGTAGCCATTTAAATAACATCTTTTTAATCTCTATCCATAAGCTAACTATAGATTACCATGTTTGTAGATGAAAACCTAACTAATCTGGGAATCAAGCCAACAAGCTCCACAGCTCAGTTGGCTCCATACTAAAATGTACACCCTGAGTACAAGCTGCACTTTTGTAATTTAATAAATTATCCTTTTTAAGACAAGCTTGTCCTAGAAATCATGTACAAATCACATAATTATTGCTGTTTGCTTTCAGTCATTTCAAAAACTGTCAAAATAAGGAGAGCAAGGAGGTTGGCCGCCACAGGAATGTCCCTAAACTCACTTCCAAATTTTCTTAATGGAAATCATATTATCATTCATGTAAATCTAGGATTTTACATAGGCAATGGCTGTGATCTCTTTTATTCAAGAATGCACGGAAACTTATAGGAGAATTATTAACTTAAAAACATTCAGATTTTAATGCACTTTAATCATAAGACTGCCAAAGGAGTCTTTAACACCTAAAAATAAATAAATAAATAAATAAATGAAATAAAAGAGCCTGTGAATTCTAAATGGACTAAAATTGTTTTAAATAAACAAAATGTCAAACAAAAAATATTGCTACATTATTTAACATTATTGTACCTGAAAAGCATAAAAATTAGTGCTCCCCTTTTAGAGGATAATGACTTTCAAACAGTTAAATTGTATAATTAATTCTTTAAGTTGTAGTATAATGAAGAGAGTACTACATAAGGAGACTGGAGATGAATTATAGTTCCAGCCCTTCACTAGTGAGTAGGTCTCCTTTTTGAAGCCCCCTGGCCATCCATTCTTATTCCAAAATCTGATTCAACTCCTAACTTCTCTTCTTTCCATCCCCCAGATTCTTTGTTGATCTTGCCCTAGGGCCAGCTTCCCAGTGCCATCTTATGTGTTTTCTTCCATGATTAAGATGTAAGCTCTGTGAGCTCAGAGACTATCTTTGTATCTCTACTACCTGACAAAATAGTAAATACTTAGTCTTTCTTTCTTTCCCTATTTCCTCTTTCCTTCTCTTCCTCCTGTCCTCCCTCACTCCATTCTTCCTTCCATCCTTCTCTCTTTCTGTTTTAATCTGATTCTTGAATTTTAGCAAATTACCTAACTTTTTAAGGTTTAGGCTTAAGAGTTTATGAATTATTTAATTATTCTCAATTATATAATGATCTAAGACAATCCCAAAGCATAATATCTGCCTCTAGAGAAAGACATGATTTTTTTAGTGCTTTATTTTTAATAGTATTTCTTTCCAATTACATGTTAAGATAGTTTTCAACACTCACTTCTATACGATTTTTGAGCTCCATATTTTTCCTCCCTTTCTCTCCCTTCCCAAGATGGCAAACTATTATACATGTACTTTCATATTAAACATATTTTCACATTAATCATGTTGTGAGAAAGGAAAAACCATAAGAGAAAAAAATCAACAGAAAAAAGTGAAAATAGTATGTTTTGATCTGCATTCAAACTCTAGTTATTTCTCTAGACATGCATAGCATTTTCCATGATGGGTCTTTTAGAACTGTCTTTTGTAATTACATTGTTGAGAAGAGCTAAGTCTTTAAGAGTTGATCATCCCACAATATTGTACACAATGTTCTCCTGGTTCTGCTCATTTCACTTAGCATCAATTCATGTCAGTCAAAGAACTGATACTGATTGAATAAAGACTGAAGAAAGCTATTTTCACTTTCTTTCAGTTTTTTTCATTTGAATTTTCTATAAAATGACTCATATAGAAATGTTTTATATAATTATACATATATAAAGTAGAGCTGATTGTTTACCATTTCAAGAAGGGTGGAAGGGAGTAGAAGAGAGAGTTTAGCACTCAAATTTTTAAATAAAATAAAAACATTAAACAGAGATTTATTATCTTTTTGATGAATTGACAGGCAACAAAACCTGTTTATATATACTATATAAACTTCAAAATATCTTTTAGAAATCAGCCAATATATTACATTATGACTAGGGCATTACATAATAAACTATACTTATAAGCAGCCTGACCAAACAGATCCACAAATATTTTAGAACAATATTTTTAATTTACTATGCCAACTACTCATAATAGATAAGCTCTTGTGGGACAAAAAATTTTCAAAACTAGTAGAAGAAATATGATTTATGGGAAACAGGATCAAATACTTATCATCCCCTGTTGTCCTGTCTGCTATTGGAGCTGCAGTGACAACTTTCAGCTGTAGTAGGGCTTTCAGTAAGGCCAGAAAATGAATTTACATTCTAATAGTATTATTCAATTATAAAAACCAACTATTTTATCCACCTGTGCAATAGTATTCAAAATGTTAAAAATAAAAGAACCACAGGACAGTCCCTTATCTCAGGACTATTTTTACATGAATATCATCAAACAATAATAGAAGAATAGTTTTAGGTGATGATAATGATGACATTTCATAACAGAGAACTTGAAAGTTTACAAAATATTTTTCCTATAACTTTACTCACCTGTGAGGATGCAAGTTGCCCAAAGTTACATAAAGATAGGACTGGGACTGGGGCTTGAAACCTGTCCAATGCTGACACTTTTCAATAAAACCTTCACAGTCAAAGACTGTACTATCATGCTATAATGCTTAAGAAAATGGGACTACCATTATTTAAAAATCACATGATTTTAGAATAATGGAATTTTAGAAATGGAAGGAACCTCAGTGAGTATTTAGTCCAGTGCTACCACAACATACTGATAAGTGATCATTCACTCTCTGCCTAAAGATCTTCAATAAGGAGGAAGCTCACTTTCCACTTTTGAATACCTCTTAACTTTTTTTTCTCCCTGAGGCAAGTGGAGTTAAGTGACTTGCCCAGGATTAGACAGCTAAGAAGTGTTATGTCTAAGACTACAGTTGAACTCAGGTCTTCCCGACTTCAGGGCTAGCTGCCTTTCTACCTCTAACTTTTTTTGTAATTCTCATCCAGGGTTCCTACAGACATTGTATTTATTCTCTGTATTGAAAAAAAAAAACTCTGATAAAATGTGAAAATCCTTTAAATACCTGAAGATACCTATTTCAGTTTACTAATTTTATATCTTCTTACCTACTATTATGTCATTTACAATCTATATTAATAGTGATAACTCTTTTTGCTAATTATCTGGAATGTTTCCCATCAACCCATTAAAATTATTTCAAATATCAAATAAGATTTCAAATCTTATGTGAGAATATACATGTATATGTGTATGCATATATGTATGTGCATACATATATTCATATATTCTTAGTAACTTTCTTACTCTATGACATTATTTAGAAAATTTGAATGCTATGCTGTGCAAGCAGAAATTATATAATCCAATGCTTTCTAAGGTTATGTGCCCAATCAAATGATATCCAGACAAATATATAATGGCTATAGCAACTTACTCAACATAGTATGTTCCATACTGGGGGTCTTCTATTTTCTCCCAGCCATAAGGAAGTTCTATAAACAGAAGTAAAAGATAAATAAAATATTGGATTCTATATACATATAAAAGATTTCAACAATGCCATGTAAAAAAATATCCTCTGAAATTACTGAATAGCAATTTGGCAAATGTTAAAGTAATCTATGCGTTTGTAATTTCACTAAGTAGATTTTTGGAAGGAAAAAGAATAGAGAGAGATTTCCCAGAGGGGGAAAAAACTGTTAGTGGACATTAAAAGAAAATCAATTACTAACTACGAAAAAAAGTGCAAATTTTTTCTTTATAATGGTACAAGAAATTATAAATCTGTCCCCTAGTTCACATTTAGAAATTTTTAGCTCTGGTGACCAGTATTATTCCTCATCTTGTACATGATAATCTAAAATAAAGAAAAACAAAATAGCTATCTTGAAGTGATTCATTTGTAAACTCTAAATTATAAGCTAATTTATCTCTAAACTCTTCTTTTACATATTCTAATCATGCAATAGTTCTTTTTATAGGAACTAAAGTTTTATAAGAAAATGACCTTTTAGCCCTGCTGAAATTTGCTTCCATGCTTATCAACTAATATACCCATCAAGAGCAGAATATTTGCCAAGTCTGATGTGAAGTGCTAGTTGGCTGGAAAGTCTACAGTTTCCATAAAATCTAGTTTTTGTCTATAAGGAGCTAAAAGTATACATAAAAATCGATAGCAAGATGTCATAAGCAAATAAGAGACTTTCACAGCAAAGTGTCACTATACTAAAGGTTATTGGGAAATGTAGGGACCAAATCATTAGGGGAAATTTGTTAACATTGGAAGGGTAGTAAAGGACAATACTGAACTTGAATTTCAAAAGATGGGTAGGAATTTAGCAAACAAAGAGGAGGAGCAAATTGAAGAGAAGTAGCAGTAATTGTGTGTCGAAGTTATATGGAATAACTGAAAATGATAGGGTAGAGAGGAAGACCAGGGTTTCAATGTTAAAATATGGAGAAAGGTGACTGACTGATATAGAAGATAAATTATGAAGGATAGAGAGAGGGAGACATAATTAAATCATATAAACTTAAAAAGAAGAAAGATTATCAAAGATTAAAAGTAGAGGAAACAAAAAATAGGACAATCACTGTGCTTGGCCTTGTGTATTTTGGTTTTTGGGTGGTAGTAGGAATTTAGGCATAGACAGAATAAAGGATTGGCCTCCAATTTGCAAAAGCATCATATGTTGAGCCAAGTTTCAGTTAAAGGGAGAAGGATGTTTACTTTAATCAGAAGCAAAAGGAATGTGCTATCTTATCCCCCATAAACTATTATTTGGATTTACTAAACTATCAGAATTGATCATCACATAATCTTCTTGTTACTGTATACAATGTTCTCTTGGTTCTACTCACTTTACTTAGCATCAATTTATATAAGTCTCTCAGACATCATCCTGCTGATCATTTCTGATAGAATAATATTCCATAACATTCATACCACCATAATTTATTCAGCCATTCTCCAACTGATGGGCATCCACTCAGTTTCCAGTTTTTTGCCGCTACAAAAAGGGCGCCCACAAACATTTTTGCACATGTGGGTCCTTTTCCCTTTCTTATGATTTCTTTGGGATACAGGCCCAGTAGAGACACTGCTGGGTCAAAGTATATGCAATTTGATAGCTCTTTGGGTATAGTTCCAAATTGCTTTCTAGAATAGCTGGATCCATTCACAGTTCCATTAACAATGTATCAGTGTCCCAGTTTTCCCACATCCCTTTCAACATGCATCATTATCTTTTCCTATCATCTTAGCCAATCTGAGAGGTGGGTCGTGATATCTCAGAGTTGTCTTAATTTGTATTTCTCTGATCAACAATGATTTAGAGCATTTTTTCACATGACTAGAAATTTCCCCCCTTATTTTTTAAGAATACAAAGGATAATTAGTTGGGGAGGAAAAAGGGAAAGATAAAAAAGATACCCCATTCCTCCTCTTTGGTCATTTTCTGATTGTCTCTCACTCTTAGAACACATTCCCTTCTCCTGCTCTGCCTTTTGAGGTCCCTCTGTCTTCCTTTTAAGTCCCAAGTAAAATAACACCTTCCACAGGAAGTGTTTTCTAATCCATCTTAATTCCAATGCTTTCTTCCTGTCAATTATTTCCTAATTATCATATATATTCAAACTTGTGTTTACATATAGATACAAAATTATTTGTTTGCATATTGTCTTCTTCATTAGATTATGAGTTCCTTGGAAGCAGGGACTGTCTTTTGCCTCATTTTGCATCCCCAACATTTAGCAGAGCCTGCCACATAGCAGTTTAAATAACTGGACAAATTCAAAAATAAAAGTGGTATTAAAACGTCAAGTCTCTTTTCTGACTTGTTATTCTTCTATTCTATAAGCTACATGGTTCCCTGCTGCCACTAAGATTCAATACACACTCTTCCAATTTCTAAAGGCTTTCACAATTTGGTGCCAACCTCCCTTTCCATCTTCATTATCTATTATTACTCCCTGCCTTCCTAGACTCTCCAGGCCAGATGGACAGACCTTCTTGTTGTCTGACATTCCAACCCCTCTCTCCATGTTTGGCTGTCTCCAACACCTGCAAAGATCTCCCTTCCCTCTCTTAAAATGCCTTGTTTTCTTCAAAACTCAGCTCAATCTTCACCTTCCATATGAAACCTTTCATGATACCACCTGGTGTTAGTATCTTTCCTTCAAAAACTGCCTTGCATTTATTTTGTGTAAATTTAAGTATGTACATCTGGCTTGTCTTCAACAGAATTAAATTCCTGAAAGGAAAGGAGGATTTCACTTTTATCTCTGTATCTCTCCACCAAGTAGGAAATAAAAGCTTTGTTTATTGACTACTTAAAGACAAAACATCAATAAAAATCAGATGCAAATGTTATACTATTTCTTGTATATCAGGAAGTCTTCATTTTCAGTTTAACAGGATTTTTCTCCCTGAAAAAGGACTGACAAGTTATTGTCTTACTCAGAAACACTGGAATATAATTTTGTAAATTCTTTTAACATTTTCTAAAACTAAAAAATGATGTCAAATTTTAATCCTCTTTAAGTTTAAAATGTAAGTTCTTTCACTAAAATGGCAATAACTGATGTTCCTCTAACATTTGAAGCTATGCAAAATCCATAGAGCTAAGGTCACAAATCTACACTGACCCTAAGCTCAGAACTCTTTCCACTAGTCATCATAAGATGAACTTTAGAAGTAAAACAAACTCCTAATCAATACTTTTATACTGATTATTTAACAGTAACACTAATGGTTTTTATTTGAACAAAGATAAATATTTAAGTTTAATTAAGTTACCAGACAAATTTTCCAAGAATTACATAAGATTTATCTTGATCCAATGAAGGGTATTAGAAAACTGGATAACAAAGGACGAGGTTTTTGGAAACTGTAATGTTTCACAATGAATCATTTTCAAAAGAGATTTGGGATTTTTTTTTTCTTTGTTTTGAGATAACTGTGGTTAAGTCACTTGCCCAGACTCACATGGCTAATAAGTTAAGTGTCTGAGGGTGGTTTTGAACTCAGGTTCTGATGACTCCAGGGTCGGTGCTCTAAGTCAGTGTTCCCTCTAGCTGTCCCATTGTAAGACATTTTAAAAAAACATGAAACCTTCTAGAAAAAAAATCAAGCAATGGCATGACATTTTGAAGACAGACTAAAGATGGAAAGAGGATATAATCCAAGTCTATAAACTCATGAAGAATTTGTTTTGTTCAGTTGTTTTATATATGTCTTATCCTTTGTTACTCTGTTTGGGGTTTTCATGTCAGAGATAATGGAGTGGTTGGCCATTTCCCTCTCCAACTCATTTTACAGATGAGGAAACAAAGGCAATCAAGGTGAAGTGACTTTCCCAGGGTCACACAGCTAGTGTCTGAAGTTGGATTTGAACTCAATAAGAAAAATCCTCCTGACCCCAGGCTTGGCCTCTATCCACCTAGCTGTCTGCTTTAATAATTACAGATATCCCAAAGTAGAATGGCCAGAAATTACTATCCTGTGTGAGAAAAAGATCTATAATTAGTAGACTATGAATTCAATGAGTCACCAGTGATAGGACAGTTAAAAATAATTAATATGGATCAACCTATGAAAAGAAAGGCATAATTCCAAAATACTAATAATTAGAGAAAAGCAAATTAAAGACATTCTGAGTTCTACCTCACACTAATCAGACTGTCAAAGTTCACAAAAATTTAAAAAAAAAACAAAAAACAGGAAAATGATAGATGGAAGGGCTGCAGGAAAAGAAGCATATTTCACTGTTGATAGAACTGTGAATTGGTTTGGTTATTTGAGAAAGCTATTTGGAACGATGCCCCAAATGTTATTAAATCATGTATATTCTTTGATACAGTGATGCCAGCACTAGGTCTGTATTCCAAAGAAAAAGAGGAAAAAGTCCTATTTGTACAAAAATATTTATAGCAGCTCTTTTTGTAGAGACAAAGTGGAAACTAAGGAGGTGTCCATCAACTGGGGAAGAGCTGAATAATTATTGTATATGAATTTAATGGAAAACTATTGAGCTCTAAGAAATGACAAAAGGAAGAAAGGAAAGAAACAAGTACCCATAATTAAACACCTACTAAATGACAAGTACTACTCAAAGCCCTTTACCAATATTACCTTGCTTGAGATTCACAATAACCCCCCATATAGTAGAAGAAACTGAGGGAGGGAGCTGTTAACTGTCTTGCCCAGGGTCATTTGGCTACTAAGGGTCTGAAACCAGATCTGAATTCAGTTCTTCCTAATGCCAGGCCTAATGTTCTGTCCTCTGAGCCACCAACTGCCTCCAGCCAGTTTTAGAGAAACTTGGAAAGACTTGAATGAAATGATACAGACTGAAATCAAAGGAATCAAGAGAGAACAAAAACAAAAACATTTTAAAAACTCAGTTCTGAAAGACTTAGGAACTCTGATTGGTTACAACAATTAACCATGATTCTTATTGGAAGATGAAAACTGCTACACATTTCCTAATAGAGGTGTTGGGTGAATAGCAGAACAAGACACATTTCTGGGAAGGGAGAACATGGGAATTTATTTTGTTTATGTACTCACAGCTATTTGTGACAATGGTTTTGCTTAATCAATGAGGGAAGAAGTGGTAGGAACCAAATGTAAATGTTTGATAACTGAGAAATATAACCTAATTTTAAAAATTACCACCAAAAATAAAAGGAGAAAAGAAAGGTTAAGGTCCAGAACCTCTAGAGGCTGCATGAACTAATAAATGGGGAGCTGGCTTCAGAAGTCAGCCCTGCTTCTGACACAAAAGGGGTCCATGACCTTAGGCTCATAATTGGGCAGCTAGGGCACAGTAGGATGGCGTGCCAGGCTGGGAGGCAGGAGGACACATCTCTCTTAAGTTCAAATCTGACCTCAGAAACTGTGAGCTGGTGTGATCCTGAACAAGGCACTTCACCCTGTTTGCCTCAGTTGCCTCATCTGTAAAATGAGCTGGACAAATGGTACTAAATGTGGTCACAGAGAGTCAGAACAGACTGAACAACAAAAAGTTCATAATCCCATTAGACTGTGAGCTTTTGGAAGATAGGGTGTACTTGCCTTGCTTTGGAGTCTCAGAGTTTAGCACAGTACCAGATACATAATAGGTACTTTAAAGAATGCTTACTGACTTAACTGGACTGTAGCAAATCACTTGGCCTCCAAGTGTTTCAAGCAATTCCTAAGAATATGCTTTGAAACAAGGTAACCAAAGTGAATTATGAGAAGGAAGTTCTTTAACAGGGAACTTCTTACATAAATGAAATCACAGATCTAGACCTGTATAACCCTAGAAAAGTCACTTCACCTTGTTTGCCTCAGTTCATCCATAAAATGAGCTGAAGAAGGAAATGGCAAACCACTTAAGCATTTCTGCCAAGAAAACCCTAAGAAGGGTCACAAAGAGTTGGACACAACCGAAACAACCACAACATTATTTAAAAGTTTTTCTTGACATTAAGCCTAAATTTGCTTCTGCAACTTCTGATCTCTGGGGCAAAGTAGAATAATGCTAATTCCTTTTCAAAATGACAGTACTTCTAAAACTTGAAAGTAGCTTTCACATTACCACTGCTCTCTTCTTCAGGCTAAATATTCCTACTTATTTTAAATGTTTCTTCCATATCATGGAAGAACTTTCATTAGTCTAATCGCTCCCCCCTGAATGCAGTCCAGGTTTTTAATATCTTTCTCAAGAAATGGTGCCCATTTCTCCACATGTGGTCTGACCAAGGAAAAGTACAAAGGGACTTTCACCTCTTTATTCTTGGAAGCTTTGAGCTTCCAAGATCACATTAACTTCTTTGTGGGACACATCACACTGCTGACATCTACTGAAGCTTGCAAGACCACTAAAATCTCAAGATATTTTTTGGAAAAACTTCTGATCAATTGTTTCTTCCCCATCTTCTATTTTTAACAGTTTTGAACCCAAGTGTGAGATTTTATATTTATTAATGATGAATTTCATTTTACTAATTTCAATATAATGTTCCAGCCTGTCAAGATCTTTTTTGATTTCAACTGTTATCCTAAATTTTAGTTGGCAATCCCTAGCTGGGAGTCGTCTAAAGATCTGATAAGAATACCATGGGTCATTGATTAAAAACATTATAAAACACATGGCTTATTATGTACAAGGTAGTAGGGATGAAAAGAAGAAAACAGGAATGATTCCTGTCCTCAAGACTCTTACAATCTAATAGTCAAACAATTAAAATAAACAAATTATGGAACACAAACAAGAATGATATAAGATAAAATGTAATAAAGATAAAAAAGAGTCAAGAAAAATATGATGAGAAATTTGAATACATAAATGAAAAATCATATAGTTGGGCTGGAGCAAGAAATATGTAAAGGGGCACTATATACAATAAGCAAGACAGATTAAAACCATAATGTGGAAGTTCTACAATCTCAAGGTTAATCGTTCAAACTTCACTGGTCACTTCATTAGTCACTGTACCACTGAGGGTTTTTAAGTAGAATGAATTACATGATCTTAGTGGTAGCATAATTATGAGGGAAATGGTGTGGAAATTGAATTGGAGAATGAATGAATAAAAAACCATTTAATCAGTATTTATTAAGTCTATGTCTACTATGTTAGACTAGAGGCTTGAAGACCAGTTAGGAAGCATTTACAATAGTTCAGGCACATTTTTAAAAAAAGGCCTGAAATAGAATGCTTGCAATTGAAGTGGAGAAAAGGGGGTTGATATGTTAATAGAGATGAAAAGATTTGATAAATAATTGGTGGTCTGGGGTAAAAATGAGTAAAAGTCAAGTATGACACCAAGATTCTATGATATAAACAGGGAATTAGTTATGATTAGAAATAGAGAAATTAGGGGAAGGGGAAAGTTTAGATAAAGTCTTTATTAAGTACTTACTTTGTGTGAGAAGGAATCAGTAACAGAGAAAGAAAAGGAACAGATAGAAGGAGAATAACAAAAGTAGTGTCTGTCATGAGAGGCAAAGGAAATGAGAATATCAAAAAGGAGTGACCACTAAGATCATATCAGCTACGAGACCAAAGAGAATAAAAACAGAACAAACACAACTGCATTTTTCATTAAGAAGTTGTTAGTCCTCAGGCTTCCAATCTACAAGTCATTCTGGCTTCCTCACCATTACTCAGTCCCCATATCTAAACTGTTGCCAAGGCCTGTCAATACCACCTTTGCAACATCTCTTGACACATCATACCCCTTTCCTTCCTCTGACATTGTTCCCACTCTAATACAGGCCATCATTATCGCCTGCCTGGACTACTTCATTAGCTGCAGGGAAGTCTCTTCCACTCTAATCCATCTTCCATTCAGCCACTAAAGTGATTTTCCTGAAATGCAAGTCTGACCATGTTCGATCTAGTAACACTGCCTTCTGGCTGTTTGGAGATAAAAACATTCCATCTATTGGCTTTTCTGGTTGCCCCTCTTAAGAGAAATATTCTTCTCTTTTCTGCCTATGGGTTTCCTGGCTTTCTTTAAGTACCATTAAAAGTCTATTTTCTACAGGAATTCTTTCCCAACTTCTAATTCCAGTGCCTTCTTTCAGTTATTCTTAATTTACCCTGTGACGTGTGTGTATGTGTGTGTGTGTGTGTGTGTGTGTGTGTGTGTGTGTTTAGTATTTCCTTACCCTCATTAAATTGTAAAATCTATAAGGATAGGGACTGTTTTCTGCCCTTTTTTTTTTTATCTCTAGAGCTTAGCACAGTGCCTGGCACATAGTAGGTATTTAATAAATGTTTATTGATTGGTTGACTCATGATCTTTGAGACAGAAGTACAATGATGGGTCTAAAGGTCAGATTGGAAGAAGCTTAGGAAGAAGTAGCTGGAAAATAAAGGAAGATAGTAAATTTTTGAAGTCTGGCTGTCATAATTATTTTAAGATATAAGTAAGCCTTTGAAAATACTATAAAGCTATATGAATGCCAAATATTGGCAATACTGAAAGATACCTATTTAATGAATATATTAATTTGTAAGTGAATAATAAAGTTTATAAACAATAAGGTCTGAAAAACTTATATGTGAAGACTTTGAGGTTTATAAAACATTTTACAAGGAATAATAATAATAATGTTATCTTCATGCCAATTCTGAGAGGTAGATGGTATTGTCATTCCTATTTTATAGATGAGGAAACTGATGCCTATTGAGAGTTGCCCAGGGTCTCCTAGTTAGTAAATGTGTGTCAGAATTTGAATAAAGTTCTTTCTGACTCCTGGTCCAGTGTTCTATCTACTGCACCATCTGACTACCTAGAATAATGTAGTTGGGAAAAGCTGAGGACCTGGTCATGGTCAGTGCTTCTAACACTAATTAGGCATATGTATAGAAAGGAAACTTAATCATCCCAGTATGTCCTGCTTCATAGGGTTATTGTGAGCTGACATCTGATCATGTTCATAAAACATTTTGTAACCTGAAAGCTAAATCAATTTCATCTATTATTACATATCAACAAAAGGCTAGTTGATTAATTTTTTTTGGCCACAAAAGCCCACAAAAAGAACAAAAATACAAAATGACCTTCAGTCTTGTCTAGCTGCTTCCCTTCAATTGTGAAAGAATCAAAGAACATGAACATATTTAGGACCACAAAATTTTCAAGTACACAAACATTAATTGTTGGTTATTTTTTCAAGTGTAGTGCTGTATATAATAATTTACAAGCCTCTTCTCTCTTGGAGAATCTGAATTCACTAGAAGACCCCCAATAAAATGGCCAGACCCTTTATGGAAGATTTAAAAACAGAGATGGAAGAAAAGTACCCAGAAAAAGACAAGGTAGAATAAAAAAAACAAACAAAAAAAAAACCTGAACCACTAGAGAAGCAACCACATTGATGAGGTCACATTTGTATATCTTTACAGATGAATGACTGAATAAATGAACTAATGAATGAATGAATGAATGAATAAATGTGTATGTGTATTCCTATATGTGTATGATTGGCATTTTTAAAACCTTGGTGCTATTTTAAGCTTTAAAAGCTTAAAACAGAATTAAGACTTTGGGGGATATCCTGTATATATGTATATGTATATACACATATATAGAGAGGAGAATGACAGAAGAGACAGAGATAGTGGAAGACAGAGAAAGAGAAAGATCAAGAACGAGACAGCACTATAAAATATATATATATATATATATATATATATATATATATATATATATATATATATGCATTAAGACTGTATTTGAGATTTCTAAGAGTAACCAGACATATATTTACTCATGTAGGGAAATAGTACATTTGTATGAATTCCAAGAGGAGAGAATGAAAGTTATTTTATGAAATCTTCCATAGAAAGACATTCATCCTATGGCTGGCTATTGATGCTCCCCTCCCCTGTGCTTCTGTGGGTATATCTATGTTTAAATTAGGCATGGAATCCAATAGGGCAGGAGCGTTAGACAAGCTTGCCATCTTCTCACCTCCATCTTCACAGTCTTCTGGAGCCTTTGCTTTCTTACAGAGACGGGGATCTAGCCAGGTCGTTGTCTTAGTGTTGTGGCTGTAGAACAAAGATCCCAATCAGAAGCAGCAAAGAGAAAAAAATGGTTTTAAAATCAAAACTATAAACACAACTATGAACAGCCCCCAAGGTCTGAAAACATGTCTTCTTCCTGCAGACTACTTCTATTTGAAACCTCTGATCCAATAATCCCACTGTCTCTATTTCCTCAGCTCTGAATATGAAGAAGTTAAGCATTTTGGTTCTTCTGACAACATGAAGCTTCTTCTAGTAAATATGGTGTCAAAAGGAAACATATTAGCAGTGAAAATTATATTTGTGGGCTGATGTTCATCACCACACACTTCACCTTATCCCACTAAACAAACGACATTAGGAATCCATGTAATGGAAAAGAAAGGGAGGTTAGGAGAGAAGGAAGGGAGGGAGAAAAATAGGAGGGAAGGAGTTGATTAAAAAAAAAAAAAAGAATGGCTGAAAGAACTGTTGAACTCAGAATACAGATTGAAACACTCATTTTACTTTACTTTTCTTAGTTTTGTGTAGATTTTCTTTTTCAGCATGGTTAATATGGAAATATGTTTCCATTACTTTACGTGTACAATTGATATCTTATCTTTTCAAGAAGCAAGGGAGAGGTAGGAGGAAATGAAAGAATTTGGAATTCAAAATTTCTTTAAAAATTTAAAACGTAATTGGGAAATATTTAACAAAATAAATAAACATATTTCTTAAAAAGAATGGTTGATTCTAATGCAGTAAACATGCAGTAAAATTAGAAAATTCAAAGGATTCCACAAAACCAAGTGTGGGCTTAGCTGTGTGTTGTAACTTTATAAAAAAACAGAATAGAACACAATCAAGTACATGCTATCTATGCACATCCCTTCCTGTTTTTATCAGAAGTAACCCAAAGATGTTTATAGAGAGTAGTGTTATTTAACTTACTTACAAGGCAGAGTTAGCAAACCTCAGACTATGTCATTAAGATACTACCTCTAAAATAAAAATGGTCCCACTGCCAATTAGTGGTACAGTCATAGTTGTAAGAATCCAGAGTAATGAGGAATCAAAAAATAAAATGGAAGAGAATATCTAACAAGTCAACAAAATATTAATTAAAGCTTATATCAAGCCATTAGGGGACAAAAACATTTTACAAATAAATCCTAGTTCAATTTTTTACAGACATCAAGCTCACTAATGTGTACCTGATATTAATAAAGTTATTTATCAAAAATTTAGAGACTACGACTGGCACTCTTGTCAGCTATTGCACAAATCGAGCTGTATAATTATTTCTGGCTCTAACATAACTTTCTACATGAAGCCTTATATCATTCTCTGAACTGCTTTAAACTTCCTTCCCAAATAACCTTGTCTTTATTGTATGTATGTGTATGTAGATGTATACATACGTATGTATTGAATGTATTTAATGTTTATATATATAATATATATTTGATACATTTTATTCTATGTGTACAAACTATTTTTTTCCTATTGAATATAAATTCCTTGAAAGCAAAGACTTTCATTTTTGTCTTTGTAACCACAGCACTTTGCACAAAGCCCAGAATAACAATCAGTGAGTCAGTCAACAATAAGTGGTTATTCAGCAGTGGGTAATGTGGAAGAGAAAGGAGTCTACTAGGTCCATAAATGCTTTAGTCAGTGACAGAATTGGACATACCTTTTTCTTGCATTAGAAATTGATAAACAGAGGGGGGGGGAACAATGTTTTTTACAAAAAAAAAAATTGTACCACCTTACAGGCTTATTATTGAGAGAAAAATCTCAGAAACTGAAGAACAGTAATTAGTAAAAATTATCTAGAATGAACCCTCTCAGAAGCTTAGAAACTAGCAGATTACTAGAAGGAAAAATGACATAGACATTTGTTAAACTAAACTGTAAACTTCAATGAGCCCCAATGTAGGAGGCTTTTTTTTTTCCTATTTGAAATAACATTTTATCAATCGACAAGGAAAATCAAATATGTCACCAGAGAAGGAAAAGATTTTGGAATGTTGATCTAGTACATAGCAGCTTATAGCATGAGTCTTGCATAAATAGATTATACTTTTTTATTTAAAAAAATTCCTACATCTGAATAACAAGGGCATGTAACAACATACTGCATCAGAGATAATAAATTATTTTTTTGCTAGAACTTTTATCTTTATAGACAGAAAAGAAGCATACTAACAGATCCAGTGTACAGCACAGTATGTTTAAAAGTATAAACATTTTAGTCACTCATGAAGACTAATTGTAAGAGGTACTTCAAGAAAAACAATTTCTTTGGTTCTATCTTACTGAAAAACTGACTTTAAATAACATAGAGCTCTGTGAATGGGCTGTCATTTTCAAAGCTTTAGACTGTTTAGCATATAATAAAAAGAGGAATGATATTTCTTATGAACACATAAAAAGCCCTCATTCTCAAATATTCTTCAAACTAAACTTCTGTTGTTTTCATATTTGGGGTAGCAAAAAGAAAGCTGGCTTTGCAGTCTGTAACAGATGCTTTCCAGTCCTGCTTCAGACATAGTTTATCTATGGAACTCCAGAAAGGTCACTTAAAGACAAAAATTTTTGGACAACTGTCCATTTGTACCAGTAGAAAGAATTCTTTGACCGAGCAGTCTACATACCTATCTGCCCCATGTATATATAATTAAATTTGGGTAAGGAAACAAAAACATAATATAATTCACTACAAGTCCAAAGTCTCAAAAGTTGATCATTCACAAAAATCCTAGGATCTGTACTCATTTCAAACTTGTTATTCAGTAAAATTTATACACACACACACACACACACACACACACACACACACACACATACACACACACATAAAATTTAGTGAATTCTTAAAAACTCAAAACTTATAAGGGATTAAGTTTTACAATAACTTAAAAATGCTCAATTGATTAACTAAAGAAACTATCATGAATTTAACATTCACATTTGATTTTAACATTAATATCATAAAGTGATAGTAGAGCAGGGCTGAGTAAAGATGCAAAACTTTTGTTCCAAAATGGAACTTCCAAAAGAACATTTATATAACATCCTGCCTTGCTGTGAATAACATAACTGTTTTAGTTTGTTATAGTACATGTGGTACCCAATTAATATCTCCATAAACAGGTTCATGACAGCACCATTTGTTATCAAACTACTGCAGTATTTTTTTTTCTTTGTATCATTATTCAGTTTACTCTTTTATTTTTGCATTATTTATCTAATGTTATGATTACAATCTTATGGTACAATAAGAAATAACCATAAGACATTCATTTAAATCCTAGGTCAGCACATTGTAACTAATCAAGGTCATGGGCTAGAAGGGATCTTAGAGGCTATCTAATCCAATCTCCCCCATATTATAGATGATAAGACTGAAAACTGAGGTAGTTAAGTGACTTGTCCAAAGTCACACAGTAACTAAGTTTCAGAGATAGGGTTGTGTCCATTATTTTTGTGAGCCTACAATATCTTTAGCTTCATTTTCTCATCAATAAAATAAGAACAGTAAAATCTGTTTTACCTATTTAAAGAGGACTATGTGACTTTATATTAAAACTGTTATGTAAATGTGAGATTATGTGAAAGATCACTGATAGATTACTACAAAAGCATTAATACAAAAGAGTATTATTTAAAACTAAACCTCAGAATGAACTGAAACTGGAAGGGAAGAACAAAAAGAACAACAAAAACTTATTTCTATCTTTATCAGTGGGAATGAAGACTCCTGCTGAGATGAACTAGAGATGACGAAAGAAGACCACAGAGAAAAGGTGAAATTATTCACTTCAACTTAGATATCTCCTCTGTGAAGTCCAAATCTCTCTCCTGCCTCCCATTAATGTCTTTAATGTTCTTTTCTTTCCTCAAATTGCTCTTTATTATATTTTCCTGTGTACTCTTTGCATATTTCCAACAGAATCTAAGGTCCCTAAGAATTAGCACGGTTTTAGTTTGTGTTCATATTCTCGTATAGCACAATGCCACATAATAGGCACTTATTTTTATGGAATTTAATTGTTGAATTGAACTGAAAACCCAATATTTTGTGGTTGCTATATATTATAGAGATATGTGCATATTGCTAAAAGTTAGGGAAAGATCAGTTCAGAACTGAAAACTCCGAGAAAGAGTCTCGGAGATTATCTGTTAATGTGGGGAATGGAGACAGGAAAAGCTTCTAGCAATTAGAGCTAGCCCAAAGGGGACCAAGATATGTCTTGGAGGAGAAGGCCTAAGCCTCTCTAGAGATTTGCTAGCAAAAAATGGGTGGACAAATGGGTGTGTGCGTGGGCACCCTGGCACAGGGGAGAAGATTCTTGATCAGATGCTGATTAGATTAGATGGCTTCTGGATCTAGCTGTCAGATTCTGTGACTTTATGTATTGTTTCTTGCAAGAATGATTGTTGGATTAGAAAGGATAGAACAAAAATGGTTAACTGAGAGTTGAAACTCAAGTAAGGAGATAATGAGTGCCATGAATTTAAATCACCAATCCTAAGCGAACTACATTTTAATGTAATAAAAAAAATTTGGCACCAGTACCTCCTGAACATTTGTCAGAGATGTGATTCAAACCCAACCCAACAAGCATTTATTATATGTTTGTAAAATATGAGGTAGTATGGATAAGTGAACACAAAGTCAAAGACCCCCTCAAAGAGAAAATATCGTATAGAGTAAATAGAATAGATAAGGAGATAGTTATCTACATAATTGCAAGGGGAGAAAAAGAGTATCAGAAAAGGCTTACCAGGGGCTGAATCTAAAACGTTTGGGATTCTAACATGTGGAGGTGAGAAAGGAGT
The DNA here is from genome assembly GCF_902635505.1 of Sarcophilus harrisii. NCBI lineage: Eukaryota > Metazoa > Chordata > Mammalia > Dasyuromorphia > Dasyuridae > Sarcophilus > Sarcophilus harrisii. The sequence goes on along the minus strand of NC_045429.1, from coordinate 416,064,329 downwards.
AGGCTTCTGACTCAGGGGTCTGGCCCTACAAAGGCACAAGAATAGGAGATAGGAGACAGGGCTCAGGATTCATAAATGTTTTTGGCTAAGTGGAATGCAAATTGTATCAAGAGAATATGTGATAATCTGCAAAAGATAGGCTAGAGCTAGATGAGTAAGGTTAAGCAAAGTTCCTGTTTTATTCTAAAGGCAAGAGGGATCCACTGAAGATTTTTGATTTGGAATATAATGTTGTCTGATCTGTGCTTTAGGAAAATTATTTTAAAGATAGAGTGGAAGATGGATTAGAAAGTAACAAAAGTAGGAGCCAGGAATTCATCTAGCATGGTATTGCAACAGCCTCGGTGATGTACCAAAGGCAAAAAAAGGGCTAAAGAGCAAATAAATAGGAGGAATACTGTGAGAGGGGCTATAGAATTAGAGGCAAAACTCTCAATTTTCAGAGAGAGGGAAGATTGTGAACTAATAGGTCAGTTAAGTTTGACTTTGATTAAAATAGGAGAATGCATTATTAGAGATAATTAGTTGCCATCTAGAAAATGAAGCTATATTCGTAAAGAGATGGTAACGTTTCATCAAAAACAGGTCATACCAGACCAATCTCATTTGCTTCCTTGACAGGGTTACTAGAGTAGTGAGATGCAGAATGTGTAAGCAGCTGGAAATTAGGAATACTCACCTTTGATCTTTACTACCTGTGTGATCATGGGCAAGGCACCTCACCAGTGTGAGCCTCAGACAACTAAAGTCTGGCTGGTGGAGGAAGGGCCTGCACCAGATGTGGATGAGTGGAGTGCCTCACCTGGGCAAAATTACTCATGATATCCTTATGGACAGGAAATATGGACTAGATGATGGAAGAGGTAGAAGGATCTAGGAGAAGTAAAATGATTGGACCCAAAGGTCAACCAATGGGTTGAAGAAAAATATTCTTAACAGAGTGTTATTTTTATGTTAACTGCTTATGATGATAATATAGATGTTAAATTAATCAATTTTTAGTTGACACCAACTAAAGGCTAGACAAGGGTTTCTTAATCTATGGTCCATGAACTAGGGTGGAAGAAAAAAAAAATCATATCTTTATTTTAATATAATGTTTCCTTTGTAATCCTGTATGCTTTAATTTATACATTTAAAAAACATGATTATGAGTAGGGGTATACAGTCTTCAGCAAATTGCACACACAAAAAATGCTAAGGGTCTCTGGACTAATAATAATAAAATTAAATTAAAATAAAAATAGATAAATAAAATAAAAACATATGACAAGAATAAACCAAAACCTTATCATTATAACCTTAAAACAGGATACAGGAGTCTCAGTTGGACAGTGGTTCACACAAGAAAAATGTGTTGTTTTTGGTAACTTGGAAGCTCAAGAGGACTACAGGGTATAATGTGTCAACCAAAGTAGCTAACTGCATCTTTGGTTGCAGAGAGAGAGGCCCAGTGTCCACAACAAAGGAGATGGAAGTTCTGTTGTATTCTCTCCTGTGTAAGACTATGCCTGAATTATAGCGTTCAGTTTGATACATCACATTTTAGGAAAAGACACTGATGAAATGAAAGGTATCCAGAAAAGGATCGCCAAGATGAAGAAGGGACTTATGAGGACTGGTTGAAGGGAATAGGTATGTTAAGCTTGTGGAGAGAAAACATAGAGGGAATAGGATAGCTATTTTCAAGTTCTGTCATGCCAAAAGTTAGAACAGAATTATTCTCTCTGGCTCTGGCAAGTTTAAGTAAGAATATAATAAAGGGAAAAACCTCTTAAAACAGAGAGTAATACAAAAGTCAAAAGGGTTGCTGTGGGAGGTAAGGGAGAGTTTTCAAAAGTCTTTAAAGAAGGGATGAAAGGCCTATAGTTGGCGATATTGTCAAGGGGACTGTAGGTCAGATTCAGGTTAGACTAAATGGCTTTTGGAGTCTCTTAAACTCTGATTTTTGCAAGATTCATCAATTTAAGATTTATGGGAGGAAAAAAGTCAACTTCTAAGATGATAAAAGCAAGGGTCACAGTGATCATGGGAACAATGTGAAACACTCATTCATGTTCACAGACTTATTGGATGAAAATTGTATAAATGACATTACTGACATTTATATCATTAACTGTCTCTGAATCTACCTCTTGTCATGAGGGAAAACAAATAATTAGATTGAGAATCAAACTATCATTTATTTTTAAAAATTTATGAAAGGAAAAAAACAGGGACTTGTTTGTAATATTTAAAGTATGTTTTAAAAGAGTTTTGGACAATTACCATTGTGAGAAGTTAGAAATGGCACAAATATTTGCTTACTCAATGAAGTAGATCATCCCTGTGTCAGTGTAGGCCATTTCCCAGTTCTTAGGCAAAGGTTCCAGGTTCTCATCTCTTGCCATGTAATTTCTAAAGTCCATGGAGCTGTTTGTTTGGTTGTAACTGGGAACTGTCTTCATCCAGTCAGAAGACTCTGAGTGTCTCTCTTTGTTTTCTACAAGTGTTCAAAGGAGAACAGCATGAAATTTGGATAAATGTATGTTTTTGCCTTAAAGAAACAGTCTCTTCCCCCTTCATTACAATGAAATGCCACACACAAACTACAGATTTTCTTATATATTTCTATCATGCTTATATAGATAAGATATAAATAAGCTTTAAAGCCGAAGTGAATTTATTGATTTCTCATATTTATTTTCCAAGTCTAATACCTTTGTCCCATCTGAATATATGATTTTTAAAAAATTAACACCTGAATTGATTTAGTATGAATAATATGGGCTTCCACCAGCTTAAAGTTTTATTTTCATTTGCCAAGCATACAATGGATTTGAGGTATTCTAAAACCTGAAGACCTAAATATATGCAGTATATTCTCATTTATGAATAATCAATCAACAAGCATTGATTAAGCATACAGTCTGTGGCAGGCACAATTCTAGGAATAAAAAGGCAAAATTTCAAAAAACCTTTATTCTCAAAGATATTACATTTTATTGGGGGAGACAATATGAGCACATATGCGCAAAATAAATACCAAAAAAAAAAAAATTAAATACAATGTAGCTAGGAGAAGCCAATTTATCTGCTGATGTGGGACTGTAGCTCAAGTGAGACCAGAGTTCTAAAGCCTGCAGGGGAATGAGCAGGGCAGGCAACCCAGATCCAAGAAAGCCAGCAATTCGGTCCTATAGAATCAGGAGAGCTTCCCAGATGACTGATAGATGTCTAATAGCAATCTGCTGTTGTTCAGACCTAATTTCAGGTCAATAACATTTAGGGGTTCCAAAAACTTTTTTAAAAAGAAGGTGGTACATCAGTTGTATCTGAAGATAAGGCAATGATGAATGAGGAGGGAATGATTTTTAGGGGGATGGTCAGTGCAAAGGCAGAGATGAGGAATGAAATGCTGTGTATAAAGGACAGAAAAGGGCCATTAACTAGATCACAGAGAATGAATAATGTACAATAAGGAAGAATGTCAAGTCAAGGATGATTCTAAGGCTAGGAACTTGGGTAAGGAAAAAAATGGAAATGTCCTCTACTGAAATGGGAAAGTTCCTAAAGCGTCTTTGGCACGAAACAAAATTAGCTTTTATTTGTTCTTGTGAGGTTGAGATAACTATGCAACACCCACATCCAGAAGATATCTATTGATGTGGAACCATAGCTCAAAAGAGAGACCAGGGTTCTAAGCTTGTAGGGGCATTCCAGGCATCCCAGATTCAAGAAAGAGTCCTTTGGAATGGGGAGAGTTTCCCACCAGAATGACAGGGTCTAAGTCCAGTAGCAGTCCACTGCTGGTTAGACCTAATTCCAAGTCAGTAGCTCACAGAATTCACATCAAAGAAGCAATTATCAAACTCTGCCCCAAATCAGACTACTTTGATAGAACTGGAAGCTTGCAAGTTCTCAGCCTGAGCTATTCATGATTATCCTATAAGAAGACAACACTCAATAATCCAAGGAAGATCCAATAAGACCAGTCTAGAGCTTTCCTAATGAAGTGCCCAGGACCCTACCCCAACCTTAAGTCCAAAGTCAAAAAGTAGGATGGAAGAATAAATAAACAACAACAATAATAAATCTTACCATAAAAAGTATTATGGTGAAAGAAAAGCAAGACATATACCTACAAGAGTATGACCTCATAACATTTATAAGTAGAGCTTCAAAAAAATCTCACTAGAATTCCTGGAAGAGTTCTGGAAATAAGCGTTCTTTTTAAAAGAGCTTAAAAAAGTTTTTTTATAAATAAAATGAGAGTGATACAAGAAAAACTGGTGGAAAAAAATGAAAACTAGGAAAGAATTAAGAAAGGGAATTAATATCTTGGCACAAGAGGTACAAAATCTTGACCAAGCAACAAACTCTTTGAAAATGAATGGTCCAAACAGAAGCTAATGATTCCATGAAAACAATAATATTAAAAGAAAAAAAAACTTTAAAAAAAATGGAATATAATGTAAAGTGCTGCACAACACAAATCCAGAAAACAAACTGAGGGAAAAAATTTTAAAGATCATTGAAACTACCTGAAAAGTATGACACCCCCTCCCCCCAAAAAAAATCCAATAAAAAAGAGTTCAGATATCATCTTTCAATAAAACTGTCCAGATCTCTGAGAACCAGAAGGCAAAGTGGAAACAGAAAGAGCATACTTGTCACCTCCTCAAAGAAACCCCAACTTGAAAATCCCCCTCCCCCCAAAAAAGACAGCCACAATCCAAAGTTTTCAGGTTTAGCAAATACCCCATAAAAGAGCAGGCATCTTGGAATACAATATTCCAAAAAGGAAAGGATGTAAACTTATAATAAAAAACAGCTTGCCCAGTAAACTGAATATTATCATATAGTGAAAAAATGGCCTTTTAATTAGAGGAGTTCCATGGACTCCTGATAAAAAGACAGAGCTACATGGAAACTTTGAAGTGCAAAGAAGTCAAAAGAAACCAACAAAAAGTAAACATGGGGGAACAATCATCAGAAATGAAAAAGGATCAATAAATTATATTCTTCTATGAGGAGATGACATGTATTCCCTTTGAGCCCTATCACCTGCCCAGTCAAATACTGGAGCAAACCTGGCTAACTCACATATCTATAACTGCTCAGACACTTAAGTGATTTTCTAGGTTGCATACTTAATGCAGTTTGAATAAAAGGAACTACTTGAATTTGCTCAATGATGAGCAGATTTGTTGAGAACCCAGGGTAGGGCCTTGTTGAACAAAAAGAGGAGACATAAATTAGGCATTTCCTATAAATCCACTAATATCTTTAGATATTATGAGATGGTGAAAAGATGCTGTCTACTAAGAGACAACTTGAAAAATAGTAACTGGAGATTGTCCTACAAAAATCACTGGAAGTACTTAAAGCCTTGCTTTATATGAAGATCATCCAACTTATCAAAAAGTGATTCATTCTTTTGGAACTGCTTTGCAAATGAAAAGTCTATTTCAGGGTCTCATTCTGGGGAACCATGACTCTATTTAAACTCTTTCATTCAGGGCAATGACTGCAGAAGATGGAAACTTTATAGAAGACTTTATACACAAAGATAAGGCCAACAAAGGATTTCTCTTAGGTCCAGCTATGGTAATGATAGTACTCTTTCACCAATCAGTGAAATTACATGCAAAATCTTTATAATTAGATAATAGCATAAAACTGGCCAGGTGATCTTTCTTATTTGTAACTACTTAGAGGTCTATGTGGTTCTCTAGGCTACATACTAAGGAGGGCCCTAAATGAAAGGGGCTTCCAAATTAGCACAGCATTCACCAGATCAAGTGAGTAATGTCAAAGTTCCTATATAGGTAGCCAAGACAGTAGTTTGCCAGAATTTTTTCATTCTTTCTCTGTTCCTTGCTTCTGTCTCTGCTTTCTTCAGCCTCCAGCCAGCACCTCCTTGCCTGGGGCTGGGCAGCTTTCTGGAGAGCCTTTCAGACCAGCTTGGTCTCAGTGGGGGAAGGGCAGGAGCCCAGCCACCACAGATGTGTGAGACAAAGTGAATCTGGTTGCTGCTGAACTGACTAACGCTCCCTTCTTCAATCTAATTCAGCTGAACTTCCCGAGAGAACCTCTATCTGTTTCTTATACATGATCTCCCAAAGTAACTCCTCCTCTAAGAGAATGGGATTATGGGTTTCTCCCAGAGTGCTCTCTGGCCCTGAGAGTTTCAAGGGAGGTGTGAATTCGGATATCTCATACTTAACCCTGAAATCTCCCAAACTGCGTGAACTCCAATGAGTACTTAAATACTTCTTGCTTATAAGAGTTCTCTAAAGGTGTGAACACAAGCATTATTGTCTATCAGTATTAGCAACTTATCACCTTGTAAGGATTCACTCACTCTAAGGTGTGAATCAATAAGCACTGTATCAATTCCATTGAGTTAACACCAGGATTCTGACATCTCCCTTGAGTTTTCACCTTGTTTCAAGTTGAGTTGACACTAGGATTGCAACATCTCTCCCTCCCCAATCCCTTTGATATGTATTGGCTACCTAAAAATTCTTTTTGCTACTATCATATCTTAGGGGAGAGAGAGAGAACAGGAAGCGTAAGGTGAATAGTTTCAATTTTTTTGGTAAAATGTAAAACTGAGGGTCCTCAGCTGAGAGGGAGTTAGAGGAAGGTTTTGCTATGATAGTTGAAAAGAAAAGTTTGGAACCATGGCTGTAGTGAATTATATAAGGAAACAAATAGTGAAGAAAAGAGATCGCCTTCATTAGGAAGGACCCAGTAAATAGTAAATAAAATTTTAGGGGCCCCTTTCTGCATAGTTGCCTGATTTCCAGTTCTGTTTAGTACCATAGGAGTAGCGGTGAAAAAGGCAGAGGCATAGCGATCCAAGTTTGGGCTTGGGACAAAGTGGCAGTGGGACAAAAGAACAAAGGATTCAAGTATGAGACAGAAAAGAACTTAGGTGATTCACTAAAAGACTGAGATTGAGAAAACAGAGTCAGAACAGGGATGATGACCCAGGATGGTACTAAGGAGCAGGGGAATGGTTGGATTAAGGAGTGATAAATCATAGGGAGAAATGGAATGATATGAAATTCAGATTATATTTGTTTTGTATTTTGGAGTTCTTGAATCAAATGAGATAGTGTTAAATACAAACCTTAAAGTTTTAAAAATATTATTATTATTAGGTAGTGGTATTGGTAGAAGTGGAACACTTGTGGTAAAGATAAAAGACAACAATCTTTGCGTGTTGCCTAGTTAGAGCATAGGATAGTTCACAGGAGTTGAGTGGATTAGAACTGAGAAGGGTAGTAATTATGGAAAAAGTCAACATGTTAAGTTGAAATCTCCTAATGTGAAAGTAGATGATGAGTTAGTGAAGAAGACTGTGCACTAAGCTCACTAAAAAGGAGGCACTTAAGAGAGAGAATAAAATCTATGGAAGCTGATGAGACAACAAAGCATGATACATGAGAGGCAAAGCTTTAATCCAAAATAGTCTTCTGTCCACTTTGGCTGCCATGAAGAATGGACCCTGCCAGATGAATGAACAAGAACATCAGCTCTGAATGATGCAAAGGAGGAGGAGTAATAAGGTATTATTTGAGGTTGATTTGGGAGTATTTTTACATTTAAATTTGAATGTGTACACATTTAATGTTTTAGAAATTCACAATATCTCCCCCTTAAGATGAGCAATAACATGAAATGTAACAACACTAGAACACAATGCAGCTTTCTTTTCTGCTTGCTTCATTATGAAGAATCCATACAGCATTGACTTCTCAAGCATAATTTAAACATAACAGGCCTCCCTCTTATAATATTGCTATTTGAGTAATTAAGTAATGGGTGTTCCAATGTAAAATGTTCTTTCTTCTAAATGGACCAAAACAAATATTGGTGCTATTATGTCCATACCAAAATAGAATAGGTGACAAAATCAATAAGAACCTAAAAATGACAAGAAAATAAATTGTATACAGCAATTTCTTTTAAGATAATTAAAAATTGCCTATATATTCACATTTGAAATTTAAAAAGATCCCTTTAAATGTGTAATATTTGTCAAATTCATGTGTATCAACTGAGTAAACCTTGAATTTTTTTTTAAGTCATGGCTACATAAATCAAATTGGTTATATCATCTTTCAAATCTAAAACTAGAGTCTGGGCCCATATATATCTAAGGAAAGAAGTCCCATATAAAAAATAAGCAAGGTAATTATTTATTCCTACCTAAATGATTCTCTCACACTCTCCAAAGAGGTTGTTCCAAAGGATTTCTTCTCTCTGCAAGCCTCCAACAGTTCTTCCTCAATCAATTTATCAAAAAATCAATTTAAGCTCCTCTGTTTAACACTTACTTATAACCTGGAACGAATCTACCTTTCCAACATGTATTATGCAATATCTATCCCTATCTACCTCTCTCCTCTATTTTGCATGTCTAATCCTTTGAATTACTTCTTCATGGCTAAAATCCCTAGTTTCTTTCTTTCTTTCTTTTTTCCTGAGGCAATTGGGGTTAAGTGACTTTGCCCAGGGTCACACAGCTAGGAAGTGTTAAGTGTCTAATGCCAATTTGAACTCAGGTCCTGGTGCTGTATCCACTACACCAAATAGCTTCCCCTTCCTAGTTTCTTTCAAGAATGAGCTAAAACACATTTTCTACATGAAATCCTTCATGTCCTTCCAAAATTATCTTCTATTTCTTGTGTGTGTGTGTGTGTGTGTGTGTGTGTGTGTAAAATAAATAAATATTTCCTGGGAAGAATGGGTTCAAATGTAAATAAAGCATGTGGCCAAAGGGCAAATTTACATATCTTGGTTACCAGCAATCATTTATTCCTTTAAAGGGTTCCTCACAAAGTTTTCTTGGATATGGCTCTCTGTGGGTTGCCTGGGAGCTGTCTTTTCTCAGTGCATCTAGCATGTCTCTTAGCTACCAAGAAGAGGTTGTCATTCTCTGTCATTGTCATTGTCTTCTCTTTTTATCTTCTTTCTGGGTAATTTAATGTTCAATAATCATTTCTATTCATATGACTCCCAGATCTATATATTGAGGCCTTAGTCTCCCTTCCTCCCCACCCCACCCCAAACTCTAGTCCCCACATCAACAACTGTCTATTAGACTTTATGAACTGGATGTCCTATATTTGTCTCAAAATCAGCATGTATAAAACAAAACTCATTATCTCTTTCCCCAAACTCGTCCATTTTTCTTCTGAATGTCTCTATTTCTTTCAAGGGCACTGGATTCTTCCATTCATGCAACCTCAGAGTTAACTTCCTCTCCTCACTTTTCCTCACTACCCATATTCTTTCAATTCCAAAATCCTGTGAATTTTACCTGCACATCTTTCATAAAGACCCTCTTTAATCAGGTACACATTATTTTATTTCAGGTCCCAAGACTCATAGAAAGTGAGCCTTGTCTTTGTATTTCTAATACCAAATCAGTGTCTAGCAAACAGTTGTTTAATCAATGTTTGTTCACTTATTAATGACTTATGCTTTAGATTACTCTAACAGCCACTTAACAGGCTGTCCTGCCTCTAGAGAGTCTCCTACCTCTCCAGCTAAAAAAGAGATGTTCTTAAACTCTATGTTTGACCATGTTACTGCCTTACTTGATCAACTCCAATAGTATCTTGTTCTCCTTCAGATAAAATATAAAATTTTTTTCATTTGAGCTCCAATCTAACTTTCCAACCTTATTATACAATATTCAACTTCAAGCACTTTTCATTCCAGTCAAACCTAGATTTTTGCTGCTCTTCACACACATCTTAAGAGTTTATTTATAGATAGACTGTTTAGAGGGACTATTCCAAAGAGTTGAGAGAGCAGTCTTGACCATATCTGAGGCCTGGTAAATGCAATTCAAGGTATCAGCTAAATGATTACAAGACCTTGTCTAAACTTAGAGATTACACACACACACACACACACACACACACACTCTTTTACTTTTTTTCTCTCTCTTTCCTCCCTCTCTCTCTTTTCAACATAAATGAGGGAAATATCAAAGACCCAAACAATGGTAGCCCATGGATGAAGCTGGACTGACCTGCAACAGCTAAGGGCAGTCATAAGGATGGAATGCCATGAATAGAGTGTGAGGCAACTAGTGCCTGACATTACCCTCTGTGAGAATTGTGAGAAAACAGAAGACTTCTTTCTCTAATCCCATCCCCATCCATTTGCTTGTTTAACAGGCATCTTTTGCAGAGTGTTTTCTGTACAAACAATACCTATGCTCAACCAGACATCTTTATTTCTTTATATACATTCTGATTGTGGTCAGAGGATGCAACTGAGGGAAAAACCGGTTATTTTTAACTACAAAAAAGGAAGCCAATTAGGAAGTTTCCTTCCAAAGTTAAGAAAAGAGATTCAAGTATTTAGCCATGGGATGGGGAAGAAATATTTGTTAAAGAGTATTTTTATGAGGTTCTCCCCATGACTCCATTGTTTTTTACCTATATTTCTGATCTGAGATCATTAACTCTTAGTTGATTTCTACAATATAAGGGTCCATAAGAGTAGTGGGTAATCTCCACTAAGATCTTACGATTTTTCACTAAATGAAAAATAAAGGAACCAATGTGAAATTTTTGCCGAGAAAGAGGTCAACTTTCAAGTTAATTTTCCTATTGTGATTTTAGATCTCTACTAACTCTATTTTTGTATCTGTTTCCTAACCTACCTAAATTTTCTTTACAAGTCAAAGGGAAGAAACAAGTATCAAGATTCTTTTTTAGGAGTCAGACGTTAATTTCAGAAACCTCTTAAGCAAAGATACAAATAGCTTATTATTTCTGTAACTTCACAGTTTAAATTTGTATTTCTTGAAATCATCTTAAGAATTTAATATACTATCTATAGTGATTTCCTTTGCCTTATTATGTCACATTGGTAGATAATCGTAAACCTACAAAAAGTTGGAATACTGTTAACCTTTTGCCTTATAAAAAGTGAACAACTTACAGTTTAGTGCTATGTTAAAGTCAATCTATAAATATACTAATAAGAAATTCAAACTCAAAGGAATTACAAACCTGCACTTCCACTTCCATTAACTGCCTCCTTGTCTTCCTCTTCTTCTTCTTCAGGAAGAGAGCTGTCCATTCTTTGCATTTTGCTGACTGATGTGGTTCTTTTTCTTTGAGATTCTGTGTCAAAGTCATTATCAAATAGGACTTGATCAACTGGATCTGGCTGGAAAGGACTAGGTTCTGCTGGAGGCTTGGGAGTTCCATAGAAGTTTCCTGATGTATAAAATAAACAGCAATAACACTGTCAGAATGAGAATATTAACAATCATGAGTAGCTCACTCAGTTCTGCATTGCATGATATTATTACAGAGGGACTGGTTTCTGATGACTGACTAAAAGCAGATGCTCTGTTTAAAATAGAATTAGGCTACTTTGCTGCATACTAAATTATATACAACCTGTAATTACTGAATTATAAATGCTGTTACCTATAACTGCCCTTTATTTTTATTAAGGTGCAGAAGTTAATTTTGTTCTTGAGAATAATGCATTTATTTCCAAAGTGATTGCAATACAAATAATTCTAGATGAGGAACTTTACTTGCTTCTCCTTTGTTAATTTTAAGTATATTAATATCGTTATGTAAACTATACAACAGAATTAGGTAAATAAAAGGTAAAGAGTTAGTTAACCTTAATCAATTTTGTTCCAATGTGTAATGTAATTAATAATTTTGTTGAAACCTAAAATCTGTAAGGACGCTGAAGCTAAAAATCCACATTTAGAATCTTTTTATAGATTACAGAAGTGGTACAGAATTAAAAATAAAAATTTTGTACATCCTAATGACATAATTTCATTTAATACTTTATCAAACAAGTAATGACATTAATTATACAGTTCAATATTGGCTCATACATGAAGGCAGAAAACATTAACTTTACTATGTTATTATAAGGATTAGCATTTTTTGAAGAAATAAATTATCAAGAAAAAATAAAATATCTTAATTTCTCAATTTTATACATATTTTTAATCAAAGAGCCAAGTACAGAAGGAAAGAGCTCATCAGAACTATTAGTACAAACAGTTGGTGGTTACCATGCATTTTGACCTTGTATTAATCATAATCATGCTAATATTATAGTGGAATAAAACAAATTATGCTTTGAGAAATAAAATACTCTTTCCCTTATATAGATGAATCAGGTCATCCAAGCAAAAGCTTTTGCTCTCTAGAAGAATTAATTAAGGCACTCTCATCCATATGAGATAAATTAGCTCTCTCAGAGTTTTGGCTGATGGTTTCTCTGGAAGGAAATTCTAACTCAAACTTTGCTTTTAGCATGAACCATAAACTGATCATCACAATCTATAGATAAACCTAGAACAATGTAATTAGCTCTCAAGTACTCATTCTATAGGAAGGATGGTGGAAATACAAACCACTTTTGGAAATCTGGCTTTAGAAGTTATTTTTGTACTTATATTTAAATGATTATTTCTTAAAATTTCTAATATCTCATATAAAACAATGAAAATGAGACAGGGAGAAGAAGAGAAAGGAGGCTGGACAAAGTGGAGGACAAAGAGGGAGGTGAACAAAAGAGAGGGGAGGGAAGGAGAGGGAGTAAGAAGGGGGAAGTGAGAGAGGGAGAAGGAGAAAGAGAGGGACAATAAGAGAGGGACAGAGGAAGAAAGAGAGAGAGAGAGAGAGAGAGAGAGAGAGAGAGAGAGAGAGAGAGAGAGAGAGAGAGAGAGAATTTATATGAATGTTATTTCTGCTAATAGCACCATTACTTTCTCAGTCTTGAAAATTCTAGTCACATTTAAAACTCCAATTCACACAGCTCTCATCTTCATGAACAGCCATGCCATACTGATTTTTCCTATCCACTTTATTCTTTCTTCTCCCAATGCTCCCATCTTGGCTCAGACCATTACCTTTTTTCTATGTCATATCAACAACTGGAATTCAAGTCAGTGTTTCAAATTACCAACCCATCCTAATATGCAAATAACCCACTCTAGCTCAAAAAAGTCTATAAATTCCCATTGACTACAAAACAAAATGTAAATTCCTTACTTGGTTATATTTGAAGTTCTTCAAAATGTACCTCTAAATTACCTTTCCAATTTTATCTTTCACTATTCTCATATTCAAAAACTTTGCTTCAGCTAAACTATCACAATTCCTGACAAATATGCTATGTTTGTCACCTTTGAACTCTTTCTTTTGCCAAGCAGGTCCTCCATTTCAAGTTATCAAAATTCTACACTACATACCCTTCAAGGTCTGGCTCAAATATATCATTGTGTCCTTCATGAAGCTGATCACACAAGCCCAAAGTAATCTTTCGTCTACAATCCTAAAGCACTTTGTTCTCTTTTCATGGTTCTTAATACATACATAATGTAGAGAAATGAGCACTGGCATCAAAGTCAGTATTGTTGAGCTCCAATCCTTGCTCTGACATTGAATAAAGCTTGGGCAAATCCCATGACTTCTCTGATCCTCATTTTTTCCTTCTCAGTAAAAGAGGACATAGTAATACTTGAAATTTCAGAGGGCTGGTATGAGAAAAGTGCTTTTTAACCCATTTAAGATGTGTTTTTACACTTTTTCATGTCTTCATTTCGTCATTTGTAGAAAAGCAGTAAGGATTCTTGTGACACAGTGATGCAGTAACTCCTGTGGTAATATAAAACCCTTGGTGTTCAGAGGACTGGTTTCAGAGTCAGAAAGACCTAGTTTATGTCCTGTTGCTTAGATATAATGGCCATGAGACCCGAAGCTCATGTGGACTATGACTTCTTGCTGCCCTGGTCAAGTTTCTAAAACTATCTGTTAAAGCAAGTGCCAAATTACACTGAGGAATTTTTCCTCTGAGGAATTGAGACCTCTTTATAACCATGAAATCATAAGTTCAGTATAAAAACAAAACAAACAACAAAAATAAAAAACTGTGGGGATCAAATGTTATCTCACAATCAGAATCAAAGAATATTGATGAGGGGGATGAGACCCTCCCCGAGGTCTTTATATCTGAAAGAAGAATCTCATGAACATGTTCCTCTTGAGAATAGAGCCTCTTCAGAAGAGGAGAGAACCCAGTATCTTCTAAGGTATTAACACTGGAATAATTATAATATTAAAATAATATAATTGGAATAATAATAATGTAATATATATATAAATATAATGGAAAATTTTACTTTTTTTCTCCCTGATATTAAGCCTAAGTTTTCTGTATTTGTAACTTCATTCTTTTCTTCTGCTGCTTCTTTGCTGGGAATTTGAAAGCACTGTACTCTGTGAAGTCCTTCCATATTTAGGGGATTACCATTACAGAAGCTGCATATCATGGTGGGTACAAGTCCTATCTAGGATTCATATTGGCTGTATGAGCCCGAACAAGACACCAGAGGAGTCAAACATGTGGCCTGTGGCATTCCTGAGTATGATCAGGACCAGATTAAAATGTAATTGGGAAATATTTAACAAAAAATAAAAATAAAAATACAATAAAACATAACTTTACATTTGAAAACTATGGCCCACAGGGATGCATGACCCCCATCTATATTTAAGTTTGACTCTCCCCACCCTCACACCTTCCCACACACCCTAGACAAATCACTATAATATTAGTTATAGAGAAGATGCTGGCTTGCTTTGGAAGAGGGAATTTCCTGACTTGAAAGTTCTCAATGCCAATGAAATCACAAGTCTAGTCCATATCCCTCACGTTAAGAGTTATAATTGAGGATCTAATTTTGTCTCTGTGTGTAATCCACTAAAATACTTCCTAAGTTTCTGTGTCTGTGCCCAAGCTGATAATGAACCTTCTGCTTTCTACAAGGATGATCCTTAGACAGATGACATACAGCCAGTCACTTACAGCCTTCCAGATTGGCAGGAACAGTAAAAGCTCCAGTCTTTAAGATCCCAGAACCATCTAAATGCCACCCTAGAAGGGCATCATGATAATTATGGGGGAATATGGATTATTTTCCCTCTTAGAAAAAAAATTTATTAACATGTTTCCTAGTTTTGTATTGCATTCTATGTCTCAGACATACTAGGTGCTCAAAAAATGAATGACTCCTGTATTACCAAATAACATTTTTTTGAACCTGTACAGATATGAAAGCATTGTTATGACCCTTTTAGTACCTCTCAAAGAATCAGGCTGAATAAATGCAAATCTATCAGAAGAGAGTTAACAAGCATTTATTAAACATCAACTATGTGCCAGATATTAGGCTAAAAGCTGGAGACACAAAGAAAGGCAAAAAACAGTTCCTGCTTTCAAGAAGCTCACAAACTAATGGGGAAAAGAACATGTAAACAACTACATACATTATATACACAGGATAAAGTGGAGATGACAAAATTAGGGAATGTTTCTTGAAATTTGGAAGGGGGGGAGGGAGGGAGAGACCCAGAAGTGAGAAGGGACAGAATTATAGTCAAACAGTAAACTAGCAGCATTTGTTAAGTGCCTACTATGCAGCTAGCAGTGAGATAAGGGGATATATGAAAGTCAAAAAAACCTATGTCAGATTGCTTGCTGCCTTGGGGAGGGGATTGGGGATAGAGAAAGAGAACAATTTGGAACACGAGGTTTTGCTAAGGTGAATGGTGAAAACTATATTTTCATGTATTTGGAAAAATTACTTGTTTCCTGTTAATTGGCTGTTTTATTACTTATATCACATTATATACTAAAAAGTTCACATATCATAATTTCCCTTATTTTATCACAATCTGTCAATCATTCAACTCTCTAATTTGTAGCTCCAACTCCTGTTCTTCATCCTAACATCTAATATCTTCTACCAAAATAAGGTTGAAATAAGTTCATAATTTAGACATCAAAGAATGATATTATAAGCAGATTAGGAGAATAAGGGATAGTCTACCTCTTAGATCTGTGGAGGAGAGAGGAATTTATGGCCAAAGAAGAACTAGAGAACATAATGAAATGAAAAATGGATAATTTTGATTAAATTAAGTTAAAAAGTTTTTGCACAAACAAAACCAATATAGTCAAGATTAAGAGAGAAGCACAAAAGCGGAGGAAAAATTTATAGCCAGTGTGTGCAAGTTCCTTCCAATGATATTGACTGAAATCCTTCCATCACTGTCCATCTTAATGCAACCTTTGCTCATGTCTTCCCATAGATTCACCACAAGGGATCCAACTTAAGGGGTAAGGACTTTTCCTTACTTTCACCTATCATAGAAAGTGTACTAATGATATAATTTGACTATACCCTTGACTAGAGCTCATAAATCTCTTCCTAGCACCTCATTCCTTATAATATTCTTGTTCTTCAGAATTCTTAATTAGCTATGCATTGCTATCTACTCACTCTAGTGAATATACTCTATACTCTTGTTCCTCTTTGTAATATTAATTTTGATTCTTTGAAGACTGTCATATTTTATGTAGTATTGCCATACAGTGACATTCATACAATAGTAGTATTCAAAAGATAAAACTCTATTTCTAGTTTCATTGATAGTTTGGGGTCACTGAAGAAGCAGTGCAATTTCCCAAAGGAAAGCCAGTCTTATTGCCTCCTATTTAACTGTGGGCCTAATTCATTTTCCATCTGTATTGTCGTGTGTGTGTGTGTGTGTGTGTGTGTGTGTGTATGTATGTATGTGTTTAGGTATCCATACACTGATGTACAAGAACTTTTTGTGATATTTTTCATCTAGTTGGTCTTTTTTGTGTGAATAGAAGAGCCAAACTCTTTTGAATGATTAGAGATGTCTTCCAGGAGGCTTGTAATATTTAGGAGCTTGATACAGTCAGTAAAATGTCATTTGAAGGAAGACCCTTACTATCAACATCATTCTTATACTTGGACTCTATACTGGCTCTTCATCAGAATAAAGGCCTTTACCAAGTATGCATCTCCCTATTTTATGCTTCGTCTGAGGTCTGCTAAACACGATTACTTCTTTTGCTGGTCTTTCAAAGTACTTGCATGCTTCTGATTGTCTGAATGTGACATCTTGTAAAAGAATAAGGCTGTTCTGAATCAAATGTTTTTCATAATCAACAATAATGCCCATTGGGATCTTATTTTCTCTATTTCATTGGGTTAACTATCAAAGAGTAAAGATTTGCTCAGCTACTCATTTACACTTTTCTTATTCCTCCAAAACCTTCACTAAAGATACCCTTGATTCTTGTATGGATGATCCTTAAAAATTTTGTACAGATGGCAAGGTAAATATATAGGCTGTAAGTTACTAGTGTTCTCTTAGTACCTTAAAGTAGGGGACAACCAACAAGAAGATACTATGTTCAGCCAATTAAAGTCAGCCAATTTGGTGAAGAAGAATTGCTCAGGGAATAGAGGAAATTGTTAATAAGAAAAAAATAAGAAAAAAAATGAGAATGCTGATATTGGGATACTCCTCAAATTAGAAAGTGAAGATCTTGTAGTAAAGAATCAAAATGATAAAGAGGCTGAATGATTTAGTGAAAAGAATCCTGACCTTAGAATGAATTATGGATTTAATTTACCATAGGCAAGTGACAATCTCTTTAAATCTTTTTTTTTCCCCTGAGGCAAGTGGGGTTAAGAAACTTGCCCAGGCTCACATAACTAGGAAGTGTCTGAGAGCAGATTTGAACTCAGGTTCCACTGATTTCAGGGCTGGTGCTCTATTCACTACACCACCTCGCTGCCCCAGTCTCTTTAAATATTAGCTAATTTTTAGACAACCAAGCTACATTTATGATAATTTACAACATATACACAACCACTGGCCTCTCCTTAATTCACAAAACAAAAATTCAAGCTTCAGAACCAAAATGATGATTTAAATTGAGACATAAATTGCTAGTGTTTCTTATGAATAGAAAAATTCAAGCATCATTCTTGATAGTCAGACATCTATGCCACTTATCTTCTGTCCTTAAAACTTATCAGCTGTGCAACTTTATGTTAAGTCACTTCACTTCTGAGCTTGAGTTTTTTCACCTGTAAAATGGGCATAATACCTACACTCCTCAGACATTACTTTGGAGAAAGTAGTTTGGAAATCTGAAAGCTATATGTAAATGTATAATATAATAGAATATACACACACATAAAATATAAAATGAATACCTTTCAATTCACTAGGAATCAGTAAAGTATATATTGTATAAGGTAGCCTGAATTATTAATGAACAGCTCACTTTCAATTTTTTTATATGATATAGTACTTTAGTTTAATAGTTTTTTCTTAAAAGTTTATTTTCATATTGATCTATTTTTACATCACACTCATTTTCCAAATATCTCTCTCTGCATTCTCCTAAATAGCCATTCCTGATAACAAAGATTAAAAAAGAGATTTAAAAAAAGTTCAGCAAAACCAACATTGATTATGCACAATATTATAAGCAATATTCTCCTGCCTCTGTGATGGAAAGAGCATTTTTCTAAACTTTTCTTCAGGGCCAACCTTGCTCTCTACAATTAAATAGAATCCTAGTTTTATTTTATCTTTCCCTCATTCAAATAATTTAAAATTATTTTTCCTGTTTATTCTTACTCTACCCTGTATCAGAGACAAGTTCTCTTGGTTTTTCAATGTTTTTTGGTAATTTATCAAAGTCATCTCAGTGAAGAAAACGGATCCTCTACAGGAAGAAAACATTCACAAACATTTTGTATTTCATGGGTCAGATTTTGCTGAAGGTGCTTCCTGTCATTTGGAAACACTCCTGGAGGAAAAGCATTTTGGGCCACATACCGTCATATGTTCCGCTCTCCAACAGTGTTCCACTCTCTTCTAGTGTTTTGAACTGCTCAACAGAAATAAAGTTATAATCTACCCCTGGGACTTCCCCATCTCTGGGGGCTCTCGTGGTGCCTGAAAGGGATAAAAAGAGACAAGTCCAATTATAAAACTTGTTTCGGCTTACAAAATATTCAAACGATGCTCACAAAAATACTGTTGATGATACTCACAAAAAAGTCTTCAATTGAAACTAGGACAATAAATAATGTATAGATGAGAAAAGAGAATTTAAAAAATAAAGATAAACATGAATTTATGAAATTCAAAACTACAAAGACTCTGAAAAGCTGAGTCTGAGTATCAGGAAAGTTTAATTGGTTAAAAACCAACACATACTTTTATTAAACTTCAACAAAGAACCCAATTCTCAAATATCATTGCTTACAAGGAAAGGAAAGTGACACAATGGATAGAAGAGGAAAACTCCCATCTCATCAGCCTTGTCTTCATGCCATATTATTGATCCTGAGACAACTAGGCAGTGAAATAAGTGACTCACTAAGCTGTAAGACTTGAAACTGAGCTCAAAACTGGCCCCAGATGCTTTCCAGCTTAGGATCCTGAGCGATTCACTTGGCTTCTGCCCCAGTTTCCATCTATAAAATTGGGAATGATAATAGCCCTACCTCCCAGGGTTAATTTTGAGAATCAAATAATTACAAAGTGCCATGTAAATATTTTAGCTATTATTATTCAATGTATAATGTACCTCCCAAGCACCAACCTAAACCTACATTCTATGTGAAGTGAAAATATATGCTATGGAGCAGAACTCTGAACTTGAAACAAGGATTCTTAAAAAGTACTAATTCAATGGAATTGATGAGACAATGGTTATCTAGTTTAGCATGATGCTTAATAGTTCTCTAAGTTCAGTATGACTGATTTAATCTTACAACAAATAATGGTTTCCTAGTAATATAATGATTGGTTTATACTCAGTGTGGAGCATATAAGCTGGAAGCTTCAGCTAGGTTCAATTCAGAGAGAGCTACAGAAGATAATCAGACTGGAGGCTGAAGTCCTTGGACTTAGATTCATTTATCCCATCTCACACCACCTTGGTGGCAGGACTATCCTTCATTTTCTCCACTGAAACCAAGACTTTAGAAGGCCTCTAAGAAAGCTAACTGGGCCCCAGGAAAGGAGACAAGACTTTGAAAGAGATAATAAAGGATTTGGACTTTAACACCTGGCAGTTCTTGTGGTGATTACTGAACAGAAAATGAAGACTGGCCTCAAAGACCCCCAAGAAAACCAAGCCAGAGAACATTACAAATATATATATATATATATATATATATATATATGAAAAGGTTTTTCCAGAAGACTTGCACTAAATATTACACTGAGAAAATAAAGAAAAAATTCTAGGCTGTGAATATTTTAGCCTAATTCATAAAATGTTAAAATTGCTTGATTTGAACAGCTTTCATAAAAAAAGTATCAGGCTAAGAGTAAGGAAAACTTGGATTCAAATTTCATTTCTGATATTACTTGTGAGACTCTAAGTATGTTACTGTGTTTTGGAACCAAGCTATATAAAAAGTGCACATTACACTGAAGAAAACAGTTTCTTTTTATAATGTCTTGCTTACTTTTTTTTTTTTGCTAAGGCAATTGGGGTTAAGTGACTTGCCCAGGGTCACACAGCTAGGAAGTGTTAAGTGTCTGAGGTCACATTTGAACCAGGTCCTCCTGACTTCAGGGCTGGTGCTCTATCCACTGTGCCACCTAGCTACCCATCTTGCTTACTTTTATAATTCATCCAGTTATTGCTACTTGAACATTAACTTCTGAACTTATTTCTAAAATGTATGGAATAACAAGATTTGAATCTAAAACTAAAGTTCACAAAATGAACAAATCATAATTATTGCACTTGTTCCATCAAATGAGCAATAGGAAACTCCTTGAGTTTACTGCTATGAGAATGACATATTTAGAACTGTACATTAGGAACATCATTGACAAATTTTGGAAGACAAAATGGAGAGAAACTAGAATCAGAAGACTGTCTAAGGGACTATTCTAACCATCCAGATGAGAAGACCTAGAGTAATGGCTACATATATAAAATAAGGCTAAATCATCCTTTAAGTGAAAATCTAACTTAAGTAAAGAAGTTTTAAAATTTTTTTACTGCTTTCAGCAAAGAAGAACTAGGAAAAACTTGTGATAAAAATATGGCAGTGTTACTTTGACATTATTCCTTGTATTAAATAATTAATGCTTTCATATTACTTGCTACTTCCTGACTCTCTTTATTACCATTATTCAGTAACCTCTCATTCTCTGAGGTTCAATCAGTTCAAATTTATCACCCAATAAAGATTCTGGTAGCTATTATCTAGATATTCTCCTTCCTTTCTCAATGAGGCCAGTACCTCATTGAGGGTCATAATCTTTCCAGCCCAATTCTTGCCCTCATTCCAGGAAACTTCAACATACACACACACTATTGTTTACTCAAATATCCTAACTTCTCAGTTTCTCAATTCTCTCTATTCCTATAACCTAACACATCCAATCTACCTCATTTACACATATCACTTATATATAATTAGTCAGTCAATTAGTATTTATTAAGCATCTACCATATGCCACATATTGTGCTAAGCACTGGAAATAAAAATAAAGGCCAAAAAAAAAAAGTATTTCAATACATGTTCATGAAGCATAAAATTATTTTATCATAATTATTTAAGAAAATCAAGATTTTCAAATATGTTTATGTATGTTCCTATGTTTCTAGGCAGCACAGTGAACAGAGGACTGGATCTGGAATCAGAAGACCCGAGTTCAATTTCAAATCTAATCTCAGGTATTTACCAGCTGAAAATTTATCATTTACTTACTCTAGGCAAGTCACAATCTCTATATGTCCTGTTTCCTCATCTGTAAAATGAAGTTAATAACAGCACCTCCCTCACAGAGTTGCTGTGAGGATTAAAAAAGACAAAAGTGCTCTGCTAACCTTAAAGCATTCAGTTTGTTACTATTAAGTTTAGAAGTGGTCTACTTTATTGTAGCTCCCTATTTTGCCTCAAAGCCCAAAGTAGAGAAAACAGAGCCTGGCTTCTCTTTAATTTCCAAATTACTCCTTATCCTCAGTATTTCAAAGCAAGTTTGGCAATAAACTTCTTGTTTCTAAATCCCTACTGAAATGAATATGTTATCAACACATTCAGTGTCCAACAAGAAATATACTGTGGCACGGGATGGAGCATCAGACCTGGAGGCACAAAGATCTAAGTTCAAATCTGGTCTCAGATAATTACTATGTGACCCAAGGCACTTAATCTCTGCTGCCTCAGTTTCCTCCACTGTAAAATGGGGATAATAATAGCATCTACCTCAGATGAGATAATATTCATAAAAAGCCCAGCAAACAGTAGATGCTATAAAAAGCTCTTTAAAAAAATCTATATATCTTTAGTTTAATTAGAACAAGTGTATACTAATTATCGTATTCACATACTTACACGGGATGGTTCTCAGGTAGAGATTGTCTCTGATCACCTGCTGGAGTTTGTGATCAATTGAGCCTTTTTGAAATTGAAGACTCAAATAATGACGCAAATCTTTATTGATGACTTTTCCTACCAAAAAGAAAAAAAAAAAAAGAAGAAGAAAAAAATGTTATTTTGCGAAAATGAGCAACTACCTTCATTAAAAGTCTGCTTCCATGGCTGGTATCCTGTGTTACAAAAAGCTATTACAAAAGAATGTAAGCTCTGGCAAATCCTGACTAATTAGAAAGGCTGTGAGTATAGCTGTGGTGATATTGTCATCCAAGGATCAATCTAAGGTACACAAAGGTTTAACACCTAGGACTTAATTTTATGAGACACAGTAACTTATGAAACTGATAAGAATAGTGTAACAATAACTATAAAATACAGATAAACCCCTTGTGAATCAGATTGTACCAGAATTTTGTTTAATTACATGATATGCAAATAGAACACTATTTGCAAAGCAACACACATGTGCTTATTATATAAACGTATAGTTAGAAACTATATACATGTATACATGGATCATTAAAAACCTTTGTGGCCAGTTTTATGAAATGTAAATATTGCTTTCAGCCAAGGTGATAAGGTACCTCAATCCGATTTCATTAGTAAAGAGAATGGGTAAGGAATTTCTGCCTACTTTAGGTAACAGAAAAGCATTATGTTTGCAAGGAAATGAGAGGTTTTATTTTCCTTAATAAAGTAGTAATTTTGATTTAAACAGGGAAGTGAGAAATTCAAGATTTAGGAGGAGTGGAGGTTACTCAGAGGGCAATAGAATAGAATTTGCATATGATAAAACAAAGGTTAAAAAAATAAAATAATTTATACCCTACCACTATCTCTATTAAGTGTCAATTAACAATCAAGACTCCAAATTAGTTGGAACTTATTAGAAAGGAAATGAGATACAATGAGACATAAGAGACTGAATCAATAATTGTATCCATTATCTGATTTTAACTTATTATCAAAATTGTATTGTCAAAGTTATAAGAGCTCAGTAGTTACTTCATATTCATTTAGCTTGCTGTTGTGATCAAACTTATTACATGAGATGTAACTGTTTCTGTACCATTTTCTACACATAAAGCCCATGTGAAAGAATCCCTAAGGATTTACGGTGGGAAACCATTTCTAGTATATTAGAACAAAGTCTTTACTCTCTTTAACCCTAACCAAACTTAAACAAAATCCAATCTTCCTTTTTGTCTACAGAGTAAGAAACGTAACAAACTGCAAACTTCATAGAAATTAATTAGTGCCCTATCTTTGTTAAGAAGTGGGAACAAAGGGTGGGGTCAGAATAACCCTGAAATGTATTTATGATCTTAATGTAATTAAACTTGTAGCCACACTTTTTTAAATTCAAGATTTTCCCAATTTTAATTACATTATTTTAATTAGGGATGATGTAAAATGTTTTCAACCGTTATTAATTTTTTCTTTTTTACTTTTTGCTGAGGCATTTGGAGTTAAGTGACTTGCCCAGGTTGTTAAGTATCTGAAACCAAATTTGAACTCAGATCCTCCTACTTCAGGGCTGGTGCTCTATCCACTGAACCATCTAGATGCCCCAGATATTATTTTTTAATGTGAAAATAATAAAAAACAAATTAAATGAGAATAGATGCAATAAAAATAATGGCTCAAAGAACACTTCTGTCTTGACTCCTAAAGGAAAGAAAAATTCTAAAACTCTGTGTTTGAAACTAATGAGCTTTCTCAAGTGAGAAGACAAAGACAAAGAATATCTTCACATCCTAGAAGTAGAAGCAGCTTCTAATTTCTACTGTCTATTCCTATTGAGGCTCTAAGTGAAACTCTGATAAAGAATAGTTGCAAGGAAAATACCAGAATTCTTTCATAAAATAAATATTTCTGGCAACAGTAAAATCCTATTATTAATATTAATTTGAAGAGCCTACATTTAGAGCTGGAGGGAACCTTACAAATATTCTAGTTCCAAGCTTCTTAGTTGCAATCCCATAGGAGGTCACATAACTAAATGTGGGAGTCATGAAATTAAGATTTATTGTCAGCAAATGTTTGATTTATCTATCGTATATTTATTTTATAGTAAAAGGAAGAACCAGGAAGGAGTTTAATTGTCTGAAGACATGCTAATACAGATAGCTCAGATGTTGGCCACAGGATGGATGAATTAACAATTCTATGCACCTGTAATGCCTCACTTTCATTCCATACTGGAGACACAGACTGATTCACTGATTCACCCAAGGTTACATAGTAAGGGTCAGATTTGGGATCTGAATATGGGTCCTCTTAAACAAAATCCAATCTTCCTTTTTGTCTACAGAGTAAGAAATGTAACAAACTGCAAAGTATAAATTAAGTAAGCTATATTAACAAATGAGTTATAGTTGGTCAAGATAATTTCACAGCAATGAATATGGCCAAGTGGAGATAGGGGCTGGACCTATGACAGCTAGAATTCCCAGATTTGGATTCTCTGCCCTTCCCATTCCCCTTACCCATACAGGTCAGGGAGTATTCACTCTCTCCCAATTTAATCTTAATGAAGTGATAATATGAAGTAGAAACATGAAGTATATTTGTGAGAGCATAATTTTATAAGAATATTATTAAAACAGTATAAGAGAGAAGTGGTTCACAAAATAAAGAAATTATGTCAGAGACATTTATCACAAGTAATAACAAAGATTTGTTATGTATTACATGAAACAGTTCATGGGCTCAACCAAATATGTCTAAGGAGGGCAGAATCATACTGACTGAGCAATGTACTTTTGGAGGGGAACAACTTTTAATGTCAAGCTGGGGGTGGGGGTAGGGGTAGCAAGTGCAGAATCTAAAGAGTAAGGGGAGGAACCAGGGAGGAGTTTAGTTGTCTAAAGATGTGCTAATAAAGATAGTTCAGATGTTGGACACAGGATGAATGGATTAACAATAGAGACCACAGGGACTGATTTAAAAGTTCTGCCTTTACATCATGCAATGCTAACAAGACAGTGTGGAAAAAGCCACCCGATTGTGATAGTTTAGCAATTCCTGAGAATAAGCTGGTTTAGAGTTCACATCATTAAGTTGACTACAGTACTAAAAAGGTAAGTGCCTTGTCTGGGTCACAAACCAGTATGTGTCAGGTACTTTCAAATTTTGTTATAAGCTCTTAGCAAAGTGAAAAATATGAGTTTTTCTTTAAGATAATTCAGAAACTAAATTGTGTGACATAAAGAGAATTTTAAATAACATAAATTACCTATTTATTAAATGTATGGCCTTGGGCAAGTACTAATCTCTCTACTAACCTTAGTCTTATATCTATCTTCAATTGTTTTTTAGACATCTAAAAATGGATGTTCAGTGGACTTCTTAAACTCAATATATCCAAAACAACTCATTATCTTTCGCCTTATATGCTCATTCCTATTATTATCCAGGGCAAACATCCTCTCAGTCAACCAAGCTTACAACCTTAGAGTTATCCTGAAGTTCTTATTCTTTTTAACCCTAACCAAACTATTATCAAGGCTGGCCAATTTTATCTTTGAAGCATTTCTTAGATATGCCTCCTTCTCTCCTTTGACAATATCATAGTTCTAGGTCCTCATCATCTCACATCTTACTGTAATAGCCTGCTGGTGGGTCTGCCTGTCTCTATCATATATTCAGCTATTAAAGTGGCTTTCTAAAAACACAGTTTTAGGGGAGTAGAGCCAAGATGGCAGAATGAAGCCAGGAATCTGCTTGAGCTCTCCCAGTTTCCCTCAAAAACTATATGAAACCAAGCCTCTGAATAGAATCTGACAGAATGAAACCACTCTCCAATTCAAGATAGATTGGAAAAACTTTCAGCAAGATTAGTCTCAGTGGGATGAAAAGGGTGTTCAGTTCAGCTCAGAAAGACTCTGGGAAAGCCAATGAGAAGGTCTTAATCATAGCAAATCAGCACCTGAGACCCTCAATCCTGGCTCAGTAGAGGGGCAGATCAGTGGGACAGCCTCCAGGCCCAGCTCAGAAAGCAAACTTTTCCAGCTGTTTCCTAAAAAGAGCAGGTAAATCTACCCCCTGAAAACACAAGGAGCCCCTGTGCTCAAAGCCAAAGAACTGCACAAGAAGCTTGGGACAGTACCCCCTTTACCCCAGAAGCAAAGCTCTATCATAAAAGTAAAAAAAGAGGAAATGCCAAAAGAAAAGGAAAGAAAATGAGCAAGAAACAGAAAAGAACTATGACCATACATAGAAAGGTACTGTGGTGACTACTATGAGACCAAAACACCTACTCAGATGAGGACAAAATGTCCACAGAGAAATCTCAAAGAGTGATATGAATTGGTCTCGAGCCCAAAGAGGCTTCTTGGAAGTGGTCATCAAAGACATTAAAAGGCAAATAAGAGAAGTAGAAGAAAAAAATGAAAAAAGAAATGAAAGATATGAAAGAGAGTCAACAGTTTGAAAAAAGGCAATTCCTTAAAAAACAGAATTGGCCAAATTAAAAAAAAAAAAAAACCACTGAAGAAAATACCATCTTCAAAAGTACAATTAACCCATTGGAAAAAGACATGTAAAAGCACACATTAAAAACTAGAATAAGGCAGGTGAAAGCTAATGATCCTATGGAGACATGCGGAATCAAAAAACATAAACAGAATGGGGGGAAAAAAGGGAAGAAAATGTGAAATATTTCATTAGAAAAACGGCCTACCTAGAAAACAGATCCAGAAGAGGTAATTTAAAAATTATTAGTCTATCTCAATGCCATAACCAAAAAAAGAGCCTACACAGCACTCTTCAAAAGATCATCAAAGAAAACTGACCCAATAATTCTAGAAACAGTGGGGGAAATACTCATTGAAAGAATTCATTGATTATCTTCAAGAGATCCCACAAAGAAAACTCCAAAAATATAATCTCAAGGAAAAAATACTGCAAACTGCCATTCAAAAACAATTCAAATATCAAGGAGCAACAGTCAGGATTATCCAGGATCTGGCAGCTTCTACAATAAAGGATAAAACTCTTAAAAATACAAACTAAAAGAATTATGTATGTGATTAAGTTATGAAAAGCAGGGGGAAAGGTTACATTTTATTTAACATCATAAGAGAAATGCAAATTAAAACAACTCTGATTGGCTAAAATGATAGGAAAAGATAAAGATGAATGTTGGAGGGGATGTGGGAAACCTGGGACACTAATACATTGTTGGTGGAATTGTGAAGTGGTCCAACCATTCTGGAAAGGTTATCAAACTGTGCATGCCCTTTAAACCAGCAGTGTTTCTACTGGGCTTACAGTATTTCTATTAGGCTTATATCCCAAAGAAATCATAAAGGAGGGAAATGGACCCACATGTGCAAAAAAATGTTTGTGGTAGCCCTTTTTTTTAGTGGCAAAAAACTGGAAACTGAGTGAATGCTCTTTAGTTGAAGAATGGCTGAATAAGTTATGGCATATGAATGTTATGGAATATTATTGTTCTGTAAGAAGCAATCAGCAGGATGATTTGAAAGAGACCTGGAGAGAGTTATATGAACTGTTGCCAGCAAGATTATACGATGATCAATTCTGATGGACATGGCTCTTTTCAACAATGAGATGATTCAGACCAGTTCCAATAATCTTGTGATGATGAGAACCATCTATACCCAGAGAGAGGACTATGGGAACTGAATATGGATAACAAGAAAGTATTTTCACTTGTTTAGTTATTGTTTGTTTGAATGCCTATATTGGATTTACATATTTTTTACCATGTTTAACATATATTGGAATTACTTGCCATCTAGGAGACAGGGCAGAGGAGAGGGGAGAAAATGGAACACAAGGTTTTGCAAGGATCAATGGTGAAAAATTATCCTTGTATATGTTTTGAAAATAAAAAAAAAAAAAAAAAAAAACAAGAAGTTAGCTTCATTAGGTAACCATTACTTTAGATTGTCATTCTCCATGGAAAAAAAAAGTAACAAATGTCAATTTACAAACATAATAATTAAGTATGGATTAAGTATAGGCTCTTTAGAATGATTTAAACTTTAGAGAATGGATTTATTAGTTATGATTTCATTAGCTCTATAAAACAGCAATATATGCAAACTTTTAGCAAAATTTATTACGTGTAGGTCCATTTTAAAGTTTTGGAAAGTTGATTTTTAAAAAAAAATCACAAAAGTAAATCAAGAAAAATTCTTAATTTACAAACATTTATTAAGTTATTAAGTTTAATATGCTAAGCACTCAGGATACAAAGAAACAAACAAACAAAAAAATGGTCCTTGCCCTCAAGAACTCAATGTTATGTAGCAAATTTAAAAGTATGTATATAGGCACATATAAGATATATACAAAGTAAATAGTAAAAACTAGTCTCTGAGAAGTTACTGACTAGGCATTTATTACAAACTTACAATGTGACAGATTTGACCATTATTTTATACTCCATAATACAATAAATTAAAAATGGATAAATAAAGACCAATTACTAAGTTTGGAGATACTCATCCATGAATGGCTGACCACCATTTTGGGGGGAAAGAGGAGGGGTAATGGATGAGGGAAGGAAGAAGAAAAATAGAACAATCCATAAAGACCATGTAGTAAGTGGAAAAGTTGCAAACCTGCATTAATCTACTGACAATGATTATATTACACATTCCTGAAATACTGAAATCTCATCATAAAAAAAGGACACATTAAATCATTACAACTTCTTTTAATATGATATACTGAAAGCAAAGGAATAAGAGAGAACTCTTTACAAATATTCTGATGATCCAGTGGTGACTTCTAGTTACTCTTTCTGCTACTGTGGTTCTCAACCAACTGATAACTTTTCATTTGATTTGATCCTTGTTTTTGTCTTCTAATATGCTCTAAAGAGGGAATACCCAAAGTAAGAAGTTTCCTTCTGAATCTATTAACAGAATCAAATTAAAAAAGAACCAAACACAAATCAGAAATCAGTTCTTCACTTTCTCAAAGGAAAAAAAAGGAAATCTTTTAGGAATTCTACCCCTTTGACAAAAAAGTTTATTATATAATCCTAGTTCTTCTAAAAGAACAGTGTTCATCTATTTATTTTGAGTTGTAGTAAGATCATTTACAATGATTATTTGCTTCTGTTTCTCATGACAGGTATCACTTTAAAAACTGCCTTATTGCAAGGTAAATATTACACCCCTTTAGCACAGTACCAACTGAGGGACTTTATTCTTGTTACTTTCTCATGAGAGAAAATAGAAATTGCTCCAATGTACCCTTCAATTTTCCAGGACAGACATTAACTATGATT
This sequence comes from Sarcophilus harrisii, assembly GCF_902635505.1. Lineage (NCBI taxonomy): Eukaryota > Metazoa > Chordata > Mammalia > Dasyuromorphia > Dasyuridae > Sarcophilus > Sarcophilus harrisii. The sequence continues at coordinate 416,034,750 of NC_045429.1, read as the reverse complement.
TAGTAATTTTTGCAAATTATAGTTGTGCATTTAGAATTTCCAAGTTTTGAGGGAAAAGTATTGTTCTTGTTGATTTGCTCAAGAAGCTGGTAGAGAAGATAGTTAAGAGAGAAGATGAGGATGTGCCTAGTAAGAAATTTTTAGGTGCAAATTATTTTAATTTTCAAGCTTAGATTTTTTTTAAAGGTGAACTTTACATATAAAAATCACCAAATTTTAACAATGGGCAAACAGATAACTTGTAGAATTCATTCTTTTAAGAGATTACTAATTCCTCAGTTCCCCACTCCATTCTCCACACTTACCTACTAAGCTTTCTAAAATGCAAGTTTGACCATATCACTTTATTCCATTCTAGCCCCCATTCTCACATCCTCAGTAAGTTTCAATTTCTATTATTCTATTATTTTCTCTTATTTTCAGGATCAAATATACAATTTCCGGTTTTCATTTAAAAGCCTGTCATAAACTGGCTATTTCCTTTCTAATCTTCTTATACTTGGTCACTTTTATAGGACTACTTCCATATACTGACTTGAGCCTTTTCACTGGCTATTGCCTGAACATGGACCTGTCTCCCTACACCTATCTCCCCTCCATCTTCCCTAGCTTCTTTCAGGTCTCAGCTAAAATTTCACCTTCTTCAGGAAGTCTTTCCCAGATCTCATTAAGATTACATAAATGTCTTCCCTCTGAGAACATATCCAATTTATCTTGTTTATGGATTGTTTATATACAGTTGTTCTAATGTCATTTTCTTGGCTCCTTGAGATCAAGCACTGTTTTATTTTGTCTTTTAAACTATTCTTTGACTCCTTAGCTCTTAGAACAGCATCTGACATGTAATAGACACTTAATAAATGTTAGGTGAATGATTGATAATTTTTTAATGAAAAATTTCAACTTACTAATGCAAACTTTGTAATGTACAATGTGTAATGTACAAGTTCTAAGAACCTATGCCACAAAGGGGAAATGCCTTCAATCAAGAGAGCAGACAAGAATAGTTTTAGGATTGCTCATCTTAAATATATTTTTTCACCCTTAAGTGGTAATAAAGTTAAATGGCTATTTCTATACCTATAAGGCACAAGGTGACAAAAATCTACAACGAGTATATCAAAAATTAAAATTTCCAGGGGCAGCCAGGTGGTGCAGTAAATAGAGCGCCAACCCTGAAGACAGGAGGACCCGAGTTCAAATTTGATTTAACACTTCCTAGCTGTGTGATCTTGGTTGGCCAAGTCACTTAACTCCAATTGCCTTAGCAAAAAAATAAATAAATAAATAAATAAATAATAATAATAAAAATGTCCAAAAAATGAATTTCTAGAAAACAAAGTTATTTATGTTCCCTAGTTCAAATCCATTATAAACTTTTTTTATGTACTAGGAAACTGAGAATTTAATCTAGGACTTTTTTAGATAGATATTTTAGGTTCTTATGAGACCCAAAAATTCTATGCAAAAATGATAGCTCTTTGGAGCCATTAATTAATCAATGAGTATTAATTAAATGCTATACTATATGCCAAGACAATGTGCCATGATACAGGGTTACAAAGAAAAAGCAAAAAAGTCTCTTCCCTCAAAGTTTACATTTTAATGGGGAAAATAATATATACAATCAAGTCAATAATAATGATGATGATGCCTAGCATTTAAAAAGTACTTTAAGACTAGCAAAGAGCTGTACAATTTTCTCCTTTCATCCTTATTAACCACCATTGGTTATAGGTACCATTATTTTCCCCATTTTAGAAATGAGAATACCAAGGCAGAGGTTAAATTACTTGCCTAAGGTTACCCAACTCATAAGTGTCCTTTCCTACTCTGGATGTGAATTTAGGTCTTTCCATCTCCAAGTCCTGGACTCTCACCACTAGCCCATCTGCTTGTTAAGTTAATACATGTTTATTAAGTATATTATGTGCCAGGCATATATTTAATTGAAGCTTTTTACTTTTCAAAACATATCCATGAATAATTTTTTATCAATGACCCTTGTAAAACTTTGTGTTCCAATTTCCTCCCCTTCTTCCACCCCCTCTCCTAGATGGCAAGTAATCCAATATATGTTAAACATGGCCAATATAGGCATATATATTTAAACAATTATCTTGCTGCACAAGAAGAATCAGATCAAAAAGGGAAAAAATGAGAAAAAAATAAAATTCAAGCAAATAACAACAAAAGAAGTGAAAATGCTATGTTGTGATCCACATAGTTTCCACAGTCCTCTCTCTGGGTATAAATGGTTTTCATCATCACAAGATTATTGCCATGTACAATGAATTCCTGGTTCTGCTCATTTCAGTTAGCATCAGTTCATGTAACTCTCTCCAGGCCCAGGCATATACTTGTATACTACATGTTGAAAATACAAAGAAAATCCAGAAAATTGCCCTCAAGGAGCTCATAGTCTGTCCACACAAAATTGATGAAGGAAATGTAAGAGATGAATAGTAAGGGTGTTAAGTCCTGACTTGGCCATGATTTTCTAATCTTTGAAATGAAGACAATGGAAAAGAAAATATTTATATCCCTTTCACATTTAACATTTTATGCCAACTAAGACCACATACAAATGGCTTAATTGTTTTTACTGTTTATTGACTGTTGAATTCAATTACCTAACCAATTTGACCACTTTATTCAATCCCAAAAGACACAAAAGACAATTAGGTGGTGCTGCTGATTGATTATACAGTGCTAGTCTAGAGCCAGGAACTCTTTGAGTTTGGATACTTATAATCTGTGTGACCCCATTTTTGTTTCCTCAGCGGTAAAGTGGGTATAATTTTAAAATAAAATAAAATAGTAAAATAGTGCCTACCCTTCATTCTAGGGTTATCATGATCAAAAGAAATAATATTTATAAAACACTTAACACAGTTCCTGGCAGAGCAGGTACTTAGTAAATATTTCATATTAAATCTAACAACTTGAGCTCATGAAGTAGCCTTAAGAATGCAGAGGCTTATCACTAGAAGCTTGACCCCCTAAGATGAATTTTTCTGACTATGGCAAAACATGAAACATACAAATAGGCAACTGCCTACACCCCTGTGCAGCTCCCTTTCACTTCTAATGTCATTGACAGAATAGTGGGGAAATGGTCATAGAAGGTGATAAGAATCACACCATTTTTAAAGAATCTGCTCCTACCAGTGATTTCAGGTAATAAGCAACACCAGTCTTTCCCTGTGGGTCTTTCTGACTACTACAAAGAGGTTCTGTTAGAAAGGAAACATCAATGACAGAGCAACTGGAAGCTGAAAAAAAAAAAAAGGCCTGGCTTCAGGATTACATAGAGTGATGGGATTGGAATTTTAATCACAGGGAAATATCAAGATCAGATCTAAACTTCAGGAAAATCATTTTAGCAAATAGTTATGTGGAGCATGGATTAGATGGGAAGTGACTTAAGGCAGAGAGACCAATTAGAAGGCTAGTTAAATTATTCAAGCCACTGCTGAAGGTCTTTGTTTTTGTTTTGTTTTTTTTCTGAGGCAATAGGACTTGTCCAAGGTCACACAGTTAGGAAGTATTAAGTATTAAGTGAGACTAGATTTGAATTCAGGTCATCCTGACTTCAGGGCCAATGCTTTATGCACTGCACCATCTAACTGCTTTTTTTTTTTTTTTTTTTTTTTTTTAAAGAATTGGGAGTATCCTTCCCTCTTTCCTTTCCCATTTCTCTCCTTAAGAGGCAGCTTAGGGGACAGTTAACTGACAGTGGATAGAACACAGGAAGATCACAGTTCAAGTCCAACCTCAGTCACTTGACACTTACTAGGAGGGCAAGTCACTTAACCCTGACTACTTCATCAAAAAAAGGAGGGACAGCTCAAGCACAGCCTTTTAAATGAAATCTTTTTAAATTACTAGTGCCCTCGCTCCTTAAACTACCTTATACTACTCAAAAGGCAGCTAAGTGGCACATTGGAAAGAGTGCCAGCTTAAAAGTCTGGAGGAGTGGGAAGAATGTGGGCTTGGAGTCAGGAAAATTTGTCCAAAAATCTGGCTTCAGATATGTAATAGATGTGTGATCTTGGACCAGTGACTTAACTTGTATGCCTCAGTTTCTTAATTTGTAAAACTGGGCTAACAATAGCACCTATCTCCTGGGGTTCTTGTCAGGATCAAATGAATAGTATTTTGCCATGCACTTAGTACAGTGTGTGATACAAAGTATATGCCATATAAATGTTATTATATATAAAATGTATATACATATATAAACACATCTTATACATACATATACATATTTTTATTAATTTTAAATTTATGCTGGAAATATCGATAGACATTTATTGCCCCTTCCCTTAGAATACAAGTCTTTTGCAAATAGGAATAGTTTCATTTTTTTCCTATTTGTATCTTCTGCACCTAGAACAGAGACTGGCTTATAGGAAGCACTTGGTGATTTGATTACACTAAGTTGATGACTGGGTGAATGGAGAGGAAGGGATAAACACAAAGATGGTGTGAAGAAAAAATGACAGCGTTTTATAACTGAATGGATATGTGGGGTGAATGAGGAATGAAAAATAACATAGAGGTTATAAAGCTGGGGTTCAAGAAGAGCTGTAGGGAAGTCTGAAAGATCAGTATATATAAAGGAAAGACAATCAATTCTATTTTGAGCCTGTTAAGTTTGAGATACCTAAAATACATCCAGATTGAAATGTCCAATATGCAGTTGGTGATACGGCACTAGAACTCAGGAGAAAGAGAATAGGATTGATCTATAGATCTGGCATCTGGAATTTATAGAGATTTGCATGGAGGTAACATACAAGAACTGATGAAAACAAGTGAGAGAAAAGAGGCAGGGAAAGCCTTGGAGAAGAATTTATAATTAGTGGGCAAGAGATAAGGAGATTCAGCAAAGGAGCTGGTCCTGACAAGCAAAAGAACTAAGATAGAGAAATTTCACAAAAACTTAAAGGGGAGAAGATAGTCAACAGTATTAAATGCTTCAGAGAGGTCAAAAAAATAAGCACTGAGGGGGCCATTAGAATTTACTAAGCAGAGAGCTGCTTCAGTTTAACAATGAACTCAAATATTAGATTACAAAGATTTCGAAGAATGAAAGGAAGTAATTGAAGGTATTAAATGTACATATTTTCTCCAAGTATCTAGCTTAAAAGGACAGGAAATGTAGATAGCAAGAATGATTAAATCAAGTGAGGGTTTTTTAAATATGGGGAAGATAATGGGCATGTCTGTTGGTATCAAAGAAGAAACCAGAATAGAGGAAAAGACTATTAGAAAGAAAAAGATTGGATTGAAAATCCTAGACAAGAAAGGAAGAGATATAGTATGTAAGTAGGACAAAAGAAGAGGTCTGGTGGAAGTAATTCAAGGTTGGACTTTTGCAAGAAATTGCATTTTATCAAGTAATTGATGTTAGAAATGAAATGAAGAAGAATGTAGAATATGGGATGTGGAATGGAAAAGTATTGAGTCATAAAGAGGCTAGGTAATCACAGTAAGAATGAAGAATATAGGTAAAACAGTGGTAAGTCATAGGAGGAAAAGCATGATAGAAGAGGGAGGCAATAAGAGAAAATTATAACAAAATAAAGATAAGAAGTTCTTAAACTAGGATGTAGAAAACTTGTGGATGATGGCAAGATTTAAGGTATAATCACACTTGTGTATAGCTGAGGTAGAATGAAAGGGTAGGTCATAAAAGTATAATAGATTAAAGAACTGGGAAATTAAGTTATTGGAAAAGATATTAACATATAAACTAAATTTTCTAGTATGATGGCAGGATTTGGTGTAGATAGGGTTCAGTGGAAACAAAATAAAACAATGTCCTGAGGATCAGTATACAGTGGCCACCAGAATCTGAATTGGGTTGTAAATTTGCATAGCTAGAACCTTTAAAAAGTTGCTGAATGATGCTAGCAGAAGATTCCTAAAGTGACAGTGAGTAGCAAATGTGTGTTTTGACTCCTACGTTAGGACCATAAATTAGTGAATTAGTAAGAGAATGGAAGAAGAGATCTAAAATAAAGTTTTAATTACTAAGCAAGAATTTCCAGAGGACATAATGAAGGGATGGGCAGATCTAGAGTGGGACAATAGGGAAGTAAGGGTTAATTAAAATGAATGGGAATGAGGGAAGGTATAGTAGGGAAGAATTCTTAGGAAAGAGGTGGGCAATTATGGGTTCAGTATCACTTGGACAGGGAAAGTAGGAATATACTGACCACTGATGAAGAGGTCCAGGCAAAGTATCAGATCATGAAAGGAGCTTTAATTTGGAAAGAAGATATGTTTATCTTCAAAATCTCTATAATATCTTGCCCCTTAAGGTTGATCAGTATTAAATATGACTGTATCCCAAAGTCCTTTTCTATAAGTCTGACTTCTCAGTAGATACTATGTTCCCCAGTATCTAAAAATTGTTTTCTGGCAAGTACAAACAGAGATCACCAATATTACATATCCTGGATGTCTCTAGAAGCTCAACCAAGGAGCAAGAAGTGCTGGACTCCTACATTATATGATTGAAATCACAACTATAATTATTATTTACTTTTAAAAGAGTCAACCCGAGTATTACAAATCTTGGAAAGTCTAATATCATCATCTAAGACTGCAATAAAAATTTTTAAAAATTGTAGGTTATATGCAAGAGTTACTTATTATTTGAATATCAATGATCTATGATTAGCCCTTTAGGAAATGAGACAGCACATTTTGATGAAATACATAAATTTTGTCTTAAATACATAATACATATATATCTGAAAGAGAGAAATTATTTTGTTACTTTTGATAATATATTTCTCCCATTCATTGTTCCACTTACACTGTATTTTCATAATTGTCTCTGTTTTCTAAGAATTCAACAATATACAGCCTTATATAAGAGTACTGTACTATGCAAGAACACAATGTAAGTTACTAGAAATAAAACCTAAATAACTCTTCTCTATTCTAGTTTTAACCATTCTCAGTTGCCATGGCAAGTAACTTGGTATGAAAAGAACAGACCCTGAACACAATTTTCTTTGAAGTGTCACAATATTCTGCATTAAATTTTGGATTTGCTCCTTAGAGAATATTGAGAAAAACATATCAAGGAAATGAAAATAAATGGTATAATATCAGGGAAAAAAAGTATTTTCTGCCTGCTATTATAAATTTTTCTATTAAAAGATGCTTTTGAAAAGGGTTTCTTGTAGTTGCTTTTTTTATTTGGAGGGGATGAGAATTATAAGCATAATCAGTGAGTTATCCATTTCTTGTTTTAGAAATAAACTAATCCTAAATCTAAATAATCTTACACACATATGTATGTGCAAACAAACAAACAAAAAATATTAAAGGTACAGTTGCCAGTAAGGAGAAACAATACTTTAGAAATAAAACCATTTTAATACAGCAGAATTGGGGGGTGGGAGAGGAGACAGAAATGAACATAATGACTCAATTAGAATAAAAGGAAAAATCAAACAAAAAACCGTTAATACTGTCAAATGATAATGGTCAAGCTTGGGGAGAAGGGAGGTAGGGAGGAAAAAAGAAAGGCGAGGAGGGAAGAAGGAAGGAGGGAGAAAGGGAGAAGCAAAGGTGAGGAACCATGGGTACGGAGCATTATATGAATGTACTACAAACACTGGTTGATGGGCTAGTTAATTTTGAAGAACTACTTTTTAATCCCTCTTTTTTATTTTGTTACAAGGAATGGCTCCTTAGGTATGGGGATAAAGGAGAAAAAAATGGAGATATAAAGATAATGTAAAATCAAAAGAAATCAATAAAATGACTCTATGGAAAAAAAAGACTGAAAAGTGAAACTTTAAAATGCAAAGATCTGATCAACCTCCAAAGAAATCTGGGACAAGCCAATGGTGTATTTCCATTAAAAAAAATTTAAACAACAGTGATTATAAAGAACATAATGTTAATTTTAAAATGGGATAATTAAATTGAAAGTAAATGCACCAAGTAGCAAGACAAAGCAATGCATTTATAATTTAGGATTACATGAAAATATGGTTTACTATTACTTTCAATTCTAATTAAATTGAAAAAAGTAAATACATAAATTTATTTCATTTCACTAATAATCATAATTCAAAATAGCATATTTCAATTAGACATTAAGGTAGCTACTAAATCTCACATAACCAAATTTTCACAATGAATCAGAATTTCTGAAATAAGTTGCTTAACAAAAATAAAAGTGTTATAACTTTTTTTCAGATGATTAGGAACGCTAACATAATAATATGCTGAATACAAACAAAACAAAAATCACTATTAATTAACAAAATGACCAGGTTATTGATGAGATTGATGTAGGCACCAAATGACAGGATTCAATAGCAATTCAAATGCGAAGAACTCACAAGGGCCTTCTCCTTGCCAAAAAGTAGATTTATTTATGAGAAGAGATTACAAACAAAATGAAGAGGTAAAATAGGCACCATGAGTGGTAAAATATGAAACAGATTTGGCAGAGCATACAATTAGCAAGGAATAAGGCTTTAACAATTAACAATGGAAAAGACAAGTTCTCTAGTGGAACTAACAATAAGGAGAAAGGGAACACTCAATCAGGTAAGAATGTCTTTGACTGGCAGGCTAAATCCTAAAAGGGATCTAGTACCCTAAAAGAGGTATATAACAAGAAGAAAGTCACAAAGAAGAATGGGGAAAGGATGATAAAAAGATAAAAGGCAGAATTCTGTGGTGGGACATGGACAGATTTATAGCAGAAATCCCCTTCCTTCCCCACCCCACCCCCCACTGGGGGAGGATATTGCTAATTATTTAAAAATAATGTTAGCTACCTACTAAAAACAATACATTAATGTAAAAATGTTCCCCTAATGCAAATAACCTTGCTTAAGCAATTTCATTTAGTTATCTCAGGTCATCACACACACATGCACACACGTGTACACACAGAGTAATATTGGGGCACATTATTTCTTTGTAGGAGATTGTGGTTTGGGAAAAAAAAAAAGGCTAGTTTTTGATTTTAAACCATTAACATATCTTCTGCCTGTATTGCTAGCTCTCTTTCTCCATATACAGGTTCATAGAATGATATATTTGGGACCTAGCAGGGACCCTAGAGGTCATCTAGTCTAACCCAATCATTTTTCTGTATGAGTGATATGTTATAGCTCCTAGGGAGGATATAGCAATAACCCTAATGATGGGGTTCACCACAGGTCCTTTGTAAATGAATTTATGAACCCGAAAAGTTAAACTGGCAAAAGAAGTTTATTATTAAAGATCTAACAGAGAAATCCCGGCAGAGAGGTGAATAAAGTCTTGTTAGGGAAATAGGTAAGAAAGATAAAGAGGGAGTAACGCTGAAAGAGAATGTCATTTCAGCAGACAGAGGGTTGCAGCTATGCCAAGGAGAGAGAAGTTCTTTGGCATGACAAGTTAGGTCCTCTGCAAGGGACTGAGCTGAAGGAAGCTTGTTTTATGGGCAGCCCTTGGTAGGGGCTGGAAGCAGTTTGAGCTGGAATCAGAATAGAGAATCCTGGAATTGAATGAGTGTCCCTGGACTAATCTCCAATTCAATAGAGTTGGACAGAAATGTTGAGATCTTCAACTCCAGTTAAGTGGTCCTGTACTCAACTAGCCCCACCCAGATAACAGAATGAAATCATTTTATCTTGATTCCTTGGGGCGGGTCTCTCAGGGGAGAGTTTTTCTGAGGGAGTTTTGCAAACTTCCCCCCCAAAGTCCGAGAGAGTGAGAGAATTTTGGGGCTTCCCTCATCACTAAGACCACCTGGCCTTGAGAGTGCCACAAATAATGCTGACTGTCAGATATCAATCTGTTGGTCAGTAATAAAGTTTCTGAGAAACTATGGAATTCAATAGTGGGGTGCAACTTCTTTATGCTTTAGAATTCAATACTCCCCAACTCTACTTCTAAAATCATTATTCAAATCTGTGGCTAAGCCACAGAATTCAACAAGTCAACTCCATCTCTATCACTCCTCAATTTTACATCTAAAACATAAAATTAGCATCAGTGTCTTGAAGAATCTGATCTTTTTTTTCCCCTAGAAAATTATCTTCTTGCTCCTGATTCTTTGTTAAATTCATTTATAATTTAGCCTGAAGTTAGGTATAAATTTTTGCCCCTTAATCTGAAGACAAACTGAATTTGCCAATTCTTTTATCATACTTGCAACACCAATCTGGGGACCCTAATATTGTTGGGGTGTCTTCTGCCTCAAGATGAGGAAAATAAAGCAGGGAAAAATTAAAAGATGTACCTAAGAGTCTTTGAAGGGGCAGAACTAAGATTTGAATCCAGCTATTGTAACTTCAAATACGGCACACTTTATATATGATATACCATGCTTTTGAATTAGACAGAAAGAGCACTGATTTAGATTTTTAGAGAGTAATAAAACGGGAAAGCGTTATTTTAGATTATTAGAATGGTAGAATTGTGGTTCAAGAGACGTGAAGAAATTATGTGGGAGATGTTTATCACAGGTAACAAATGTTGCTATTTATTTCATGAAATAGCTCATGGACTCAACCAAATATTGTGTTTTCTTATTGAAGGACTTTTTAAAGCCTCAGGGGAGAGAAGGAGCAAGGGCAGGATCTGAGGAGTAATGGGAGGAACCAGGTGGAATCTTCACCATAGATCAGGCCCCAGACTTGTTTAAAGATACACTAATCAAAACAGTATCAGAGGGTGACCTATCTCAATGTAACAATGGAGACAGGATGGGTGGATTAAAGTTGGAACAATGGAGGCCAGATGAGCTGATTAGGGTTCTGGCTTCCACCATCACTTTGTATCATATGATCTAATGCAAATGATGTGGCATACTTATTGAAACAATAACTTCAGCAAACTTGCAAAATACAAGCTAAATCCACATAAATCAAAAGCATTCCTATATATAAACAGCAAAATACAAAAAGAATAGCTAGAATAAGAATTTCCATTCAAAATTACAGAAGTTGCAAAATCTTTACAGAAAAAAGGATGATCCTAATTATTTGGAAAAACATTTTGCTTACAGGTAGGTATTATTAAAAATAAGAATACTGTTATTTATTACTTTTAAAGATTTTGAGTTCAAAATTCCCTTCATCATGCCCCTCCTTCTACCCATTGAGAAGGCAAGCAATAGAACAATTATACAAGTGAAATCATGCATTATGTATTTCTATATTAACAATATTGCAAAAAATAAAATAATGAAAATCAAGAAAAAAAGAAAGTGGAAAAATATACTACTATCATCATGCATTACCATATGCTTTGCCACTGCACCCTAAAGACAAGTCCATCAGACTTTCAGCAGAAACTAAGAGCTCCTTCACAGCAGGGATTGGTTTCTCCCTCTTAATCTTCTTTCCCTTCTCCCTGTTCTGCCTGTTTTTTCCCACTCAGCTAAATATATTTTTATACTAAACTGTTAAGTGTGAATGAGGCAAAGAATAGCCTTTTTTGTGTAAGGAAGGAAGGGAGGAAGGGAAGAAAGGAGGGAATAAAGGAGGGAAGAAGGGAGGAAGGGAAAGAGAAAAGTTTTTATTCATATAAACTCCCTACATGTTTTGAAAATACCAATAAAAATTATCAAATAGGAATCCTGAGAGTTAAAAACATCGATCATTTGCACACCTGGCAGCACAACAATCCAAATAAAGGTACATCAATACCCTATGGCAAATTATGTTCCTTTTTCGCCATAACTTCAATTTTCCATTAGGACCACTTATCAGATAATTACTTACCAGTAAATTATGATGAGATAGAATAAAGATTTCTTCAGTTATTATTCACCACAATTATCAAGTTGATAATTTAAGAGTCAGTCTAACGACTTCTTGGTCACTTGATTAACAAGATGAAGAACTAGACATTTCCTCTGATCATCAAAAAAAAAAAAAAAAAAAAAAAAACAATGAAATTAAAGAGAAAACAATTCTAGTTGTCTCTACCATCTAGCTCAGGACTCCTTAAAACTTTTCCCACTCAGTATAAGAAGTTTTGATTTAAGACACCAAGAACCTTAAGAGAGAAAAATTCAATGAACTAAGAGCAGAGATGGCTACTCCCGGACCTAAAACATGCACCTTGCCACCATGATCCCAACAGCAACGCTACACAACTTGCAAAATAATTCAATTGTATCTCTTCCCTTGTGGCAAAAGACCCCTCCCTCAAAGCAGAAACTTTTTCAAGTTAGGGCAGCAGCATGACAATATTCTGTGCTAAAATGGAGCTGTGCCAGTAAATGAAAAAGAGGGAAATGCAAAATGATATAAGTGTAGTAACTGTGTGGCCCATTCCATTAAAACTGAAAAATCCCAGCATCCAGTTGGGATCAGTTCCATTCCCAAAGAAGTCACCTTCTGGTGGACCATGAACTATTTAAAGTGAAAGGAAGCTGAGATACTTTGAAATCCAGCCCATAGGGAAATAGCCATCAATGAAGAAGGAAGTACTAAGTGAACTAAGTGAGCAATAGAGGAAACAAAGATTGAAATTACCAAAGATCTCACTCAGGAGGAAGGAAATGATAAATTAAAGACTTTGAAGATAACTAGATAAACCAGCAGGGGAAAATATCATTAACAGAAGGAAACAGAACCTTCAGGTCAAGCTAAAGTTCTGGCACCTATGAGTAAAAAATTTAAGAAGAAAAAAAAATTAACACCTGATTTGGCAAGGGATCCCATGGAGTCCTAAGAGAGCATGGAACTACAGCTAGATATTCCTGAATAATTAAAAAATGAAACAAGAATTTATGACCTAACCAACAGTAAAAATTGAGAGAATAGAAAAAGTTGAATCCATGGTGATAAAACTATAAAAAACAAGCATGGATTGAAAAAAACTAGTAGAAGACATTTCCAACCCCACCCCTTCTTTGCAGAGATGGATATATTGTCAGACTTTTTAAATATACTGTTACATTGATTCACACACCCCCCTCCCTTTTTCTACTTTATAGCAGGAGAGGGGAAGAACACTGAGGGAAATTATAGTTATTTAAAATGACAAAAAAGGCTCAATAAAGTTTTTTTTAATGGTTTAAAAGGTTATTTTAGTGATAATTTTTTTTTTTTCCATTTTAGTCATTTTCCAGTTGCATCTAATCCCTTTTGGGACTTGCTTGGCAAAAATAGTGGTATAGTTTGCTATTTCCTACTCCAACTCATTTTAGATGAGGAAACTGAGGTGTTTAAGGCCTTCTTTGAAATAAAGAATTTTCCAGTCTTTAGAACCAGTACTCTAACCATTGTGCTACCTAACTGCCCTATTTAAATTTATGGAATGCTTAAATTTGCAAAGCACTTTACAGTTTCATTGCAATTCAGTGATATAGAAACTAAAATCTAGAGATAGAGCTCCATTTTACAGTTTACATATTAGTAAACTAAGATTCTGAGAGATTTTTAAATGGCTTGCAGACGGTCATACCAATACTAAGAATCAAAATTCATCAAGAAAATTTCCCCGTTTCTTGTTTTTCTCTAACTCTTCTTGGCCTCCCTTCTTACTGTTGTCAGAATCAGGTACTACTTTCAATGACTGTAGGGATATCACAGTCCTACCTGTGATATATGCATGGGTAACTTTACAGCATTAACAATTGCCAAACCTCTTGTTCCAATTTTTCACCTCTTACCCCCCCACCCCCTCCCCTAGATGGCAGGATGACCAGTAGATGTTAAATATATTAAAATATAAATTAGATTGTTTAATCTAATTATTGTTTAATGTTTAATATGTTTAATCTAATAATTGTTAATCCCCCTAAACTGATTTGTCTAAAGTATTGTACAAGGTGACTTAGGATTTTAAAATATAAAGTTTCAGTGTATCTTTAGCACTGCGGAGATGATAATGGAATATCTGGCCAGAACTATATCATCAATTTCCTCTCCTAGACCTATTATTAAAGTAAAGGGTCTCCATTTAAGATGTCCATCTTTCAATCACTTGGTGATTCTGTTTAAACCTGTCTCTTAAATACAATGGCACATACTACTTACAAAGTCGTGTACCTTTTTTTTTCTTTTCTTATTGCAGTAGTACTTTAGGAATGTTGAGTGAAAGTAGAGTATTTGAAAATTTAGATCTGTTAACTGCTAACCTGATAATTAGATTACCAGGGTACTCAGAGTAGGATTTGAAATATAGTGAAGATTGCCAAGAATGACAGTGAACAAATACAGATTTGACTAGAATATCTCAAACTCCATGTCTCCAATCCAATAAAGTTTAAAATGAAAAAAAAAATTAGGGGGAATGGAATAATTATGATTGTTTTTCTTTTTATAATATTTTATTTTTTTCTCCAATTACATATTAAAACAATTTTTAAAAACTTAAATCGCTTCCTTCTCTCTCCTTTCCCTGAGATGGTAAGCAATCCAATATATTTTATACATATACAATTATCTAAAACATGTCCCTCCTTTTAGTCATTATATACAAAAGGACTCAAAAAATTTTAAAAAGGATAAAAGTGAAAAATAGCTACTGAATTTCATTTTGTCATTAATTAAAAAAAACTTTAATTACATTATCCAGGATAATGTCTACAAAAAGTTCTTTAAAAAGTTTCTATTTTTACTTGACTGGTCATCTGAGTATTACATATAGGTCGTTGATGAACTTAAGTCTCAGAGACTATTATACAGTCTATTTAAAGTGAAAATACATAGCGCATATATGCTACCTCCATATTTTATAACATATCTACTTGATTATGGTTATGTTTTTGTATTTGCATTCATTCATTCATTTAAAAGAAAGATGAAATTTTAGGATTGGCATATAAGCTTCAATAATGGGCAAAATTAAGGGAAGGGAAAAAATTCTGTAGTGTTTAAGTGTATACAGACAGAATAAAATTAAGACAATGTTTTAAGTTCAATTTCAAAATACTAAATGCTGATTTCTTGAGGTGAGAGAGAGGGCTAATAATTAAGATCAGAAACAGCATCTTAAAAGATGTATCACAAGAGATGAAATTTGAAGGAAGCCAGGCATTTTTAAAAAGCTAAGATAAAAAAGAAGGATATTCCAGAGATAGAAACAGAAGTAGAAGATGAATTGCTTGGTATATGGAAAAACAGATAGGGGTAGATTAGCTTGAAAAGAGTTGGAATGGAAATCATGTGAATTAAAGCTAGAAAGAAAGGCTGTAGTTAAATATACTTTGCACAATACCACTATGTGGCAATATAGTAGGTGCTTAATTAATGTCATTTCCTTTTCCTCCTGGTAGTTAAAATCACAAAGAAAGAACATGGAATAGGACAAAGATGTAGAATTTGCAAATCAATGAACAGAGCATAGAACATATGATGATTTAGCAAAGGTGCCTAAGAGAGATATCAGGCTGAGTGAAATGAGCAGGACCAGGAGATCATTATATACTTCAACAACAATACTATATGATGACCAGTTCTGATGGACCAGGCCATCCTCAGCAAGGAGATCAACCAAATCATTTCCAAAGGAGCAGTAATGAACTGAACCAGCTATGCCCACAAAAAGAACTCTGGGAGATGACTAAAAACCATTACATTGAATTCCCAATCCCTATATTTATGCACACCTGCATTTTTGATTTCCTTCACAAGCTAATTGTACAATATTTCAGAGTCTGATTCTTTTTGTACAGCAAAATAACGTTTTGGTCATGTATACTTATTGTGTATCTAATTTATATTTTAATATATTTAACATCTACTGGTCATCCTGCCATCTAGGGGAGGGGGTGGGGGGGTAAGAGGTGAAAAATTGGAACAAGAGGTTTGGCAATTGTTAATGCTGTAAAGTTACCCATGCATATATCCTGTAAATAAAAGGCTATTAAAAAAAAAAAGAGAGAGAGAGAGATATCAGGTAGGTATAATATCGGAGAATCATAGTTTTACAGCTATAGAAATATAGAATGTTCTCTAACCCAATCCAATAATTTCAGAGGAAAATGAAATCCATAAAAGAAATAACTTGTCCAAAGTGGCTTGGATAGGGAAGTGTCAGAGCAAGGATTTGAACTTATTCTTAGAGAGTTATGCAGAAGGAAGACATGGTCAATAATATCAAATAATACAGAGAGATCAAGAAAGAGGAAGCCTGGGAAAAGGTCACTGGACTTTTTTTCTTTTCATTTAAAGTTTTCTGATACATTTTGGTTTTATATTATAAATTACTTCTGCTTTGTGAGAGGTCTCATAACAAAATAAAGCAAATAATAAAATGATGTCACATGAGAATTTATGCACCATTTCACATCCACAGTCCTTCCCTCCCATTAAAAAAAAGATCTCTATCTTCACTCGTACCCTCCTATCCCCAATACCATTGGAGGAAAAAAAAAGCAAATTTATTTTAACATATATGCACAATCAAGCCAAATAAATTCTTTCAATGGCTATATGCAAGTGTGTGTGTATATAATACAATGGTCATAATTCCATAGGTGCATGAAGTTGTGCTGATAGATGCAGAATAAGACATAAGGGGAAAGGGAGTATAAGTGTGCATGTATACACACACACACACACACACACACACACACACACACAAAATCAATGATAACCACTTCATCAAATCAGAACAAAAAAGGAGAAAATAAGAAGTGTTATTAAGGATTTTAGAATTATGGGATAGGAGAAAACAAAATTCATTAATAGATTCCTTTATTTTCTGGATAAAGGAGGAAGTCAGGTTCTCTGCTGAAAGGGAGAAGATAAGGAGATTGCATAAGAGATTTGGAAATGCAATGAGAACTGAAAAAGAAGCCCAGTTGGGGTTAAATAATGTACATTTTTAGTATATCCAGATGGAATGATGTGACTTCCACAAGCAACATTCCAAAACACATGTGGAGGAACATATGGGAGAAACTCCATAATTGGGGTTTGGCAAGCTATGAATGGGAAAAAGTAAGGGAGCATAGGATTCAAGAATAGATCGACATACAAATGGTTCCCAATAAATTCAACATTTCCAAGGGAGAAAAATTAAGACCATAGCAGAGGTAACAATCTAGGAGAGGGGAAAAAGGTAAAATAACGAGTTCTTAGTCAAGATTAAAAATAAGTTTTGGTAGAAAAGGGAACAAAGAGAAATGGAAAGAGAGCAAGTTGTGGTCAGAGACAGGAATTTTAAAGTCCTGAGTCACGAAATTAGAGCACTTTTGATGGTAAGATTAAGATTATAAACCATTCTGATGTTTGCATAGTGACAAACCATGACTCCATCAAATATATTAAAATAAAGGTATAATTTAAGACAGGGAAATTAATAACCTGGGAGGCCAGCTCCAGCATAAGGGGAAAGCTAAAGAGAAGGATTGTGAGGTAGTTGCAAACTACCTTAAGAAAAATCAAGAAAACAAGATGGCAAAAATGGGTTACAATCTTTACTAAAAACAACCACATCTCTGAACCATCTATTAATTAAAACATTTTTATCATATCAGAATATCTTTAAAAAACTAAACAAAGAAAAGCAGGGTAGAGTTCTTGTAAAAGCAGCACTGCATTTATACAAGAAAGCACTCTGAATGCAAAGTGAGAGGACCTAGCTTTGAATCCCAGTGTGGTCACTGACTTTAGGTGAGTCATTTAGCTCAAAGGTGCCCTTAATTTCAACTTTGGTAAAATGAAGGCATTGAACTAAATAACCTCCTCTAACTTTAAATTATAAATCTTATATCCTATAAAATAAGATAGAACTACAGAGCTAGAAGAGACCTCAAAAGTCATTTATCCTAAACTGCCCATGAACAAGCATCTTCTTTAAAATATGACTCACAATTGGTTGTGCCACCTTTGCTTAATGACATCTAATCCATCCACTTCGGGATAGCTCTGTTATCCAGAAGTTAGATGGTGCACTGAATAAAGTGTGAAGCCTGTAGTCAAGAAGACCTGAGTTCAAATCTGACCTCAGCTACTTAGCTAGTGACACTGGCAAGTCCCTCAATCCCATTTTCCTCAGTTTCTGACAAATCACTCCAGTATTTTTGGCAAGAAAATGCCAAATGGAGTCAGAGTTGAACGCAACTGACATGAGGGAGCAAGTATAAGGAAGTTTTTTCTTACATCAAGCCTAGATTTGCTTATTCTTGAACTTCTAGAGAGGGTACCTGGTTCTACTTTCCATACAAGTAATGCCCATAATGCCCCTCTTTCTCATGACAATTTCTGATGAACCAGAACAAACTATCATGTGCCCCTCTTCTTCACTCTAGATATCTCTAGATCCTTCAACTGATCCTCATAAGGTATGAACTTAAGCCCCTTTATCATTACTATCACAAATGCCCAACTTAAAGATATCAGTTTAATCACCCCTTCTAAAATGGAAATAGCAAAATCGAATACAATACTCCAGATGTGACCTGACCCTGCAGAGAAGCTTGGTAGAATTAACTGCTCCATATTCCTGGAAGCTTTGTATTCCTTCAGCTTTTTTGGCAGCTGTATCACCCTGCTGACTCATATTGAGCTGGCAGTTTACCTAAATCTTTTTAAAGCTGCTGTCTATCCCTCCCTCCTCCATTTTTGTTTTGCAAAGGCAATTTCTTTAATCCAAACAGAGACCATACCCACATTCTGTTTTTTCCCCCTAAAACATTTACTATTATTATTATAGCTTTTTATTTACAAGATATATGCATGGGTAATTTTTCAGCATTGACAGCTGCAAAATCTTTTGTTCCAACTTTTCCCCTCCTTCCCCCCATCCTCTCCCCCAAATGGCAGGTTGACCAATACATGTTAAATTCGTTAAACTTACCCACATTCTTAACAAATTTTATCATATCAGAATCGAACTAACATTTTAGCCTATCAGATCTATCTGGATACCATAGCCAGTTATTCCTCCAGTTTTACAAATGTAGTAAGTATGCCCCCTAATCCTTTATCCAAGTCATTCATAAAAACATTGAACAGAAGAAAAATAAGCACACTAACTAGGCCATCCTTCTAGAGACCTTTTCCTAATGTAAAAATAAACCATTAATAACTAAGTTTTAAGTCCAGCCTTTCAAGTTGGTCCAAAAACACCTAATATGTACTATTATACTATACATGGTATATATATACACATATACATAGTTCGTATACATAGTACTAATAAGTACTATGATCTAGGCCCCAGCTTCTTAAGTTGTGATTTGGTCTCACAAACTGAATGTGAGGGTCATGAAATTTTGATTTATTTTATCAATAAATGTTTAATTTGTATATCTATTTTATATAGTTTGAGTTCACAAAAAAAATTGCTCAGGTCAAAAAGGGTTGCAAATAGAAGCCCTGATTTAACCCACAATTCTCTCATTCATAGTAAGCGCATGAAAATCTCTGTCCTGAGCCCTCTTCCCTTTTCATATACTCTGTGATTTTATTAGCTCCCATGAGTTTAATCAGTCAGTTAGCATTTATTAAACACTTAGCATGTACTATGCTAAATGCTGAAGATACAAAGAAAGGCAATCTGTATGTCTGCATAAATGACTTTTGTAATATTTTCTTTAAAATGTAATGTTCTCTGTTGAGGTTTTCTTGGGGTCTTTGGGAGCAGCTTTCAGTTCAGTAATCACCACACAAGTAGCCAGGAGTTAAAGTCCAAATCTTTTATTGTCTACAGTCTTGTCTCCTTCACTTGGAGCTAGTTTTTCTGGAGGACCAGCTCTCTCTTTGGTTCCGAGGCTGAGGCTCCTAGCTTATATGCCCCACACTGAGTATAAACCAATCATTATATCACTAGGAAACCATTATTTGTTGTAGGATTAAATCAATGCTAAATTAGATTTAACCATTGTCTCTTGTTTCAAGTTCTGGCCTATAACATCTACTTGTTGGATTAATCATATGGAACCATGCTAAATTAGGTAACTATTGTGTCTATCAATTCCACTGACTTAGTACCTTGTAAGAATCCTTTGCTTCAAGTTCAGAGTTCTGGCCCACAACAGATGTTCATATTATACATCCAGTCTTCCATCAGTAACCACTGTTGAACAAATCCAACTGGATGTTTGAGTGACACTTCAAATTCAACTCATCCAAAATGAAACTTCTTTCACCCTAAATCCAAACCCTCTTTCTGGCTCCCCTTTTTTCTATTAAAGTTTCTTCTATTAAAGTTAACTTCAGCTCCACTCACGTTTATTATCTGTCAGTCTTGACTCTTTTCTCTCTCCAAAAATAAGTCATCCATTTTTGCTAATTCTACCTCCAGAACACCTCTTGCATCCATTCCCGTATCTCTATCCATATAACAACCATGTCAGTTCAAGCCTCTTTCATCTCACATGTCTACCATTATACAGTTTTTTAGTCTCATTTCTTCAATTTTCCCCAATATATACTTTACTTCAAATATAGCTTTCAAAATGATATTTCTAAAACAAGTTGTTCATGTGACTCTAAAGTTCCAGGGATTCCCTACTGCCTCTAGGATAGAACACAAATTCCTATAAATGTCATTTAACATCCTGAGACTAATATCTACATCCAGTTTGATTGTGTATCTTTCATGTGTGCTCAGTTAAAGCCAAAGTGGCCCCACTTCCATACCTTTGTACAGACTTTCTTTTGCTTCTGACAGAATGCTTTTCTCCTCATGTATGGCTGTCTATTAGAAACCTTTCAGTTTTACTTCTACCATCAACAAGAAGCTAAGCTATTCCTAATTCCCCCAGTTGTTGAAGCTTTTCTCCCCCTCCCCACCCCTTTATATTTACTTTTCTATAAAAATATAATCTAACCCCAACAGGCCATGAGTTTCTTAAGAGCAGAAATTGCCATTTTTTTATCTCTGTATACCCAGGGACTCACCTAAAGTCTAGAAATTTGTATGATCTTAACAAATGTTTGCTGAATTTACTCTTACATAGTTTGTAGTTTCTTAAAACTCCCATGTTAATTTCTTTTTAGCCATACCTCCCTTAACATACTCAAATGTATGATCTCATCAGTTAGGCTAGATCACAATCCATTCAGACCTAGCCCTCTTATGGAACTTATAATTCTTCTCTAAGTTTGCCACAAGTGTGATCAGTTGTGTCCCATTTTCTAGAGCCCCCAAGTTGGAGTGATTAAAATATACCATCTTAGTGGAGGAAGGATGAGATGAGACTCCCAAGGATGGTTAAAATATGGAGTCCATTCTTCCCCTTTTATACACTCTAATACACATGTGCTAAGTTTATATTGCGCATGTGGGACCACATAAACAATTTGCCATTGTATGTAGTTTGCCACCTGCTATCACTCTGCTTCAATCACAACACAGATTGTCACCGCCCCCTGATTTCTCAGGAAGGCCAAGAGCCCTTAGGGGAGATGGGGAGCCAAATCAGACATTGTCAGCAGGTTCTCTCTGGGCTGACGGGTCTTATACCTCACCCAGAGTTCCCCCACTATCTGTGGCCCTCCACAGTGTTCTACCCAATATGCTAGAGGGCTTCCTTGGTTTCAACTTGACAATTCCAGTAATGCACTAAGGCAGTGTCCTTATCACATAACCAGTCTGTTTTTTTTCACCATCATAATTTCCCAAATGCCATCCTTTTATAGAAATAAATTATTTCTCCTCTGAAGGTCTTTTTTTTTTTTTAAAAATACCTTCTAATTTGCCCATACACAATTTCTCTCTATTGCCTTCTGTATAACATTCAATTTTAATTCTTCAGAGATACTGTGTTGCAGCCATATAATAATGCTGGCAAAATACTGCCATCAAATGATGGGCCTTTGTTCCTGGGAGTAGTTTGTTATCATTAAAGGACCCAACATTTCAGCCAATAACAGGAACTATCAAGCTGTGTTCTGCCAGTTCCTGGTGCTTTACGCTATTTAAACAAGGCTTCTATTAGAAAATTTTGGTGCTAGTGATTTTTGCACTCTAAATAATATCAAACATTAAAATATAAAGTTGTGTGCATCAAAAATACTTGTGGCAATTTTTAAAAATGAAAATTAGTTTAACCTTCTTCATTTCCTCAACAAATAATAAATGAATTAATAGATGAAAGATTCCAAACAAACAAATAAATAAAGGTTTTTTAAGGTTCCTTTTTATCTATATTATAGGCTGTGTGACACAGTGGACAGACAGCAATCTCTGGAGTCAAGAAAACGTGGAGTTCAAGTCCCATCTTGGACCCATATTGGCTGTATGACTGTAGGCAAGACATTTGACCACTCAGTGCCCTAGACAGGTAACTCTCACAGACTCTACATTGCAGAGATGGTACAGCATTGCTCTGGTAGAAAGGAATTCTCAATACCAATGAAATCCCTGGTCCAGTCTCTGTCTCTATCTGAAGTTTTTATCCAAAGACTACTTCATTCCATATTCACTCTGGTAAATATTTATTTTCAAATCCAAATGTGTTTCTTAGAAAAATGTTTAGGAAATATTGACTTAGCAGATGTCATTAAGTGGTTTAATAATTATTGTTACCATTATTATTAGAAGTTGCATTTATATAGTGTTTTAAGGTTTGCAATGTTTTACATATATACTCATTTGATCAAAGATAATTTGCTTTTCTATTTGAACAACAGATCTGAAAGATATTTTGTTTTGATAACAAAAATATCTGGACATAAAGAGGTAAGATATCTGAACAACAATAATGTTTCTGCCTTACCTCTAATCTCACCAAATTTTCAAGAAGGCAAATAAATCAGAAGAATGACAGTAGACCGTGTAGAAGATAAAATGGTACTGAATCTAGAGAAGTAAACAGAAGGAGAAAAGGACAAGAGAAACAATGCAAACAGTTCTCAAAATGTGGTCCAGAGCATCCTGGGAATCTCTGAAATCCTTTCAGAGAGTCTACAAATTCATAATTAGTTTTTATTTTTAATGTGATCAATATCTATAACTATAAACCACATAAACAAAAACTCTTTGGACAGATCCTCAATCATTTTTAATAGGATAAAGACAATGAGAACAAAAGTTTGAGGACCACTGTGAGAATACTTATTAAGCTACCTGACTTTGCCTTTTTAAAAAAATTAAGGCAATTTGACCTTGGATTGCTTTGTTACACTGTAGAAAGGAAAAAGCGATTAAATAAAACCTGCCTTGTGACAAATCATGATTTGAGCAAGATGATTTCAATTAAAATTATTCTAATCTAAAAATCAATACTGTTTTCAAATTCAGTTTAAGAAATGATGGACTCCTTCAATAAGTCTAAAGCTTCTGAATATAGCAATTAATTATTGTGCATTAAAGGACTTTTATCACTTATACCTGTCATATTATAAAATACAGACTTAATAAATGGAAATATTTCATTAACTTACTTCTTTTATTTAAAAATAGTCTCTTAATCTTACTTTTTAATCCCCATAGCAGTTGAAGGTAATAAAAAAATAAATCTACAATTTAAAGTGGGTCTATAATTCAGACTCTTTTCCCTAAATCAGACTAGCATTCCACTTAATTATTCTACACTATAACCTAAAAATATTTTCAAGGACATGTTACTATATGAATGCATTCAGTTAAAACTTGTCATTGGGGGTGAGATGGAAGGAAGACAGCAAGATTAGAGAGTAGATATAGTGATATTCAGACCTTCTGATAATCTTAAAACATATTACAAACATACAATAATAAATAAACCAATAATCACTTGTTAAACAACTATTACGTTCCAGATACTAAATAGTAAGAATACAAATCCAAAGAATTAAATAATCCTTGTTCTAAAGGAAATTATATTTAAGATTTTTATAAATATCATAAACATAAAGATAATAACTACAAATATGTATAAAGTAGTTAAATTCTAGATAGTTTGGAAAGGTGTTAGCATTTGGGGGATGGGAAGATGAAGGAAGACTCCATATACAAATCTTCCATTATCAGAATAAAGCAATAATAGTGTAGCCTAAGGTAAGGCAAATACTGAAAAAATATTTTACAATAAGTATACTTAAGAAAGATATATTACTGGGCCATCTTAACTTGCAATAGTTGCCTGCAAGATTAAGTAGAAATCCCCAAGGGTGACAGCATCTAGCAGGATGATGGTCTTCTCAATAATGAACTTCTTAGTTCTTAAGTATCAATATGGCAGAGAAGTCAGAGATATTCCAGAATAGTGCAGAAATGGGAAATAGCATGCTCTCTATAAGGAATAGTAAGAAGCCTAGGGAATGTAGAAAAAGTAATGCATGCTAAAATTGTCAAAGCAGGTTGGGGGCAGGCCAGGAAGGACTTTAAATGCCAAAAAGGAGTGGGTATTTTAAGATGCTGCCTTTCCTCCTTCATTCCTAACTGCTGGCACTCTCCATGCTTGCATTGAAAATTGCATTGCACTATCTTGTACTTATATGTACTTATTCTTCTCATATTTATTTTGCACAGACTTACACACAGATCTGTTGTGTCCCTGCCTCCCTTCAGAGTATCAATTAACTCTATATTATAGTCACTTAATAAAGGCTTGCTGATTGATATACTACTAGAAACATTTATGTAAGAACCAGAATTATACAAGATAAAAAGTGGTTGTGAGCTGAAATACAGCTTCCATTGCTCCCTCTTTCTTCCACTAAACACACTCACATTCAGACTCCCTCCCAATTATGACGTATTCTCAAGAAGCAGCAATAAGTCTAGAATTTAGATTAATAAGAATCAAATCTTTGACAAGTCTTTTCATAATATGCTTGCAATTCAGTTGTTAGTGTACTTTTCCTTCTCAAACTATCTTATTTTTTAAAATGTTTTGCTTTCTTTTTATCTTTATATTACTAAAACTTCCAGAAAACCTCCTCTTGCATCTTCCCAAAGGACCAATTCTGTATAACAAGTTATTTTTAAGAAAAAGAGAAAAAAAATCAACATAACCAATTAACACACTGAGAAAGTCTAAAAATATATGCAATATTAAGCACCTGTGAGCCTCCCCACTGTGGCAAAGGAGCAGAGTGGACACATCTGCATTCTAATATCTCTTCTTTGGAGCCATACTTGTTCTTTGTAATTCTACAACATTCACTTTTGATGGCTGTGTGGTTGTTGTCCTTTCCATTTATACTATTATAGTTGCTGTCATTTCCTTTGATTTATTAATTTCTGCAATCTAAATCCTGAACAGAGATTTTGTGCCAAACTCTATTCCACGATGAGTTTCAAAATGGGATAGTTGGCAGTGGATCACCACTGCTGTGCCGAGTCCTCATTGTGAAGATTCCCTCGACATTTAAAGTTCAGAGCCCAGGATCTTCAGAACCCTCTATATGGTAATTTTTGTAGCAATGTACTAAATTACAAGTCACCAAACAGAATTTCAAATAGTCAATGTAGGATTCCTTAAAAGTTCACAGTAAAGTAGGGATTGTTTTTCTTATCTTTCCATTCCCAATACCTAGTACATAATAATGAAATACTCTTAAAAAAAAAAGATCTAAGATTTCATGAACAGGTATATTCTCTCCAACTAGGCAGATAACTCAATATCTTATCATCCTATGTTACTCTGATCCATATGCTCCTATAAATTTGCCAAGTTACTAGCAAACAGCTTTATATTCATTTGACATTGTATGGATGCTTTTTCTCTCCTTTTTTTCTTTTTCTTTTTTTTTTTTTTTTTTTGAAGCAATTAGGATTAAGTGATTTGTCCAGGATCACACACCTAATAAGTATTAAGTGTCGGAGGCTACATTTGAAGTCAGGTATCCCTGACCGGTGATCTATTCACACTGCATCATCTAGCTGCTCCTGACATTGTATAGACACTTGTGGAATGTGGTTACCTATAAGTTCATTATTCCTCTCATTATGTGTGACTCACCTATTATTAGCTATTATCCAATCATTTAAATTTAAAGACTTTTAACCCACTCTTCTGAATAACTCTGTAATATAACTCTCCTGAATAACTCTGTAACCTACCACACAGAACATGTTTCTAATCAACATTTCCTAAATTGGAAGGAAAGATGAATTCAAAGATAAAGCTATTCCCCAAGTAAAATGAAGGGTATGTCTCAAGAGGAGGTAGTTTCCTCTCACTACAAGTTTTTTGGATGCAAAATTGTGTTCATTTGTTTTTGATGAATAAAAACTTGTTTTTTCTCCTTCCCAGTCCCATGTTCACTGGGGGAAAAGTAAAAAAAAATAAAAAATAAAAATAAATTCCTTGTAACATATACAGTCAGGCAAAATAAATTTTCTCACTGGCTTATGTGTATACATACATATACCATATATATATACACACACATACTCAAATATCTTATTCCATCACTTCTATCAAGATATGAATAGCATATTGCTTTCCTTAGTCCTCCAGAATCCTGGATGATCAATACTTTGTTCATAAGATAATAACATTGATAGTTATTTGTCTTTACAGTGTTATTATACAAATGATTCTAATGGTTTTGTTCACTTCCTTAGTAAAGGAAATTTACAAAAGCCTTAAAATTATTAATTTTATAATATTAATGTTATGGTATAAATTGTTCTTCTGGTTCTACTTCAATGTATCAGTTCATACAAGTATATTCATTCTCTTTGAAATAAACTATTTTCTCATTTCTTACAGCACAATGTTTTATGACCTTCATATACCACAATTTGTCCAGTCATTCTTCAATTAATGGACATTCTCTTAGTTTCTAGTATTTTGCTACCAAAAAAAGAGCCACTACAAAAATTTTTGTACCTAGAACTTTTCCCATTTTTAAAAATCCCTTTTGGATATAGGGCTAGCAGGCGCAGAGCTGAGTCAAAGGGCATAAACTATTTAGTGACTTCTTGTGGATAATTACAAATTACTTTGCAGATTATTTATATCTATTTAACAAATTCATCAACAATTCATCATTGTGCTTATTTTCTTACAACTTTTCAAACAACTAAGTTCCTTCCTCTTAAACAATCTTTGTGAATCTGATAGGTATGAACAGAAAAATCAGACCTTTAATTTATATTTCTCTTATTATTAGTGATTTAGATAATATTTCCATTTTACTGAATTATCCTATCCCAAAATAACGAATATTTTCCTAACTTTATTTCTGTAAAAAGTGGTTGTAGTTGTATTTATATATTTTCCATACATATTTTAGTAGGTTAGACTCCCAAGTGTTTCATATACTCTGAAGTTATTTTAAACGAAATTTGTATTTCTTTCTCTTCATGCTGGGTTTTATTGCTATTATACAGGAATAGTGATGACTTATGTGGATTTAGTTTATATCCTACAATTTTGCTAACATTATTGTTTCAATTAATTTTAGTTGAGACTCTAAAGTGCTTTAAATACAGTATAGCATTTGAAAAAAAAAAAGTCTTCAAACATTTGCTGAATAGCTACATGACAAATTTAAGAAGGTAGCTCTGGGTTTTGGCATTTGTTGCTTTTGACATAATGTTTTTTCAAAGAGGGCAAAAAATCTTGAGGTTTAACTTCATATATTCTGTAAATAAGTAAGTCCACCATCACCAAAACAAAGAAACAATTACTCTTCCTTTCACTTCTTCTATAAGAAATGACAAGCAGGATGGTTTAGAAAAATGTGAGTACTTACATGAACTGATACAAAGTGAAGTGAGCAGAAACAAGAGAACACTGTACATAGTAGTAACAATATATAGTACGACAATCAATAGTGACTGACAGCTATTTATGATCCATGATTTAAGACAATTCCAAAGGACATGCAATGAAAAATGCTGTCCATGCTCCAGAGAAAGAACTGATGGAGTCTAGGTGCAAATTTAAGCATATTTTCTTCTACTTTATTTTTCTTGCCCCCTTTTTTTTTTGGGGGGGGGGAGAGGGGAAACATGGCTAATATGGAAATATTTTGCATGACTTCACATATATAATTGATATCACATTTCTTGCCTTCTCAATAAGTGGGGAAAGAGGGAGAGAATTTAAGAATTTACATGAATATTGAAAATAAACAAATAATATCATTCCTATAATGTAATACTAAGCATGGGTCAGAAACATAACTTCTACTTATAATATTGTTCTTAAAGAAACAGAAAAACTCTCTGATCAACTCCTTTATAATTAAATTTCCGGATAATCATTCTATCAAAAAGGACTATGTAAATAAAGAATATACACAATCATTATCATTACTTTAAATAGTGATGAAAATCATGCCTTATCTGTTGATAGGGCATGACATTTTCTTTTTTTTTTTTTTAAATAGTATTTTATTTTTCCAAATACATGCAAAGTTAGTTTTCAACATTCACCTTTGCAAAATCTTTTGTTACAAATTTTTCTCCCTCTCTCATTTCTTTATTATCTCCAAGACAGCAAGCAATCTGATATAAGTTAAACAGGGCACAACATTTTAATACATACATTCTAGCATATTCATTTTATATACTTAAGCATATAACATATGCCCAATAACTAGATAACTTTGGACTTTGGAAATTTATGCACTTTGGAAATTATTCAAGTTCATCAATCAAATTCCTTATATATGATTAAAGAAAAAGTCAATTTAAAAAGTTAGCATTAAAACTTATCAAGCTATGATTTAGAGGAAAGCTTAAACTGTAGATTACAACCTCATATGGAATTGTGTAACAATGTGAGGATTGCAAAAATTTTGACAACAATAAAAGGTATCAAATATTATGCCAAGATTTAATTTTTATGTTAAAATAAACAAGCACAGTCATCTCAATAGCATACTTTCACCTTTAATAAATAGTAAAATTATATGTATACCAAAGAATTGTTTTAAAATGAGTTTCTTTGTGATTTATTACCAGTAAAAAATGATTTGTATATCTATCTTATACACTTAAGGTACTCAGGATTGAGTAAAAATTGCTTGGACAAAAAGAGGTTACGAGTGAAAAAAGTTTAAGAAGCCCTGACTTAGAGAACAGAGTTTTATCTAGAAAATTAAATACCTCATATAAACCCAGAGTGAGGCTTGTAGGAACTGAGTGTGAACCACAAAATAGCATTTTCAAGCTTTCTGTTGATGTTTGCTTGCATTTTGTTTTCCTTCTCAGATTTTTTTTCTTTTTCTAGATCCAATTTTTCCTGTGCAACAAAATAACTGTATAAATATGTATATATTGGATTTAACATATATTTTAACATGTATTGGACTGACTGCCATCAAGGGGAGGGGGTAGGGGAAGAAGGGAAAAATTTGGAACAGAAAGTTTTGCAAGAGTCAATGTTTTGTAAATAAAAAGCTTTAATTAAAAAAAAGAAAGAAAAAAACTAAATGCCTCCTCTATCTGCTAGAGTTGCAAAAGACTTTTTGGTTATAGCTAATTTCATTTAAGATAATCATTTTCACATTCTTGAAATGTCTGCCTACATAAAGACAGCAAAAAGTATTAACATAGGTCTATATTGATATTCTAGATTCAGATTTCATTTCTAACTATTAACATATCAGTCCTATTAAAAATGCAGCACAGTGAATTTAAAAGGCTGAATTAAAACTATGCTTCAGTTCTAGTCCTAACAAAAATCAATGTGATATGCTGAATCAAAGACAATTTATCATAATTAATGGAAATAACTGAAGGACTACAAGTGAAAGCATTATGTTGTAAATGTAAGTACTTAATACATTTCAATTCTGTTCATCCTTTACCTGACATCTATTTGACAAAATGTCTTAATATTATAAATATTAGGAATAAATTATATTACACGAAATTTTATGGGTTTTATAAAACTGAAAGGGGAGGCAGTTTTTAAAATGGATTCAAATTAAGTTGTTTTTCAATGTTGTAATTACTACCCACACCTTTTTGTAGCTGCATAAGCAAAGTATCCTAATTTCCAAAGCACTCTAAAATTTCCTTGGCACATTGTTGGACTATTATTGGTTATGTTACAGGTGGGAAAGTAATCCAAATTTCTATATGATGTGACAAGGTAATGTTAAGTTTTTAAAATCGTCTTATCAAATGTTGTTTCCATTCTAAGAAAGAAAGAATAAAGTGGACTTTCAATTCATATTCCGAAACCTAATTTAAAGGAAGCACTGGTGTAGTAGATAAAAAATTAGCCAGAAAGCACTGGATTAAAATTCTGCCTTTGACACATATAAGCTGTGTGACATGAACAAGTTCCTTAATCTCAGTGGTCAATTGTTCTCAATTTTTTGTTTGTTTTATTTCAAGTTCCATTTAGTGTCTTAAAAATTACTGAGGACTACAAAAAGGTTTTGAGTTATATTTATCAATATTTCCCACATTAGTAATTAAAACGTTTCTATTTTTATAAAATTAGTTTTAACTTCATGAATCCCCTGAAAGGGATAAACTAGGGACTAGACAAATTCTAAACATAAAAGTCCTTCTCTTCATTCAGACAGCTACACCTGAGGTCAGGTCCTCATGACTTCTGCTTAGTTTATTTTAACACTGGCCTCCTGTCTTCCATATTCATTCACCACTCCAATCCATCCAACTCACTGCTGCTAAAGTAATTTTCCTTAAATGAATATCTAACCACGTGCCTCTACTACTCAACTACACAACAAAAAGGTGTGTAGCTTCTACACAACCTAGCTCCACTCTATCTTTCCAGGCTTGGTGAACATTAATTATTCTTTTCCTGCATTCTGTGATTTGTGGGATTCTTCTTGATCCTCCCAAATGCTTGTATCTTCTGCTTCCTGTATAGAACTTAGTATCTAGATATTTCCATGAAGAAACAGCCTTCTTTAAGGAAAAGACTTTCATTTTTGTCTTTCTATCCCCAGGGCTTAGCATAGCATTTGGCACACAGTAGGGGGTCTAATGCTTGCTTGCTCATAAATGTTATAAAGGAAGCTTTACTTTGTTCTGGAGTTTAATGTCATCTACACAATGTGACCATCTAAAAGAAATAACTGGAATCCTGAGACTTCAAGGTTACAGAAAATCCCTTTTCAATTTGGACTATGTGCTAGACCTCTTTTCCCCAACAATAGAATAGATAGGAATGTCCAACCAAGAGTAACTTTATCCAGATGTTTCTATTTGTAAATGACATTGTCTTGATTGCATCAAGCCTCAGAATGCTACAATGTTTTGTAGAATCTACAATGCAAAATCTTACCCAGCTACAAATCTATTATTTATAATTAATGTTAAAAATAATCTTTATTAGGAAGGTAAGAATAATAAGCACTCCAATAAATCATATAACAATGAAAACTTTAAAACCTTTAATGAGAAACTTTACATACCATATTATGTCAGTTAATAAATTAATTAGATGGTCTTTACTATTTCTCCACCTATCTAATAAAGCCCCTTTCCTATCTATTTCATTCTGCATTCCTTCCACAGGAGCCGTAGAAGCCTTTTTTATTTTTACTTCCATTTTCCAATTGCTTTCCAAGCTTCATTCCAAGACAGATAGCAAGGTAGATGTGCCAAAATGGAGCCTTTCTCAAGAGTCTCATAAGAATCGAAATTCTTCTGCTATGTGTGGATAGAAAACTTGACTGAGAATGATTCAGGTCCAGAGATAAAGCTTTATAGGTAAAAGCCAAATCAATTAAGGAAAATTCAAAAATATATAATGTTTAAAGAAAACTGAATCATCAGGTGAAAATATTTTTCTCTTCCATGATGCAAGAACAGCTGTAATGGGTTGTTTTGGTTGTTGTTGTCGTCTGTTTGTTTTTAAATTTGGCAGTTATAATGAAATCTTTAAACAAATATTAACCAAAAAAATGGTTATTAATGCTGAAGATAATACTAATTTTTATGTAATCCAATTGAACTCTTCTATATTTTGATTTTTAAACTTTCAAATGTTACTAGCTTTTGATTTCTATGAAACTTAAAGGGATTTTATCTAAAATATTATGAGTATAATGAATCATTATAGTTGACAAATACTAGCATCAATTAAATTTCTTTAAAATCTCAATGACATCTATAGAATTAAAAGGAACTAACTTTTTTTTTAAAGTAACTTCCTAGCATTTAAACTCATAGAACTGATCCATAATGTATCAAAAAACTTATAACAC
This sequence comes from Sarcophilus harrisii, assembly GCF_902635505.1. Lineage (NCBI taxonomy): Eukaryota > Metazoa > Chordata > Mammalia > Dasyuromorphia > Dasyuridae > Sarcophilus > Sarcophilus harrisii. Next base: position 416,002,720 of record NC_045429.1, on the reverse strand, counting down.
TGAAAAAGTGAGTAATTTCTTGGAAAAGGTGAGGTTTTATAAAATGAAATATTTTACAACATAACATTTACAATAAACAATTTGCTTCAGCACTAAAAACAAACAGGTAGGAGGTGCTATTCATTCTGAATAAAATAGACTGAGAAAACAAAATACAAGCTTATATAATACATACACGAATATCAATAGCTTCTCATTCCCTGCCTCCTTCCCATTCCCCCCTCCCAAATAATATAATTATGGTATAATTCAATCTTTATTATTGAAATAGTGCTTAGTTAAAAGTTCATTAATGCTTTAGATTTGTTCAAGTAGGTCTCAGAAATATGCATCAGTCCCTTTTTTAACTATATAAAATAGAAGGAGTAATTTTAGGAACTAAATTATCAGTCTTACATACATTCGTAAAAAATGCACTACTCTAAACCCCCATATGATACTCACCCCAATGTAAAAGTCTTGTTGGGGATAGGGGTACAGGAGTGTTCCACAAGTATTCTATACATGTGTGTGTGTGTGTGTGTACACATGTCTTTCTGTGTATATTTATTTATATTTATACATGTCAGTCAAGTGGTCACAGATCCAAATATGGCAACAAAAATTTCACTGAGAATATTCAACTTAGTGATTAATAGACTCTTATACATTCTACATTCCATTATAAGGTAAGCAAACTAGAACAATTGTCTGTCTTATAATTGTAAAAGACAAGAATTAGTCTAAAAATTCTATTAGTTTGTACACACAGCAGACCAGTTTTTTAGATATTTCATTAGACAATTATTTTCAAATAAATCAAACTATGCTTTACCCTCCATGCAAACAAATGCTAATGATAGGAAATGGAGCCTATGAAAGGGTTAAGAAAATTTTTGAACTCTGTCAATGACCTTGCTATGACTTACATACAACATAATCAACTTTTCAGTAACACAGATGTTAAGAGACTTAATGTTGCCAATGTTTTAAGCTAAAAAAATGCTTTTAATTTTTTTCTATTTCCCCATGCTGTGTTTACTGCTTTACATATGCCTCTGACTGCCAAGGAATTGTTAACTAATCGGCATGAGATTCATTTTGTTAGTACACAGCTGGGTACTTTAGTCATGCAACATCTGCTTCTTAACATATCTTTTGCCTTTTCTTTACAGGACTTGCCCCAATAAAAGATATTCTCTCAATTCTTATAAGAAGAACTCGATATACATCCATCATCATCTTTAAACCATTTAAATAAAATCTTCATTCTCCTCTGCATTTGTCCAATGGGCACCCTGTAGTCATTTGGAGGATCTAATAAAAAGCAAAGAATGAACTTTAATTTGTATAAGACTACAACTAATTCAAAGGATAGTCAAGAAGTTATACTATAATTAGATGTTATTGTTAATATTGATATCTCTCAGACCAGTCCTTTGAAGGCAAATTAAGATTCAGAAGCATTTCTCACAAAGCTATCCAAAGGAAACGTAGAAGAAAAAGAATAGATGGCTTTTTTTTTTAAAAACACGATATCAGGCTTAACTATTCTGAAACCTGCTACTCAATTATCCTTTTCCCCCCTTCTCTTCTCTTGTTCTCTGACTTCTGAGCAACCACTGTTCATCAGCATGGTACTAAGGCAGTGCATAAGGAATGGGAAAGGTAAGAATTCAAATTTAAAATAACAATATTCTAAAAGTATTTAGACTTTGTAGAATGACAGAATTTGAAAGCTAGAAAGGATTTCCATGGTTTTCTAATGCAAACCATATCAACCTTCATATTTAACATACTCAAGAAGTGGTCACCTAGCTTTGGTCTGAAGGAGGAGAAACCTACTACCTTTCCTGAATAGTACATTCTACTTTTAGATAGCTTTAATAATCATTGAGAAGTTTTAGGTGACAACAAATTTAGATTTTTCTCATTATTAATTATAATCTTGCCTTCTGGGATCAAACAAGCTTTACCCCTTCACAAGATAGTCCTTTAAACGTCTGAATATACTATCATGATTGAAACGTTTAACATTTTCCCCATTATTATCGAGGGTGGGGTACATTCCTAGTCTATTCCACAAAAATCTATTTAACCTAGATATAGGTAGAAATAAGAACTGTGTGGGCTGAGATCAGATACCAAGAATATGGGGAGAAAAAGGTATCCATTGATTTCTCACAGCAAAGGCAGCTCTAAAGGAACAATCCACAAATGTCATTTCAAATTACACCTGGGGATTCTGGGAAGAGCCATTAGTGCCCAAGGGAAAAGTAGCATTAAGGAAGGGGAGAGGGGGAGAGAAACTAAACTATTTTGACTTTTTTTAACCAAGAAATCAAGAAACAAACATGCATTCCAGGGACCCTGCTAAGCACTGAGACCAAATAGACAAAAAAGAAACTTCTAGGAGATTGCATTAGGAGATCAATAAATGCAAGGTACTATCATTAGTAGCTGGTAGCTGGAGGCATATACAGGAGGTGGCACTGGGACTGAGCTTTGAAGGACATAGGGTATTATAATGGTAAGAAGTGAGGAAGAAGGGCATTCCAAGAATGGGAAGCCTGCACAAAGGACATGAGAAGGAATATATATGTTCCACTCAGCTCAGGAAGGAAGCCTGCCTTCCATTCTGCAAAATACCTTCAACCCTGGAATTCTTATCTCATCAGTTCCCCTTGCCTCTGGGGCCCTTCTCTCTGACCCCAAAGGACAGAGTTGGAGAGCTCCTCCCAGAAGCTGTTTAAGGAGGACAGCTAGGACAGCCATCTCATTTCCCATCAGGCTGCACTCCTCTAGCATTCAATAACATTTCCAACCCTTTCCCCCTTTTCAGCTTCCTTTTGTGTATTGTCCTTCCCCCATTAGATCATAAGCTCTTTGAGAGGGAAAGTTATTTCCAGCACTCAGCACAAGGCCAAGCAGTGCTTAAAGGTTTATTGACTGTAAACAGAACAAGGACAGTGTCATTGAACCAAAGTATGGATGAAGGGAAATAATACATAACAACCTGGAAAGGTAGGTTAGAGTCAGATTGTAAATGATCAGTATCATTTAATTTTTTAAAAGCCTTGATTTAAAAATCAAAGCAATGAATATATTTTAGAAGATGTGTCTAATGAGAGGCTGAACCATATAAATAATATGGAAGCCTCCAACTCAAATTTTGTGTTTCTATTTTTTAAGTGACAGACTCCATAAATATGCTCATTTGACTAGTACTGAAAAAAATAGTCTGACCAAGATTTTAAAAAAAAGATGGAGCTTCTTTTTGTTCTCTTATTAGGCCCATAGTACATAAAGGTAAGTGATTCAGTTTAAATAAAAATTTTTATTTCACTTTCTTGGGTTATTTCTAAGCAGGCAAATTGCACATATTGACAAATTTGGGGTTCCCTTCCCACTTTTGCTATAAAATTCACTAATAGGTAGACAAATCATTTACTTTTAAAAGTCAATTTTAGCAGGATCTGGCAGTTTTTACAAAAAAAATAAATAAATAAAATAGAACTGGTAGATATGTCATACATTTCTGTTTTGTTACTGTTAATAACATCAACTTTAGTACTGCTTTAGCCAAATGTGAATAGTGACACAATTATACTTATGGATCCTTACCCTTAAGAACTCTATACCTTACATTCAGGAAGCAAAAACAGAACTCTGACTAAATGTTACTTTATGAGCAAAGGACTGAATTAATATTCAGCTATCATTATGCTATTAAAAATTGTTTACAAAAACCTTGAAGAATCTTTTTTTTTTTTGTATTAGAAAGGTCTAAGTGCATATCCTTTCCATTTCCCTACTTTAAGGACTCATGGTTTCATCAGTATAACTAGTCCTTCCATGGATGAAGAATATAACCCCTCTAGGACCTGGCAGGCTGTCAGATCTCTTGTGGACAAAAAGTTCATCATACTTCAAACAATCCAATATTAAACCTTTCTGAATTTAACCAAAAAGACTTAAAATAACAAAGTCCCTCACTATAATATTCTTCTCTGAAATATAATGTTCTCTGGGAGCAGGTTTCTTGGGAGGCTTCTGGAGGCAGCCTTAGTTTCAGTTCAAAGTAATCACTCCGAATGCAGCCAGGAGTTAAAGTCCAAATCCTTTATTTTCTCCTTCAAAGTCTTGAATCTTTGCTGGAGTCCAGTTAGCTTTCTTAAGAGGCCTATCTCTCTCTCTTTGGTTCCGAGAACTCCTGCTGCTAGTCCTTTGCTTCTGCCAGCTTCTGCCTCTAGCTTCCTCCGAATGGGTTTCCAGTGGGCTTCTCTCCTTTGGCCCTGAGAACTCCTCCTTATATATGCTCTCTTAAAGGTGTGAATCTTGTGGAATTATAGTAAGTACATGTAAATTAGAAAATCATTACCTTATCAATTCCACTGACTTGGCACCTTGTAAGAATCCTTCATGGGCCAATACTCAAATCTTTCCAGTTTGGTAGAACCTAGCAGAGCTAGTGTTCTTTTAACGTAGTCTGCCAGAAGAGAGGAATACCTTTAAGCATCATATGATGCCTAAAAGGTTGGCCTAAATGATCTCTAAGGACCCAGATTTAACAAGTACTGAGTTAGTACTTGGGGAAAAAAGCAGAAAGCACATTGACAGATTTAGACCAATAACACAACACACATCATTATGGTTCAAAATGGATACTTGGCTGGAATACAAAGGAACAAAGTATAACAACAATTAGAAGAGAATGATTACCTACACTTCACAAATATGACTAAAAGAAAACTGTCCAACAAGGGAATCATAAATGATAGAATAATTTCTATTACATCAAACTGAAAGAATTTTATAGGTACAAAATAAATAGAACTAGATAGGATAAATCAATTGGGGAACAAAAATCTTTGTACCAAATGTTTCTTCTAACTTACTAATATCGAAGACATATTGGGAAGTAAGAAAAATATGTAACATCAATGAATAAGTAGTCAAAGGACAAATAGTCATCAAGACAAAAACTGCATTAGCATCCTTATAAAAGACTTTTCCATATTCCTAATGGTACCAATCAAGAGAAATTCAAAACACACACACACAGCTGTGAACTTTCATCTCACACACAGATAATTGGCAAAGATGACATATTTTGTCATAAATAGTCAGTGTTATAAAGGTTATGAAAAAAATTGACATACTAATTAATACTGTCAATGAAACTGTGAATTGATATAATGGTTCTGAAAAGCAATTTAGAATTAGGCTAAAAAAATTTGATTAAAAGGTTCATACTCTTTCACCCAAATATCCAAGTACTAATCATATACTTCAAAGAGTTCAAAGATAAAAAGATTGTAAATACAACAAATGTTCATAGTTGTATATTTTAATAGAAGAAAAAAAAACTGGAAGCAGAACTAGGTGTATAACTAAAGAAATTCTGATGTATAAATTTAATAGAGTATTATTATTCTGTACGATACAAAGAATTCGGAGATACTTAGGAAGACTTGCTTGAATCTACGTAAATAAAGAGAGCAAAACATGTGTATAAAATAACATCAATGTAAAAAGTAACACTGATAAAACAATACTGAATGTAATGGAATTTTGATGTAAAATTATAGTAGCCAAACTTAGCCAGAGAAGAGTTGAGAAAATACATATCCCTCTCTTCTTGGAAGAATCAGAGGGTTAAGGGTACAAAACCATATACAACATCTGCTACAGGGAATATGTGGGCAGATTTACCAAGTTGCATTCCTTTCACTATTCTCTTCTTTCTTTTAAAATATTTATTTAGACCAGCAGGACGAATACAGAGAGGATTGGCGAGACTTATATGAACTGATGCCGAGTGAAATGAGCAGAACCAGGAGATCATTATATACCTCAACAACAATACTATATGAGGATGTATTCTGATGAAAGTGGATTTCTTCAACAAAGAGAAGATCTAACTTAGTTTCAATTGATCAAGGATGGACAGAAGCAGCTACACCCAAAGAAAGAACACTAGGAAATGAATGTAAACTGCTTGCATTTTTGTTCTTCTTCCCGAGTTATTTATACCTTCTAAATCCTATTCTCCCTGAGCAACAAGAGAACTGTTCAGTTCTGCACACATATATTGTTAGTTATTTATACCTTCTAAATCCTATTCTCCCTGAGCAACAAGAGAACTGTTCAGTTCTGCACACATATATTGTATCCAAGATCTACTGTAACCTATTTAACATGTATAGGACTGCTTGCCATCTGGGGGAGAGGGTGGAGGGAGGGAGGGGAAAAATCGGAACAGAAGTGAGTGCAAGGGATAATGTTGTAAAAAATTACCCTGGCATGGGTTCTGTCAATAAAAAGTTATTTAAAAAAATAAAAATAAAAAATAAAATAAAATATTTATTTAAAAGGGATAATTTGCTGGGCAGAAGAGGAGGAATATAATATTCATAAATGATGATGGAAGGAAGGAAGGAGAGGAAGAGAAGAAAAAAGGGAAGGAGGAGGGAAAGAAGAAAGGAAGAAAGGAGGAAGAGAAGACAAAAGAAAAAGTTTAAATAATATACCTTCATGGTGGCTATGTAACCAGTATAAAGAAAAAATCCACTTGAGAAGCTGAAATTAGCACAAGCAAATAAATACAAGATGAAGTTTAAAAAGTAGAAATAAAACAAAAGGCTGAAATCTACAAAACATAAGCTACAATACTACCACTTCACATTTATAGAGGTTTTAAAGTTTGCAAAGTGTTTTATAAATTTTATCCCATTTGTGTAGCACTCCAGGAGGTATATAGTACTATTATCTTCATTTTACAGATAAAGAAACTGAAGTAGACAGAGCTTAAGAGACTTGTCATGGGGGACACAGCTAGTAAAGTTCTAACACAACATCTGAAATCAGGGCTTCTCAACTCCAAATCCAGGGCCTGCCATCTTGAAGTTTCTATGTATAGAAGATAAAATATCGTTCCATGTGATTTATACAGATGTAAATAAAATACATTAAAAGAAAAGTTTTCCAGAAGAAGTTAAATTATTTTAATATGCAAAAGCAAACTTTCTGAAAAGCTATGTCTATGGCATCATCAAAAGAATTACCTGAAATATATCATGTTGCTTATATAACTGTTAACTATAAAACAGTCTTAATCAGTAAAAAAAAAAAAAAGTTAACACTAACTAAACCTACTGATATGATTGAAACAATTTTTAATTAATTGACAAAAATTTATTAAGAATTTATTAAGCTCTCATAATTGTGGAAATATGTATAGAAGAATTACACATGTTTAACATGTATTGGATTACTTGTCATCTAGGAGAGGGGACAGGGGAAGGGAAGGGAAAAATTGAAACAAGATTTTGCAAGGATGAATATTGAAAATTATCTATGTATATGTTTTGAAAATAAAAAGTTTTAATAAAAAATTATTGAAGACAGCAAAGAAATTTTGCTAATGTGGGCTATGTAATAATTATTCTTATATAATAATGCTATTGTCTATTATTATATATTATATTTTAATAATTACTAATCATTATTACTTGCTTAGCAACTATTATATGCCAAGAACTGTACTAAGCATTTACAAATATTTCATTTTATCCTCAAAACAATCTTGTTAGTCATTATAGCTGAGATTTTAACATATTTATGTATTAATTCACTTAAAAGAATAATAAACTTATATGTCAACATAAATAATATATTTTATGAGAAATAACTATTTTTGAAACAAATTACTTAATAAAATATTCTATCTTGCAAAGAAAAAAAAAAGAATTTACTATGCTCTAGGCAGGATGCTAGGCACTGAGGCATTTAAAAAGAAAATATCCTGTCCTAAAGGAATTTGGCAAATTATATTACAGAAAATATAACAAGGATTTCTCATAGGTCTACCATCTTCTCCATCAATTAAGTAATTATTCTTATATCTTCATATTTTGCACTGCAAATGTATGAATCATATATACTATATTCAGTATAATATATAAATATGCTAGTCAAAATTTATGTTAAGGGAAATTTTGGTCTTTTGCAAATCTATTGATATCAATGCCTCATCACAAAAACAATTGTTGTAACCGATGGATTTATAATGAAAACTTTATGAAGGAGAATTTTATTAGATTCTGTACACACCAATTCAAAATATGGTACCTCTCTAAAATTTGGACACATACTTCACAATTACTTTTATCAAGAAATATGGATGAGAATCAATCTAAAGTTCTTCAAGTTGTTACAGAAAAAAATGAGTATTATAAAAATCAATTCATGAAAAGAAAATTCTATTGTGAAACTAACAATGTAGGGTCAGAGTGCAGCGTGCTTCTATGTTATTGTGAAAGTTGCTGGGTTTTTCATACCAAACAGTCTCTAGGGGTATTAAAGTAAAAGAAGAAAATGTCATCTTTCTTTAGTGATAATAATGAAGCCTCCAGGCTGCAGTGATGACTCACCTTCTTGGGACTTTCTCTGCCATACCATAGAAAACTTTACTCTGGAAACTCACTCCACCCTTAAATGACTTCTCCCACTGGAAGTGTTCTCAGTCCCTGAGGCCTCACCTTCTGACTAACTAGTTCCTTCTAAAACCTCCAATTAAGAAAGTCCAGGCCAGAGATGTCTTTTAAAGTTGTCCAGTCTGCCACAAGACTCTCTACTGTACCCTTAAATTAGTTATCTTTTCACCAACTCCTCTCATGTGCTTTCTTCCACCATTAAATTGTTAAGTTTTCCAAAGACAGGGGCTGTCTGCTTTCACTTGTAATTCCAGCCCTTAGTACACTGTCTGGCACATAGTAAGCACTTAAATACTTAGTAACTGACAATAACAAAATGACTGCATTTTTAGAGTTAAGGCAGAGTATAACTAATTAATAAAATGCCATTTTTTATACTTCCCAGTTTTAAAAATGCCTTTTTAATCACCAGATTGGCCCTCTAAAAGAAGCAAGTTTCATTTTTTAATAAATAAGGAACCCATCTGCAACAAATATGATAAAGTCAGTAAATCAACAAATTTATTTTGCATATGTTTTGTGTCAAGCACCCTGTTAAGCATCGGATAAACAAAGAAAGGCAAAGAATTGAACTCTACCCTCAGGGAACTCACATTTAAACAATATGCAAAAAATTATACATAAGATATATACAGTGCAAATGGAAGATAATCACAGAGGAAAAACATTAGTAATAAAGGGAGGAGAGGTAAAGGTAGCTGCAGTCTTGAAGAAAAAGCTAAGGTGTAGAGGTGAGAGGAGCATAAGGATGAGGGGTTCAGGTAGAGAAAAAGGCAAATGAAAAGGCCATGCTTTTCCAGAGCAACATCTAGGAAAGAGAGTGTTTTGTGTGAGGAACAGCAAAGTAGGACAATAGAACTAAATCACAGAGTATAGGAAGAAGAACAGTCTAAGACTGAAAGGCCAGAAAAGGACCAGGCAATGAGAAGCTTCATAAGCTAGGATAACAAAATGAGTTTATGAGCAGGTTGGTGATGTGGTCAGACATGTCTTTAGGAAAATCACATTGGTAAATGAATAGGAAATGAACTAAAATGGGAAGAGAGTTGAAGCAGGAAGATCAATTAGAAGGCCATTCCAAAATTCCACATAATGAGGTCATGAGAGACTATAGCAGAATGGTGACTCTGTGCAAGAAGAAATGGGAATTCCTTCCACATCATGGAGTTAGGAGGGTAGCACTTTATTCACTCCCTAACCCCAAATCTGGAAAACCCTCATCAAATTTTTTGGCCCTCCCTTTGTATCAGAGAAGTGAATTATTATGGTATAAAAAAATAAAATATGTTGATTTAAAAATCAACATAAATTTAAATTAAATTTAAAAATATTAAATTAAATTTAAAATTATTAATTAAATTAAAATTAAATTTAAAAATATTGTTTTAAAAAACAATAGCTTTTTATTTTCAAAATACATGCAAAGATAGTTTTCAACATTCACCTCTATAAAGCCTTATGTTCCAAGTTTTTCTCTCTCCTCATCCCCATATTCCCTGCAAGAAATCCAATATATGTTAAGCAAGGTAATTGTGGAAATATGCACAAAAGAATTGTACATGTTAAGCCTGTACCTTGCTGCAGAAGAAAAATCAGCTCAAAAAGGAAAAAAAGAGGGGGAAAAAAAAGCAAGCACACAACGAGGTGAAAATACTATGCTGTGATCCACATTCAGTTCCCGCATTCCTCTCCCTGATTGCAGGTGGCTTTCTCCATCACAAATTTATTGGAATTGACCTGAATCACTTCATTGTTAAAAATGCCAAATTCACCAGAATTGGTCATTGCATATTCTTCTTGTTGCTGTGTACAATGTTCTCTTGGTTCTACTGACTTCACCTGGCATCAGTTCATTTAAGTCTCTCCAGGTCTTTCTTAAATCATCCAGCTGGTTGTTTCTTACAGAACATTCACATACCATAACTTATTCAGCCATTCTCCAACTGAGGGGCATCCACTCAGTTTCCAGTTTTTTGCCCCTACAAAAAGGGTTGCCATAAACATTTTTGTACACAGGTCCTTTTCCCTCTTTTATGATTGCTTTGGGATACTGACCCAATAGAGTCACTGCTGGATCAAAAGCACAGTTTGATAGCCCTCTGGGTATAATTCCAAATTGCTCTCCAGAATGGTTGGATTGTTAACAGTTCCACCAACCATGTCCCAGCTTTCCCATATCCCTGCCAACATTTATCACTATCTTTTCCTGTCATCTTAGTCAATCTGAGAGGTGTGCAGCGGTACCTCAGCGTTGTCTTAATCTGCATTTCTCTGATCAATAGTGATTTAAAGCAAAATATGTTCATAGCATACAATATTCTGCATTTATTTTATATACATTTGAGTTTTTAAACTTTTTTTGTGTTAATTGTTGACCTTTGAGTATCACCTGCTGCTCCTGAAATTTAAAATTCCCTCCAATCCCATTTAATTTCTCAGACTAACCCATAATATATTAAAACTGTCATGAGGAAAGTCACAATGTGTCTCCTATACCCGTATAGGAGAGATGTTAATATCTGGTCATATTTTAGAACAAAAATGGTCAACAGACTTGTATTTAATCTCTCTTAAATGTCAGTGCCTTCTCTGTGAGATTATCTCCAATTCATTCTATATTTTTGTTAGTACATAAGTTGTTTGCATCCTGTCTTCCTTAGATTCTGAGCTGCTTGACAGCAGGAAATATCTTTTGACCTTTTTTGCATGCCCAGTGCTTAGCCCAGTGCCTGGTACATAGTAGCCCATTATAAATGTCTGTTGATTTATACTCCATTCAAATGTGTTTAAGCATGGAAATCTCATCATATTTTGGGTATAGGTAAATAAAAGTTTTTTCTAATTTATGACATAAAGCAATATATTTTATTACAATTCATTAAATCTTTCTGTAAAGCCTGTTTTTTTTTCTGCTGTAGCATTTATAATCAAAATATCTATCTAAATTCTAAAAATAACAATATTGACATATATTTTGGAAACTATATACATCTAAAAATAAGACCATACATTATAGTGGTATTATTATGAGTTATTAATAGGAAAATTATTTAGTATACATAAATCAATAAATATCTGTTAAATTATTTTATTATATATTATAAAATAGTAACGAGTCAATTATGCATGAATAAAATATGATCTAACAAAATTATTTGTATAGAATGATTTTTGAAAAAGTGAGGACCACCAAATCCAAATTGTCTCATCGCTTGCTTGAGGTCAAGACCTAAGCAGCTCCATCTAAAAACCTAACCAATAAAAAGTATCCAATATCAAGCTTAGCTTTCCCCTAAACCGGCTCCTTCTGACTTCAGTACTTTGGTCAGGGATATTTCTTGTGTGGAGCCTTGGTTTAATCTTTGGTTTTGATAGATTACCAGTTACCAAATCCTCTTTATTTCAGTCTCTCACATCTTCCCTCTCCCTCCCTCCTTCCCCTCCCCTCCCCTCCCCTCCCCCAAGAAGTTGTTAAAAGGAGAATAAAGAATTTAGGGTCAGAAGACTCAAATTTCTACATTTACATTTACTATCTTTGAAAACTTACTTAACAACAACAATAGTAATATATTCCTCAAAATTCCATATATTTTACTAGACATATTTTAATTATTCTGCAAATCACAATTTAAGACAGGGCTAGAGCAAGGGACCAGGAGTCAGGAAGATCTGAGTTCAGACACTAATTAGCTATGTTGGAAAAGTCACTTGACTGTTTTTGCCTCAGTTTCTTCATCTGTAAAAGGAATGGCAAACCAAAACTCTTTCCCAAGAATATCCCAAATGGAGCCACAAAGAGTAATGACTGAAAGAACAGAACAGCACAATTTAACCTAAAATATGATTTTATTATGTAACTTTAATAAAGTTATTTTTATCTCATGAAGGATAAAAAGAAATGTTACAAAACAATATTCCAAAAATATTAGAATATACTTTGTGTTTACCTGATACTTCTTATTGTTTGCTATGCCACAATTAAATATTGTTAATTTTATAAAACATAGTCTGTCATAATAACAAGAATGCTAGATTTGGAGTTAGGGAGCCTGATTTCAATATTCTGCTTCTTCACTTATCAATTGTGTGGCTTTCGACAAATTACTTAATTTCCCTGGGCCTCAGTTTCCTCAAGTATAACATGAAAGGGTTGAACTAGATAACTTTTCACATCCCTTCCTTTCCAGCTCTAAATTTATGATCCTATAACTATTTTGAACCATTTGTATAGTTGTTTTCTTACTCTATTTACCAGCAAAATAAGCTTCCCCCCCCCCATTTCTTAATCATTTGCCATTCATGAAGAACATAAACTGGAAAATTGAGCATAAGCAGACTAACGAGGCTGTTCATATACCAAAAGTATATAATGAATGGCTTGTTTGCTTTACATCTATCCTTTATCCTTATCCTTTTAATTATCCACCCAAAACTGACAGATATTTGTTTTGTAAGTATAAAACTCTCTAGAATCGTGGGGGGAAATGTAGTCCTAGACCAAATTTGTAGTAAACATGTGAAGTTGCCTAATCAGATATCATACATCTCCTGACATCCTTTGTACCTAAAATAGATCACCTGAAAAAAACACTGTGTCCCCCCCCATCACAGGAAGTTTTTGAAAACAGATTTCATAACCACTTGTAGGAAATATTACAAAGAATTCATATATTATCAGGGAGTTGGACTGATTGACTTCTAAATATTCAGATTTTAGGGCTAAGCTTTTCTTAAGCCATTTTCTCTAAAATTATGGTTCTATGAATCTGAGATTACCAACAAAAATCCAGTTTTCAATAACTCCTTTTTAAATAGTCTTATACAATACACTTGGATTTTCTAATTTTGTGTAATATAACATATTAGCTTTCAAGCATTTAAGTGGATTTGCAAGACTCTTCTGTAACCATCCCTTTCATCATTTCTTATAAAGTATAGTAATATACACACTATTACATTCCTATAATTTTTTTCATACATTTCTTATCTGATACCCTTCAATCCTCCCCTTAGTTTTCAGTTCTCTACCATCATTAAAAGAACTATTATAAATATTTTTGTACATATGGAACTTTTTCTTTTTTTCATTTCCAAAAGATGAGTGGTATCCCTGGATCAAAGTTATAGACTAGTAACTTTGGGGCAGAGTTCCAAATTGCTTTTCAAAATAACTAGACCAATTCACAAGTCCACCAATAGTGAACTGACATGTCTTACAGTCCTTTCAACATTTGTTATTTTCCTTTTTTGTCAACTATACAAATCTCACATATGTGAAATTGGAAGCTCAGAGTTTTTATTTTTATTTTTTTTATTTTCATTTATCAAACCATTAGTAACATGGAACATTTTTTAACGTGGCTACTGAATTTAGAATTATCCTTTTTATATTTGCTTATTGATTAATTATCTACTTGGAAAAAGTTCTTTATTTTTATAAAATTGAGTTAGATCCTTATATATCTTGGAAATGAGAACTTTGTTGCAAACACCTTTTCCTAAGCAAACTGTTTTCTTTCTGAGCTAATCTAATAACTACCGTTATTCCCATTTCTCCCCCAAAATTGTCCTTGAGATTCTATGAATTTCATTACTTTTTTTTTTTTTAACAGTGCTATAATCCTTTGGTATATTATTGGTATACCGATAAGCAAATTAATTTAGGTAGTATTGTTTTTTATTATATTAACATATATACCTTGATAAATTAATATGTCCAATTATTTCAATGAGGGAATTTATCTTACTAATGCAGACCTGTTTTGCAATTTTCAGTCTTAAAGAACTGGGTACAGAGAAATAACTTGTGTTAGGGTCATATAGTCAATATTTGTCAAAACTAAAGCTTGAATCCAGGTCTTCCTGGTTTAATCTCTACTTACTATATGCTGCTGCTGAGAGAGACTGAGACATAGGATTTATGCTCCATATTCTTTTTTTAATGAGTTCATTCTTTTCTTTATGTCTAATTACTATGGGTAATATAAATAGTAAACTTAAGAAAGCAATGAAAAAGAATAGTATTAATTTATTCTGTGATCTAATTTTCTTAAATAAAAATGGCTAGTAACAGTGCCAGATTACATAGTGGGTACTTAATAAGTATTTGTTCATGAAAATAGCTCCTTTGATTTTCTATTTCAGTGAATGTCACAAGATGATTATACTTGACTGACTGCTAAATGGCTGAATGAATTAATGACTCTTATTTCCTCTGCATAATCATCACAACTGTATTGTTTTCATCATTATGTATCACAGTGCCTTTACACAAACATCACTTTATACCATTTTAGAAATTTAACAATGTTTAAAATTTTGACATGTCTTTATATTACAACTATTCACTGCTTACATACACAAATATATGGCTAGGGACTGGAAACAAATTAAGGCAAGATAATTGTGTTATTCTGTATAAAGGAAAATTACAAAAATAAGACAGATTTCATGAGATTCATAGATCACACAAGTAGAAAAGATTATTTCAAATAAATAGTGCTAGAGGCTGAGTGATGTGCTATTTGCTCCCACCTATAGTCACCAATCCAGATCCTCTGAAGCAATGCAGATCACATAGCCAATTTGACCCATTAACTTCCTGCTCCTTCATTTCACATTTCCAATTAAGTCATGAATGTGCAAAAGCTCTCTTACACAGACATATTAACAAAATAAAAATGAAAAACAATAAAATTAAGTTCCCCCATCATAATATTTTTGGTTGATGAAGGAGCTGTTTCCACATAGAAAAAGGACACAAATCTATATATCTGAGCAATCTTTACTCATATTTGTGAATTTAATCACAATATTACATTATACACGTCATCTGTAAGAATTTGTGCTAAATGCTTTTTACAAATATTATCATGACAACAACCCTACAAAGTAGGCCCCCTTTTTACAATTGAGGAATTGAGAGAGAGAGGTTAAGTGATTTACTCAGGTCAAATAGCTAGTAAGTATCATAGGCCCAATTTGAATCCAGGTAGTGTTCCTGACTCCTGATGGTGCCACCTGGCTGCTCTAAAGTCTGTCAGAGAGTAAAAGGGCATTACTTTTTATGCAAACTTAACAGAGCTTTGGTTCTGTCATCAAACTCTCTGTTATGGCAAATAAGGTAAGAGGTAGAGGGTGGGAAGTAGTTTGTCTTCCTTAGTAAAGTGGCCAAAGCCAGCCTTAGTCAGAATTACTGGGTTTAAGTTCTCCCACTGACATATAAATAGCTGTTAGATGATATACAAATCATTGGTAACCTCCTGGTGCTATAGACAAGAGCTTCTTAAACTTTTTTCCACTCTTGACTCCTTTTCACCCAAAAAATTTTTATATAACTTTTATATAGGTATAAAAATTAAATATTTACTGATAACCCTATTTTTGCCATGCTCACATTCATTTCTAAGACCATATATGGGGTCACAACCACAGTTTAAGAAGCTGGACTATAGACAACTTTGTAAGACTAAACTGAAGAGCAGTTATCAGTATTCCTTTTAGGGTGTTTCCACAAAGAATGTGTCAAGCACAATGAAGCAACATGTCTAGCCCCTCCAACGAGTAAAAATCCCACATATAGCTGGCCTATAGTTGGCTGAAATGCCAAGTTAAGATAATAAAATCATTTATATAATGTCACTACTGTATAGAAATCTCTCTGATTTCTAATATATTACATTAACTAGGTACTAAATAGAATGGGATATATAAACTAAACTATATCAACCAGCTAAAGTAATCATATTCTCTTTCTTTTAAAATTTATTTTCTAATTACATATAAAAAACAATTTTTAGCACTTCTTTTAAAAACTGAGTTCCAAATTCTTTTCCTCCCCTCTTCTCAATGAGAAAGCAAGCAATGTGATATAGATTATAAACTTGCAGCCATCTAAAACATTTCCCTATTATTCATGCTATGAAAGAAAATACAAATACAAACCTAAGAAAAATAAATTTATTTACATTATATTATAAAATTATGTTTTCACCATTAAAAAAAATTATGCTTTCATCTGCATTCAGACTTCAACAGTTCTTTCTTGGATAGTATTTTCCATCCTGACTCTTTTGGAATTGTCTTGGATCATTGTATTGATCAGAATCTATGTCATTCATTGCTGAAAAACATACAGTATTGGTGTTACTGTATTCAATATTCTCCTGGTTTTGCTCACTTTGGATTAATCAATATATATCAATATATGCAACATATAATACAAATATCAACATATACAAATATTCTGAGGTTTTTCTTAAAACATCTTGCTCATCATTCTTTACAGCACAACTGATCATATCACAATCATATAATCACATCATATAATCACAATCATATAACAACATTTGACTATTTGCCAATTGACAAGCATCCTCTCAATCTACAATTCCTTGCTATCACAAAAAGAGCTGCTATAAATATTTCTGTAATATATATCCTTTCTTCTCTTCATTATTTTTTAAAAAATCTAATGGAATACAGACCAAGTAATAGTATCAGGCTGGGTCAAAGGGTAAGCACAGTTTTATAACGTTTTGGCCATAGTTCCAAATTTCTCTCCAACCATTTTGAATGTTAAAATTATTCTCAAATAAAATTAGGAAAAAAAATACTATTAAGTAATCAGTTTTTTTAAAAAAAGGAATGACAAATTTTTTCTATTTATATTCATTAGGGAGATTGGTCTACAGTTTTACAGTTTTGTTTTGTTTTGTTTTGTGTTTTCCAATTCTTGGTTTATCTATCAGTTTCATATTTTTGTCATTAAAAGAATTGGGTAAAACTCTTTCATTACCTTTTTTCCAAACAGTTTATAGAGTACTAGAAGTAATTGTTCTCTAAGTGTTTGATAGAATTTACTTGTGAATCCACTTGGCTCTGGAGAATTTTCCTTACAGAACTTATTTATGGCTTTGTCAATTTCTTTTTCTAAGCTAGGGGTACTCAAGTATTCTATTTCCTCTTCTGCTAATCTGGGCAATTTATATTTTTGTAAATATTCACCCATTTCATTCAGGTTCTTAAGTTAACTGGCATATGATTGGGCAAAAAATTTACTGAATTTAATCTTTTCATTTTTTATACTGGTAATTTGTGTTTTTAAAAATCAAAATAACCAATGGTTTGTCTATTTTATTGTTGTTGCTTTTATAAAATCAGATCTTAGTTTTACTAATTAATTCAATGGGTTTTGTTTTTGCTTTCAATTTTATTAATCTCTTCTTTGGTTTTCAGAATTTTCAATTTGGTGTTTAGGATTTTTAATTTGTTCTTTTTCTTTTTTAATTGTAATCCTAGCTCCCTTTTCTCTAGAAAATCATATTCCAAGTCCTCTGATCCCTTAGTAAAAACAGCTACTAAATCTTGTGTGGAGCCACAGTCAGTTTTCATCTGGGGATTTTTTTTCAGGAGGTGATTGGTGGATTCTTTCCATTTCTATTTTACCCTTTGGCTCTTTGATATCAGAGCAGTTTTCATTGATAATTTCTTGAAATATATCTGCTTTCCTTTTGTGATCATGGCTTTCAATCTCTCTTTGATCTATTTTCCAAGTCAGTTTTTTTTTTTTAAAACAAAGTATTCATGTTTTCTTCCCCTTTTTCCCCATTCTTTTGATTCTGTACCACTTTTTCATGTCTTGTGTAGTCATTAGTTTTCATTTGCTCAATTCTGCTTTTCAAAAAGTTCTTTTCTTCAATGGGTTTTTGTGCCTCTTTTACAATTTGGCCTATTTTGTTTAAGGGGTTATTTTTTTCAGTTGTGTGTGTATGTGCTTTTCCAAACTGCTGACTTTTTTTCATGATTTTCTTGCATTACTCTCATTTCTTTTCTTAATTTTTCCTCTACCACTCTGATTTTTAAAAACCTTTTTGAGCCTGAGGCTAATTCACAGTTTTACTTGTGGCTTACCATGTAGCTCTTTTAACATTCTTGTATATTCTTTTGAGTTTGTATTTTGATCTTCCCTGTAGACATAGGTTTCTTTGGTCAGGCTCTTTTTTTTTTTTTTGTAGTTTTCTCATTTCCCCAGCATATATCTTGACTTTTAACTGTATATTACAATTGGGCTCTGTCTTTGGGATGAAAGGGACATTGTTGTAAGCTTCAGGTTTTTCATGCTGCTGTTTTCAGAGCTAGTTCTGGGAACATTCAAATATTAAAAAAAATACTACTAAACATACCTATAAAGTAATCTCTAGCTTGGATATCTTGTAAGTACTCATTATTCAAAAGAAAACTCATTGGCTTTCTGCCTGCACTCAGCTTTCTTTCTAACTTTTTTAATTTCACTGAGAAAAATCACACTTTTAATTGCCTAGATTTATTGCCTCAAATTTCACTTTCCTTCATTCCCTATATGTACAATCAATTATCTATTCTATCTCTTCAACATCTCCTGCACACATCTTCTCTAACATAACTACCTTAATTCATTATCTCATCACCTTTTATTAGGACAATCTGAACAGCCTCAGTATCTCTGAATCCAGACTCTCTCCTCTCCAATTCATTCTTCACACAGCTGCCAATTTGATGATCTTGAAGAACAGAGTTGGCTATATCTTTTATTAACTTTAAGATAAAGCATAAACTCTTTCACTGGGCAACTAACTCCCTTCAGAATTTGCATCCAGCCTATCTTTCTAATGCTCTTCCTCACCCACCAGTCTTGTCTTTTTGCTGAAGTATCTTTTTGCTTTCCCCTATGCCTGGAATGTTCTTCCTCCTTACTACTGCCTTTTGCACCTCCAAGCTCCACTTAAGCTCTAGTACCAACTCTTTCAAGAGGCCTATCCTGATTCCCCTAGATATCAATTCTACTTCATCCACAATTACTGTTTATTTGGCTTATAAGCAATATTTACTCATCTGTGAACAAGTCCTTTTTACACAACAGATTATAAATTCCTTTAGGGCACTACACTACACTAACTTGACTACACTAACTGGAAATGCTTTAGTCTAGAATTCAAGGCTTTTCACAATCTGGCTCCAATCTATCTGCTTAAGTCTATCTCTTACTATTCTTTTTTACACATCTTAAGCTTCAACCAAACTGGTCAATGATGACAATGCTTTTATTATTTTTTTTTTTTGCTCTTTCATTTTTTTTTTAAATAAAGCCTTTTATTTTCAAAACATATTTTTCAAAACAATTGACATTGACTCTTGCATAGCCTTGTGTTTCAGATTTTCTCCTCTTTCCCCCTACCCCCTTCCCCTAAATGGCAGGCAATTCAATATATGTTAAATATATTAAAATATATGTTAAGTCCAATATATATAAACATATTTATATAATTCTCTTGCACAAAAAAAATCAGATCAAAAAAAAAAAGTAAATGAGTAAGAAAACAAAATGCAAGAGAACGACAAAAAGAGTGAGAATGTTATATTGTGATCCATATTCAATTCCTACAGTCCTCTCTCTGGCTGTAGATGGCTCTCTTCAAAACAAGATCAATGGAACTGGCATCAATCATCTCAGTGTTAAGAGTCATTTTCATCAGAATTGATAATAATGACAATTACAGCTACTAAATATAATTGATGATGATGATGGTATTATGACAGCTGGCATTGAGATGCTAGTCATTGTAATGTTTATAGCCCTTTATGGCTTGCAAAATACTTGACACATTTTATTTGATCCTTACAACAGTCACGCTGAATAGAAGCTAATAATATCCCTATATTACAGATGAGGAAACCGAGACTGGGATGATTTAAAGTCTTGGCCAAGGTCACAAAACATTACAGGAATGATTCAGGGCTTGAACTAAGGATTTCCTCACTCCAAGTGTAGTGTTCTATATACCATAAACATTCCAAAGGTCAATAGATCTAGATTCTTCATCTTTTACCAGACATACCCCAAATTTCCCATTTCTGTACCTTTGCTCATTGTTCCAGATATATGGAATATTTTTCATGGGAACTCAACTCCCATCTTTTGTCTTTTGATATCATAACCAAATATCATCTAATCCAAGCCATTCTCCATATGCTTACCTATCCCTTCCATGCTCCATATTTGAAAGTTGAACTAGAAGTCATAGAAAGAAGTAAGTCATTCCTACATTGATAAAAAAATCTTATTTGAAGGCAGTGAGGTACAGTGAAAAAAGAATGGGATTTGGAATGAAGGGACTAGGGTTCAAATTCCAGCTTTCCAATTTCCTGCTTTGGGCATTTCTAAGAGCCTCGTTTCCTCATTTATGGAATGAGGAGGCTGAACTCAATGATCTTTAAGATCTATACTTTTTAACAAACAGCTCCACTAATACTAGGCTTGATTTGAATGAAAAGTAATTATTAGAGTAAGTCTTTCAAGTTGGTTACTTTGTGACCAGGTTAGACCAGCATCATTGCCTGGTCTAAAGAAAAGGATTTTGTATCAGTCACTGGAGGTTCACAAACTTGGGCTTTCTAAAACCAGAAAAAGAATCACTGTTTCTAAGGATACTATTTGGAAATATTTACTAATACACTAATGACACCAGGGTGGAGCCAAGATGGCAGAGAATAGGCAGGACAATGCCTGAACTCTTCCCAGTTTCTCTCAGAATCAATGCTAGATCAAGTCTCTAAATGGATTTTGGAGGTGCAGAACCTACAAACATTCAGAGTGACATAGTTTTCCAACTTAAGATAACTTGGAAGGACTTCAGGAAAGATTTGTCTCATTGGGCAGGGGGAAATGTGACTGGAAGAGGCCTATCTCAGGGAGACCCAGTGCAGGGAGGCCTATGCAGGGAATCTAGTGGGAGGCTCTTAACCAAAAAAGAATAGCACTGGCTACTCTGCCCTGGTTCAGAAGGTCAGTTAATCAGCTGACCAGCTGTGAGACCTCTAACACAACTACAGAAGACAAAGTGTGAGCCACTGAACCTCAGCATAATAGGACTTGGCTAGGCTCACCCAACTAGGAAGGCCTCCAGCAGCATCAGCCCTAACATAGTGAGAGGCCCCTGTCCCCCCTGCAAAAGAAGCTTGAAACAATTTTCCCTGTGCCTTAGAAACAGAGCTCAACTTTTTAAAATGAGAAAAAAGGCAAAATAAATAAGTAAGCTCTGATTATAGGAAGCTATTACAGAAACAGGGAAGATCAGAATAGAAACCTGGAAGAGAACAGCAAAGGCAAAATGCCTTCAAGTAAAGGCTCAAAGGAGATAAGAACTGGTCTCCAGCTCAAAAGACTCTCTTGGAAAAATTCAAAAAGGATTTTAAAAGAGAGATAGAAAAAAAAAATGGGGAAAAGAAACGAGAGCTATGCAGGAGAATTATGAAAGTTTTGGAGGGAAAAGCCAGCAGCTTGTAAAAAAGCACAGAAAATGACTGAAGAAAACAACTTTTAAAAAATGGTGAAATAGAAAAAAAAAAAAAATATATATATATATATATATATATATATATGAAGAAAACAACTTGACAAAATGGAAAAAGAAAACAATTCCTTAAAAAATAGAACTGGGGAAATGGAATAACTCAATAAAACATCAAGAATCAGTCAAACAAAACAAAACAAAAGAAAAAAAAAAAATAGAAGAAAATATAAAATACTTCATTGGAAAAACAACTGACTGGAAAATAGGTCCAGAAGAGATAATCTAAGAAATATTGGACTATCTGAAAAACCATGATGAAAAAAGGTGAAGGACACCATCTTTCTTTCTTTTTTTTTTTTTTTTATTTAATAACCTTTTATTTACAGGTTATATGTATGGATAACTTTACAGTATTAACTAACAATTGCAAAACCTCTTGTTCCAATTTTTCACCTCTTACCCCCCACCCTCTCCCCCAGATGGCAGGATGACCAATAGATGTTAAATATATTAAAATATAAATTAGATACACAATAAGTATACATGACCAAACCGTTATTTTGCTGTACAAAAAGAATCAGACTCTGAAATATTGTACAATTAGCTTGTGAAGGAAATCAAAAATGTAGGTGGGCATAAATATAGGGATTGGGTATTCAATGTAATGGTTTTTAGTCATCACCCAGAGTTCTTTCTTTGGGCGTAGCTGGTTCAGTTCATTACTGCTCCATTGGAGATGATTTGGTTGATCTCATTGCTGAGAATGGCTAGGTCCATCAGAACTGGTCATCATCTAGTATTGTTGTTGAAGTAAATAATGATCTCCTGGTCCTGCTCATTTCACTCAGCATCAGTTTGTGTAAGTCTCTCCAGGCCTTTCTGAAATCATCCTGTTGGTCATTTCTTACAGAACAATAATATTCCATAATATTCATATACCACAATTTATTCAGCCATTCTCCAACTGATGGGCATCCACTCAGTTTCCAGTTTCTAGCCACTACAAAAAGGGCTGCCACAAACACTCTTGCACATACAGGTCCCTTTCCCTTCTTTATGATCTCTTTGGGATATAATCCCAGTAGTAACACTGCTGGATCAAAGGGTATGCACAGTTTGATAACTTTTTGAGCATAGTTCCAAACTACTCTCCAGAATGGTTGGATTCGTTCACAACTCCACCAACAATGCATCAATGTCCCAGTTTTCCCGCATCCCGTCCAACAATCATCATTATTTTTTCCTGTCATCTTAGCCAATCTGACAGGGGACACCATCTTTCAAGAAATCATCTAGGAAAATTGCCCCGATATCCTAGAACTAAAGGATAAAATTGTCAATGGAAGAATTCATTGATTACCTCCTAAAAGAGACTCCCAGATGAAAATTCCAAGGAATATTATAGCTTAATCCCAGATTTATCCATTCAAGAATAAAACATTGCAAGCACTAAGAAAAAAACAACTCAAATATTGAGGAGCCACAATCAGGATTACTCATGACCTAGCAGCTTCCACATTAAAGAACTGAAGGTCCTGGAATATGATATTACAGGAAAGCAAAGCTTGGACTATAATCAACCAACAATCAACCCAGCAAAATTAAGCATTATTTTTCAGGGGAAAAGATGGGCATTTAATGAAATAGGAGATTTTCAATCATATTTGACGAAAAGATCAGAGGCTGAAGAAAAAATGTTAACTTCAAATATAAGACACAAGAGAAGCATTTAAAAAGGCAAAAAGGAAAGGAAAAAAATACTGTTTTTTAAAAGGTTAAAATGTTTACATCCCTATGTACACATGGGGAAGATGATACATATAACTCTTGAGAACTGTATCTTTGTCAGGGCAATTAAAAGGGATATATATACTTGGAGGATATAGGTATAAGTTGATTTTGATGTAATGATATAAAAAAAGAAATTAGGGGTGAAAAGGGGATTGTACTGGAAGAAGAGGAAAGAGGAGGTAAAATGGAGTAAATTATGTCACATAAAGAGGCATAAAAAATTATTACAGTTGAGAGAAAGAAGGTAGGGGAATGAACTTTGAACCTTAATCTCAGTAGATCTGGCTCAAATAAGGGTTAAACAAAAATACTTAATTTGGTATAGAAATATGTCTCACCTTATAGGGAAGTTGGAAGGGAAAGTGGAAGGCAAAGGAGAAGCTAATAGAAGGAAGGGTAGAAGTAGCAAAGGAAAGAGATAAAAAGGAGGAGGGCAGATCAAGGAAGATAGTAGTCAAAAGCAAAACACTGGTGAGGAGGGAAAAGGTGAAAGAAGAAAGAAAAAGTATAACCTGGGAAAACAGGATGGCAAGAAAAACAATGTAATCTTAACTGTGAATATGAATGGGATGAATTCTCCCATGAAAGGTATAATGGGCTGAAGCTCGAGTTGATGCACTGAGGTCCCAAGCACGTGAGTCTAAATAGTAATTGGACCATACTCTATTAATATATGCTTGGAGAAGGTGGTGCAGTGGAAAGAACTAGTCTTCAAATCAGGAGGACCTGAGTTCAAATATGACCTCAGACACTTAACACTTCTTAGCTTTATAACCCTGGGCAAGTCACTTAGCCCCATGTTGGGTGCCAAGTGTGATGACCGTGTATTTTAAAATCAGCCAGAGTCAGGAATTCGGGTTAAGGGAAAATCTTTGATCTTTATTCTTTGTGGAGATGAAGGGGCATGGCGATAGGACTGTGAGCAGCCGCGACATGAACCTGGCCAGCAGTCTCTCTGCCTTTCTCCACCCACCAAAGTCGTCCCTATGTCATTTCCTATACAATGCATCAGAACTTGCACAAAGAGTGGGCGGGGGCCATTCTTTCTCCAAGCATATATTAATAGAGTATAGTCCAATTACTATTTAGCCTCACGTGCTTGGGACCTCAATGCATCAACTCGAGCTTCAGCCCATTACAGAAAGGGAAGTAGATAGCAAAGTGAATTAAAAGCCAGAATCCCACAATATGTTGTTTACAAGAAATACATTTAAAGCAGAGAGATATATACAGAATAAAGCTAAAATGCTGGAGCAGAATATATTATCCTTCAGCTGAAGTAAAAACATCAGGGGTAGTGATCCTGATCTCAGATCAAGCAAAAGCAAAAATAGATCTAGTTAAAAGAAATAAGGAAGGAGACTACATCTTGCTAAAAGATACCATAGATAATGAAGTAATATCAATACTAATAATGATATTTTCAAAAGTAATGATGGGGATGAACCCTGAAGAACAGGGGCTAGAGTGGAAAAACGGAATACCTGCCATAAAACATAACTTGAAAAGTCTGAAACTAGGATGTTATCCCAAAAAGCACTGTGGTGGTTTTGTTCACTACATGAAAAAACAGATGCTCTCTGATTCATTTTAAATTAATTTTAATTTAAATTAATTTGGAAAGGGGAAATGGCATATGAAATTTTTAAAAATTAAAGAGATTTATTTGAATCAGAAAATAAAATGTGATACTATCCATTAAAAAACCTACCTGAAGAAAAAAGAATGGATTTATACTGAAATCTGTTGCATTTAAATCAAAGTCAATTCAGTTTTGCTAATTCTTTTTGCCTTGGGTATGACACATAATCCCAAAGTATGTGACTCTTACTGAAAAACTGTTTATTGGTTGTTATGTCCTGTTATTTCATTTTACTGTGTTGTGTATTTTTCTATTTTAAAAAATCTCAGTTCTGATGTACACTCAACAATGAGATGATTCAAACTAGTTCCAATTGTTCAGTGATGAAGAGTCATCTACACCCAGAGAGAGGCATGTGGGAACTGATTGTGAACCACAATATAGCATTTTCATGCTTTCTGTAGATCTTTGCTTGAATTGTTTTCCTTCTTAGGTTTTTTCCCCCAGATCCATTTTTTCTTGTGCAACAAGATGACTGTATAAATATATATACATATATTGGGTTTAACATATATATATAAAATGTATTGGACTACCTGACATCTAGGGGAAGGAGTGGGGGGAAGGAGGGAAAAATTTGGAACAGAAAGTTCTGGAAGGGTCAATATTGAAAAATTACCTATGCATGGGTTTTGTAAATAAAAAGCTTTACTAATCCAAAAAAAAAATAAAATTTTAAAAATCTAAAAAAAAATTATCTGCTTGGATAGCTATAAATTGCTAAAAAGCAATTTAACTAATTAATCCTAAAAGTTATTATTTACAAGTCTGCAATATCTTCCAAGGACACAAACTGGAGTATTTTTTAATAGAATGAAGAATATTCAATCTATTCCCACGTTAAAAATTATTTATATTAGTAATATTTTAGTGAGAACAAAAATATTTTCTACCAACGAAATATATTTAAAACTGTTATTTACTGTATATTTATTTCATCTTTTTAATTGAATATTTTTGTAATTATATATGTACATTAGTGCAATAGAATTGCATATCATTATTAGAGGTATATACTAAAAATTTTTTTTTTACTAACAGGGATATAAGATTTTAAATTTTGAAGAACAATGTATTAGAGGACATCAAAAGCAAACTTTCAATTTTTGTCTAGGTCTACTAACTCTCAGAATCCAAGCTAAATTATAATTTAAGATGAAGAAAGAATAAGTTAAGTCTATCATAAATTGTCTCTGTGGCAACAAGAACAGAAACATGGGAGATAATTCATAGAGATAGGCCCCGGACTAGCTGTCAGGCACAAAAAAGGTGTACACAAACATATTTTATGCTCTATGTTCTTTTACATAGCCATGGCTCCTTAACAGTAATGCTTACTCTATAATTTCCCTATTCTTTCCCAAAAACATAGAATAGTAGTCTATTCTGCATTGTAATTATATAATTTATTATATTATAAATATGACATTAATAAATATTTATAATATTTATATAGCCTAAGCTCTATAAGGGCCATGTCTTAATTCTCTATTTCCTCCAACACAAGGCTTTACATATAAGTACTATATGATAGCTGAATAGAACTTTCAATCAGTCTGAAATTAAAAATAAAGAAAAAAGCACAATTGATAGCTTTCCCTGAGTCAATTCGATTCTGGCAAGTGCCTTTTTGAAAACTAACAAGGCAATTTTAAAATGGCCAATTCTTGATTGAATGGGATAACTGGCATGGGGATATCAGCAAAAAGAAAAATCCACCCAGGAAATTCAACCCAGTCATTAATTACAGGTTTGACCTGTACCAAAACTTTTTGGCAGTCAATCAACAAAAATTTATTAAAGGCTTGCCTATGTGCCAGGTAAAGGGAAGAAAACAAATTTAACTAAATAAATCTTGCAAAGTAGTAAGTAGGAAATCAATTACAAAAGCTAAAGATGCTTGTGTTTCTCCTTTATATGAGAAAAAAATCATCTTCCCTGTGGATCCCAAAGAAGTTCACCACATGCAAGCAACAGACATATAAAATATTTATTACATATTTAGTACTACATTGGATGCTGTTATGCAAAAGAATTATAAAAACTAACACTTTCCTGTCCTTAGGATACTAGTTTGGAAAGACAGAGGCCTGTGTAATATGAAGCATGTTTACACAATCAATCAACATATGCAAATTAATGTGGCTAACATGAAACTTTTTTTACTTATAACCTTACTGGTACTAGTTAGTTTTAAAAAAATGTTTATATCCTCAGAAATAATTTTTATTGGCTTTTGTCTCCACTTTATTACTTCTAATGCCTAAACAGGGCTAAAATGTATTAACGGTATGGTAATGATTCTCCCACTCCAAGCCCAATCCAGGAAGGAATGCTATTTTGGCAGACTGAAATGCCATCTCCCTCACTACAGGAAATCTAAAACAATAAACTGTATATGAAAATGTGATGAGATTATCTCCACTTTAGTACTGAGGTTAATCCTACTTTCAAAACCTGGTGATTAAGAACTAATAAAGTCAAGACCAGCACTTATTGAAATGAAAGGTTTACACTATATCAGAAATGTTGCTTCCTAAGGATTTACATATTGGTCAGGTACTAGACTGCAATGAGATGTCTGAGACTATAAAGCAAAAGAGTAAATAGGGTGAGGCAGAGGAATCGATTATCAAAAGTTTCTGGAAGTAAGTTAGTTTAAAACTTGGGGAAGAAGTTGTTGTCAAGCTATATATACATGTAGGGATGTACAAAGTTTTAACTCAGCTGGAGAAAAGGAACCACAGAGGAGATCAGAAAGAAATGAAATGAAAATTCCAGTTTCCCTATGTAAGGAAATATATGTTAGGATGGGATCTAGACTTATGCCAACATTGTTCAAGTAACCTTGGCAGGAAGAAACACCTCTTCCTAAATTGGTAGAACTCTCTTAAGAGTTCTGAGAAGTTAAGTGATTTGCTCAAGGTCACCTGGCAAGCAGCAGAAGAGCTTGGATCTTGTAGCCTTGGAGGTCAGTCCCCTTTATCCATTTCCCATTCTGGGATCCCAAGTCATCAGAAAGTCAAAATTTAGCATGAAAAAATGAATATATTAGATGATAGTTTCATTCTTTAAAACCTATAAAAATTATAGTTTAAATATATATATGTTTAAGCTATCATTACATATTTAATTGACATTACATAAATTGTCATTTATTTGGGTGCCAATTTGAATAATCTTGGCTTACTGAGAAACTAAAAATAAGGAAATCTGACATTTTCATACCTCTAAAAACAAGCTGTCATAAGGGATAATTTTTAAAAAGAAAAAAAAAAAGATTCATTCAGTCTTAATGGTAATATTTCAGTTCCACTTTGCTTTGATCAACTTAACTGTACAGGGAAGAAAAGTAATCTGCAACAGGACAACTACAAATTAAAAGCTCTGTGTTAAGGAGCTTTGTCAATATCTCACCAGAACTTTTCTGATTCAATCTCTCTCCAAATACCGTTTAATTTTAAGTACAAGCTTAACTTAGTGACAAAAAAATAATTAGCATTTCCTTTTTCAAAGAGCAATTTGCTTGCTTACAGGTTTTCAAAAATGAAATAAAAATGTTTAAAGCTAAACAAAACCCAAAATTCACCAACATAAGAAAATCTGCACTTAAGCAAAGTTTATTCCTTTCAGTTTTTCTTTCTAAAAGTGACTATATATGAAAATATTCAAGCACTGTTACTCATATGGAAAGTAAATCTATGTTAATAATTAACATTTCATTTTAAGATGCTTAAAAAGCTAAATTAGAGATTTTACTAGAGAGGCAAAAAAAAAATTAGAGAATTCATGGAAGTATCACCTTGTACTTTCATTTAATTTAATATTAATGGATGAGGGAGAAACTCATTACCTCCCAATGTAGCCCATTTTATTTTTTGATAGCTCACTTTCTAGAGATGCTAATTTTCTAGCAATCTTATAAATAAGGAGAAATTTCTTAGAGTTTTCTTCAACAAAATAAAATTTTAAAAATAAGGAAAAATTAAGACTATTATTTTAGTGTATTTACATTTCGAAATCACTTTTAGTTTAGGAACATTAAAAATATTTTATAACTGCTTGGTATACTTAAATGTAGTTTATTTAAAGATGAAATTTTACTCACTGAAATTACTCTGAAATGGTTTAACATTTTGTTAAAAGTGAGATTATAAATTGCTGAGTTTCTCACCATTTTATAATGTATGCCAACATTTTTTGGTAAGATCAACAAATATTTATTAAATGTTACCAAGCACTCTCCTAAACTGAGGATACTGGTACATAAAATAAAACAATCAAGTTACAATGAGATTATATTACATATATTACATACATAAGTATCTCTTTATACATAGAGTGAGATCCCCACAAACTCAAAAAGTAGGTACCACTATTATCTTCACTTAACAGGTGGGGAAATTGAGGCTAAGAGAAGTTCAGTGGCCTGACCAAAGATCACACAGTCCTTGTACGTAAAGTAGAATTTTAATTCATATCATCCTGCTTCTGAGTTCAAGCACTGTATTACATTTCTTCGTGGCTCCCCCCACTCCCCAATTGCCTTAAAATACAAAGTAGATTTGCAGGGAGCTTCAGAGCAGTTGTCATCTTCATCATCCTTAGGCCAAGCTATTATTAAACTGTCTGTCTTAGCTAGGCTGATTATCGTATGAGACCATTACTAGTAAGGCCAAATTTAAAAGCATGTTATCTCAGAGGACTGCCAGAGTTTGTTCTGGTAATATAATCTTCTAGAACCCAGTATCACTCTGATAACATGATAAGGCTTTGAAAAAGATTTCACTGGAATAGAACTTCAGCTGATTATAGAAATGGGGGAAAACAACCACAAAATGAATATATTTGCTTATAATTATTTTCTACATATAGTTACTAGGCCTTTAACTTACAAATATAAGTGTGGGAAAAGATAATCTGTTATTATTTTGTTTTCTATTTCATATCTTAGGCAAACTTATTTATCATCTACTGTTATTGTAAAGACACCAATTTTTTAAAAAAATTATTTGAAAATCCTCATCTTATTCCAAAAATGTATCCTGTGTATCATTTTGACACTTGAAGACAACTAAAATTCCAGTATATTTTTAAAAACAAACACACACAAAAAACCTTGGAAACATTAGAAATCACATCACACAATCAAAGGAAAATTACAATAATAAATAAATAAATGATTGTAATCCCCCAAATGTTAGTTACCTAAAAATCTGTTTCTAAGCTTTTAGTATTAAAATACTTTCATAATTAATCATGTTCAGACTTATAAAAACTAAAGGGTTAGCTAAATTGCTCAGTTGTTACAATACCAAAAGCACCAATTTCTTTCCCAAATAAATTAGAATGAGAAAAGGGAGAAGCAAAATACTTGCAAGGGTCTTCCCATCAAGCTTCAAAAGACCCACACTGGGTAGGACCGTTATTTTTTAGTTCTGTGTTTCTACATCTAAAAGTATTTTTTCAATATCAAGTTGGAAGCATGCTGCTTTTTTTTTTAATTATTATTCCAAATTTTACACAAACATAATAGCAATATTGTTGTGGGGATCAAGCAAATAGTTATCCTACTTTTGAATAATAATTGCTAGCATTTATGTAATACCTGTAAAATTAGCAAAACACTTTGCATATTATTTTATCCTCACAAAATCCTGTAAGGTAAATGCTATTATTGCTATTATACATATTTTAGAGATGAGGAAACAGAAGCTGATAGAGATTAAGTGATTGCCTAGAGTATTCTCTACTCCAAATCAACACTCTATACATTTTTCTACCCTAGTGGCTCAAGAAGATTTAAAGTTGCCGAGTTTACTAACAAAAGTAATTCTTTCTATCCTTTACTTTGCTTTTCTTCTGAACTTGTAAACAGAAACACAAGTAGATTCTTTTATATTTGAACTTGATTCTACTGCTCCTCTACAACATTAACAATTCAATATGGAGTTTTTAGAAGTCATTTGGATTCACTATTGTGAAAGAGAAATGAGAATTTATATATTGTTTGCCAAAAATATTTCTTCTAGTTTGTCTTGCTAATGCTAAAGCTGATCAATTCCCAACAGTAGATTTCATATTCAAAATCCAAACTTAAAATATCTAATTTTTTTAGTTTTCATAATTCATTTTTGTAAGATTTTGAATTCTAATTTTTTTCTCCCTCCCCATAATTCCTCAAGACAGCAAACAATCTGATATAGGTTACACATGTAATAATCATTTTAGATATATTTACATATTAATCATGTTATGAAAGAAAAATCAGAACAAAATGGGAAAAAAAATCACAAGAAAGAAAAATCAGACAAAAAGAGTGGAAAATAGTATGCTTTCATCCACAGCCAGTCTCCACATTTCTCTTTCTAGATGGCATTTTCTAAGTCTACTGGAATTGTCTTGGATCTAAGTCCATCACATAATCGTCATTATATCTAATCATCACATAATCTTGCTGTTGCTGGTCACTACATTCAGCATCAGTTCATATAATTCTTTCCAAGTTTTTCTGAAATCAGCCTGCTCATTTTTAGAACAATAATATTCTATTACATTAATATACCATAACTTATTCAACCATTCCCCAACTAATGGGCATCCACTCAATTTCCAATTCCCAGCCACCACAAAAAGAGCTGCTACAAACATTTTTTTGCACATGTGGGTTCTTTCCCTTTTATGATTTCTTAGGAATACAGATCCAGTACAGACACTGCTGGATCAAAGGGCATCAAAATTTGATAGCACTGTCTTATAGATCCTTTGGGCTTAATTCCAAATTATTCTCCAAATGGCTAGATCAAATTTAATACATCTTGTGATAATATTACAACTTTAATCTAGAAAACATTTATTTGGCACCTACTATGTAGCAAGGTGTTGTGCTGCAGAATAGGAAAATGATTAGATTTTTTTTTTTTATAGTGACTCCAGACCACATTATCTTTCCCCCATAAACTCAAACTTCTTACAAGTAAATGATATAGTGCTTGCTGGTCCTTGAGTCAGGAAGACCAGAGTTCAACTCTGACCACAGACACATTGTTGTGAGGATTAAATGAGATAATATTTGTAAAACATTTTAGCACAGTGCCAGACAGACAGTAGGCATTATATAAATGCTGATATACTTCTCCTTCCTTTGCCCAAATTTTTCTTAATTCAAGGGTACCAACATAGGCTCACAGATTTCAAGACATAGGGGACCTTAGAAGCCACTGTATCCAGCCCTCTCATTTTATAGATGGGGAAACCAAAGTAAAGAATGGTTGAATAACTTATAAAGGATCCCATGGGTAGTGTCTGGGGTAGAATCTGAATTCTATCCACAATATCACTTATTTGCTTACAATGCAAAATAGCTCAAATTTGAATCACAGATCCAGGATTCAAAGGAACTATATCCTTCTTGTCTTACAGATGAGTCACAGAGGAACTGAGGCCCATAAAGTTCCACAGGAATCAGACAGCTCCAAAGAATCTGAAGCAAGATTTTGAACTCCTCACTCCACTTATGGTAACCAAATCTTATTAATTCTACCTTCAGAAATCTCTCCCTCTCCCTCTCCCCCCCAATCACATTCCCAGTTTCAACCCTCAAAATTCACTTCTTCTAACTGGTCTCCTGCCTCACCACTATCCTCTCCATCTTCCAGACATTGTTAAAGTGTTTTTCCTAAAGCACAAGTCTAAATAAATAAACATCTGATTGACTTTCAAAGCTCTTCACAACTTGGCCTCAATTTTCTGTTCTAGCCCTATTACACATTAGTACCCTTCATTCACTCCAGAGTCCAAACAAACTGACCTCCTTAGTGCTCCTCTAACATCTTAGTGCTTCTTCTTCTGCTGTTTGCAGGGCCTAGAAAGCCTCCCTCCTTACCCTCAGATCTCAGAATCTTCAGTTCAGCTCATGTCATCTTCTATATCAGGCCTTTCCTAATGCCTCTAAGGTATTAGACCATTGACCAAAAAAAAAAAAAAAAAGCCTTACATCTACTTTGTATGCATCCAGGTTTATACATGTGTGTTTCCACTAAAAGAATATAAGCTCTAGGTGCAGCTAGGTGACGCAGTGGATAGAGAACCAACCCTGAGTTCAAATCTTGTGTCAGATACCTAATACTACCTAGCTATGTGACCCGGGCCCAAGTCATTTAACCCCAATTGCCTCAGGAAAAAAAAAAAAAAAAAAGAATTTAAACTCCTGAAGGTAAGGGACTGTTTTGTCTCTGAATTCCCTGCACCTAACATAGTGTAGGAGCTTTATAACTGTTTATTGATAGCCTGATATTTGCTTAAAAATTATAAAACACAGAGCTTGAGCTTGAATGAGCCTCAGAAACCATTTGGTCCAACTCCCTCATTTTATAAATGAAGAAACTGAGGTTGGTTCAGAGGTAACATGACTTGACCATGGTCACACAAGGATTTTCTGAGATACAATTTTAAGGCAGGCCCTTTGACTCTACAGTCAGTGCCAAGAAATACTCTAAAATTTTTTCTCAAGCATCTAAATGCAGTGAAGAATAAGGGACCCAATTATGATTGGAAATAGTAGTTATAGTGATGCTGTTCAGTCATTTTTCAATTGATTCCAACTCTTCATGAGGTCATTTGGGGTTTCTTTGACAAAGATGCTGCAGCATTTTGCTATTTCCTTCTCTGGCATTTTACAGTTAACGAAACTGAGGTAAATGGATTTAAGTGACTTGTCCAGAGTCTGGTGAGTGTCTTGAGACTAGTTTTAAACTCAGGAAGGAGTCCTTTTGACTCCAGGTACAATATTCTATCCATTGAATCACCTGGCTGCCTTTAAGCAATTTAAAAATAATTTTTAAAAATATTCACAAGTAATGTGTCAATTTTTCTTTCAACAAAGTATAGAAATTATGCATACACAAAAAAGTTTAACAGAAGGAAAAAGATAAAATAATGGTAGGAAACAGATTAGGACATTTAAAAATGTTTGCTGGACAACTAAACTTCAGTAGAAATATTCCTAAAAACTGCAGTAACAACTATTGAATTTCACACCTTATTTTCCTATTAATTTTGTTCCGTCATCTTGGATATGCCCCCAACTCTTTGTAACCCCATTTGGGGCTTTCTTAGCAAAAGTACTAAAGCAGTTTGCCATTTCCTTCTCTACCTCATTTTACAGATATGTATGGAAATTGAGGCTAATAGAATTAAATGACTTGCCCAAGGTCATGCAGCTACTACATGTATGAGGCCATGTTTAAATTCAGGTCTTCCTGATTTCAGACAGAGCATTCTATCACTTCACCACCTAGTCACCTTTTCTCTTAACTAAAATTATAAAAATCTTGATTTTTCATTAACTTATATTATTAGAATCAGAGATAATATTCCAGTAAAAATAAAAAAACAAACTCCAACATTTCAGTTGAAAATTTTGAACAAAGAATTAATTAAAATGAGCCCTATCCCAGTGGCAAATTAATACTAATCTTCTAGGAATTCTAGTCTCTTGCAATTTATTTTCAGTGTATTAAACTGTATATTTGCTTTCAAGAAAAGGGGTCAGCCTTCATGTACCATAAGAAGAAACTAGCTCCCAATAACTGGTCTGGTAAGTAAAATGGGCAGTATAGTAAATAAACTCAAACGAAAGCTAGGTATTAGAATTAGGTTCTGAGAATGTCATTAAGAATCTTATCATTAAGAGTTGTTCTTAAGCTTTCATTTTAGGAAGGCCAGAGTTGATTAGAGGGAAAAGATAATACCTCAAAGAATTTAAAAATCATGGCATGCAAAGGAGGAAGTTATATATAGTAATTCATTTCTTTTCCATTTCATATATTTTATAAAAGTTTTATGCAATATATTATTCGATAATAAAGGAAAACAATGTATTAAAATTATTGTATTTTCAGAATTATGCCACTGATTAATGAACACCCATATGCTACAATACCTAAACATTTTAATTCCTTTAATTTTAGTAAGATATAATCAGCAACAGTTAAAAAATATATGACACTCTCAATCAATGACAAAAAGAGAGCTAATGGAGCTATGGTAAACCAGATATAATCCAAATTCAAACTTTTAAGTTCTAAAATCAGAACACTAAAAAATGGAGCAACAACCTCAGCTACATAGAGGCAAAAATTCTTGAAGCTGCTCTTTTCCACTCCCAAATGTCCTCAGCAAAAAAAGGGGCAAAGAAGCATGTTTAGCAAGAAAAGAGCTGAGTGTGTTGCAAGAACATAGTGCATAGAACAAGCTGAGATGGCAAAGATCCTGATAATATATTCAATGTGCTACATAAAGCCGGGCACTGAGGTGCACTGGTGATGCAATGGATAGAGTCAGGATGACTCGAGTTCAAATCTAGCCTTGGGTACTTCCTACTTTTGTAAACCTGAGCAAATTCATTGCCTCGGTTTCCTGATCTGTAAAATGGGGATGATAATAATAACATCTCCTTCCCAGGATGATTGTGATGATAAAATGAAATATGTGTAAATGCACTTTGCTAATTTGTAAAGTGTAACATAAACACTAACTATAGTGATGAAGATGATGACATTCTGAAAGATGGAGAAGAAATAAGCAAGAAGGAAAATAGTGAATAGTAAGGATTCAAGATGAGATGAGGAAAGAGGTACTTCAAATTGAGCAGAAATAATAAAACTCGTTATGGAAAAAAGAATTATATAGAAGAGGGTCTTCCATCACAAAGGTGGGGAGACAAGTGGGCAGATAAGCACCTAAGTTTCTTACTGTTTATACTTTAAGGCAAAAAAGAGAACAGGACATGGAACTGGTCAAGGAACATACTGTCACACATGCAACCTATTATCCAAATGCCTTACACCAGGGTTCCTCAAACTTTTTAAATAGGGGGTCAGTTCACTGTCCTTCAGACTGTTGGAAGGCCGGACTATAATAAAAACAAAAACTTTGTTTTGTGGGCCTTTAAATAAAGCAACTTCATAGCCCTGGGTGAGGGGGATAAACGTCCTCAGCTGCTACATCTGGCCCGTGGGCCGTAGTTTGAGGACCCCTGCGTACACAGTCACCTGTACTTCAAAACACAAAGCAGTAAGAATCCTCTAAAGAATATGATCTATTTACTTGTGGATAAGTTATCACCAAGCACTTACACATTAATCTAAACATAAAGGTTCAAGGGATATCAATGGTGATAAGCCAAGCTATGAAAGTTGAGGACTATAGTTTGTATAACAAATATACATGAAGAAAGACAGGACCACATGCATTATAAAAGCATGCCATTTCCCCTTTATGAACTCTCCATTGCCCATTCATTTAACCATCCACATCTCAGCATCCACAGATGTCACTTCTCCACCTTCTTGTTTTCCTTCTGAGCTCACTCTAGGCATCACCTCTTCCAGGAGGCTTTCCTTGATGCCCTCATTTATTAGTGATCTTTCCCTCCTCAATTTTCCTTAGATTTAGTATATTTCTATCTTTGACTACCTAGCACCTAGCACAGAGTAGATGGAGAATAAATATTTATTGAATACAACAGAAATTGCAGTTTCCCACAATTTAAAAATGATAGAGGGAAGCTTTAAAAAGCTATACTAATCTTAAAAGAAGTAAAAAGACATTCATAATAATTTCTTTAAGGGTGAACAAAGAAAAATGCTGAAGTCAGCTCACTTACTTGATTTCTATACTCTGTAAGGTATCAGGTCTCAAAAAAGTTCATAAACTTCTTTGAAGATGAGCCATCAACTATTTTATCATCTACCTAAATAAGAGGACTAAGAAAGACTATATTCTGTGTGAATAGATCTTAGTATAAATATCATAGGATCAGATTCAAGAAAAAAAAAAAGGGGGGACTTTGAAGGCTACCTGAGACTAGAGCTCTGAACTACCTACCCCTCACTGAAAAGGCAAAAGATATGTATGCACAAATAGAGGTCATGGAGTTACAAATGTATTTGTAGGTTTGCTGTTTCTACTGCATTAGAAAGCTAGACACAGCTAGATGAACAAAAACTAACAATCTTAACATTGCAGAAGAACACTTTAAGTTTTATTTTCCAAGAAAAAAAAAAAAACAAGCAGAGTCTATCCCCTGAACACTTTCACAACTGCTAATGAAGCTAGTCTATTTTGACAAGGCTTGCCAGCTTTTGCCCCGGTCAGTGTCTGCATATCAAGTACTATCAGGACACTCACCCATAAAATAAAATCTTTAATGTTAATGAAATATCATTATCCCAAAAATCTTCAAAGATGTGACTTAGAAATTAATATATATGAATTTTAATTCTTTAAATGATTTGGTTATCTTCAACAATAGATCTTTTTTTTTTTTTTAAAGAAATAGAGGATTGTCTGACATGAGTATAGGAAGCATGGTTCAATGGCTTTCCTTTTTTTTCCAGAAGAAAACTGGGGAGTTTGAGCAAACTCCAAAAGTCAGCATTGTGCTGGGGAGTTCCAAATGTCACCTTAAGGCTATGTTAAGAAAGGTATGGCACCCAGAAAAATTGCTGATCCCTCTCTGTCCTGATCTAGTCAAACCAAATCAGGAATCCCGAGTTTGTCTCTGGGCATCACATTCAAGGAATAATGAAAAGTTGATGAATAACCAGAGATAATTTACCAGAACAGCAAATCCATGTTACATGAGGATCAGGTATAGTTTACCTCTCAGACCTGTGGAAGGGGAAGGACTTTATGACCAAAGAAGAACTAGAGATCATTACTGATCACAAAATAGAAAATTTTCAATTATACCAAACTGAAAAGTTTTTGTACAAACAAAACTAATGCAGACAAGATTAGAAGGGAAGCAATAAACTGGGAAAATATTTTTACAGCCAAAGGTTCTGATAAAGGCCTCATTTCCAAAATATATAGAGAATTAACTCTAATTTATAAAAAATCAAGCCATTCTCCAATTGAAAAATAGTCAAAGGATATGAACAGACAATTCTCAGATGAAGAAATTGAAACTATTTCTAGTCATATGAAAAGATGCTCCAAGTCATTATTAATCAGAGAAATGCAAATTAAGACAACTCTAAGATACCACTACACACTTGTCAGATTGGCTAAGATGACAGGAAAAAATAATGATGATTGTTGGACGGGATGTGGGAAAACTGGGACATTGATGTATTGTTGGTGGAGTTGTGAACGAATCCAACCATTCTGGAGAGTAGTTTGGAACTATGCTCAAAAAGTTATCCAACCGTGCATACCCTTTGATCCAGCAGTGTTACTACTGGGATTATATCCCAAAGAGATCATAAAGAAGGGAAAGGGACCTGTATGTGCATGAATGTTTGTGGCAGCCCTTTTTGTAGTGGCTAGAAACTGGAAACTGAATGGATGCCCATCAGTTGGAGAATGGCTGAATAAATTGTGGTATATGAATATTATGGAATATTATTGTTCTGTAAGAAATGACCAACAGGATGATTTCAGAAAGGCCTGGAGAGATTTACAAGAACTGATGCTGAGTGAAATGAGCAGGACCAGGAGATCATTATTTACTTCAACAACAATACTATATGATGACCAGTTCTGATGGACCTGGCCATCCTCAGCAACGAGATCAACCAAATGATTTCCAATGGAGCAGTAATGAACTGAACCGGCTACGCCTAGAGAAAGAACTCTGGGAGATGACTTAAAACCATTACATTGAACTCCCAATCCCTATATTTATGCCCACCTGCATTTTTTATTTCCTTCACAAGCTAATTGTACAATATTTCAGAGTCTGATTCTTTTTGTACAGCAAAATAACGGTTTGGTCATGTATACTTATTGTGTATCTAATTTATATTTTAATATATTTAACATCTACTGGTCATCCTGCCATCTGGAGGAGGGGGTGGTGGGTAAGAGGTGAAAAATTGGAACAAGAGGTTTGGCAATTGTTAATGCTGTAAAGTTACCCATGCATATAACCTGTAAGTAAAAGGCTATTAAATAAATTAAAAAAAAAAAAAAAAAAAAAACCAAAATGTCAGAGTCAAGGTACAATGTATCCAATTGTAGCTGACTAGACCAATATGAATTTGGAAGACTCTACACAGTTTGGGCACAAATAAATCCTTATGAATAAAGAAAAAAAAATGAGAATCAGGTAAAAGGATTGGAGATGTTAAGCCTAGAGAGACTTAAGGCAAATATTTTTGTGAAAGCCTCTTCAAGTGTCTAAAAGGCATTTTTAGGCCTGAATCAGGAGCAATAGGAAGAACAGGCAGAGAGGCACATATAGATCTGATGTCAGGAGATGCTCCCTAAATCTTAGAGGGAGTTCCTTTGAAAGATGGCAAAATTTTCTATTTGGAGGTCTTCAAGCAGTGGAGAACTTAAGAGGTTGTCAAACATTATTGTGCAGATTCCTTTTCAGTTATGGATTCACACAGCTAGCCACTTTAGTCCCTTCAAAAAGACTCAAATTCTGTAATAGCAAAATCACTGTTATTAAAGGACAGTCAATAAACATGTTAAAGTGCTCTATTTGCTGTACTAAGCATCAGGACAAAGGAAAAAAAAAAAGGCAAAAGATAATCCTCGAAGAACTCCAAATCTGAAGTGAGAAACAACACAAACACAATTCCAAAAATCTACATGCTTGATAAACTGGAAATAATCAATAAAAGGAAGGTATAATTTTAAAAGACTGCAAATAGCTTCCTTTGGAAAGTAGATTTTAGCTGGGATAGAAGGAAACCAGGGAACCTGGGAGGTTGGGATGAGCTAGTAAAATGCCTAGAACAAGGAGTTGGAGTGTCTTGTTTGAGAAACAGGAGGCTAGGGTCACTGGATCACAGAGTATCTTGAGTTGGGGGATGGGTGAGGCAGGTAAAGGGAGGGAAAGATGGAAAAGGGTAGGTGATTAAGGAAGTTTGAAAACCAAACAAGAATTTATATATAATTCTATAAGTGATAAGGAGCCATTGGAATTACTGAATCATGGGAGAGGAAAATGAGGTGGTAGTGTTAAGGTCAGATTTATGCTTTTAAAAAAATCACTTTCGTGACTGAGTAAAGGATGGAGTAGAATGGGGAGTACTTGTGGAAAGAGCCTGTGACAGGGTGACAACAGCATAAGGAGAGATGGAGACATATTTGAAAGATAAGGTAAAACTGACAGATTTTGGCAAAAGATTGGTCATGGGCAGAGATAGTGCAAGAGCTTAAGGATGAGATCTAGATTTGTAGGCCAAGGGGACTGAGAGCATCCAATTCAAGATGTCTAATAGAAATCTAATAGACAAATGTTTCTAGAGAGGCACTTGGAGATGTAAGACTAGAAGTCAGCAGAGAGATTAGGGTTGGATAAATAAAAGCATAAAAACAATAAATAAATCCAAGGAAGATAATTAGGTCATTTAGTAAAATTATAATATGAAAGAGAAGAGAAAGCAGCCCAGGACAAAGCCCAGTGGGACAGCCAAGGTTCACAAGAATAACTTGAATGAAGATACAGCAAAACAGACAAAGGAGTGGTCGGATAGTAAGGGAATCAAGAAAGAAGAGTCACAAAAACCTAGAAAGAAGTGAACATCAAGGAAAAGAGAGTAATCAGCAGCATCAAGAGAATTCAAAAAGGTTGAAGACTGAGAAAATACTATTAAATTTGGCAATTAAGAAATTATACTGATTGAAGCATATATACTAAAACTGGAACAAGATAGAGAAAAAAATGCCATGGCCCCTATGCAAAGATGAC
The DNA here is from genome assembly GCF_902635505.1 of Sarcophilus harrisii. Classification (NCBI taxonomy): domain Eukaryota; kingdom Metazoa; phylum Chordata; class Mammalia; order Dasyuromorphia; family Dasyuridae; genus Sarcophilus; species Sarcophilus harrisii. The sequence continues at coordinate 415,961,767 of NC_045429.1, read as the reverse complement.
CATGAAGTATTTCATATTTATATGCATGCTGGCAAAAAAATGAGAAAATGAAAAGATGTTCATCAATTAGAGAATGACAAAACAAGTTATGGCATGTGAAAGAGATGAAAAACTACTGTATTATAAAAAAAAATGATGAAAAGAATAGTTTCAAAAACCCTAGGAATACTTTATGAACTAATATAAAATGAAGTGAGAAAAACCAGGAGAATAATTTATAAAAGATAAAAGATGCAGAGATAGTCCAATTTAAAAGACCTAGGAAGTCTGATAAATCTAATGACCAACCACAATTCCAAAAAACTCATGACAAAAATACGTACCTCCAGAAAAAATGCTGATAGACTTAACGATAGGAACAGAAACATATTTTCTTTTCTTCTTTCTTTTGTTTATTTTATTTGGGGAAGGAGGGTCCAAGAGAGAAGGGAAGATACAAATAACATGTAAATTTGTTTTGCATGAAATACTCATCTGTGTTAGGTTTAGGTTTGGGGAATTTTTTGACTTTGCAACAAGTGAATGAGGGGCAGAGGGAGAGAATTTAGAAATGAAAATAAAGTAAAATTAATATTTTTTAAAAAGAGATCATAAGTAACTTTGGGAGAGCAGATTTGGTTGAATAATGAGGTTGGAAAACAAACTAAAGGAAAATAAGATAAAATTGATATTTTTTTTAAAAAGAGAGATTGTAAGTAACTTTGGGAGAACAGTTTTGGTTGAACAATGAAGTTGGAAAACAAACTGAAAAGAGTAAAAAAATGAGAAGAAGAAACAAAGATACTTATTTTAAATGGCCTTCTCAAGAAGTTTAACCATCAAAGAAAGGAGTAATATTGAATGATAGTTTGCTGAATGGATGACAATTCTGGAAGTAAAATTAGCATTAAGAAACACATTTAGGAAACTTAGAGAAACTTATGATCTGATAACATGGCCATGGATATATTATCCTGTATTATGCAAAGATGATGATCATGAAAGTCTACAAATTCATCAGTTAACAACTTTTTAAAGGGTGTTTAAGAAAACTATTGATGGATCATTACAATACTAGTTCATATATGTTGGATATTGGAGATCTAAAAGAATAGATGTATATGAAACCCCCCCAAATACTTTATTGACTAATTTTTTTTTAGAGATTTCCTTCCTTTTATCATGCCCCTTGAAGTGAGAAATGATTTTGGTCAAACTGAGAAAGAATGTATAAAAAACTAACAAGATGTATATGGTTAGTTGTTTTCAATTTTATCTTTAATCTGTGATCCAGAAATCATCATTTTGCAAGGTATTATCAAGGGAAAAGACCCTCATTACTGTAATTATGATATTTCTTTTTTTTTACTCTTGTAAATAAAATATTATTATTAATTCATCAAAAATACTGTCCTATAAGTATCTCCGTGACTTGGAAGCTATGTTGAAAATAGGCATTTATTCCTCTGAAAATGAACTCATTTTCTACACTTCATTCTTTTTATACGAACATATTTATATAATTATGATATTTCTAGAGCAGAAATATATTAGAAGCGTACCTCAGGCTGATTGAATTTTTTTTTTTTTTGCTGAGATAATGGGACTAAGTGACTTGCCCAGAATCTCACAGCCACGAAGTGTTGTGTCTGAGACCAAATCTGAACTCAGGTTCTCCTGCTTTCAGGGCTGGTGCTCTCTATCCATTGTACCACCTAGCTGCCCCCACAAATTATTTTTGCATAAAAGCAAACGGTATACTATGCAAAGGATCCATTTGTCTTATGAGAAAGAAATAAAGCGTTAAGTGTTTCTCTTTAAAAAAAAAAAAGAAAGAAGAAAAGGCCAGAGCCAATGCTGGGTGGTTTAGTATTCACTCCACAAGGCAATTTACAGCAGCAGCAGCGGCATCTACACCTCATCTAGCATATCACAATTATTTCCTTAGTCACCAGTATGAGGTCTTCTGTATTTTAGTTGCTTAAGACTGAGGTTGTTTAAGAAGCCACAGCCTGAGATTCAAAACCAAAGAAGCAAGCCAAAAGGTTATTAGTGGGGAAAAACAACTTGTGTACTTTGTAGAGTTGTAGATATGTTCATGTTTCAAGGTTCTCTTCCTCTTTGCATTGTTATACATCTGAATGTTAATTTTTTCTTAATGGTTGTAGAGTTTAGATTAATTAAAATTTTCAGCTCAGCCAAAACCTCAGCTCACCCCTTTTTAGCTGATGCCGACCCAAATTTCACTCCCTCTGGTCATTTCATCAGACATGATTCTAGCCAGTGTGGGCCTCTTTCCAACTCTACTGCCTCCCCCAGGCCTCTCACCATCACAATACTAAGCATGTGGATATCCAAGGCCCCGTTGTTAATCCATTTACAACTGGAATGTGTCCAGGTGTAGGACTGCACTGGATGTAGACTGGAAGATGAGGAAGTAAAACCTGCTCACAGCCCGGTTTCATCCCCCTCTAGTCATCACACCAATACTTTGCTAGCAGTTTAGAGTAAGGAAGACCTGACTTAAAATTTAGTCTCAGATACTTATCAACTGTGTGACCCTGGGAAAACCACTTAACTACGTTCAGTCTCAGTTTTCTTATCTGTAAAATGGGGATAATAATTATGCCTACCTCACAAAGTTACATTTATAAAAATGCTTAACACAGTGTCTGGCACACAGTAGGTAATTAATAAATTCTTGTCCCCTTCCCTTCTAATTTAGCCTCCCTTTCCTTCTTTCAAAATCTTGACAACTTAATTAGTTTAACTTTACACTGTTCTTAGACCCATTACATTGTCTCTTGCCTCATAGTCACTCATCTATTTCCAGATCTCAATCCTGAATTATTCCCAACATTTCCCTTTTTTTTTTTTTTAAATTCCTGATCATGTGCTATTGGAAAACAAATGAGTAAGTCTCACAGCCATGATGATTGAATCCACAAAAAGTCATATTATCCAATCTTTTTACTCTTGTTTGATCTACTCTTTTTCAAAAACTCCTCACAATGTTTCCAAATTTCCAAACATGTTTCAGAACTTCTCAGGTTGTCTCTATTACTACCCTCTCATCTTCTTTTCTGTAGAACTTTGCTTCACATTGTACTGAAAAATATGAAATGATCCATTTGAATTTCCTTTCTACTAATAGATGATATAATCAGTTATAAGGGCTGAAAGCTTCATTTTACTCATTAGCCATGGCACCTCCAGGTGGCATTAATGCATTCTCTTTACAAAAGCAAAACAGAATTTTCATTTAGTATGTCCATTCCAACTTTAAGCCAAGCAAGGAAATTAGTGCAACTACATAAATATTTAAAATTAGTAATATTTTATTTAACATTATATACCTTGGGTCAAAAGCTAGCAAAGTAAATTAAGACCCATACTTTTGTCTGCAAAATACAGAAGCAAATGAACAGAGTTATAGTGCTTAATAAACCCAAAAGTCCATTTATAAGACTTAAGGATTTGCTGTAGGACAGAAACTACTGGGAAAATTAGAAAGCTATGGATAAGTAACTTAGACATGAAATGTGATATTTTAAGCAAATCAGAAGAGCAAAGATGAAATTATCTTTCAGATCTATGGATAGAACAAAGATAATGACCAAACAAGTGACAGAACATAAGAGAAAATGGACAGTTTTGAGTATGTAAAACTTAAAAGCTTTAAATAAATAAATCAAGGCAGTTAAAACTAGAAAAGGGCAACTCAGAAGAAATCTTTGCAGCAATTCTAGAACTCTGATGCAAAGTCAGCCACAATTGGTTAATTATTTCTTATTTATCCCAAATATAACTTTTTCTGTATTGGTTTGTATATCATTTCCTCAATGGGATTCTAAATTCCTCAAGGGCAGCAACTGCCTTTTGCCTCTTTTTGTTTTCCCAGTGCTTACAAAAATATGTATGGCAGTTCTTTTCATGTAGGCAGCAAAGTGGCACCAGACCTGGAGTCAGGAAAAGCTGAGTTCAAATCCAGCCTCAATACACCAATTAGCATATCACTTAGTTTCTATTCACCATATTTCCTTCATCACTAAAATGGGGTTAATAATAGCACCTACTTGATAGGGTTTTTGTGAAGAAAATTGTAAAGCACTTAGCATATTGCTGGTACATAATAACCATTATTTGCTATTATTATGTAGCAAAAAATAGAAACTAAAGGGGAATGTCCATGAAATAGAGAAGGGCTGAGCAAATCACAGAACACAAATTATTACACAGAAAGAAATAACTGATCAGTTTCAAAGGAAATTGGAAAAGACTTTTATGAAGGGATGAAGTATGAAGTGAGCAGAACAAAAACAATTTGCAGTGACAATATTAAGAAAAACAACTCAAAGACTTTAGATTTCTGATCAATGTAAATAACAAGTCAACATTCTAGAGGACCAAAGGTCAAGCATGCTATTCATTTTCTGACTGAAGTGACAACCTCAAAATGCAGAATGAGACCTATGAGAAAATTTGCTTCATTTGACTACACATGTTTATTATCAGTTTTAGTTTTCTTTTTTGTTGGGGGTGGGGTGAGGAAGGTAGGCAGTGATACAATATATTTTTGTATATACTTCTAAAAACCCTTCAAAATGCCGAAATACTTTTAATCACAACCTCTCAAAGTCCCACCATGTACAATGAAGATAATGATACTTATCTTGCCTATCTCACAGAATTCTTATGAGGAAAACTTTAAGGAAACATAAATCTGAGTTATTAATGCCCAGAAGTGATCTGAGGTCCCTATTCTCTGATCTTATGATCTCATTTGATTGAATTCAACATTTATTAAGCACAGATGTACCATCTGTGCAAGGCAATGTTTTGGTTAGGTGCTGATCATTACAACCCAGTGAGGAAATCAGAGAGGCTCTATTCCATCCTGGGCAAGTCCCTGGGCCTGGCCTCTTCCTGCAGGAAGGGGAAGAAGAGAGACCACTCCTTCTTATTCCCTCCCAGTATGTCCAGGACTGCTGGCAGGGATTGGGAAGAAATGCTTTTTTATCAGCTCCCCACTTCGGCCTACTGGGAGATGCCTAACACCCTAAGAGGTTAGAACCTGGGGCCAATCTCCTGGTGAAATTAATAACTCTTATCTCCTTCCCCAAAGATCAAATAAATCCCCACCTGGTCACAGCCTTCTCACCCAAAGATCCCCAAACTCTGATGTCATTACATAGACTATTTTCCATTGTCTACTATCCACTCCTTCAAATAACCCCACTCCCAAATCTCACTCTAGAGCTACCCCCCTTTCTACCTTTTGAATACATACTCTTAGGTAACAAATGTGGTTTTATCTTCAGCCTTTTCCTTTCCTACTCCTTTCATATTCTGGTTCTCATTGAGAGCTCATTCTTGGCTCATTCCAGGTAACAGATCCTCCCTGACCACCCTTTCTAGACCTTGTAAAAATTTCATTCCCCTAAAACTAATGGTCAAGATGAGGAAGTTGGAGTACTCCCGGCTCCATTCCCCTAAAACTAATGGTCAAGATGAGGAAGTTGGAGTACTCCTGGCTCCTTAGAGCCACTTCCCAAACTCTCCCTCTACTTCCGATCCTCCAAAAACTCTTCTCATTTGAGATTATCTCAATCTATATCTGCTAGTCAATCAAAATTCTGCCAACCTCCTGGTCACTCCTTTTTTTCTCTAAAAGAATTCAATACCCCAACCCCCTAGTCCTCTCCTCCCAAACTCCTGTCCTCGTACTAGGAGATTCTGACCCTTCAGTGAACCAATTCAACTCTACATTGCCCTCTTCTCCTGAAATGCCTGGCCCTTTATCCTACTTGGAATCTTGCCCCACCACAGCTCAGTCTCTTAGATTACTTCCACCATGTGCCTTTTTGCTTTTCCTCATATGTGAACAAAGCTAGGGAAAATCATAAAACCATGCTGATTAGAGCCATTACAGATTCACGTTACATAATCTCAATTGGGGTCTCAATGCAGCACAGCAATTCTTTCACATCTCCCTAATCAACTTTATCCCACTCACCACAGTGACTTTTCTCAAATTTTTCATCCCATCTCAAACTTCCACCCCTCTCCAACTGAAAACCATACCTCATATTTTACAGGAAAAAATGAGGCCGACTGCCAAGTTTCTTCTCCTCGATTCATATTCACCATGTCTTCTGCCACTCCCCCTGCCTCTGTCCCTCTCTCACATGAAGAGATTACCCTTCTAGTCAAGAAAAAACCTTCTACATACCCAACGGACCTCATTCCATTCTATCATTTCTAGAAGACTGCCTCTTAAATCCTCTATTCCTTCATTTATTCCCATTTTCTCATCTACTGTCTGCTTCCCTACTGCCTACAAATAAACATGTCTCTCCCATACCCCATAACTCGATCCACCCAGCCCTACTAATTATCATCCCACATACTATCATCTCATCTCTTTTCCCTTTTGTGGCTGAACTCTTGAGAAAGCAATCTATAATAGGGTGCCTCCACTTCCTTTCCTTTTATTCTCTTTTTTACTCTCTACAGGCCAGCTTCCAACCAAAACTGCTTTCTCTAAAGTTACCAGTGATTCCTTAATTGTTAAATCCAAAAGCCTTTTTTCAATCTTTAGGCTTCTTGATCTCTCCACAACCTTTGATCACCCTTTTTTTCTTAATTCTATTTTTTCTAGATTTTCTTAATGCTACTCTCTCCTTATTCATCTCCTACTTATCTGAGCATTCTTCAGTCTCTTCTGCTGGATTTTCATCTAGGGTATTTCAACTAACTGTGGGTATCCCCATAGGACTCTTATCTGGGTCATTTTTCTTCTTACTCTATATTCTTTCACTTGTAATCTCATAAGCCTACATGGATTCAAATATCAACTCTATACTCATGATTCTCAAATCTACTTACCAATTTCTAACCTCTCTTCTGACCCCCATTTGCACATTTCCAAATGCCTGCTGGATATATCAAAATTGAATGTACTATAAATATATTAAATTCAACATGTCCAAAATTGTACTCCTCTTTATTCCAAATCTTCCCCATTTCCTAAATTTCCTAATGCTGTCAAGAATACTACCACACATATATGAATGTTATGGAATATTATTGTTCTGTAAGAAATGACCAGTAGGATGAATACAGAGAGGATTCGTGAGACTTACATGACTGATGCTAAGTGAAATGAGCAGAAACAGGAGATCATTATATACCTCAACAACAATACTGTATGAGGACATATTCTGACAGAAGTGGATTTCTTCGACAAAGAGATCTAACTCAGTTTCAATTAATCAAGGATGGACAGAAGCAGCTACACCCAAAGAAAGAACACTGGGAAATGAATGTAAACTGTTTGCATTTTTGTTTTTCTCTCCAGGTTATTTTTACCTTCTGAATCCAATTCTTCCTGTGCAACTATTTGGTTCTGCACACATATATTGCATCTAGGATATACTATGACATATTTAACATGTGAAAAGGACTGCTTGCCATCTGGGGGAGGGGGTGAGGGAAGGGAGGGGAAAAATCGGAACAGAAGTGAGTGCAAGGGATAATGTTATTTAAAAAATTACCCAGGCATGGGTTCTGTCAATAAAAAGTTATAAAAAAAAATACTAAAGGGAAAAAAAAAGAATACTACCACACAAGCTAGATGTCATCCTCAACTTCCCACTCTTCACTACATACATGCAATTACTTGTCAAATCTGGTCCATTTTACCTTCATAACATCTCATATCTCCTTCTCTCCTCTGCTTCTGTGTTTATCACTCTAGTGCAAGCCTTCATCACCTCACATTGGAGGATCACCTCACACTAGCAGCAAGCTAGGTCACTCTCTGCCACAAGTTGTCCCCACTGCATAGCTTCTTCTTAGCTGCGGAAGAGATCTTCCTAAAGCATAGATCTGATCAAGTCATATTCCCCATCATACTCACTCAATAATCTCCAATGACTATCATCTACATGATCAAATAAAATATACTTTTGTATTCAAAACCTTTCATAACCTTCACTCCCAGATACCATTCCAGTCTTCTTAAACCTCACACATACTTATATACTATTTAATATGGTGACAGTTACTTCCTGGCTGTTGTTCAAACAAAACATTGACTCTGGGCATTTTTATTGACTGACCCCTAGTCTTAAAGTTTTCTCTGTCCTTATCTTTGCCTCCTGGTTTCTTTGAAATATCAGCTAAAATTCTACCTTCTTCAGGGAGCCTTCCTTGCTCCTTTCCCTTCCTTTGTATTCCCAGTACTAAGTAAAGTGCCTGGCACATATTGATGTTTGGTAAATATATTAATGACTTTAGCAATCCAACTTTATTCTTCAACATCAATCAAGTTATATTTTGATGATTAAATACTATAAATCACGGTTACATCTGAGTGTTATATCTGCCCTGGTCAGACCGCATTTGGAATACTGTGTCCAGTTCAAAATGTAGAAGTATTTTTAAAGAGACGCTTTTTATTTTCTTTAGAAATATTAAGAAATAAAGCCCTTCCTAGAGACCTGTGAAAGGTAAGTTGGGGGAGAAAAAAGTTCTTAGTGAAATGGATTATAGATAATACCAAACTTTTTTTTAACAAAGATTAACTAGTCTTATTTACAACATTACCCTCTAAATCCCCATTTGGTTATTGATCCATTTAAGAGCAGTCTTCTTTTAGCCTGCCTACATGAAATGATTGACAAGTTAGTATCTACCTTTCTATACTAAAAAATGGAAAAGGAGAAGAAAGGCATAATCCATCAATTTTAACTGGAATTAGAAATGGCTTAGTTGCTCAATTCTGTAATGTTAATCCAGACTGTATTTTAAGGTATTGTTTCCTTGTTCAAAGCTTGTATAAACATTATTTGAAATTGAATTGGGTCAGAGTAATGTCAGGAGACATGAGGGACTGTGCCAGTTGGTACACCTTTCCAAAGTAAAGATGGCCTGGGTATAGATTTATATTAAATTAGATAAAACTGTTTCCTGGCAGAAGAGTCTCAGTATTAGTATTAATATATTTTTTTTTCAACAAAGACATTACACTATTTAGCAAAGACAGAATAAATTAACAACAGTCCAGAATAACATTAATTAGTATAGCAAAAAACTTCAAGTTCATACCATACAAAGATAAGCCTGAATATATTTAGCCATTCAAAGAAAAGATTTAGTGGAAACTAAGTATCTTTCATCATTTGAAAGGCTACCTATTTGTTCTTCTTGGTCCTAGAAGACAGAATTAGATGAAAGATATGAGACAAATTAAAGTTTGATGTAAACAAAAACTTCTTATTTATATCATGGAATATGCTAGCTCATATATGGTGTTCTTTACAAGAGGCCAAATGACCATTTATAGATAAGAATGTAGAGAAGATTCTTCTTTTCAAGTTTGTTTTAAATTAGATAGTCATAGAGGATCTCCTTCCAAATCTAAAATTCTGAGATTCTGAAAAATTATGGTAGCAAATAAAATTATTTCTTAATATGAAGCCTTAAGGGAATCTTCATTAAGAGTCAAAATTTGGAATTCGTTCTTTTTAAAAGAAATAATGATCAATTATATACTTCAACAACAATACTATATGATGACCAGTTCTGATGGATCAGGCCATCCTCAGCAACGAGATCAACCAAATCATTTCTAATGGAGCAGTAATGAACTGAACTAGCTATGCCCAGAAAAAGAACTCTGGGAGATGACTAAAAACCATTACATTGAATTCCCAATCCCTATATTTATGCACACCTGCATTTTTGATTTCCTTCACAAGCTAATTGTACAATATTTCAGAGTCTGATTCTTTTTCTACAGCAAAATAACGTTTTGGTCAGGTATACTTATTGTGTATCTAATTTATATTTTAATATATTTAACATCTACTGGTCATCCTGCCATCTGGGGGAGGGGATGGGGGGGGGTAAGAGGTGAAAAATTGGAACAAGAGGTTTGGCAATTGTTAATGCTGTAAAGTTACCCATGTATATATCCTGTAAATAAAAGGCTATTAAAAAAAAAAAAAAACAGTTTTAGGAAAGTTGCAGAATATAAAATAAACCCACATAAAAAAAAAAAGAAATAATGATCAATAACTATTTTTTCTCTAAGTTTAACAAATATTAAAGAAAATACTTGAAAATAAATTAATTTAGAATCTCATTTTAAGAATAAAAATAAAGACATGAGAAATCATCGATCAATAGAGAGCCAATCTTTTAGAGGGAAAAATACTGACAACAGTAGTATAACTCTTGGCAAGTCATTTCTCAATGTTCCAAATAATTTTCTTAGACTAAAGGATGGTGGCAGAGCAAGTGCCCACCTGAATGGGTAAAAGTTTCCTACACAGACACTCATCAACAGAGAATTAAAAATAAAGGCATCAAATTTCTAAAGACAGCATTATTTTACTCGACCAGAGTTTCTTAACCTGGGTTTATGATCTTTTTTAAAATTTTGATAATTGTATTTCAACATAATTGGTTTCTTTTGTAATTCTATATATTCTATTTTATGTATCTTCAAATATTATTCTGAAAAGGGGCCTTACTCCATATGTTCACTAGACTGTCAACAGGGTCCATGACATACAAAAAAGATTAAGAACCCATGTAACATTTTCTGTTATTAGAGAATAATATTTCAAAGTATTCCTTTTATTTAAGAAAGAGAAACACAGATTTATAAGATTCCATTTGGTTTGATAGTCCAAATAGTCAACTGAATCTGAAATCTCATCAATGTGACTATTCTCTTTCATGTATGCAAACTGCAGCTCAACTATACCCTCCCATTCCTTTAGCATTCTATCTTAGTAGTTATTCACTTATTTTCCCCCATTCTGTGGTTATACACTTTAAACCTTTATTCTGACATAATTTCTTGTTTGAAATGTGTTATAGCTCATACCCACAATACACTTCTCCACTTTCCTTTGGATTACCCACAACTATATTTCTTTGGACATTATGGCTATCAGCCAAATATTACTGGATGACATGTAGACCTCTGTTTCAAGAAGCTTGGGATCATTAAAAGAATTGTGATTTCCCAAAGGCAATCTAGCCTACTTTCTTCCCACTGTTCAATTCAGAGGTCCAGTTCATTGTTTATTTCTTTTTCTTTTCTTTTCTTTCTTTTTTTTTTTTTTTTTTTTTTTGCTGAGGCAATTGGGGTTAAGTGACTTGCCCAGGGTCACACAGCTACGACGTGTTAAGTGTCTGAGATCAGATTTGAACTCAGGTCCTCCTGACTTCAGGGCTGGTGCTCTATCCACTGTGCCACCTAGCTGCCCCCAGCTCACTGTTTATTTATGCAATGCATATCTTTTAATCAATAAAAAATTAAGGGTAAAGTCTGTATTTACCATGTCTATCAAGTATTTACCATATGCTAGTACTAAGAGAAAGGAAAACAAATGCTACCATAGAACTCTTCAGAAATTCAAGGAACTAACATTCTATGAGAGGGAATAATAAATATTATAATAATAAACATACCAAATACACAATAAATTTAAGACATTGGGAAGGATATGGGGATGGCAACTTCTCCCTCCTCAGAAAATGGTACTTAAGCTGAACATTAGAGGGAGCTAGGGATTCAGAGGCAAGGGCATTCATTCCATCCTTCAGCCAAGGCAAGAAGGTGGAACGTGGAATGTTGTACAAAAGGAACAAGTAAACCAACTCTTGGAGAAGCACTAACCACAGGAGGAAATTAGAAAGGTTTTTCTGCAGAAAATGATACGTGAGCTAAGCTTTAACAGGAACTAGGGATTGACAAAGATAAGGAGGGAGACAGACTGAGCAAAGGCAGAGATAAGGAAAATGAAGTGTTTTTTATAGGGAACAGCAAGTAGACCTGCAACAGAGCATGCTGGCGGAGGAGGGGAACTCAGTCTAGAAAGTGGCTGAAACCAGATTGTGAAGGACTTTAAATGTCACAACTGAGTGTTTTTCTCCTAGAGGCAAGAGTCACTGAAACTTCTTGAACAGAAAAGTGACATGGTCAAACTTGTGTCTTAGGTCTTATCAATTCAGCACCTATACAGACAATGAATCCCTATCCATTGCATAAAAAAGAGTGAATCAGAAAGACCAATTAGGAAACCACTACAAGTAGCATTTTTACTATTCAGTCGTTTTACCCTCAGTGTGTTCAATTCTTTGTGACCAGATTTGGGGTTTTCTGCACAAAGATTGGATATGAGGCAGAGGGAGAGAAGGAGAAGTCAAGAATGACAGGTTAATGACCCAGAGGTCTGAGCAGATGGGAGTATCCTTGAGAGTAATAAGGAAGTAAGAAGAAAAAGGTTTGGTTAGGGGAATATAATGAATTTTGGTTTGGGGTCAATCTAACCTTAATTAAAGTGTCACGTAGTTCAAGACGTCCAATAGGCAGTTGGAAATGTAAGACTGGAGCTTAGGAGAGACGTTAAGACTGGACATATAAATCCAAGAATCATCTGCAAAAAGATGAATCAATATAATTTGGACGTAAGGTTGAATTCATGGCAAGAGATGAGGAGAACCTAAATTAGGAGAGTTGCTATGTGAGTGGAAAGAGGAGAGGGATGTGAGAGTGGAGAAAGAATCAATAAATCTCAGTAACTGACTAAATATCATGGGTGAAGGAAAAGGAAAAATAAAAGATGACTCCTAGATTGTAAACCTAGGTAACTTGAAAAAAGGGTAGTTTCCATTATGAATCTGAGTGAATAAAAAAAATTTCATTTCCCTTGGTAAAAATGCAATGTTATACTACAGAATTAGTTTATAATGAAAAGTAATAAATTCTACTTTGAACAAGGTGAGCCGTTTATAGAAAATCCAGGTGATTTTTCATATAAGATCTCCATAAGATCTAACAAATGACTCATCCCAACCTGTTTTCCATAATTATTATCTCTCTTCCTTTACAAAAAGATTAAAAGTTCTCTAACTAGGTACTTTATAAATTCCCTTGGATTATTATTATTACAATTGATTTATATTGGTAAAATGTCCATGAAATTGTTATAATTGTAGGTACATACGACCATTTTTTGGTCATAATTAGTTTGTTAAAATAAGTGATGCTGGATTTTTTTAAAGTATATGTCATACCTTGTGGTGGGTTTTATGTTTTTTTCAGATTTATATTAATTTTAATTTTTTTGCTAATGAGTCAAATGCATTACAAACATAATATTTGGCTCCTGGAGTTTTTCTATTCACATTGTTATAGTTCTAGTATATTTTGTTTTCCTTCTGCTTATTTCACTTTGCTTTCTCATAAAAGTCTTTCACCTGGCTCTCTGTATTATTCATACTTTTCATTACTTATAGCACAGTCATATTCCATTACCTTTGTGTGCCACTATTTACTTAGCAATTCTTCAATCGTGAGAATCTATTTTGTTCCTAATGCTTTGCTGCTAAAAATATTTTGGTGTACAAGTAGCCTTTCTATCTTTGACCTCCTGAGAGTATATGCCTAGCAACAGGATTACCAAATCAAAATGTGTGTATAATTTAGTCACTTTTCAAACATAACTCCAAATTGCTTTCCAGAATACTTACACTAATTTACAATTCAACAACAGCATATTAATATACCTATATTCCTACAACTTCTCCAAAATTAGTAATTCTCATCTTTTGTCATCATGGTAAATTTTCATAGTAGAAAACAAACCTCAAAGTTGTTTTAATTTGCATGTCTTTGATTATTAGTGATTCAGAGAAATCTTTCATAGATTTGTTAATAATTTAGATTCTTCCTTGAATAACTGTTGATATGCTTCAACCATTTATCCACTGGTGAATAGTTTTTTGTCTTAGATATTTGTATTTAATTCCTATATATCTTGGATATTGGAATCTTACAAAAGATAAATGAAGTAATGGTAATAATTTCTTCCCTTATCAACACCTTTCCTTCCTATCTTAGCTTCACTGATTTTGTTCATGGAAAAGGTTTTTTAAGTGTATGTGAACTGAAATTCCTTTTTTTATCTTTTTGGATCACCTCTATGTGCTGTTAAGAATTCTTTTATCCACAGTTCTGAAAAATAACTGATTTAGTTCTCTAACTTTTCAGAGTTAGAGATCCTTTACTATTAGATCAATATCTAATTTGAACATATGGTTTAATGTATTAATTTAACTCAATTATCTACCAGACTTATATTTAGTTTTCTTAGTTCTTGTAAAGTAACTTCTTTCCTAAGCAATTTTTATGTTCTTAGATTTCACTTTCTTAACTAGTCTATTCCACTGATTTACTTTTTTTTAAACAATAACAATAGCTTTGATGAATATTGCTTTATAATACAATTTTAGATATGTAAATACTATTCTCCTTCCATTTCTAGTGGACTGACTCTGATGTTTTATGTATTTTGCAGTTATTTGAACGGGACTTGTCTTTCTATGATTTCCTCCTAGTTTTCATTATTACTAAAGAAATACCCATTAAAATATATGGGTCTATTTCATGTCCTACTACTTTACTGAAGCCTTTACTCAATTAGTTTCTTTGTTAGGGCTCTCAAATGTGCCTTTGATTGGGCAGTGTGCCTCTACTGGATCTGTATCCTAAAGAGATCATAAAAAAGGGAAAGGGACCCATTTGTGCAAAAAATGTTTTAGCAGTCCCTTTTGTAGTGGCAAGGAAATGGAAACTGAGTGGATGCCCATAAATTGGAGAATGGCTGAATAAGTTATAGTAATATGAATGTTATGGAATATTATTATTCTATAAAAAAATGATCAGCAGGATGATTTCAGAGAGGCCTGGAGAGACTTATATGAACTGATGCCGAGTGAAATGAGTAGAATCAAGAGAACATTGTACACAGCAACAAGATTAAGAAATAATCAGTTCTGATGGATGACTCTTTTCAACAAGATGATTCAGGCCAGTTCCAATGGTCTTGTGATGAGAGCCATCTGCACCCAGAGAGAGGACTGTGGAAATTAAGTATGAATCACAACATAGTATTTTTACTTTTTTAAAACTGTTGTTTGCTTGCATTTTGTTTTCTTTCTCATTTTTTTTTCCTTTTTGAGCTGATGTTTGTTATGCAGCATGATAATTGTGGAAATATAGAAGAATTGCACATTTAACATATATTGAATTGCTTGCTGTCTAGGAGAGGGGTGGGGGAAAGGAGAAAGAAATCTGAAACACAAGATTTGACAAGAAAATATTGAAAACTATGCATGTTTTGAAAATAAAAAAGCTCTAATAAAAAATTAATTTTTTTTGCTGATTTTCAAGGTCCTTTTTAGAAGTAAGCTATCACATTGTCAGCAAACTGGAAAGTTCTGTGTTCTTTGCCTATTTTTATGCCTTTTATTTCTTTTTCTTGTCTTATTGTTACCTCTAGTATTTCTAGAACTACACCTAACAAGGAAGGAGACCCTCTTTGCTTTACTCCTATATTTACTAAACTTTGTTTCCCTATTAGACATGCTAGCTTTTGAGTTCAAATCTGTATTTTTTATTAAAAAATTTCTTCTTATACCAATAGTTTATATGGCATTTAACAAAAAATAATAATACAATGAAGTTGGGCCAGATGATTTCTAAGATTTTTTCCAACTCAGTCCAAAATCCTAAAATGTAGCTTTACAGTATTACATAGAGCAAACCTATTTTAAGCACCATCGCCAACAAATCTACCTGAATATAATTTAAGATATCTTTGCTGATAGATCCTCATGATGGAAATCCATATACTAATTAAAATAGCATTAAACCTATTAAATTAAAATAATTTCCTTAGAGTTAAAAAAAAAATCCAAGTATTTGGTAGTTAAAGAATATCCAACCTAAAGAGAATTATCAACATTTCTTCTTAATCTTCACCCTAACTTTCATCTCCACAGTCTGAATGGATTCACAATCCAATCACATTCGATTCACAAACAAACAAACAAACAAAAAACCAGAACAGAACAGGATAAAACAAAACAAAACAAAGCAAAAAAACCAGCAATGTTGACTTCTCCACTTCTACTCAAAGAACTTATTGGCCAACTACCTCTATAACTCTTCCTCCTCAAAAGGTGACATTCTTGGAGGAGGATTTTGGGAAGATGACAGAGTAGGTTGGTAAATTTCAAGCCCTCCCGTTTCCCCCACAAATAGAACAAATTTGCACCTCAGAAGGAGCAAAGATCAGTGAAAAATCAAGAAGACTTGGGGCAGAACTGGGGTCTTGAGGATAAAACCAGAGACAATCTAAAGAATGACCCCAGGCTAGGGATTAAACTGTGTGAAGTGCAACCACCTCTGAGTTAGGATCCACAAATGCACCTAGTGGGAACCTTTCAGGCTGATTGGATGTGGCCAAAGTCTTAGTAGGAACCATAGAGGTTTTCAGCTCCCTAACTATCGAGTTGAAGTCTGAGTCCCAGAAGAATCTAGGCTGATTGGAAACATCAGGCCTAGTTGTGCTGCTGAGTAGCTGCCCTGGGTAAGAAGGAATCAATACTTGGTGAGTGCAGAAGCAGTGGGGCAGGATCACTGCTGGCTGTGGACATTTGCAGGAGGGAGAAGCTCTTGGTTTGAGATTCCTGGTCAGAGTGGAAAGCTGAAGGGAAGCTTGAGCCACTATCCCCTACCCCATGATTTGAGGTGCTTACACTAATACCTCTCATTAAAAAAAAATGAACTGGCAAAAAAGAAAGAACCTCACCATTGGAACACATTATGGCAACTGGGAAAACTGGAGTTCACCTTCAGAAGAGGACACTTTAGTTAAAAAAGCTTCTAACTCAAAGAATAACATGAAATGGCTCCCGGTCCAAAGAAAATTAAGAACTCAAAAAAAAAAAAAAAAATTAAATCAAATGAGAGATACTGAGAGAAAACTAAAAATAAATAAAAACCATCCGAGGGGGAAAAAAGATTATGAAAAAAGAGTTAAATAACTAGAAAATGAGTCTCAAAGATGAAAATAATGCTTTGAAAATTAGAATTGGGCAAGGGGAAATCAGGGAAGCTATGAGAGACCAAGAAATAACAAAACATATTATAAAGAATGAGAAACTATAACAGAATGTGAAACATCTTATTTAAAAAATGACAGATCTGGAGAACAGATCAAAAAAAGAAAATATAAGAATAATTGGATTGCCAGAAAGTTGTGACCAAAAAGAGAACCTTGACACAATAATGCAGGAAATAATCCAAGAAAGTTAAAAATAGAACAAAAGCCACTGAAAACCACCTAAAAGAGATCCCTTGTGGAAAACACACAAATATTATTGCCAAATTTTGAAAACTCCAGATCAAAGAATATTTTGCAAGAAACAAGAAAAAACAATTCAAATATGTGGGAGCTACAATTGTACAAGCCTTATCAGCAGCTACAAGAAAAGACCACAGATCTTGGAATCATATCTACCAACAATCAAAAGAACTAGGCCCGTTGCCAAAAATATCAAATACAGAAAAAATATCTATAATTTTAAATGAGAAAAAAATGGACCTTCTATGAACTTGCAGATTTTCAGGACTTTATATCAAGCAAATCTGAAATTAACAATTTAACATATCAATATCAAATATCAATTTTAAGGAACTCAATAAGAACAAACTGTTTAAACACAGACAAATTGTTTAGGGTTTTTTTTTTTTTAAACATGGGAAATGTCTATTATATATTTAAGATTCACATCAACAATAGGACAGCTTGTTCCAATGGTCTTGGGATGGAGAGAGCCACCTGCACCCAGAGAGATGACTATAGGTATTGAGTGTGGATCACAACATAGTAGTTTCTCTTTTTGTTGCTTGCTTGTGCTTTGTTTTCTTATTTTTTTTCTTTTTGATCCGATTTTCTTTGTGCAGCATAATTGTGGCAATATGTATAGAATTGCACATGTTTAACATATATTGGATTATTTGCCATCTAGGGGAGGAAGTGGGGTGAAGGGAGGGAGAAAAAAAATTTTGGAACACAAGATTTTGCAAGGGTGCTGAAAGGCATCTATGAATGTTTTTTGAAAATAAAAAGCTTCATTAGAAAAAGGGCAGCTCAAAAGAAAGATTGGCAGAGTTAAAGTAAAAATAGGAATCATGTTATACAAATGAGGTGCAGAGGAAGAATAGATACAGAGGCACAGAGAAGATATGAGAGACCAAGAAATAACAAAACAGATTATAAAGAATGAGAAACTGGAACAGAATGTGAAACATAAGAAAAATGACAGATCTGGAGAAGAAATCGAGAAGAAAAAAAATTTAAGAATAATTGGAGTGCCAGAAAGTTGTGACCAAAAAGAGAACCTTAACAATGATGCAGAAAATTATCTTGTCCTGGAATGATAGAACATGAAAGGGAAATAGAAATAGAAAAAATATCCTCTGATCAACACCTCAAAGAGATCCTTTGTGAAAAACATATAGGAAAATTATTGCCAAATATCAAAACCCCCAAATCAAAGAGAAAATTTTGCAAGAAACAAGAAAAAAAAAAAAAAAAAAACAATTCAAATATGCTGGAGCTACAATTAGAATTGTACAAGACTTAGCAGCAGCCATAATAAAGGATCACAGGTCCTGGAAGTATATCTTCCAACAATCGAAAGAACTAGGCCTACAGTCAAAAATAACTTACCTACAAAACTATCTGTAATTTTTAATGAGAAAAAATGGACTTTCAACAAACTTGCATATTTTAAGGATTTTCTATCAACCAAACCAAAACTTAACAAAAAATTTAACATATAAGAGCCAATACCAAAGATCAACTTTAAGAAACTCAACATGGACAAACTGTTTATGTTATTTTTACATAAGAAATGTACATTATATATTTAAGATTCACATCAACAATAGGGTAGCTTAAAAAATAAAATAGTGGAATAGTTAAAAATAATAATCATGTTATATAAATGAGATGCAGAGGAAGAATAGACACATAGGCATTAGAAGGGGAAGGAGGGCTCGTAGTTCCAAAAACTTACTCACATTGGGAATGGGTTGAATAAGCAATACTATACATATACCATGAAGGATGTAGCACTCTCCAAAATCTATAAAGAAATAAGGGGGACGGAATGGGCAGATGAGGAAGCAAAGGGTGAAGGAAGAAGACAAGGGAGGGATCCTTGGGTGGGGAGAGGTTAAATAATAGCAAGACAAGTTATGGAGCACAGATTAATTAAAGAGTCAGTAGGGATAGGAAAGATGTGTGTATATGCATGTATACATACATCTATATATGTATACATAAATATATCTTTTCTTAACTGCAGTTTGCTTGGTGGGAAGAGGGGGAATGAAAGGGAGTAAAAAGAACAAAGTAAACAAGGTATGCAGAAGAGAATCAAAAAACAATTTACAAGGAAGTAAATAAAAATTAGACATTCATGAATGTAATTTCTTATACTTAAATACTTTCTTGATCCGATAAGCTGTTGTTAAATATTTTGAATCCTTCCTGATGTTCTGCTAGGCACACGAAAATGTTCTCTATTGTTTTGCTTTATTTTGTTTTGTATTCTTTTCTTTCTTTTTTTTCTTACTCTTGTTTTTTTCAAATAAAATAATTTTTTAAAAGGTGGCATTCTCAAGATACATATAGGCATACCTCAGAGATATTGCAGATTCAATTCTAAACCACTACAATAAAGTAATGACATGAATTTTTTGGTTTCCCAATGCATATAAAAGTTGTTTTCACTATAGTATAATCTATTAAGTGTGTAATAGTTTTATGTCTTAAAAAAAAGTGCATACCTTAATTAAAAAAAAACTTCATGTTTAAAAAATGCTAAACACTACCTGAGCTTCAGCAAGTTATAATCATTTTGCTGGAGGACGGGGTAGAGAGGAAGGGAAGGGTAAGGTGTCTTACCTCAATGTTGATGGCCAATTACTGATCAGGGTGGTAGCTGCAGAAGGTTGGGATGGCTGTGGCAACATTTTAAAGCCAACAATAAAGTTTGACACAGAGACCCACTCTTTTTTTTATATGAACCCTTGGAGGTTATTGTAGGATTATTAATTGGTCTAATTTCAATGTTGTTGCATCTCAGGGAATAAGGAGGGTCAAGAAAAGAGAAAAAGGAGGGGAATAGCCAATCAGAAGATCAGTGAGAACACACAAAACATTTGTCAAATAAATTTGGGTCTTATATGGGCTCTCTATTCTCACCTATCACTCATTCAAAATCTTCAAGATCCAAGAAATTCCATCTCCTTTCTGGAAATTTCCTCAACTAAAAGATGGAGGAGAGCAAAAAGAGTAAGGAACCAAAAAAAAAAAAAAAAAAAGTGTTTTTTTTTATTTAGTTTCTAAATTTAAAAAAAAAAAAGTGAAATATTCCTTCAATATTTTTCCAAAATTGGTACTGTGGGCTATCTCAAAGGAGTTCAATAGAAAAAGCCCATTGCTAAACAAAAACAAACAAAAAAATCTGTTACAGGACATTCTTAGCTCAAAGATTCTACTGTTACTTATACATCAAAAATAGAAAAATTGTACATACTGTAAAATATTTATGACAGCAGTTCTAGAAAAAAATTTAGGAAAAAAGTCAGTGTCTATCAATTGGGAATAGCTAAACAAATCATGAAGAATTCAGAGAAACATGGGAAGACTAGTATGAAGTAGTAACACAGAGTAAACAGAACTAAAAAAAAAATTAAAACAAAAACAAACCCCAATAACCATAAACTAAGACTAACAATATAACTGGAAGAAATAAAAATTAAACACTTATTATACTAACCAAGCTTGGACAAAGAAGAACTGAGAAAACATACTTCCATCCTTTTTTTCCCCATTGTAAATGTGGAGAACTCTGAGTGTGGAATAATACTGTATGTACTATCAAGCACAGTCAATGTTTTCTTTAGTCTTGCTATTCCTCCTTCACACCCTTGTCCTCCCCCTGTCCCTTCCCTCTTTCTGTATGATGCTTTGTTACAGGAGACCTCTTGCTGGATAGGTAATGGAGATGATTTAAGAAATAGATGTGATACAAAGGAATCAATTTTTTTTTTAAAAAAAGTAACTAAACATAATAGTTTTTTATCCTTACTACCAAAAATTAGCATTCAGATAATATAAAATGTAATTTAAAAGTGGCAAATATTTTGAAGCGTTTTATAAAGAAATAAAGCAACAAGTACTAGTTATAACACAAGCTGAAGTACTGACTTCGCACAAACATTTGATACACTGTAAAAAGGGTATATGAAAGTATTCATTTATAAAAACTATGCACTAATTTTATAAATCAAACCCATGAATGAATGTGGAAAATTTATGTTGTCATTTTGCTAGAAAATAGCAAAAATCTATCCGGAATAACAAGGTGTTTTTTTGTTTTTTGTTTTGGTTTAATGAATTAAAATTTAAGTCCCAGAATAGAAACAACCAATGTTCCTGAGAAATACAAGAATACTTATAGAAATTAAGTATAGTAAGAAACTAAACAATTTAGCAAAGTAACTTGTACAAAGT
The DNA here is from genome assembly GCF_902635505.1 of Sarcophilus harrisii. NCBI lineage: Eukaryota > Metazoa > Chordata > Mammalia > Dasyuromorphia > Dasyuridae > Sarcophilus > Sarcophilus harrisii. The sequence goes on along the minus strand of NC_045429.1, from coordinate 415,940,327 downwards.
AGACGTTAATGTTTGTTGCATAAATCTTACTAAAAGAAAATCTTCTGGAAAGTTAAAAGAACCTAACAGTGTTTGTTTTCTACAATTAAGAAAAAAAATGAATTACAGAAAGAAGCAGAAAATTAAGATAAGGCTACTTGCTGATTTAAATTTGCATCTTTCCAAGTATCTACCAAAATACTCTGTAAGATGATCATTCTTAATTATAAAATTTTAAGAAATCATTCTCTTGTCAACAATGATTTGCTGAATGGCCATTTAAAGCAAAGGCTTGGGGCAGAATGGAGGATATCAGTTAAAAACCCAATGAAAATAATTATAATGAATGAAATGCATATGTAGCTGAGGCTGCATGATACCAAGGGACAGCAACATGTTCCAGACAAATCAAACCAAGAACTTCTAGCATCACCTTGACCACTATCTCCCCTCAGACTTTGATGAAGACAATTTCTGACCTTGTCTGACGCCAAGAGCATTAGAAATAAATAGTACTGTTTCCCAACCCAGTGCCTTAGCCATTATGCTGGGAAGAATCCTTATGAAGATCCAGTCTGGCCACTACTCCAGCAGGTACAGTAGCTCAGCTACTGATGACCCAAAAAAGAAAGTTCTCGCTACCAAATTCCTTAGCACTGTCAAATGGTTCAACATCAGAAACTGATAGATTTTATTAGTGGAAAATATACTAAAGAGGAGACATTTCATCTGCTTTACTTCAGTACTCTAAGGACCATTCACTTTGTATTCAACTTGTAACTAAAACCTTCCATAGATATTGTATCTCCTCCTCTCTCCCCCACTTCCCATTAGAATGTGAGAGCTCCTTGAGAGCTGGGTCTGGCTTACTTTTTTATATATATTCTGAGAATTTAGCACAGTGCTTTGCACAAAGTGCTTAATAAATGATTTATTCATTATTTATTCATCTACCCTTCTTTGGAAACATGAAATACTAAAAGATAACTAGAAGTATTAGCACTGTAAGAAAAATTCTTTTAAAAATAGTTATGAATGATTTTTGACTATAAAAAAATTCTTACACTGAACAGTAAGACTCTGATTCAAATCTAAACTGAAGGAATAAACTAGAGAGATAATAAAAAGAAACTACAATTAGAACTGTCTTGGGCAAATCCATTCTTTTAGAAAAAAAATAAAGTTTATTTTTGTTATCAGAATTTTGAAAGCAGGAATGGCTCAAATTTAAGTGATATCATATATTCCTTAGCATCCATGAGCTATACAAGCAATTCTAGTACCTAATAATCTACAAATTAAAATTACTAAGCCATTAAAGAAGAAGGTAAGTTTATTAAAAGAAATATACACACTTAAAAATTAATCAAATATTTTCCCTTGAAGATTCTTAATCTAACATTGCTTTTTTCTAGATGAGAGTCAATCCATAAATTCTAACAAAAATTGTATGTCTTTCCCACCTTCATTATTCCCTTGCTCAAACATCCCAACTATCTAAACAAAATCCATCTAAATGCCATAAACTGCCTACCAAAATACAAAAGTTAAACAAACAAATTTTTAAAAACTCTCAGAAAATGCTATATGGGGGGAGGAACTATCAAATTTTTGTCTTGTCAATGTACAAATTTAATTTCAACTAGATCTTGTACTATACGAATTAAATGAAAGTATAATCCCATACTTGAGACATCCAAATTGTAGTGGAACTTTGTAAAGATGAATGTTCTGTACTTATGTTCCACTGAATTATCATGCACACACTGAATTTGGCTATTAGATCTCAATTAGCTGAGTTCAGTGTATGCATGGTAATCCAGTGTCGGACACAAAACATCCCCTAAAATTAAGTCTACATAATTTACCATCACTGACTAAATGAAGACCTCACATTTACACTGCCTGTCACAAGCTTTGCTCTTTAAAGCAAAATCATCAGGGGAAGAAAAATTGTTCACTAGTCTACACTAAAGTAAAAGAACAAATCTTGGTTTTACCATGAAAGGCAGACATTTGGCCCCTTTTACTTGGGTACAATAACAAATTCAAGGAAAAAAGGGGCATCTTTTTTCTCCTGGTATATAAGCTATGTTTGACTGAAGAACAACTTGAGAGAACAAGCAAAACCAAAGATGTTACTGAAATAGTCAAAATGATACATTGCTAAATATTGAACAAAAGCTAAATAATAATATATAAAATACATATTTTAGTCACCTGGGAAAAATCTAACAGAAATAATTATTTTTAAAAACAAAAAGTGTCAGCTTCAGCAACTTAAAAAATGAATGGAAAATAAACAGATAAGACAAAAATAAATTTATAGGCGACTCTGGAATGAAATAAATAGGGAAAGAAAGAGCTTTGGGCAAGAAATCTTCAGAGGTCACTTTGGCTTAGCCCCAAACTCCTGTGAACATTCACCTGAAAAAAAGAGAACCCCAGGTACATGCTATAGCAAATTCATTTTTTCATTAATACTGACTAAAGTATCTCTGAGGATAATCATTGCTACCATTTCAAGTTCTCCCACCCCACCACCACAAAAAGCTGAATGCTTCCACTGTATATTTTTGTATTTAATAAAAGAATTGCTGATAGATACATAGCACTCTGCTTTGTCTAAGTATACTTTACAATACCTTTAAAAATGATTTTTTTCTTCATTAAGTCTTGGGTAAAAAGGAAAACCAAAATAAAAATGGCAATTCCCTTTTAAAAGATTAATCGCTTACATCATTTAAGCTCTTCAAAATGAATCACAGGGGACAGAAACTGAATTCACTGGCACAGGAGAATTTCAGATGAGGGAACTCCCTTTAACAATGAGGATCCCCACCCTCTACCCCCCACTCCCTTTCCACAGCTTAGAGAGCTAAGCAGAGTTAGAGAGTTGAGATTTCAATGGTTTGGCCAGACACAGCTAATAGGTTGCAGAGAGAGCAGATGGGTTAAACCCAGGTCTTTCTGACTTTATTTACCACATTTTCTGCTACAATAAATGCAAATATTGTAAATATTACCATTAACTTTCAATTAAGATACTATGCAAAGTACTAAAAGATACCACACCAATGCACACCAGTTTTGCAAATAAACACTATGAATTCTTAATTTCTCATTCTTTTAAAGTTGTTCATTCAGAACAAAAAGTCTGATTTATTATGCAATGTGTAACAGTTAAAGCAGAACCATTTAAAAACTATGGGCTACATAAGTAATGCAGTGGATCCAGCACTGGTACTTTAGTCCAGAAGACCTGCGTTCAAATTTAAACTCAAATACTAAGTAGCTGCACGACCCTGGGCACATCACTTAACTCTGTTTGCCTGTTTATCTGTAAGATGAACTAGAGAAAGAAATGGCAAACCACTACAATATCTCTGCCAAGAAAAACCCAAAAATAGAGTCAGACATATAACCAAAGAAAATTTTAAAAATAAATGCTAAAATGACTAACACATTAAAATAAAGAATATTAATGTTTCAAACAGCTAATAAAGTCACAATTTGCCTAAAAAATAGTAACAATACTTTTGCAAGATTCCTTGGGCACATATATTTAAATTCATGAAAGATATCCATATACTCTCACATTCCACTGGTCTCTAAATGATTACAGGATGAACAGCCATCATAAAGGGTGTTTTATCCAATCTCATTTAAAGACTTTAGAAGGAAACAGAACTCAAAAGAAAAGATAAACAAAAGGAAACCAGGAGCAGGTAAGTGCCAAGGTGTATAGAGGTCAACCTGAGTTCAAATCCAGCCAAACTCAGACAATTACTAGCTGTGTGATCCTGGATAAATCATTTAATCCAGAATGTTTAAAAAATAAATAAATAAAAAGATAGTGATAAAAATGGAAAGTTAATTTGACAAAAATCGACATTTTTTTGTCAGATTTTGGACAAAAATGGACATAAAGTGACTGACTGAAGGTTAGTACAGAACTCTGAAGCTACAAGTAGGCAATGTTATTATTTGTATTTAATATCAACTGGATTATTTACTAGTACTTTATGCAATTCAATATATTCTAAAGCAAAATATGTTTAACACTGCCGACTAATGTTGTTCAGTTGAGTCTGACTCTTTCTGACCCAATTTGGAATTTTCTTGAAAAAATGACTAGAGTGGTTTGTCATTTCCTTCTCCAGCCAGGAAACTGAGGCAAAGAGGATTGAGTGATTTGCCCAGAATCACACAATTAGTAAGTATCTGAGGTACATTTGCACTCCAATACCTGTCCTCTATCCACCCTATCCACTGAGCCACCTAGCAATAACTCACAGGTGAGAATCACGAACCTTGGAGTCATTAGCACCAATCACCAAGCAATTGAGAACACCAGCAAAGCCTATGTTCTTTCTTAAATTCACTTAAAAAAAAAAAAAAAAAAAAAAAAAAAAAAAAAAAAAAGCTAGAAATGAGTTTAGAACACAAAAGAGTCTAGTGTTAACCAGAGAGGGCTTTCTATTTGCTACAAAAGAAGAAAAAGGAAAATTGGGGGGAGGAATCTTGCTTCTTTACCAATCTTCAGCTCTTAAAACATTTTCAATTTTAAGATTTTTAAAGTAAAATTTACACCTGCCATTCTCATCAATAGCTAAGAACAACAACAAAGACTTTTGGATTTATGAAGTACTTTTTATGTTATCACCTGATTTTTCACAATAGACCTGTGGGGAAGGTACTACTGGTATCATAATCCTGGTTTTATAGATGAGAAAACAGAGGTTTAAAGAGATTAAGAGACTTGCCCGTAATCACACAGCATGAACCCAGATATCTCCTGACTATGAGTACAGCCCTCCTTCTACTACAAGCTCTGCATAGTAACATTAATCCTGTCAAATCAGTCCCTTAATTATGAGAGATCAGGCCAAGGGAACAGCATTCTAGTATGATGTTCTGTATATTACCTAAGCTCAGATGTGCTTGACTGACAATTTGAATTACAACCATAACTATACCTTTTTATCTTTTAAAAGGTTTATGAGTCAAGGAAGGAAACTGCTATATTAATGCCCCCAAAGCAGTGAAGTAAAAACTATGTTTTAAACTGCATTTAGTTACAAAAAGTTTATACCAAACAAAGCAAAAAGCTTTAGTCTGAAACAAAGCCAAAAATCTAGAATAAAATGAATCTGATCTATTCCCTGCTGAGAAAAGAGATTCAGAATCAATGTAACAAGACTGTGGAAGAACATATTTTTCCAAATACAAGTTTAAGTTACACCAGTAACCAGTATTTAGTTCAGGATCTGCCAAACAGATCAAGTTGATCTTGGGAGGAGATGGTGAAGGGGGAGGAAATATCATCTTCTCTCAGATTTAGATTCTGAGTTAAAGAGATAGGCTGCTGGCTAGTACAGGCCACAAATAGCCCATTACACTCTGATGCTTGGCACATTCAATACAGTGTGTGTATATGTATATATATATATATATGGGTCTGACTTTGTAGCAACTTGTAGCCACAATTCAAACCCACAAACATCTCAGAATAATAAATATAAAGACCGATACATATTTTCTTAATGATAAAATTAACAAATGTTTTATCAAGAATTAACTATATAATGAGTACATATCGAAGATTGCATTATATGCAATGTGATCAGTGCTTTGATACAGCCAAATATACTAGGAAAGCAATCTGCTTTGCAGCAGATTTTATAGTGTAAAACATACAAGAGGACAACTAAACAGGGGCCTCTTCTTTGCTGACCTTCTAAATGGCAAAAATAGGGGAACTGACTCATTTATAAAAGATTTCATTCGGCAAGATGTGGAAAAAAAAGGTCTCTATCCAAAACCTAAGCGCATTATTCAAAAGCTCCCTGCAGAACACAACTGACACGATATAATATAAACTCTGCAAGACATTTACAGATGGAACACTATACTTCAGAGATTGGTATGGTTAGATTGTCAGCTTCAAGATGCTAAGATGTTGCTAGAGAGCAGGAGACAGGGATCCTGATGGGATATAACCCTGAAGTGGTTAGGCAAGATCATGTAAACTAGGTGGTGCTTTCAGCTTTTTCTTGGCATCATGAGTCTAAATGGGAAGAACCTTGTTGTTCCCACCCGCCCCCCCCATACCATGACTATTTCAAAGAAAATGTCAAGATTAGGGGAGAAACCAGAAGCACTAAATGCAAAGCAACTACCCAGCCCGGACTCTCCCTCCGGAAAATTCTGAACGGAGCAAGGATTTGGGGAAGCCCGCTTTTGCCCCCGGCTTGGTGGCTGCCTGGGCTGGTCACCTATCGGCCACGGCGTTTGTGTTTGCCAAATGGGCACGCACCCCCCTTTCCAACAGTCGGTACGAACACTCCGGGGAGGAGGAAGACGGGCAGCGGAGCTGTCCCGAAGGCACGGGAGGAGTCCCTCGGGACAGAGGGGAGGACGCACAGGTGAGGTACCTGGTTTCACGGTCTTGAGGCGGATGGGCTCTCGGAAGTGGCGGATGACGGCCAACGTGTCCCGGTTGGTGAGCCCGCTGACGGGCGTCCCGTTCACCTCCAGCAGCACGTCGCCCGGACTGGGAGCCTTGCCCGAGACCACGCAGCAGGTGCCCCCGCCGGGCTCCTCGCGGAGCCGGCCCAGGTAGGGGAACTCGCCGCGCTCCGCGCCTCCTCGGATCTCGGCGCTGAAGTCCCCTGGGGGCCCGGCCCAGGACAGGGCGCACTCCTGCACCTTGCTCAGCCAATGCTTCTTCTTCTTCAGCGTCTTCGACATCCCGAACCCCGCTGGACCATGGGGGGCGCGGCGACGAGCCCGGTCCCCTCAGCCCGGGAGCCCCTCCAAGCCCGGGCCGCCCGGGCCCCGACGGGGCGCACAGCGCGGCGCGGCAGCTGCGCGGCGCCGAGAGGGGGGAGGGGGGCCCCGGCTCCCGCAAGCCCCCTCGGGGGGCCCCCTCGCACGCGCGCGCGCACCCTCGCGTACACACTCACACACACCCCTCGGGGGCGCAGCGGGGCGGACCCGGCTCGGGAGCTGCCAGCCCGGACCGAGGGGAAAGAACGGAGGAGGAGGGCGCCGTCCCTGGGCGGATCCTGAGGAGATCGCGGCCGGAGGGCGTCTCCGCGGTCCGCTAGTGCCCGGACTCCGCGCCGGAGCGGCGGGAAAGGGGGGCGGGGGGAGGGGGAGGCGCAGGGCGGGGGCGATAGAGGGAGCAGGAGGGAGAGAGGGAGGGAAGAAGACGCCGAGCGCGCGCCCCGTGCGCGCGCCCGCTTCTCGCTCGCTCCCGCGACGGAGCCCGAGCCTCTCGCTCCACGCCCGCCCGCCGGCCGGAGCTGCCCTGAGCCGGCAGCCTTCCACCTCGCCTCAGCCTCCGCCTACAGCAGCAGCAGCAGCAGCACCTCTTCTGCCTACCCCCCTCCCCCCAGCCCTTTCTGGCCCCTCTACGAGAACCCCGCCCCCTCCCGGCGCGCGGCGCCCGGCGCGCTGCCGTCACAGACCGGGCGCTTGGGAACTAGCCCGGCCAGTCGACATTTGCGCCGGGGATTGGCCCCGGGCGCATAGGTGGGTGGAACCCCGGTGAGGCATCGGACAACCGATTGGTCATTGGGGACGGAGGAGGCGGGCTCGAGAATGAGTGAAGTTCAGGGTGGGAAAAGAGAAGTTTGGAAGTGGCAGAACCGGGGGAAAGAGAGAGAGATGGAGCCTAGTCAGAGACGGGCTTCTGGGAGAGAAAAGGAGCGAGAGCCTCCTGGGAGAAGAGGGTGTAGCCCCTGCGGTCGCTGGGTGCGTTTGGGTGGGGGTCCAGGGGGGGCGCATGCCGGGTGCGGGCCGAAGTGCGAAGAGAGACCGGGGCCGGGAGGTGTGCGGGGCCGGGGGCGGTCGGAAGGGGCCGCGCAGGAAGCCTGGAGAGCTAGTGTCCGAGTTAGGCTGAGATCCAGTCAGACTTCCATACCCCTGAGTGATGCTGCACCAGTCCCTTAACCTTGCCCCGCCTCCAAATCACAGCCCGGCTAAGTACCTCGTTTCTGATAAGCTTCTTCCTACCTCCCCCAAATCTATTGTGCTTTGTTTTTCCACTACTAAGGGACGCGGCATACCCTAAAGCCTTGAAACAAAGGCAGGTTGACTCTTATTACTTAATAATGAATGACTATCTGACCTTAATTCAAATCTGCTTCCACTCTGCCCAGAAACTACCATCTTCTCGCCTTATTACCATATTTACTTATAACTTATAACTTGCTTGTATAACTTGATCAAATTTACTTATATACCTGCCTAACTTTATGTGCCTAAATCATCCCTGATGATATGCTGCAACCTACTTGCATCCAACATGTGTCTTGTTTCTCCAAAGATTCGATTTCCCTCAATTTTGATTCTTGGGAGAAGGTATTGTTCCAAGATTTGTTATGATACTGAATTATCCAGAATTATCCTTAAAAACAAAGAAACAGGGTTTTTGTTGTTGTTGTTGTTGTTTGTTTGTTTGTTTTCTTTTCCACTGAGGAATAGTTTAGAATCATCAGAAGCCCTATGTAAGGACCCAAGTATAGTCGTGGGTTTTTTCCTCCAATTCAGTTGTGAATCCAACTTGTTCATCTGTGGTGCTTATCTCAGATGTATGTGCTGAAGTATTGAACTCAACAGACTGGCAAGGCAGCTACAGGTACATAGAATTTTTGATCCAGTTAGTTCAAAAGAATGGGGGGAAAGCACAGAGGATATTAATATCCCGAAGAGGCTATCAAAAGAACATGCCTATTTTTTTTTTATCTTTATAAAATTTTTGTGAGAGTGATCAACATATATACTAAAAGGGATCCTCCATGAAAATACGAGGTGAAAACATTTTGGCTTTTCGCAAAGAACTCTCTAAAGCAAAGCACTTCTCAATAGTCACACAGAAAAAGGCACAAAAGATAAGATCTTATACGATTTATTTGCCTTTTATAAAAGAAGAGGAAGAGGAGGAAGCATCTTTTCCCTTAGAACAGGAACTGCTTTAAAGTCTCTCCACCAAGGTGAAAAGAACATGCATATTGTAAGATCATACAAGATTCCTTCCTAAATGCAACTACAAAGTTAAGTTTCCATTCAACACTTCTATTAACTTAACAAGGAATAAAACAAGAGCTATGCTTTGCAAAGGTATTCTTGGCCATCATTGAGGCTATCTTATGCAAGATTCAAATGGATAAGAAGGATGTTTCCTATATTATGAAGCTCTCCAGGAACTTCTGTTTGTGGATTGTGTGTTGATTGCATCATGCAGTGGAACATTGCAGGACTACCTCAGTGAGATTTGTGAATATTTAAAAAAAAAATTACTGTAACAATCCATACTGGAATGTGAACACACTGAAATATAAGGGGTAAGGGGTTGAACCAAATAATAGCTAAGGAATATTCTAAGTAAAAAAAAATTGCAATAAAATGTGAGAGCTTTAATTTCAAAGACTATTTTGTCTTTGTATCTCCGGGACCTAACATAGTGCCTGGCACATAATAAGCCCTCAATAAAATATTTGGGTCTTTGTTGTTCCAATTTAAGTGTGCAGACATGAGCTATCAGTTTGCTAAATGCTGACAGAAATGCCAACATGATACATTTAATAGCTTTTTTATGCTTTTACGTCTAAAAATCTACAGCAATTCAATTTTAAATAGTTTTTATATTTCACTTACCTTAATTTATAACTTGTATATTTAGTATAAAACTTTTATTTTTGTAATTAGCATAAGGCAAACTATGTTTATCATCTTGGTATATATAATTCTCCTGAATCCATGCTTACCATCCCTATATATTTCACCTTCTATAATGTACACGTGGAAAGGTTTTATTCTGTTATTACTAGTGTACCTAAGTTGACTTGATTAGTAATGACAGACTTGGATCCACAGAAATGTTCTCAGGTCTGCAGAATCTTCTGTAGGCTTTCTCAAACTTAGAGACACTGTGCTTCTAATGCATTCCAACATCAGTAATCTTAAAAAAAAAAAAATCAGTATTAATGATCTGAGTTCTATTTTCAAATTTTATTAGCATTTTTATTTGCCTGGGCCTGTGGGATAATTTGTATGCTAATTCTAAAATACGTTGAATTACAAAAGTAATAACATGGAAAGTATTTGTTAAAGAAATACGTACTGCTAAAAACTTGTGATGATATATGTGTTATGTCTGTTATGCAGAAACTTGCATTTATCTGCAAATGATCAAATAAATCTTGTCCAGTTTCATAAAACCATTTAGAACAGACTACATCATAATACATTATGAAAGAGGAAAGTAGAGGAAAAAAGGAATATATTTATATGTATGTATGTGCATACATACATACATATGTATGTATGAGACCTGTATTTCAATAGAGTTGTTGATTCTTCCTCTAAAGACACAAATTTCAACATATCCATGCTCTCTTATCCTGGGTGACTTTTATCAATTACTTTCTGTAACTTCAACAGGAGGTTCCCCCAACATTCTGGGAAGTTTTCCTTTACATCTTTTGACAATGTCAACAAAGTGCTATCCCTTGTTCTCCATACATGCTTGGCCAATCTCCTTTTCAGATCATATATTTCTTTGGTAATATCCTTTACACAGTTTCTCTTGAATAATTCTTCATCGATAAAATGCTACATCCTCTTCTCACCATGCACTTCTTCATTGCCTTTTGATTGATCCTCAACTCTGATTTTTCAAATCCTCTGGTCGGTCATGCAAGACACACACACACATACAGACAGACAGACCTACTCTTCAGTTTATGCTACCAATGGACTATGGGAGATCTTGGCCTTTTTAAGCTGAGTTCTTCAACAGGTCTCATTTTGACTGAGGCCATACTCATTTAGTGATTAAGGATAGGTAGCAATTAAGGCAAAGAATCTTCTCTTTAGCCTATTCCAAAAAATCTAAATACACAAATGAATGAATAAATCTGAGAGGGAAGGCACTCAGGGTTTCTGTCCAAAGCAGAAATGGTTGCTATTTATATTCAATCTGAGTCAATCAAGATAAACTATGAAGAAAGAAGGGAGGGAGGGAGGGAGGAAGGAAGGAAGAAAGGAAAGAAGGAAGGAAGGAAGGAAGAGAGGGAAGGAAGAAGGAAGGAAGGAAGGAAGAGAAGGAAGGAAGGAAGAGAAGGAAGAGAGGGAGGAAGAGAAAGAGAGAGGGGAGGAAGGAAGGGAGGGAGAGAGGAAGAGAAAGAGAGGGATGGAAGAAAGGGAGGGAGGGAGGAAGAGAGAGAGGGGGGAGGAAGGAAGGGAGGGAGGGAGGAAAGGGGGAGAGAAGGAGGAAGGAGAGGGGAAGGGCAGGAGGAAGGAAATGAGGAAGAAGAAAAGCAGGAGAGAGGGAAGAATGGAAAATGCAAACTGCACAATGACCATCTGCAAACAGGAATATCTGGAAGACTTCACCATTTATCTCTATGTAGGTCTCTCATTTGGATTCTAAGAGAAAAGAAAACAATTATATTATAATTCTCTGTTTTATGACTTGCTTGATATTAGTAATCGGAGAATCATCAAAAATCTCTGTTATATCTTCCAAGGAATCATGTTATTTTCACATTTGTTTAGAAGACTCTGGTAAAGGAGAGGCTATATATGGTGACAAAGATAGAAAATCACCTGGTTCCAATTGGGCAGAATAAAAAATATAATTCATGAAAAATACATGAAATGTAGGGTCATTGAAGCTATAACTAGAGGGATCTTAGAGACCAGGTAGTTTAACCTTATTTTTAGGGAAGTGAAACCAAGAAAGAGGAGTGAAGTGGCTTAACTACACAAAGCTAAGATTCCAAATTCAGTCTGGTTTCCATTATACTTTTCTATCTCTCTGACTTTGACAGTTGAGCTTTGGTGACTGGAAGTTTAAAAAGGCAACAGAATTGGGTCTCATTTGGGCAAAGTTTGTTTATTTGACTAAGCTCAATTGCCATAGCCTTATAGAATCATTCCCAAATATTTGTCCTATAAGTTTGGGAGGAAAAGCATAAAGGCCAAGTGACATATTTGAATCATAATTACTGCCTTGTCACATTTCCATAAGACACTCTAGGAACTAAAGAACCTTTTTTTTTTTTTTTAATCAGCAAATATTCAGAACTTTTGCCAAAAAAAAAGTAAATGGCTGTATTTTCAATACTCAGAATTCAACTTTTGCAACTTTTGTGTTTTAGATTGTTTTCGGGATTGTAAAAATTTATAATGGAAAATGAAGAGGCTTTGTCCAAATCATTTCTTTTCAAATTTTCATTGTCTCATTTATAAAAGATTTCTGCTTCTGGTCTTCTCTAGAAATTGAATGTCATAGTTGTTTTGCTATTGGTTTGTTGTTGTTGTTTGTTTGTTTTAAAATCAATGTGATAAGTTTGCAGTTGCTGTGGGTAAATTAACCCAGCATGTTTTGACACATCCAAGATATTTCACAGCACACCAATGGGTCATAAAACAATGGGGGACAGTAGACTCTGGTGCCAGCCCTGTCAAAAATTACTGACTGTCATTTTGACTGGGTCACAGCTTCTCTAAAGCTCAGTTTTCTCATCAAAGAGGTACAGTAATTACCTGCCCTCCTTAATTCAAAAGATGGTTCTGAAGATGACATCACAGTACCGACATGCCTTGAAAAGTCCCAAACTATGTGCCATTAAAATATTATTTATGCTTTGAATGAAAATGGGTGATAAAAGATGCCATATGAAGGTGGATAAAAGGAAATAAAAGATACTGGAAATTATTAGCCTAAAGACAAGAAAACTTCAAGAGGACATGATATCTGGCTTCCAATATTTGAAATGCTATCATGTTGAAGAAGGTCATGACTTTTTCTGTTTAGCTCTAGAGCAATAGTCTCTGAATATTTTTCACTGTATACCTTTATTATTTAAAAAAAAGAGTCCACTTATTTACAAAATATATAAATGTATTACTATACTTATATGATACGTAATTGTAAAACAAAAATAAAAATTAGGAAGAGAAATAAATTCTATTTTTAAAATATGTTAACTTATTAATGTAAAAAGTCTTGCTCTAATGACAATATTATTTATTGTTATAGTGATATTTGGGAGAGAATATTGTAATGGAACACTTTTTAAACCGTTTTTTTTTTTTAAATTCTGCATATATCCTGAGGGATAAGGTAGAATTGTAAATAACCATTATTTGTTAGTACTTAATTGTTTAGCTAATTGAGCAATGCAACTAGCCTAATAGACAGATGATACAACAATCAAGTAACATAATAGTCAGTGAACATAATAGTTTTCCAGCAAAAACCTTGTTTCTGGGAGTGTATTTACTAGGCAGAACAAACAAAAGGCAAAAAAAAAAAAAAAAAAAAAGTGAATTATGTCTGACTTCAAATCAGCAGAAAGCTTTCAGTCTTAAGTTCATTCCTCTTTCCATTATTCTTTTAATGGAAGTTTTTTATGCCTTAATTTCCTATTCATGTTTGGACATTTTAGTTGGGTTGCTTTTGGTTTGGGTTTTTCTTTTTTTGGTAGGAATGAAAGAAACAAGGAGAGCAGTTTGGCTAGGATGATAAAGTAAAGGACTTCAAAGCAAATCAGCAGGTATTTATTAAGTTCCTATTAGGTGCCAGACAATGTGTGGTAAGCCCCAGGGATACAAAGAAAGACAAAAATAAACAGATCCTGCACTTAAGGAGCTCAGTTTGGCAATTAAGAGAGCAGTTTTGGTTGATTGATGACATCAAAAGCCATGTTATAAGGAATTCAAAAGAGAGTGAGAAGAAAGAAAGTAGATACATTGATTATAGATGGCCTTCTCAAGTTTAGCAATGAGAGGAGATAGATCGTTTTTTTTTTCCTAATTTTCTTTTTGAAATTATTTTAGTATTTTATTTTCGCTTAATTATATGTGAAAACAATTTTTAATGTTCACATTAAATGAGTTCAAAATTCCCTCCTCCTTACCTCCCTTGCTAAGAAGACAACCAATTTGATGTAGGTTATACATGTGTAGTCATGCAAAACATTTCTATATTGTTCATGTTATAAAAGAAAACATAGATTAAAATACCCAAGAAAAATAAAATAAAATAAGTATTCCTTGATCTGTATTCAGATTCCATCAGCTCTTTCTCTGGAGATGGATAGCAATTTTTGTCATAAGTTCTTCACAGTTGTTTTGGGTCATTGCATTGCTGAGAATAGCTAGATCATTCATAGTTGATTATCTTAACATTGCTGTTACTGTGTACAACGTTCTTTTGGTTCTATTCATTTCACTTTACATCAATTCATATAAATCTTTCCAAGGTTGAGGATTTTTTTTTTGAGGATAAAGGAAACCTGAATATGTTTATAAACAGTGGGGAAACAATGGATTGACAGGGAAAGATGGAAGACAAATGAGAGAGAAGGATGATGGAGGGGACAATCTGTTAGAGAAGACAAAATGGACTAGGATCACTTGTGAATGCAAAGGTTTTATTTCTCAGCAAAGACAAGTCACATCTTCATGTGAAACAGATGAAGAAAGAGATAATGGTGGAAAGCAACTAAATGGCTTGAGATGAGGAGGGGATGAGGGAGAGTTCTCATCAAATAGCCTCATTTTTTTTTTCATTGAAAAATAAGGGAAGCTTATCATCTGAGAGGATGAAGGTGGGAGAGCAATGGAAAAATATAAGGACCTTTGAAAATGTTTCAAAAAATGTTACACTGAGTGGTTTAGTGAATCAATAAAGGAGGTATGAAAGGATTCTCTCACTGTAGTTAAAAATCCATAGTTAGAAGTTATATAACATAAGTTTGTAATAGACCCAATAAGCACAGTTTCATTATTTTCTACTATGAATAAGAAAGAATGCAGAGGATGATAGTAATTTAGGGCTGAGGTTTGGCAGGGCAAGATCAATGATAGAATAAGGAGTTAAGGTGCTCCAGAAAAGAGGACAGTGTAAAGTTGAACTGATGCACTAAGGGATCAACATATAGGAGGGAGTAGAATGTAGCCTGTGTAAGGTTGATGGCTTGAGAAAGAACTGAGAGGTTTTTTGAAAGTCACAGTGAGGATGAAGAACAGGGTTTAGGCACAAGTAAAAGTTGAATAACAGATTATGATCAATTAAAAGAATTTCAGTCTTCATGAATATGGAAATGCAACATTTATGGATTATGGCAAAATTAAGGATTGGACCATTTCTGTGTAGCTGGGATGAAATAGAGAAATAGGTCATAGGAAATGATTAAGTTGAAAAATATAGAAAATGCTTTCTCTCTTGTCTCTCTCTCTCTCTCTGTCTCTCTGTCTCTGTCTCTTGTCTCTCTCCCTCTCTCCTTCCCTCCCTCCCTCCTCTCTCTTTCTCTCTGTGTGTGTCTTAGTCTCTCTCTTTCTCTCTCTCTCTTTCTCTCTTTCACTCTCTCTCTCATATTTATATGATACACATGGGGACAAATACACACACATAAATGTATATCATTTGCATATGTTTATGTCTGTTAAAGTTCCTTAGTATGAGAGTAGGGATTGAGGAGGTGAGAAAAACAATGAGCTACGCACAGTTATCATTAGGTAACAGTTACTGGAATCTTGACTGGATTATAAATATGTATTGAATAAACCTCAAAGGAGAAGTTACTGAGTGATGGTGATCAAGGAAAAGCCTTGAAGTAGAAGTGGGAAACATAGTATTCCAAGTCCCCAACTATAACCAGTGATTGGTGGGGAGGGATAATGAGTAAAAGTATAACCAGTGTTAGAAAGGGTGGCATAGAAAGGTGTATCATCAAGAGGGTGCCCCATCTCAGTGAGTACAAAAAGATTGGCAGAGCGAAAAAGGAAAAAAAAAGGTTAAGATTCAATCAATCAATCAATCAATAAACAAGAGAAAATATTGTTACTTATGGATCAGTTATTCAAAAAAAATACAGTGGGAGTATATGAGTAGTTTTAGAGTAGCACATTGGAGTGTGCAGTTAAGGGGGATAGGAATAAAGAAACAAAAAGTGAGAAATGAGGAATGGATCTTGAACAATGACATCCAAGGATTTAGACTCAATGGCATGGGGAAGGTTTGGTGGAGTAGGAGAATGAGTTTAGATAAGTTATCATAGTCCTCTGAGGCTTAACCTTGAGGTAGAGTAGTCCCAGGACAACAATCATTGAAGTATAGCTGGAAAGTGAGTGAGGAATGTATGACTGGTAGCAACAAAGCCAACTATGTGGAGTTGTTGGAGGCTAATGAAGGTGTCAGAACGAAGCACACTAGATTGGCTGGTCCAGGAAAAGTAGAATACACTGCTTCTTCTGTGGAATTCATTTTCCTCCTTCCCTGGCAGGTACAAATGAGGCAAATGGTGTGAAGGAGTTGTAGGAGTCTAAAGAGGATGCCTGAAAGAAATATGATAGTAGAGTAAAATACAAAAAGGCTGGAAGGGTAAGTTGCAACCAGACTCTGAAAAGCTTTAAATGTAAAACAGAAGAGTTTATATTTGATAATCCTGAAATCAATAGGGAGTCAGTAGAGCTTAATAAGTAGGACATGTGTTCAGAGCTGAGTTTTAGGGGGAAAAAATTACTTTGGCAAATACATAATGATGAATTAGAGTGGGGAAGGCTTGAGGCAAAGAGAATGAAGAGGCTTCTCCAGCAACGAGATGATGAGAGCCTAACTACAGGATGGTGGCTGTGTGGGCGGAGAGAAGGAGATGGATGTTAAAAATATGGAGAAAGAAACAACAAATTTGGCAACTAGCTGATTATGTAAGGGAAGAGAGTGAAAGTGAAAAGTTGAGAATGATACCAGTGCTGCAAACCTGCATGATTGTCTAATATTCTCTCAACAGAAATATGGACATTTTGATGACAGGTTTTGGGGAAAAGATAGTGTAATGACTTCTGTGATATGCAATCTGTGTTGCAGATTGCAACTCATCCATTCCTTCTCCTACTGTAAGACTGTCATATCCAAATTGCAAAGGAGGAGAAGAGTTTCACCAACCAGTCATTGTTTTCAAATGCAGCCTAAAGGAATGCCATTACTAAGTAATCTTAGGAGCAATAGGTAGGAAGAAAGTTGGAGTCAGGACCAGGAGGAAGGGAAAAAACAATCTTTCCACTGGCACCTGTGCAGCTTCATTTATGGATATACATGTGGAAGTTGTAATTGTCATGAAGTGCTAACACCTAGCTCAGGAGGGACGAATTGGAAGCTTTGCAAAGTGGCTGGAATGGGGAAAACAGAGGAATGTTGAGGGACAATGTGTGAGGGTAGATGTGACTGGAGACAAGTCCCATAATTGGTATTGTGATAAGCTGAGATGCTATTACCTACCTTCCCTTCCTCTAATGAGCTAGTCATATACTCCTGGAAATCTTGCCATGTCCCACCCCAAGTCCTGGCCCCTACTTTCTTTTTTAAATTTAATTTATTTTTCAAGTAACATCTACTTTATCTCCTTTCCAAAACTGCAGAGGTGGAGTTGGGGAGAAAGTTACAGTATGCATAGACAAAACAATTGCTTACATCACCCATGTCCAAAAATTTTGTATCTCATTCTATATTCTAAGTTTATCACCTCTGTGCTACCTTAGTTAATCATTGGCCCTCTAGAATCATAGTTAATCATTTTGTTGATCAGAGTTCTTAAATTCTTCAAAATTATTTGTCTTTACGATGTTGTTATATAAATCGTTCTCCTAGCTCTGCTAACAGAAAAGCACCTGGATAGAAGCATAGGATAAATGTATGTATAATGGGTTATACCTCATTTCAACTAATTTGAGATTGGTAAATTTGGGACTAGTTTATCCTCAGAAACTCCAAACATCTTGATCAGATCTATCAATGTACTCATTGTAAACTAAGTTTAAATAAGCCTTTATATCAGTTTGAAAAGATTACAGTGGTTTTGGCCATTGGATATAAGGTAGATGACAGGAAACATCTTGTGATTGACTGAAAGAATAAGACATACCTCTGAGCCTGTGTACAAAAATAGTATGAGCCCAGGGGTAAGCTCAGTCAAGTGAACCAATCTACTGGTAGAATGGCTCTAGTTCAGAAGCTTCCATTTGGAGTGGGAATCAATCACTCTTGGGGGGGGAATGAAATAAACTCTCTCTTTCTCCCCCTTTCACTTTCTCTCCCTCCCTTGTTCTTCTCTTTCATTCTTCCTTCTTCCTGTAATTTATCACGTTACTGAGAAAAAAAATTCCCCTGAGACAATATTGGACTGGGAAATAGCCCAGAAGGAGGTGTTACATACTGGGGAGAAAATAACAGGCTTCTGACCAAGATTACTACTTGAACAGGGGCAGGCCCGGCAGCTCCCTGATATCTACTTCAACAAAAAACCCTAAAACTCACACTGGAACAGATAATGACCAATAAATCCAATAAGAAACTATGATAAATGAATGTTGTTCACCCTAGAACTGCATTAAAAAGTCAGCTAGAAACTTACGGGCAATAGGAAAGAGGCCACCAGCAAAGCAATACTACAATAAACTAACAAACCATCATCCTCCAGGCACTCCCAAAGACATAGACACAAACCTGAAGTACATATAGCCTACAAAGCTTTCTATCTTGTGGCATCA
Organism: Sarcophilus harrisii; assembly: GCF_902635505.1. NCBI lineage: Eukaryota > Metazoa > Chordata > Mammalia > Dasyuromorphia > Dasyuridae > Sarcophilus > Sarcophilus harrisii. The sequence goes on along the minus strand of NC_045429.1, from coordinate 415,921,778 downwards.
AGAAAAAGGCCCAGGGTGTTTAGAAACTTGTTTATGGGATATTCTATCCACTGCATCATCTAGCTGCCCCTTATTTCTTATACATGGGTGGCATAGTATCTGACAAGAGCAGTGTGTGTGTGTGTGTGTGTGTGTGTGTGTGTGTGTGTGCGCGCGTGTGTTTTGGTGAATTGTGTATGTGGTTTTCAAAAGTAAGGGGTTAAGTTTTGTGCTAAAGGGTAGCCATGTTTATTAAGAGAAAAGGGAGCACAGATCTTTTATTGAAAACTCAAGATCATATGTGTAGCATGCTAAAAATAAGTTGAGAAAATGATTTTTCTTATTCAAATACTAAATCATCATGACTGAGATTATTCCTGATTATTATCTTGTGGCTTCACAACAGAACTGGAATAAAGAAATGGTAGTATAAGAAGATAATTGTATTTGTTGGAAATTAAATTGCTAATTTTCTTAACAGTATCTAATTGCATCTTGTCATTTCACAAGCTGTGTTATTGCAGAAATTCATTAATGTATTTTCCTCTTCATGAGATGCCAGAGTTCTGTTATATAATGTGTATTCCAAAATATTAAATATTCATATTGTCTTTTTAAAAAACCAAAGGACTGAAAAATAGAAGAAAATGTGAAGTATCTGATTTAAAAAAAACCTGACATTGAAAGTAAGTCAAGGAGAAATAATTTCAGAATAATTGGACTCTTTGAAATTCATGATAAAAAAAATTAGACACTATTCTCAAGCAATCTTAAATGAAAACTGCCCATAGATATTGGAACCACAGATCAGAAGTAGAAAAATTCACCCACCACCTTTTGAAAGGAATTCCAAAAAAGAAAAGTCCCAGGAATATCATTGCCAAAATTTAGAGCACCCATGACAAATTTTTTATTTGCAATCATGTAGAAATGGAGTTCAAGAAATGAGAAACTAATCAGAATCATATAAGATCTTTCAGTGTCAACTATAAATGAAAGGAGAGCTTGGAATACAGTATTCCAAAATGCAAAAGATTAAACTTATAACCAAGAATAATTTATCTGGCAAAAATAAGTATAATCGTTCTGGGTGTGGGATGGGGAATAGAAGACTTTCAAGCTTCCAGATGCAAAAAACAAAGTTGCGTGAAATTTTCAAGATGCAAACATAAGAATCAAGAGAAATTTTGAAAGATAAATGTAATAACATATTTAACTGCTTGCCATCTGGGGGAGGGGGTGGAGGGAGAGAGGAGAAAAGTTGGAACAGAAGTGAGTGCAAGGGATAATGTTGTAAAAAATGACCTAGGTATGGGTTCTATCAATAAAAAGTTATTTTGCAATTTGAAGAGACCATGTAATGATGCTGTGCTAAAATTCTAATGGAGGAAAAGAAACAAGTATCTCTTCAGTGTGTCTTCAAAGGTTTAAATTGAATTGAAATTGAGAGATTTAAAATAAAAAAACAAAGAATTTAGGGGGAGATATTTTTAAGATGGCAAAGAACAGGGATTTATAAGAGGAATTTATGAGTTTAGAAAGGTAGTGGGGAGTAGAATCTGATAATCTTCATAATTGGAGTACATCAGAAGAAGAGTATACATATACCAAGGAAGATGGAGGGAGAACAGGAATCAGGTAAACCTCATTTTTAGCTGAACTAAATAAAGGAGGATTGAGCAATAGTTTGGTGTAGAAAATGGAAAAACAAGTAAGGAGGTAACAGAAAGATAAACAACAATAATTAGGTTAAATTAATTGAAATAAAAACAGACTCCTGATTCTGAAAAGAATAAAGGAGGGAAAAAAAGAAATAGAATCCTAGGGGGTGCCCATCAAATAGCAAATGACTGAATACACTGTAGCATATGAGTGTAATAGGATATTATTATACCATGAGATATTATTTTAAAGATTATTACAGAAATCCTTGGAATTAAGAAGTGAGGCAGAGTGAAATGAGCAGAACCCAGAGAACAAATTATATGACATCATTTAAAAAGCAACAACTCTGAAAGTCTTACAAATTCTGATTTTAAAAAATATTCAATAACATCACGATGAAATATATTACCTACATCCCAATAGAGAGGTGATGGATTCAAGGCACAAAAAGTGTCATTTTTAAACACAGTCATTGTGTGAATTTATTTTACTTGACAATACTTATTTGTTTCAAGGATTTTTCCTCTCCCCCTCTCTCTATTTTCAGTTGGTGAAAGGGTTAGGGAGAGAGGAGAAGTTATCACTGGTAACTTAAAAGAAAAAAATGGACATTCAAACTTTTTTAAATGCATAGAAAAGAACAGAAGGAGGTTCAGAAGGAAGTCCAAAGAAGATAGTTTTAAAAGCAATGTGTGAAATTTATTATATACTTTTTAAAAAAAGCAAATGGAATGAAATGGAGAGAGTTACTTATACAATCCCCTTTTTTGCATTCTATTGTGTACACAAAATATTAATTTGTTAGTGCTTAAGTTCAGAAAATTTTTTTTCTAAAAGAGCAAAAGACTTGGAATCAGCAGATATTTGGGTTTGAATCCTACATTTGATAATTTAAGTGTGTTATCATGATAAATTCCTTACCTTTTTTGAGTTTAAATCTTCTTATAGGTAGAAGAATAAAAACATCTATAGAATCTTTCTTATAAGGTCATTGAGAAGATCCAATGAAAAAAGATGTATAAAGCTTTATGCAAATTTTAAAAAGCCAAATACATACCTATCATCATTATTTGTATACAAGAGTAGTAGGAGGTAAGAATGGGAAGTTAGATAGAAGTACAAGGCATGGAAGACCTTAGATACCATACTAAGGAGTTTGACTTTAATTTATGAGGCAAAAGGGAACCATTGAGAGTTTTTCAGTAGAGAAATGGCATAGAGATTGTTCTTTGTGCTTATATTGCCCATGCCTAGCACAATTCCTAGAGCATAACAGACATTTAATAAAAGTTTATTGGTTGATTGAATTGAGGTTTAGAAAGGTTAAATTGAAATGTGGAGAAAATTGGAAAACAACCCTTTGCTTCATGAAGATAGAAAAGATACAAAATCTCATTTTTTATCTTAGTTCCAAAAGTAAAAAAACTAACTAGAATATTAATGTAAATGTTACCTTTATTCATTGATACAACAATGTGAATTTTGACTCTTCCTCAGCTGTTCACTATATACTCTCCATATATATATAGGGTGATAAGAGATGGGAGCAGGTGGTGATGAAGGAGATTTTGACATGGGTAAAATAGGAGCAAAGGAAAACAGAAGGGGTGTCTAGACAGTTGCCTTTTGCATACTAAGTAACCACTTTACAATGTACACAATTTCCTTTTTTTATAAAGAGCTCATTTCCCTGGCAGAAAAACTAAACCATTCCCCTCTTGGAAGAAGAATGTTAAATTATGCCCTTTATTATTTCTGTGATAGCACAGTAGAACAGAGAATGGAGAAAAGGGTAGATACTGGAAACATAGATATCATATTTATAGATCTGAAAAACTACATATAAACGGAAAAGAAGAGAGAATGATAAATTGGGGGTAGGGGAATGACCATAATTAGGTAATAGTCAGAAGGAGAAAATAATAATTAAATCAAACTCGTCAAGTATATATGGGAAAAAAAGTTCTGGAATCTAATACAAAATTTTCTGGGGCAATTTTGCTACATAAAGGGACTAACCCCAGTAACCAAGAGTCATTATGTAAGCATGTAATTTAATGTGATGTTGCTCTGCCATAATTTAGGGTAAATAAATAATCTTTTTAAGGCTTTGAGTATGTGAAATTCTATTGCAACCTATTCTTGATTATTTTTATAAAGACTACTTAAAAAACAAATTGTATTAGTGAGTAAATCACTTTCCTTTCTTCAAATCTATTTTTCCAGTTATATTGTAAGAATCCATTTATGTCCATATTTTAAAATAAATACAAGTATCTCCAACCGTTTTTCTACTCACTTATTTCTTGTTTTTAGTGATCATAGTTTCTTTATGGATTTTAAGGGTACCCTATTGTTTTAATTAATAGCATTCACAGTCAGCCATCTTTATTTATGTAATTCAGATTTTCAAGGTTTTTCTATTTTATGTGCTATGATTTTTTTTAACATTCTAAAATTACAACAAATATTTACATAAGTTTGGGAAAATATTATATTTTTCTACCCAATTTTTAAAGCTTGTGAAACATTCTTAAGATTATTCTGTGACTAAAAACAGAGGATGCAAGGTGGTGGTAAATTTTCTTTTGAGATATTGATTATTTTCCTTCCTGTAAATTATTTAGCTTTCCTTTTTTTATTACCTCACTCTAAATCACCTACACCAAGGCCATATTTCTGTTTGCAAACATAAAGGGGAATTACTGTGTGTGGTACATATGTACCACTTACATTTCATTATAGACACAGAAGCAAGAATCAAAAGTATAGTAGTTATAGATTTAAATGGTTTACTTATTCTATAAAATACTTGTTTCATTTACTCTTCCAAGTCTATGCATTCAGTTCAGCTTCTGTGAAGTGGAAAATATTATCAATTAGAGCAGCAGTAAGTTAAACTCGAGTCAGAATGCTACAATAAATACCCTGTTGTGCTATGATGTATATAGTGACGACCCCCTTCTAAGTCATAGTATTGTTGAAGTCTGTGGTTAATCATGAAACAAAAATTTATAGAACACAAAACATTTATTATAAGGAAGGTCAACAAAATAAGAATTATGAAAAGAGGTATGGTTTAATTTTTAAAATTGCTATGAACTGTGAAAAGAGGAACAAGAGTTATATAATATTTAATTTTACCAAAATTTTATTAAGGATCTACATATGTGTACATATGTACATATATGGATACAAAGACAAAAAGAAATCAGTCTTTTCCCTAAAGAACTTTATTTCAATTGATCGATTGTTCTAGGAGCAGTTGAAATATTTTTGGATCCTAATTCTGTCAGTAAGTGACAGAATATGTGCGTGTATACACACATATATGTAAATGTGTATATATCACATATATGTATAGCAAATGCTATAGCTCCTAGACTCCTGTAAGTCTCAGAGAAAAACCTCATCTTTTACCAGAAATTTTCCCCCTCTTAATTCTAGTGCCTTCTCTCTGTTTATTATTTCCTATTTATTCAGTTCATAATTTTCTTTGTATATATTTGTTCTTTCCCATTAAATTGTAAGCTCATTGAGGGCAGAAATGGGTTTGTAGAGAACTAAAATACAAGAAAAAGAGGAGGATGATAAAAAAAAAAAAGCACCTAAACTACCATCAGTATAACATGAGACCACTACCACCATCTTGACCACCATCTCTCCTCTGACCCTGATGGAGACTGCCCAAAACCATGAATTCAAGAACCTTTGGAATAATAACACTTCTGGCCCAATTCCCACAGCCATCATTCTGGGAAGCAACTCCTGCAGAAATGTAGCCTAACAACTGTTCCTGCAGGTGCTACAGTCAAATCTCTTAAAGACTGAAAAATGAAAGTTCTTATCCACCATAGACCTTGCGATTTTCAAAGGGTCAATATCAGGAACTGGTGATTTTATCAGTGGAAAAATATCAAGAAGAAATAAATGTTAACATCTGTTTTGCCTCTGTACCCCGAGGATCACAACATCTTTCCATCTGTCTAGCAAATGAAACCTTCTCTGGGTGTTGTTTGCCCCATTAGAATTTAAAGCTTCTTGAGAGCAGAAACTGTCTTGTTTTTCTGGGTGTATCCATAGTACTTTGCACAAGCAAGTGCTTAAAAAGTGCTTTATTCATTCATTCATTCAATGAATTCAAGTTACTGGATCAAAGATACTGAAAGATCATGCAAGTTTAATTGCTGTACTACTTTTGGTGGTACTAAAAGCTGAGCTTAGGTGTTGTATTTCTATAGACATAGGTGTAATGTCCTTATCCCTACTTGGACAATATATTCCTCCTTCAACTCCTATTCTTGAGTCTCACCATATTAATGCTATTATTTAGTGCATACACCCAATCTCTACAGCACTGCAGAACTCCAAAGTTCAACAGATTTGCAAGCCTCAACTTCCTTCTTAGCTGGAATTATTGGGATGTACCACCATGTCTTACTAGTCCAGTTTTTGAAAGAGGAAAAAGTTGAGCCATCTCCCCTTCTTATATTTTTGTGTTTTAGGAATCTCATTCAATCCCATGGGTTCAATTATGTAACTGACTCCCTAATCTATACATGTAGCTCTAATCATCTGAAATCTAGTCCCAGATCATTAACTTCTATAAAATAATTCCATCTGGAGGTTACATCAGACCTTTCAAAATTAATATATCCACAATGAAATATTATTTTCTCCTCTAAACCCATCCCTCTATTATACTTCCCTAATTCTGCTGATTCTACCAGAAATCTACATTTGCATCATAAGAATTATCCTTTATTCTTCCCTCCTTTTCTCACTATTCCTCCTTCCCAATTATGTCTATTGACCCACCAAGTTTTATCCAGCTTGCCATTCCCTGCTTTTTCTCTATTCAGCCTCTTGCTACCTTCCTTTAGGTCTTCATCATTTTTCATCTGGATCATTTTACCAGTGTCCTAATTGGTCTCCCTGCCTCTAGTTTCTCACATATTCAATCCATGCTCCAATAAGCAACCAAAATAATCTTTCTAAGAAACAAGTCTGACTGCGTCATTCATAGAATCAAAAAGCTTCAGGGGATGTTCCGTTATCTCGAGAATACAATGCAACTTTTTTTCTAGTTTTGTTTGTTTGTTTATTTTTGTTTTTAAAAAATTTTTATTAAAGCTTTTGATTTGCAAAACATATGCGTGGATAATTTTTCAACATTGACCCTTCTGTCCAAACTTTCTGTTCCAAATTTTCCCTCCTTCTCCCCACCCCATCCCTTAGATGGCAGGTAGTCCAATACATGTTAAAAATGTTACGATATATGTTAAATCCAATATATGTATACATGGTTATACAGTTATCTTGCTGCACAAGAAAAATTGGATCAAGAAAGAAAAAAACTGAGAAAGAAAACAAAATGCAAGCAAACAACATCAGAAAGAGTGATAATGCTATGTTGTGATCTACACTCAGTTCCCACAGTCCTCTCTCTGGGTGTAGATAAGCTCTCTTCATCATTGAACAATTGGAACTGGTTGGAATCATCTCATTGTTGAAGAGAGCCACGTTCATCAGAATTGACCATCACTTGATGATTTTGTTGCTGTCCATAATGATCTCCTGGCTCATTTTACTCAGCATCAGTTCATGTCTCTCTAGACTTCTCTGAAATTATCCTGTTTCTTGCAATATTCCATAACATTCATATACCATAATTTATTCAGCCATTCTCCAATTGATGGGCATCCATTCAGTTTCCAGTTTCTAGCCACTACAAAAAGGGCTGCCACAAATTTGTTTGCACGTGTGTGTCCCTTTCCCTCCTTTAAGATCTCTCTGGGATATAAGCCCAGTAAAAACACTGCTGGGTCAAAGGGTATGCATAGTTTAATAACTTTTTGAACATAGTTCCAAATTGCTCTCCAGAAAGGTTGGATCCATTCACAGTTCCAACAACAATGTATCGCTTCACCTCACTTCCTCCCCTAGATGGCAAGTAATCCAATATATGCAATTCTATACATATTTCCACAATTATCATGCTGCACAAAGAAAATAAGATCAAAAAGGAAAAAAAGGAGAGAAAACAAAGCACAAGCAAACAACAACAACAACAAAAAGAGAAACTAAACCATATTCTGATTCCTGTCTAGCCTTGTTCCCTTTTATTCCCATTTCCATTCTTTGTATTACAACCAAACTGGATTACTACTGTCCAAATTTGACATTCTATATTGTGTCTCTGTGTTTTTGCAGAAATCATCCGGAATGCTTAGAATTCACTCCCTCCTCATCTCCATTAGTCAGAATCCCTGTTTTCCTTAAAGATTATGTGTCACTTCTTCCATGAAAGCTACATTGAACTCCAAGCACTGATGTTCTTTCCTTCTCCAAATTAACTTGCATTATATTTATCTGATATGTATTTCATATCACCCAGGAAGAATCTAAGATCTTTGGGGGCAGAGAATGCTTTGTGCTTTGTCTTTGTATTTTCCAAAGTTAATGTTTAATGCCTCAAATATGGTAGGTGTTTAATAGGTATTTGTCAGATTAAATTCTTCAAGTTATAGGCTAGTAAAATTGACTTCAATAATCAGTAAATTCCTAAAAGACATTATTATGAAAGTAGGGTTGATCAAGGGAATTCCAGTGATAAATTTGATAAGCATTAATCTCTCAATTTTGAGTTAGTCAAGAAGACAGACAACTCTTGATTGATTGTTGCTTCGGGAGACTGCCCCAAGATGATTTTTCAGCTAGAACTCTTGGGAGGATGCTTTCTTGTGAAAAGAGCAGGAGCCACCTTCCTGCTCCCCCCCCCTTTTATTTTATTAAACCAGGTCTGCTCTACCCTTTTCTCCCCTACTTTTCTTTGTTCAGAGGACAAACTAGAGCAGAGCAAAGAAGAGTGTTTGGAAAAAGGGGAAGCTTATACATGCTTGTAGTCTCCTACTCCTGAGTGAGGCAGAAGCATGTGGGATTTATATACATACATATACATATATATATACATACATATATACACACACACACACACACACACACACATCTTTCTACTGTGCTTGACTTGAAACAGAAGTTCCTGGTAGTGTACTCTTCTAGTCCAAAATATATGGCAGCGTCTGGGTCAGCAATCTGGGTTGAGTATAAGAAGTTTCTGCAGAAATACATAGTAAAGATGGACATGTGATTTCATATGTGGTTTAAGAGGGGAAATAATGGGCAATATTCCTGAATACCAACTTTCTATGCAAATTGGAGAAAATTTTTATTTTCTAGGCAAGACTCTTGCCTTCTAAGGGCAGTGAGATTTCTTGAGTTGTACCCATTTTCAGGATTATCCTAATTAGAAGGTTTAAGGATCATGATTTCTAGAAAGAAGAGATCTCCTGGGTAGCATGCCTCTTGGAAAAATAAGAGGATTGTTCATATGGTCCCCGACGCTGGAAAACAATAAAGGACTAAAAAGGATGAGATGGAGTTGCAAAAATCTAAACTTTGCTGCCGGCTTTTACCATGAGTGATTTAGACAATAAAGGCCTGCTGAAAAGCAGATTCACTGGGCATCAGCTTCCCTACCCCATACCAATTTTTTTTCTCTTTTTTCTTTCCTAAGGCAATTGGGGTTAAGTGGCTTGCCCCTCATACCATTTTTTTAAATACCTTCCAGAGGGTATCTAAATCTCCTACAAGTAGGAAGTTACTATGTAGAACTCTGTGGAATATCTGAGGACTTCTCAAAAAAATTAGGGTTACTAGATGCTCCATTGTAAAATTCCATTTTTTCTGAGATATACTTTATTTTTAAATTTTATTTTGTTATAGCTTTTTATTTACAAAACATATGCATGGGTAATTTTTCACCACTGACCCTTGAAAAACCTGTTCCAAATTTTCCCCTCCTTCCCCCCAGCCCCTCTCCCAGATGGCAGGTAGTTCAATAAATGTTAAATGTATTAAAATATATGTTAAATCCAATATATATATATATATATACATATTTATACTGTTATCTTGCTACATAAGAAAAATGGGACCAAGAAGGAAAAAAAAAACCTGAGAAAGAAAACAAAACTGCAAGCAAACAAGTGAAAGAGTGAAAATGCTATGCTGTGGTCCACACGCAGTTCCCACAGTCCTCTCTCTGGGAGTAGATAGCTCTCTTCATTACTGAACAATTAGAACTGGTTTGAATCATGTCATTGTTGAAAAGAGCCACGTCCATCAGAACAGATCATCATATAGTCTTCTTGTTGCCGTGTATAATGATCTCCTGGTTCTGCTCATTTCACTTAGCATTGATTCATATAAGTCTGAGATGTACTTTAAATGCCGTATGTGTTTTCTATATTTCTTTATCAGCTCTTGTGACCCAATTGTAGCTTCATTTTCTATGGAGTAAAATAAAAAGGTCAGCTCAGTCTCTACCAATTATATTTGTTACCTGGAATGTTTGTATGGAAGCTAGTGATCTTATTGCCTCCATTTGTGGAAATCTAGACATGAACATATGTAATTATTTATCAAAAATAAATACTGATAAATTTGATGAGCATTCATCTCTCAATTTTGCTACTTTTTTTTTTTTTTTTTTTTTTTTTTTTTTGCTGGGGGGACCTTGACCATAGGTTACAATCAAAGAGACATTTGGGATCACTCAAGAAAAAAAAAAGAAACAAACAAAACAATGATTATTACTACAAGCCAGGATAAGATTCTTCAAGATGCCTGGTTACCAATTTTCTTTTCCAAAATATCAGCCAGCCCTCCAAGCTTCATGCATGTCAGACTGAACAAGCACTACCATTTTTATTTTCATCTAGTCACAGTATGAATTTGCTCCATAATACAACAAACTTCCACATGGGTCCTTCCAAAGTTGGGGCCATCTTAAAAAGCCTAACATAGGAATCTGTCAGATATTTTGAGATAGATACCACAACTCTCATAAATTATTTATTTATGGGAGTAGTTACCCCCAATTGAAAGTTCCTTCAATTGATACTAATTTTGCATTATTTTTAGTTTTCTCACTATGCTAGACAGTCTCCTCTGAATGTACAACAGTTTCTTGCTATCTTCCTGAAAAAAAACAATTCTCAAATTAAAAACAATACTTCAGATATGATCTAACCAGAGCAGAGGCTGTTGTGACTCTTCTCTCTTTTGTTTTGGATTTTCTACTTGTTTTTGTTTTGTTTTGTTCTTGTTTTTTTGTGTTTGTTTTTTTTAAACCTAAGATCACATTCATTTTTTTGGTAACTATATTATACTGTTGACAAACTTATTATGATTTTATAGTCTACTAAAAACTCTCAAGTCTTTTCCATAGGAATTATTATATAGTAATAGCTGCATCATGTAATTATATTTTTGAACTCAGATGCAGAAATTACATTTATCTTTATTAAGGTTCATCTTATTGATTTTGTTTATCATTCCACCTTGCTGACACATCTTTGAACTCCACTTCTGATGTCTAGTATGTGAGCTATTCTTTCCAGCTTCCTGCCTTAGGATTCATGAGATCATAGTTTTAGTTCTAAAAGAAACCTAAGAGGTCAGTTAGTTCAAGCCTGTCATTTTAAAGATGGGGAAACTAAGGTCCAGAGAGGTTACGTGATTTTCCAAAGATACATGGGTATTGAATGGCAAAACCAGAACTTAAACCCATATCTTCTGATTTATAATCTTGTATTCTTTCCATAATACTACCTACAAATTTGATAAAGTTGACAACTATTCTTTCATCTATCTGAGACATTATCAACATGTGGTACAGAAGAGAGTCAAGAACACATTCTAGAAGCCTCCTCTAAAGATTTCTCTTTAAATTGATATCAATCTATTAATGTCTACTTCTTAGAGCTAGCCAATTGCAAATCTCATAATTGATATATCATAATATAATAAATATATCATATATTATTACATAATACATATTATCAGTGTTCATTTCTCAAAATTGCTCTTTAAAGTTTATACTTGGTTTCAGAAAATACAATTTTGAGAAATGAAGCGAGACAATACTTAAAAGAAATACAAGTTTTAGTGGACCTCAAAAAATCAATGAGCCAACTTATTGTATTTGGCATATTGACAATGATTGTAATGATGATGATGATATAGAAAACTGTTCTCTGATTTGAACAAACTACATTTCAGTTCTGGTGGCCATGTTTTTTGTTTGTTTGTTTATTTGTTTGTTTCGTTGTTAAGAATCAAGATTTAGTTATATCGACTTAGTATTATCTCCATACACAAACATATTCATTTTTTCTTTTTTTAGTAATAGCTTTTTATTTTCAAAATACATGCAAAAATAGTTTTCAACATTTATCCTTGCAAAACCTCGTGTTCCAAATTTTCCTCCCTCCCTTCCTATCTCCTTCCCCTACACAACAAGCAATCCAACATATGTTAAATATGTACAATTCTTCTATAAATATTTCCAGATTTATCATCCTGCCCAAGAAAAATCATGTCAAAAGGGGGAGGTGGGGAAATGAAAAAGAAAGAAAAAAGCAAACTACAACAAAATACTATGCTTTGATCCACATGAAGTCTCTATAGTTCTCTCTCTAGATGCGGATGGCACTTTCCACTATAAATCTACTGAAATTATTTTGAATCACCTCATTGTTGAAAAGAGCCAAGTCCATCACAGTTGATCATCATATAATCTTGTTGCTGCCATATACAGTGTTACCTTGGTTCTATTCACTTTATTTAGCATCAATTCATGTAAGTCTCTATGAGCCTTTCTAAAATCATCCTGCTGATCATTTCTTAGAGAACAATAATATTCCATAACATTCATATACCATAACTTATTGAGTCATTTCTCAACTCATGGGCATCTACTCAGTTTCCAGTCCCTTGCCGATACAAAAAAAAAAAAAATGCTACAAATATTTTTGCACATATGGGTTATTTTGTCTTTTTTATGATCTCTTTAGGGTACAGACCTACTAGAGACACTGCTGGATCAAAGGATATTCAGTTTGATAGCCTTTGGGCATACTTTCAAACTGCTCTGTAGATCAGTTGGATCAGTTCTCAACTCCACCAACAATGTAGTAGTGTTCCAGTTTTCCTACATCCCCTTTAACATTTATCATTGTCATCCTAGCCAATCTGAGAGGTATGTAGTAGTGCCTTAGAGTTGTCTTAATTTGCATTTCTGTCATCAATAGTGATTTAGAGCTTTTTTTACATAACTAGAAATGGTTTTAATTTCTTCATTTGAAAATTGTCTATTTATAACCTTTGACCATTTATCAATTGGAGAATCACTTGTATTCTTATAAATTTGAGTCAATTCAATTTGTATTTTAAAAAAGAGGCCTTTATCAGAACCCTTGGATTTCCCCCCCCCCCCGGGTTTTCTGCTTCACTTCTAATTTTGGGTGCATTAGTTTTGTTCATACCAAAACTTTTAAAAATTTTTAAAATTTTATTTTATTTGAAAAAACGGAGTAAGAAAAACGGAAAAGGAATACAAAGCAAAATAAGGCAAAACAAAAGAGAGCATTGTCATGTGCTCATCAGAACATCAGGGAGAATTCAAAATATATAACAACAAATTACCAAATCAAGAAAATGTGTGTGTGTGTGTGTGTGTATTAGTAGAAGAAATTATATTCATGAATGTCTATCTTTTTCTTTACTTCTTTGTAAATTGTTCTTTGGTTTTTGCAAGAGAGCTCTACCCTCTTGCAAGTGCCCACAACCAACAACATCCCTACCCCCTCCTTCTGCACTCACTCACTGGGTTCTGGTTCCTTTTTACCCAAGGCCTTGTCTCAGCAGCATAGCTGGATCTGGTATTCCCAAACAGCCTAAATTCACTCACTCCTCCGGTACTTAGACCCCAATTTGACAAACAGTCAGGGAGGTGAAAGTCTCAGTGGTTCATGTTGACTCTCCAGTCACACTCAGCTAACTCTAGACTTCCCACTTGTTTCTGTGGAGTTAGCCAGGAGATGTTTGCACATCACACAGGTTAATCTCTAGCCTGGCGTCTTTCTTCAGATCTTTTACAATTGTATCTGGAGGACTGCCCCAAGTCTCCTTGATTTTTCACCAGCCTATGTTCACCTTGAAGCACAAATTTGTTCTATTTGTGGGGGAAATTGGGAGAACGTGAAATTTATCAGTTTTTTTTGCCATCTTCCCAGAATCCTCCCCCCCAAACTTTTTAATTTAATATAATCAAAATTATTCATTTTACATTTCATAATGTTTTGCAGTTCTTCTTTGACCATAAATTCCTTCCTTCTCCATAGGTCTGAGAGGTAACCTATCCCTTGTTCTTATAATTTGCTTCTAATATCATAGTGGTCATATTTTAAGAAGCATACTCACAAGTTAGAGTGCATTTGGAGAAGGGTAACTAGAATGGATAATTAAAATCATATCTTAGAATCAGTTGAAGAAACTGGGAATGTTTAGCTTTGCAAAAGCAAAGACTTGGTTGTTGATAGAATAGAATGTGATAACTGTCTTCAAGTAAGATGATTGATTTTAGATGGAACCTAAGAGGTCATACAGACCAGCTTCTTCATTTTACAGATGAAGGAACTCAGGAGCACAGAGATTAAATGCCTTGTCCAAGGTCACAGAGCTAGGAAATAACAGAGCAAATGGTTAAACTAGGTCTTCTGATTCAGAACTTAATATGCCTTTTACTATTCTATGCTGCCATGTCATTTTTTTGTTGGTTTATTTGAGAATGGGGATAATAGAAAGAGTAATGGACAGAAGCTTCAGAGAGGCAGATTTGAAAGAAAAAAAATTCCAAAAAATCCAACCCATCCAAAATTATAATTCAGGAGGCAGCTAAGTGGTTCAGTAAATAGAATTCTGAGCCTAGAGTCAGGAAGACCCGAGTTCAAATCTAACCTTAGATACTGACTAGTTGTGTGAACCTGGGCAAATCACTTAATTTCTGTCTTAATCCACTGGGGAAGGAAATGGCAAACCACAGTAACTTTGTCAAGAAAACCTCATGGACAGTTTGGGCATGTTGTAGTTGATAGGATCACAAAAAGTCAAAGGTCATGACTAAATAACCATAAAAAATGGATAATGGGTACTTCATCGGAATTACTCCAAGATTATTCCTAAGAGAATTCTTGTCAATTGCTAAGATTCCTTCTAACTTTGAGACTGCATGATTATATGGTATAGACATAAATATCTATCCATAGACATAGACACAAGTCTATAAATCAATGCATTGGTGTATAGATATATTAATATTGATATATGTATATGTACATAGCAATATATCTAGATATTCTTTATTAATGCAAGCATAATTGTGTTAAATATTTCTTGTTATTATTATTGTGAGTGCATACAATCATTGGTTCCTAAGAAGCTCGAAAATGTTATATGTGTTCAATTCAACAAAATAGTTTATGTTTAAATTTAATTGAAAAAAATATTTTTCAACTTTTTACCACCACCCTGAAAATTTCCCTCTTTTTAGCCTAGCAACTCATACCCCCAAACCAGAAATCAAAACAAGTCTCTGTGTTTCTGTATGTGTCAGTGTGTGTGTGCACTTGATTTCACTGTCCAAAAGTGGTGAAGGGCACAAAGCGAGCAAATAACATAGAGGATGAAAACCTGGTGATTTGGAGCCCATTCACTTGATAAATTCTTGAAATACATTAGGTTAATCTTTTCATTGTAGGTGATATATGGAGAGATTTTCCATAAAGACATTTGGCAAATGAATTCCTGACAAAATGCACTTCCAGACCGGTGTCTTCAGAAATAATTCAGTTCTTTCATATTTTTGAATTAAGTAAAAGATTGATGTTACTTATAGGCATCCATAAGGATAGCTGTCAGCATTTATTTCAGAAAAATCTTTGTCAAGATCAATGCTCGGCAACAAATTGCAAGCCTTTAGACTTTGTTTCATTCTCCATGAGAGTACTCACATTTTTGGTGAATTCAGTTTCATTGCTATTTTGAAAACTTACAAATCTGATTTACTATGCTAATTCTGTCCTGTGCCTCATTGACATAAAATCTATTCAAACTTCATTTATTTTTTATTTTAAATTTACTAGTTTCAACTCTCCAACAAATAAAGCATCTGTGCTTTTCCATAGATAGCCACAGGAAATGAGCAATTCAGAGCCACCAAATCAAATGTAGTGATGTGTGAAGGACTGCAGACTGTTAATGTCTAAGAACCCTAATGGGCACTAGAGAGTTTTATTTTTGTTTGTTGTGGTTATTTTTGTGTTTTCTATCATACAGTGAACCTCAGGAAAAGTTTTAAGATGTTTGAAAACAATCAAAGGTAGGTACAGATCATTTTAAAATAGAAATGAGAGATAATATAGAACTGCCTGCCAACGATAATTGTGTTGCAACAAAATGCATTAATGCAAGCCTCAGGAAAATAGAAACAAAAAATAATTTATAAGACAGCAAACTAAAATGAGAAAAAGCTCTTTCTGAGGAAAATGATTACTTTTAATAGTTACTTGAAAAATTGTTCACTCTCTAGAATAATCAGAGAAAAGAAAATTAAAGTGACTTTGAGATGCTATCTTATACATATCAAATTGGGGGGAAAAGCTGAATTGTTTTTGATGGGGGAATAATATTAGATTGTTGATGAGAGTGCAAATTGCTGCAATATCTGGAAATATATAACATGAGTTATAAAAAAACCTTTGACGGTGATATCAGGGGTACTGTTAAAAAGGTGGGGAGACCTAATAGGAAACAAATTTATACTTTTATTTTTAATGGTGGAAAATTAGAAATCACATCAGTAGAGTCAGTGATTGAGAAATGGATGAAAAAATTGTCATAGGTTCCTATAATAGATAGTTATATGACTATTTGAAAAATGACATATGAAAAATATAAAAAAGTGTAAACTAATACAAAAGTGTTGAAAGCAAAATTAGAACATGCATATTGATGATGACTCTATTTTTAAAAGGATGGCAGCAAAATGTTATAAATACACAGACAGAAAAGAGATGAGAAAATGACACAAAGTAAATAAGTTAAAATTATTTTGTTAAAGTTTATTGTTTTCTCAAAATGTAAAGTGTTTGAAGATGAAGATTTAAGATTTTTATTTCATATGCCATTTGTTTATTTGATTATTTTTATTTACTGAGTTTAGAAGGCACCCTGTTGTAATAGAGAACATTGTTCTTAGAGTCAGAAGGCAAACTTGTGTTCTAGCTCAGATATTTACTGTGGGAAAATTAAGACTCAGCCAAGCTTTAGCATCTTCCTAAGTCTCTTTGCTCAATTGTAAAATGCTGATAATATTTGTATGACATGTTCAAGGGACCTCTGATTCTACTCCCACATGAAAGAGTTTGGGGAGACTGCTTCCAGAAAGGTTGCAATGATAAATAGTGGAAGTGCCTTAAAGAGACTTTGGAATATGAGTAGATGTTTTGTAACTGGTTTTATCCTGCTAACCCCATAAAGGACAGCACTTTTTTTGTTTGGATGCGATTATGGACCTGGAACTTAGTTGCTTAGTTGCATCTCTTCTATCGGTTTTCATTCCTGTTTTGGCTTTTGTTTTTTGCTTAGTTGGAGTACTTCTGGTTTTTTTTTTTTTTCCTTTGCTAGTGGTGTCTGATGAGAGACACGAAAGGGAAGAGGCTTTCCCCTTCTTCCCAAGGCTAACATATGACCTTATAAATAAAGGCCTTATTCCTTTGCCTTAGCAATTTGTCATTTTATTTTAGGTGAAGAAAGTTGAAGACCACAATCTTGTGAGTTTTGAAAGATTAGGAGAGTGAGCTACTGAAGGTCACTTTGGAAACATCTTTGACCTTTCCTTATCTTTTCCCTTATAGACAATGAGTATTCTTTTCTTCTCCATTTGCTATCCCAATTCAGATCTTCATCTCATATGATTCAGAAGTTATTTTAATTAGCCTCCTAAGTGTTCTCCCTACTTCAAGCAGCATTTCCTGCCTGGGAGAAGCTAGATAAACACCAGCACAGGAAAGAATAGTCATATTCTATCAAAAGAAGGTCCAAGTCAGAAAAAAGCAAATTTAAAACAATAGTTCAAAATGCTATCAGCCATTGGCCAAGATGACAGGAAAAGAAAATGATGAATGTGGAGGGGATGTGGGAAAACTTAGAACACTAATACATTGTTGGTGGAATTATGAACAGATCAAGCCATTCTAGAGAGCAATTTGGAACTATGCTCAAAAAAATTATCAAACTGTGCATACCCGTTGATCCAGCAATGTTACTACTGGGCTTATATCCCAAAGAGATCTTAAAAGAGGGAAAGGGACCCACATATGCCAAAATATTTGTGGCAGTCCTTTTTGTAGTGGCAAGAAACTGGAAACTGAATGGATGCCTATCAATTAGAGAATGGCTGAATAAATTGTGGTATATGAATGTTATGAAATATTATTGTTCTATAAGAAATGACCAGCAGGATGATTTCAGAAAGGCCTGGAGAGACTGACATGAACTGACGCTGAGTGAAATGAGCAGAACCAGGAGATCATTATACATGGCAACAAGATTATACGATGATCAACTCTGATGGACGTGGCTCTTTCCAACAATGAGGTAATTGAGGCCAGTTCCAATGATCTTTCGATGAAGAGAGCCATCTCCACCCAGAGAGAGGACAGTGGGAACTGAATGTGGATTACAGTATAATATTCTCACTCTTTTTATTGTTGTTCACTTAGCTTTGTTTTCTTTCCTTTTTGATCTGATTTTCCTTGTGCAGCAAGAGAATTGTATAAATATGTCTACACATATTGGATTTAACATATATTTTAACATGTATAGCATATATTGTATTGCTTGCCATCTAGGGAAGGGGGCCTGGGGAAGGAGGGGAAAATTTGGAGCACAAGACTATGCAAGGGTCAATGTTGAAAAATTATCCATGCAGATGTTTTGAAAATAAAAAGCTTTAATTTAAAAAAAGAATACTATCAGCCTTTCCAAGGTTTTAAAATCCAAAGGGTTGAGAGAGGCAGGAATACCAGTTATAAAAGTGAAGAATCAGGCTTAGGAGTCACTGTTAGATCAGGAGGTAAATTTTATTGTGATAAAGGAACTTGTCCTTTTATCTGATTGGACTCATCAACCTCAGACTTCATGTCATATGGTGGTTGCTTGTATTTCCTGCCCCAGTTCTTACTAGAACTTACCAGTTCTTACATGCTATCCTTGTTCATCTTTACTAGTAATGATGATGATGATTACCTCCATTCCATCTCTTTTCTGATTTGGTATATCATCAGGGCAGCTAATATGGAGGTACTCATGTGGTAGACTCCAGCGACCCACTTCTTGGAGAAGACATCTAAATTAAATAGAATTGGGGTATTTGGATTCGTAAAATTGAAGAACACAATTGGTGGGGACTTGAGCCAATGACAGAGACAACAGACCCCTCCTCCCCAACCTAAAGACTCCAAGATGGGGACCAGAGCATCATTGTTTTACAATCCAATTTTCACACAATTACTAAATTAGTCTTCTTGATGCATGTCTGATGCACGGCACTTAACCTTCAGAGTCTACTAAATGATTATACGATAAAATACAAACTCTTTAACCTAACTTTCAAGGTCTTTCACAATCAGACTCCAATCTGGTTTTCTAGCCTTATCTCAAATTATTTCCGTTCCTATATTTTGCTTTAACCACACAAGACTTCTTGGTCCTGTAGTATCTCATCTCTGTATTCACATAGATCCTACCTGGGACATCTTCCATCTATTATATCAATCTGGAAAAATCATACTTTTCTTTCAAGGGGGAGGCCTAGCTCTGATGTCTTTTCCTGATCTTTACCCTTCAAATATATGTACTCATCTGAAAATGGTGATTCTTTTTTCAAATTTCTCTTTTATCTTTCTAATCTACTTCATGCTATACTTATTTATGTCCTTGTATCTCCACTAAATTGTAAGTTTGTAGAATCCACATTTTGTTATTTCTCATCTCTGCCTTTTAAACCTATTCTAGTACTAGGAACTTAATGTTTGCTGAATAGAATAAAAGCATACACATCACACACATATAGATTTATGTTAAGAACACATTACTACATTGCTATGTTTAGTTGTTTGCTAAAAAGAAGTTCAAATTTTATAATCAGGCATAGAGGATGAGTCATTCAGTTTGAACAATTCAACAATTATTTATTAAACCTATTAGGTATTTATGGGAGGACATGGACAGTAATTACTAGGACTATTAAATGATAAGGTAAATAGAACTCTGGATCTGGAGTCAGCAAGCTCTGAGTTCAAGTCCTGCCTCAGGATCTGAATCCTGTTATATGTTTTATCTGTTTTAAATCACTTCCACAATCTTGGAAATCACTTAATCCTATTTGCCTCAATTTCTTTGATGAATTCAAGAAGGAAATAATAAACCACTCTAGTACTTTTGCCAAGAAAACCCCAAATGGGATCAAGAAGAGTAGGACAAGACGGAAACAACTGAACAACAAAAAAACTGTTCCCTTCTGCTCCTTAGAAATTAATCTGTACTG
Source organism: Sarcophilus harrisii (assembly GCF_902635505.1). Classification (NCBI taxonomy): domain Eukaryota; kingdom Metazoa; phylum Chordata; class Mammalia; order Dasyuromorphia; family Dasyuridae; genus Sarcophilus; species Sarcophilus harrisii. Next base: position 415,901,620 of record NC_045429.1, on the reverse strand, counting down.
CAATCATCCTGTCCACAGTCATAAGAATTAAAGTGCAGGGTCCTATCCTTGAGACCTACAGCCCCATGAGAAATGCAGTCTTTTCTCCTAAGATGCACATATATTACAATTATAATATGAGGTATGATATAACCATGATAAGAGATGTAAAGATTTCTATATTTAGGGGAGGAAGGAACATGAGAAAACCATAAAGAAATGATTGAATATGGTGCCTTTGCTGTTAAAAATCTATAAAATATAAAATAGATCCCCAAAGATCATAGGTTCTAGTAATTATAACAATATATAAAAATGAAGAGTGATACCAGCCATGTTAAAAAGACCAAACCAGTGTTTATTTTAACAAAAAGAATAATAAACAAGGTGCTATATAATACATAGAATATCAAGAATCCAGGAAGAAATGTTATCAATCTGTTATATACTTCTAACATTATGTGTATCTTGGGATTTCATTAGTACCAGAATGATAACTAAGAATTCTTATGCCTGAGGCAAAGTCAACTAAGCCATGGTGGGAGGGAATACTTGGAGGCAGCTTGGAGAACAGTCTGAGTAAAAGTGCAGTCAGCCAGAAGAAGGGTAGCTTCTCCTGTATAGTGTCTGGCTCTTGGCCCTAAGTGGTTTGGGGCAGAGAGCAAGCCCTGGAGAGGGGACTGATCCTCAGGGATAATGGCCCAGAGGCAGTGAAGAAACCTAACATAGGACCGTTAGACAAGGTTCATACTGGAGAATGGTCCCCTCTCCCCAACACACACACACACACACACACACACACACACACACACACATCTGTGCCCTGGAGCAAAGACCCAGTCCCCTCGCATTAGATACAGCACTAATTAGACTAAAGAGAAATATCAATTCCCAAATAAATAAAATGTAACTTGGCATTAATTATAGATTACTAATATATTCACAAGCTTCCTCTAAAAAAATTTTGCATGTGCTTCCTGCTGATATAAGGTTAGCCACATGACATATTATTAAAAGGTTCAGAAAAGCTAGTTGAGTGAATAAAAAGCAGGATGCGAATTGAAAATAAAAACATTAAAAGGTGCCAGAGAATCGGCTGTACTTAAATATAGGGTAACATTATTCGGTTAAGTTGAATGTCTTTTTGGAAATTTAAGTATCACTATATGACAGAGCACTAAGTTTAGACATGACTTTGGAGAAATTCAGCATTGGGGGAATGTGGTTTTTCAGTGTTGTATCACCTCAGGTCATCCTTATTTGAAAGTGAACTTTTAATTTGCATTGTAGGACAGACGGTTTCAGAAGATGATTCTCATGGGCATTTCATTAGACTTTTAAAAGAAAATAACCCTCAGACTTAACAAAGATCTGTGTGAATCTGGAATCACTAAACCCTGGTATCTCAAGTCATTACAATGAACAAGGGTTGATGTCTTTTCCACATAGTATAAACATTCAGAGCTGCTTCCCAGGGTTATAGTTGTTGCTGTGTAAATCTTGGATATGTTCCTTTTCAAGGTGCCATAAATGAAAATGCTAGGCAGGGTTCTTATTGTCACTTTCAATTACTCTCGCAAATAGAACCTTCTTACACTCTAGAGCCAACCTTTTTCTGAATTGGCTTGTATAGCAAAGGTCAAATCCTCTGGACGCCATGCAGCCCGAAGACAAATTATGCTTCCAGGAACATCTGGTTGACAATGTTATTTGGTGAAATAAACCAGAAAATGTTTGAAGAAGACATGTTTCAAAAACAGAAATAGGGAAGCCCTAAGAAAAACCATAGCTTTGGAGATGAAATGTAACATGAATTTTTTTTTTTTTTCTCAGATTCTAGTATGAGTTAGTTCTGCCATACTGTGGCAGTTTTCTTCAGTAAGACTGTTCTGTTATCTGGTGGCACAGAATTCTAAACTATTATTACACTCTGGGGAAAGGTGTGTTTTGTGGAATTGGATATAATGAGGTTGGGGACTATCTACCCTCTGAGAGAATCTCTGAGCATAACCAAGCTAGATCTTGAAAAACAGTAGCTTGATGGAGTTACTCTTCAAACATGAACAGAGGGAGAAGCCTTTTTAAACTTTCAGGAGAATCCTAGACTTGAAGGGGGTGGGGAACAGTGATCAGATTCCTCTACTTGATCTTTGTGTCTTATAGTGTTAGTTAGATTCTATCTATTAAATACTCAGAAGGACCTACCACGAATATTTGTCAGAATGGAAAGTATAATGTAATAATAGAATGCCTTCCTGATCACCGGGGAAAGTATTTGTCCCAAGGGATATACATGACAATGGATGGAGATAAAATTGGGGAGGAGGGGGCCAAGAAGAGCAGGGAGTTAGAGACTAGACTAAGAAAAGGGGGTGGAGATGATTATAGCAAAACACTACAAGGAGAGAAGGGGAAATTGGAAGGAAGAGTAGAGGGAAAAAAAAAGATCAAGGAGGTTTTTAAAATTCTCTCTCATCTCACATCAGGGAAATGAAAGAATCGAGGAATCTATTGATATTTGACAGCTTTACATGAGAAATTAGTGGACTGTGTGCTAAGGAGCCAGGAGGATTGGCAGGAAGATGAAGGAGAAAGGGTTGGGGGAGGGGGAGAGGCAAGTAAATGTTTTTCTACTTTTACATTCCATCTTCATCATAAACATTTTCTACCTCACTTTCTAAATTCCAGACAATCTGCAAAACAATAAATTGAGCCTTGATTTGTAGTGATTGCAGATTTCTGAGATATAAATGTTCACACTGAAAATTTAACAATTCCTTTTCTGAAGCCAGTAAAACTGGATTCAGCACACTTCTGGGGTCAGCCTACTATCACAACCCTTCCCCTTTGTAGCAGCAGAGAGGAAAGGGGATAATAGGAAGCTAGACTGGGAGGGGGAGTGGGTATGACACAATAAAAAGACTTCTCCAGAGTCTACATTATGTTCTCTGGAGTTTTACAAATACCTTTGGAACTAAATGTGGCTTATCTGATTTTGTCATCTATGTCCCGTTACTCCAAGTTCTGAGATTATATAAATTGATTGATTTCATTCTTAGGGGCAAATCTCCAAATCATGGCCTTTTTGATTTAATTTTACCCTACCCAGAGGTTTTTCTAGGGAAATCAAATATAACTTCTCTCTGAGAGGTAGGGCTGTAGAATGGGTAAAGAATTGTCCTTAAAGTCAGGAGCTCAAGGCCATTTTCCAACAGAGACTGGATGTTTGATCTGTGTCACTTAACCTTTTGCTGTCCCAAATAACTCTTTAAGACTATAAATTGCAGAACAGTTGCTAGTCAGCAGTGCTAGAGGGAATTTCCTCACCTGGAGTTCAATATATACAGGAAATCACAACTCAGGTCAAAAAAGAATACTTCTGGCAATTACTTCAGATGTGAGTTAAAGGATCCTTAGCTCCCATTAAGCACTGGAGAAAATTAGAAAGACAGACAGATAGAGGGCAGAGAACACAATAAGTCAGTAAGACCTCAAGCACTTCCTAGTAATATAACAGCTATATGGGCAAATCATTTAACCTTTGTTTCCTCAACTATAAAATTGGGATAATAATAGGATCTTCCTTTCAGAGTTGTGAGGATAAAATGAGATAATATTTATAAAGTACTTAGTACAGTATCTGGCACATAGTAAGTGCTATATATAAATATAAATGACATATATATGTATAATAATTAGATATCACCTATGTCTATATATTCATCTCTCTAATAATTGCTAGGATTTATAATGAAAACTACATATACAGCTATATTCAACATATGTAATATAGAAACATAAATACTATATTTAATATATGTATCATACACAATATAATTATATGTGTTATTATAATTATTTATACTATATGAAATATATTGGTATGTATTACGTTATATATGTAATACATATATACTTGATATAGCATATGTAGCCTATAGCATTTATATTTCTGTATTATATATTATAAACCCTAGCTTTATAGATAGATATTTATAGATATAGATATTTAGACGAATATATAAGAATTTATATGTAAATATATATACATATGTATAAATCTATCTATTAATAATAGAGATTGGGAGAGAGAGACAGAGACAAAGAGATGGGGCAGAAATGTATAGAATCAATTCCCTAATTAGCCACTGAGTAGGAAGAACTGGTGATTCAAGTCATCAAGTATTAATTAAATACTATGTGCCAGGTACTGTGTGTAACATTGGAAGTATAAATAGAAGCAAAAAAGAAAGACAATCTTTGATCTCAAGGAGCATAAATTCTGTCATAGAAGTGAGCTGAAAAACTGTAAGGGTGGATTGGGGTGGATAGGAAGCAGAAGATACTTGGGAAATTAGAGTCAGACGCCCTTGCTTTAGGGGGCTGGGAGAGAGGGTGTTCCTCAAAACAGTGATTATGAGCAGAACTCACCAGTGAGGGGTGGGCATAAGGTCTGAGAGCTCTTCCAGAGTGAAAAGTCAACTAAGGCATGATGGTAAAGTCAGAAGCTGAGAGAAGAGACTCAGTGGATCTTTAGGAAGCAGCCCCCTTTTGCACTCTTCTCTTTCCATAAGCAGATACACAGATCACATCAGGACTATCTGAAACTCTCTTGAGTGCACCCCCAACCCTAGTAATATGACAGATATTTCTACAAGGTGACTATACCAGATTCTCAGCTAGGTGACCTAAGCTATCTTAAGGTTCCTAGCTGCCTTTCCCACTTTGTATTTCTCTCCCTGAGTATAGAAGAACAAAGAATGATCCCAAAATACACATATCTAGTCTTGGAGACAACCTTGTGGAGTTTGAGAGATACTGAGATTCTTGGTCCCTTGGACAAAGCTGGCTGGCAACAAGAAGTTTCTTCTTTGGAGAGGATAGTACTTGACTGGGCTTGCCAGATGATGTGAGCCTGGTGGAAATTGTTTAGACCATGCAGAGCCAAAGTGAGTTGTAAAATGCCTATTCAGCAGCTCCACAAACCACATCATGTCTAATGTTTTAAATATCAACTTCTCAGAAATATAACATTATGTCATTGTTATTGCTTGTTAAATTTTCTGTCAAAGCCACTTATGGGTCTTGAGCATGTTAGGTATTTCCATTGTGTAAAGAAAACAAATAGCTATCCTATACCTGCTTTACATTGTACAGTTTACTTCTTACTTTTCTGTAGAGAAAATAGCTGTTCCATACTTGATCTACATTGTACATTTTACTCCCTACTTTGGGGAGACCCTAGTTATCAGTTGAAATCTTAGTTCTATAGTTTAATTTCCTTGGCATACTGAAGTAGTAGTATAAAGAGTATAGGAGCAGGATTAAAAAAAAAAAAAAAAAGATCCTTGGGGAAAAATAAAATATTAAAATTTTTTTAAAAAGATCCTGACTCATTTTAAGTGATGAGACGCCCCAGGGATTGAATATGGTAGGGAAGAGAGAAAGCATAAAACTGTAGTCCTTTGGACCTAGCAGTATTTCTTATTGACAAAGGAAAAGTAAAAACTGTCCCTGTCCTCAAAAAGCATGTATTCTGAAAGAGACAGAATGCACAGATAGATAGATAGACCAACAAACAGGAAGGCAGGCAATAGATAGTTAGAATATAACTTCTATACAAAGTAAATCAGAAGTATTTTTAGAGGAAAAGGCAGAAACTGCTGGGGAAACTGGGAAATGTCTTTCACAGAAAGTAGCATTTAAAATGAGTCTTGAAGGAAACAAGAGATGCTAAGAGGCAGAAGGTACGAGTGAGTATGTTCTAGACATGGAGGATACCCTACACAAAGGTAATAAAGAAAGAGAAAAAAAGAAAAGAAAGAAAGGGGGGAAAAGGAAAGAAAGAAGAAAGAAAGAAAAACAAAGAAATGAAATGAAGGAAGGAAGAAAGAAAAGAAGGCAGGAAAGAAGAAAGGAAAGAAGGGAGAAAGGAAGGAAGGAAGGAAGAAAGGAAACAAGGAAGGAAGGAAGGAAAGAAGGAAGGAAGAAAGGAAGGAAAGAAGAAATGAAGAAAAGGAAGGAAGGAAGGAAGGAAGGAAGGAAGGAAGGAAGGAAGGAAGGAAGGAAGAGAAGAAGGAAGAGGAAGGAAGGGAGGGAAGGAGGGAAGAAGACCTAGACACATGTCCTCCTCCTACCACTACCCTGAGCCATCCAACTATCAACTACCAATACTGTACTTGCCCTATCATACTCCCTTATCATCCTACTCACACACACAGCTCTATGTGTGAACAGGTTGAACTTTGACTATCTAGAAAGGAATAATGTATAAAGTATTCAAAGAGACTTGACCTTTGACATCATTGCTATAGGGAACTTCAGGATGAAGAAATGCACTCTACTAACACAAGTTCAGCACCTTCTTCCAACTCATTAATCTTGTCAACTTTCCCAGAGTTGTAGAACCAGTTTATGCTAGAAGTGATATTTGAACCTTGGTCTTCCCAGCTTCAAGGCCAATTCTCTTTCCTATATAGTATGCTGTGTCAGCAAAAGGGACCTTTAAATATCAGAGGAGTTTTTATTTGATCCTAGAGGTAAGAGGAAATCATTGGAATTTATTGAGTGCTAAATGTCTCCTTAATTAGATGTTAAGCACACAAGGTTAATTCCTTGTCCAAAAATAGTAGCATAGTGTTTGATAAATCCAAAGATCACAAATCCTAAAGTACTCACCATTTGACAAAAAATGTTGGAAAAATTGGAAACCTGTTTTATAGAAGTTCAGAACGAACTATATATACTAATATATAAACTCTAAACAGAAGCATGACTTAGACATAAAAGTCATATCAGAAAGAAATTAGAGGAACATGGAAGAAAATGCCTTTTACAATTATAGAGAGAGGAAGAGTTTATGACCAAACAAGGCAGCAAGATCACAGAAAAGAAAATGGATAATTCTGATTACATAAAACAAAAAAGGTTATCCCACAAACAGAACAAATATAGTTTATATTCAAATGGAAATATGTAACAAGGGGAAAAATGTTTGGAGCAATTTTTTCTAAGACATAAGAAACTGATCCAAATTTATAACAACAGCCATTCCCCAAAAGATAAATGGTCAAAGGATATAAATAAGTCATTTTCAAAGATATTTAAGCTATCAATAATCATATAAAAATGTTCCAAATCACTAAAATTTGAAAAATTAAAATGAAAATAACAGATTTATCTTACACCCATCAGATTGGCAAGGATGGCCCAAAAAAAGGGGACAGGGAAGAGAAAGAAAGAAAGAAAAAGGGAGGAAGGGAGGGAGCAAGAGAGGAAGGAAGGAAGGAAGGAAGGAAGGAAGGAAAGAAGAAAGGAAGGAAGAAAAGAAGGAAGAGAGGAAGGAAGGGAAGAAACAATAAATATTGGAGGCTATTGTAAAACAGAAGCATCGTGGGTGGAGTTGTGATTTGGTTTATTTATTATGGAAAGCAATTTGAAACTATGCCCCCAAAGTAGATAAACTGTGTACTTCCTTTGATCTAACAAGTACCACTATTAGGCTTATAGAGAGCAAAGAACAAGGAAATGGGTCTATATTTGCAAGAATATTTATGGCAGTTCTTTTTTTTTTTTAAATCAAGAAATATCTATAACTTGGGGAATGGCATATGAATAGTAAGGAATTTTACTGCACTGTAAGAAATGATGAAAGACAAAGTTTCAGAGAAATATCAAAGATGTGTATGAACTGATGCAGAGTGAACTGAACAGAAATAAAGAGCTTATGTAATTACATTGCAACTTGTAAAACTTGAGAACTGATCAATGCAATGATCAACTCTGATTCCAGAGAATCAATGAAGAACTAACCATGCCATATACTTTCTGACAAAGTGATGGATTCAAAACACAAAATGAGATGTAAGTTTTCAGACACAGCCAATGTAAAATTTTGTTTTGCTTGACTGCATATTTGTTCCAAAAGGATTTGTTTTTGTTTTTGTTTTTCAGTTTGGGGTGATAGGGAGGAAGATGGGAGGAAGATCTGGAGCTGGAACAGGACTGTCAACAGAAAAAAAGAGAAATGAAAAAGAGGACCTATTAAAGCATTTTTAAATGCATAATAAAGAATAGAAAGAAATCCAGAAGGAGATATAGACAACAAACAGCACAACTTTGAAAGTTAAAATTTGAATTTGTTGTATACTTTTAAAGAAATACAACCTCTACATGATAAAAATTTGCAGTTTTGTTTCCAGTTCCTTTTTTCTGCTCCACTATGGAGATGTAAACACTTTGTGGAGGCAGGGAGTATAGGTGGATGTTTTGGGATAATAATAATATTAGTGATAGTTCTTTGACGTGGTATTAATTTTCCTTATATTAGGTAAGAGATAATTCTGTGTTGATAAAGAAGATTACAAGTGTTTAGCATCTAGTTAAAACCTCATTTTTAATACCTGAATAAAGATCAAAGATAGACCGATAGAGATGTAGAACTGAAAGATCAGAAAGAAAGGAAAAGCTATATGTAGACTTAAACTCAGTTCCATGTAGGGATGTCTGTGTACCCTTGTATCTCCCAGCAGAGCAGAAACTCTAAAAATAAATAGTAGCAGATAAAGGCAGTGGTGAAAAGTGAGAAGATTCTAGGACAAGCCAGGGAGAACAAGAACAAGAACTGCATTAGTGTCATTAATTAAGTAATGGAAGGGTTCCTGAGCAAATAGAAGAATTCTGGAACTTTTCCTTCTCAATTCTTGTCTCTTTACCTCCTTCTATGGTTTTGTTGAATGTACCACTATCCTTCTAGTCATTCAGGTTCACAACCTACAAGTCATTCTCAATTTCTCACTCTTCCCCACCCATCTTTGTTAGTTGCTAAGTCATATCAATTTTACCTCCACATATCTCTTATCTATCCCTTTTTCCATGCACCCTAGTAAGGGCTCTTATCACCTCTCACCTGGACTAATATAAGAACTTCCTAATTGGTCTCTCTTCCTCTAGTTCTTCCTCTTTTCAATCCATCCTTCATACAACTACTAAAGTGATTTTTCCTAAAGGACAGGTCCACTGACATCACTCCATTACTTAACAAAACAGGTAAACAAACCAAAAATCCTTCCAGTGTCTTTCCTATTATCCTGCCAATCAAGACAATTACATTCTGCTTCCAATTTAACTTTCTATCCTTATTATGTGTCATTCAACTTTGTGATTTCTACAGTTCCACCAAACTGTTCTTCCTTGTCTCACATATAACACTCCATTTCTCATCTCCATGGCTTTGTAAGATTGTTCTTCCTGCCTAAAATACCCTATCTCATTATCTCTGCCTCTTAGAATCCTTTATTCCCTTCAAAAGACAGGTCACCTTCTACAGGAGATTTTTTCCTAATCGCCCCAAGTGCTAATACCTATCTGCCCAAATTACCTCATTGTACACATTTTATATATATTTATATGTATATATGTTGCTTCCCCCAATAGAATATAAGCTTCTTAAGGTCAGGGTTTATTCCACTTTTTCGTTTGTATCCTCATACTCTAGCAAAATGATTGGGAGTAGATGCTTAATAAATATTTATTGATGAATAGATGGTCGAATGGATGGATAGATAGATAGATGCTGGAGAGAAGTTTGGTCCAAGTCTTCTTGAGGAAAGAAGAAAATTCCTGACAATTCCAGATTCCTGGAAAAGACAGAGGTCGAAAAGAATCAACGTAAGAGAGCTCTATAAAACAGAGCCATCATGTGGAAAACCAGATTTGGGCCCAATCCTTTACTGGTACTGTGCAAAATAGGGAAAAGAGGCTAACTCTTTAGCAAGTCTGAGTATTTCCCATTGGGAGGGAGCCTAAACTCCAGGACAGTAATAGCAATAATGGCATTGATATAATGCTTTAAGGTTTACAAAACACTTTACATCCTTTTATCTTATTTGACTCTTAAGATTACTCAGAAAGTAAGTACCACATATATTTATCATTCTCATTTTACAACTAAATGAGAGGAGTGGTGTAATATAGTAGTTAAAGAGATGCTCTTGAAATGAGGATTATATGGGTTCAATTCCTTCATCTAATATATATTGGTTGTAGGACCATTAATAAGTCACTTCACTCTAGCCAATTCCCTAGTAAGAGAATGAGAGGGGGAGGGCAATTTATTAAGTACCTACTATGTGCAAAACACTTTGCTAAGTGCTTTAAAAATATTATCTCAGTTGGTTTGATAATACCATAAATTTCAGAGAAATGCTGATCTGACATCATGCAGGTGCTCCTCATACTAATGAAAGCATAGATAAAATCTACCCTATTTTATACAATTGGGGAACCTGACTCTTAAAATTGTGATTTACTCATGGTCTTCCAATGGATAAGAGCCAATTCTGTGTATTTTTAAATGGCAAGTGAGTCTTAAATATTACAATAAATAAAAGGCATATGTACACCCTAGTTTCCTGGGTTTATCTCATAAGCCAACAGAACACGAACACCCCCACCACTGGCTGTATCTGGATTCTTTATATCAAGAAAAAATCTCCGATGCAAGGGTTATAATAATTTTTGCTCTTATCCTTGGGAGCTCATTTCATATACTCACTGTTAAATTGCTTCTTGATATGAAGTTTTGATAATCCTATAGGCTATTTTAGCACCATTATTACCAGTGCACTTTTACCATCCTCTGAATATATTTTAATTCTTATAAATATTTGCAGATCCTTCTATTGCCACTTAACCTGTCTTTCCCCCTAAGGAATGTTCAAGAATTGCTATCTTTTGTAGTTTTTCTTACCATTATCCAGATATATTTCTTTATATTGAGTCTATTATTGAAAAATTCCTTTGTCGATGTGCAGACAAGATGATAAGTATTTTCCTATATATGAGAAAGATGTACTCTAATGCAGTCAGCCGTTAAATATTATGTTTTATGCCAAAACCTATGGCTCTATTGACTCTAGTGATAAAACGATGGCTTCAATTAATACAAATTTTTCTGTTTGGTATTTAAAGCCCTTCAAAATCTGGTCCCAATCTACCTTTCCAGCTATATTATCTATTACTCCTCTCATGTGCCCTCCAGTTTAGCCAAACTGATCTTCATAATGTTGTTCATACTTGATAATGCATCTCTCACCTACATACCTTTTCTATTGTGCTCCCACTAATTCCCATGGCTAGAAGCCAGAAACTCCCAATCTTCACTCTCAAAATCCCTGATTTTCTTTTTTAAAAAAATCAGCTCAAGAATGACTCTTTTTTTCATTGTATATGTGAAATTCTTTTAAATATGTTTCCATATTTGTCATGTTATATAAGAAAAATCTGATCAAAAGTGGCGGGGCAGGGGTGGGGGTGGGGGGGAACGGGAAGCAAGAAAGGAAAAACAACAACAACAACAAACAAACTACAGCAACAAAAGGTGAAAATACTATGCTTTGATTCACATTCAGTCTCCATAGTTCTGTCTTTGGATGCAGATGGCACTTTCCATCATAAGTGTATTGGAATTGCCTTGAATCACCTCATTGTTGAAAACAGCTAAGTCCACTACAGTTGGTCATTACATAATCTTGTTATTGTGAACAATATAGAACAATCTTCTTAAAAGCCTTTTTTGATCCATCTTCTCCTTCCTTCCAGTTAAAAAATTCATCTTGATTATATTTTTTAAAGTATTTATGGGGGTAGCTAGATGGTACAGTGGATAGAGCACCAACCCTGAAGTCAGGAGGACCAGAGATCAAATCTGACCTCAGACTTCCCAGCTATGTGAACCTGGGCAAGTCACTTAGCCTCAATTGTCTCAGCAAAAAAATAAAAAAAAATTTACAAAGGCGTATTTTTTTTTTCTTGATAGAAAGCAAGCTTCTCTAGGATAGAGATTAATTTCCTCTGATTTTTGCATCACTTTAGAGTAGCAGAGTGCCTGACACTAGCAGGTACTTAAGAAATGTGTGTTGATTGATTTATCATGTTGGGCTGTAAGAGTGGAGAAGCTATGTCATAGATAATAAATATACTGACTACTGAATGTAATTGACTTATTCCTTCTATGACTATGTCAAATTGAAACAATAAGGAGGAAAGGGTTAGAGCACACATTAAGCCAGGTTAAGTTGATTACCTGACAGATATGATCCTTCTCTTTCCCTCCCAAGGTAATGGGTACAAAAATATTGTATTGTACTCTCCAGGGGTAAGATCCCTTCCAACAAATTCTACCAACTCGGTACCAACTGCCTACCTTTTAGTACAAAATAACCTGGGGAAGGGAGATCTAACTTCTAGCTAATCCTGTCCTGATAAACCCCCAATTCTGGGCAATGCCTATAATCTGCTTCCTCTATTCCAAAACTCCCAAAACATATTTGAAATCTTGAAATTCTGCTGAGTAAGCCATTAAAAACTTGCCAACCTAAACTGCTTGCTACACAGAAATCCTTTTATTCATCTCTTATTGATTCCATTGCATTCCATCCAGCAGCTATATCAGACTTTCTCTTTTATTTTCAACCATCCTCCTTTTCTTCTTCCTCTTCCTTTGTGACTCTTTTGCTCTTTCACTCTGTCTTTTCCCTTCTTTTCCTCCCCCTTCTCTCTGTCTCTCTCTTTTTCTCTCTCTCCCGCCCTTCTCCATTCTCTCTCTCTGCCTCTCTGTCTCTGTCTCTGTCTGTCTGTATCTCTCTTGTCTCTCTCTGTCTCTCTGTCTCTGTCTCTCTCTGTCTCTCTCTGTCTCTGTCTCTGTCTCATCTGTGATCTCATTCATTTCCAACTATTGTTTCTATCTCCATTTCCAATTTCTTTCCAAAACTCTAGTCCTGTATCTCCAACTGCTTATAGATTATCTCTACCTGGAAGTCCTTTAAGGCCAATATGTCTAAAACATGATTCTCACCCTCCCCCCACAAATTGCCTGAATTTTTCTACTTCTGTTGATTACAATATCACTCTCTCAATCATGCAGGCTCATAATCTTTGAATCATTTTTGATTCTTTATCTCTTTCTCTGTTTCCCTCATTCTTAATTCCATCACTTTTCATGTCCTATCAATTCCACCTCAGCAATATCTTCCTTTTCTTTCTTTTTTTTTTTCAATTCCCATTGCAACTGCCCTACTCTAGTCTCCCGTCTTCTTAAGAATACTTTAGTAATCTAACTGTCCTTCTTGTCTTTAGTTTATCCCCTCCCTAATCTAATTTCACCATAACCAAAAAATTTCCTCAATATATTACTTCAAATATGCCACTTTTCTCCTTAAATATATACTTTTGTTATATTGCCTATTGCCTATGGAAAAATTGCCAACTCTTGATCCTGGCCTTCAAAAAACCCTACTCAATCCTTCTTTTCCTTCCTCCAACCACTTCCATGTACTTATACTATACTAGAACAGCAGCTGATGAAAACATCACTCAACTTCTGCTCTGCTCTCTGCCATCCTTCCTCATCATTGAAAGTGGAAGTTCTTCTCCTCCTTCAAGAGTTTAATTTGGAGGCCCTTTCTTTCATTAAGTTTTTTCTGACTTTTCTCTGGCTTCCTTCTCTGCTCCTCCCACTCTCCAAAATAACCTTCTCTTTCTTTTCAAATTTTAAACTCAGAATTTCAATTAGATCTCTCCTTTGCACTTATCATACTTTCTCTTGTTTGTTGTCTATGCCTTTCCCTATTTCAATATAAAAGGGAATAAGAATTGTATTGTATCTATTTTGATAGTCTCAGCAACTTGGGCACCATCTTACTTTAAGAGTACATATTATCATAAATATTTGTTGAAATGAATCAAGATGTGGAAGGAGTCCATATCTCTGGCTCCAGGGCAAGTGGAAATAAGATCTGGAAATGGCAGAGCACTACCTCCTTCTCCTTTTTCTATTTATATTGCCTTGATCTAACACTGGATCAACTCCAGAGCACAGCTTCTCTTCCACTACCACCACCACCACCTCCCCACGCCAGACCCACAGCAATAAAGATCCATTTCTGTCTACATTTGGGACTCCGATTCACGACACTGTCATTCTGCACATCCTATTTTATTTGATATACAGGACTGCAACACCTGGGTTTCCAAACATTGAAGGACTTTCTCCCCTATCTTCCAGCTGTTGAAATGCCAAATAGCTACTGTTTCCTTCTAGCCAAAATTTGTCTATTTTTTTCCCTTCATTTAAAAACATTCCTGCTTTAAAAACAAAACAGTTTTGCATCCCTACTCTATTGAATAGCAGTTGAGAATTCTTGATCTGCCTTTGATACATGAATTCAGCATTTTTTAGGAGTTTTCTGGTGTTTTGTGAGTAGGTTTGTCTACATTTAGCTGTGCTGTTTTTTTTCTCTGCCCTATATAGCCATTTGCCAAGAAAATTGCATTCTAATCTATTTTTGGTCAGTTTCTCCAAGTTAAAATACAAGGCATTAGAGTACCCAGCAAAGTATATCACTGTTATTAAGTCACAAATAGGAAGGCTGATCACTTATCTGCTTTGTGCTGGAAAGTGCTGAATTTTAAATCAGAGGACGTGAATTCATATCCTGCCTTTGCTTGTTAGTCAAAAGCATTGATTAAGTACCTACTATATGCCAGGCATTTTGCTAACGTGCTGAATACTATCTGGACCCATGTATAAAGAGTAGTCCTTTAATTCAATAAAGTTTTCTGTTATCCTTTCCGGACCTCAGTTTCCTCATTTATAAACTGAGGGTTGCTCTACAAACTAGACAATCCATGAGGTTCCCTAAAAGTATACATACTGTGATCTTGTTTGTTTTGCTTGGTCTACTGTAGTTTGTGTACCTGGTCTGCAACGAGTATCTGTTACCTTTTGGTGTCTGCTAGTCACTGACCCATTTTTCCAAGGGATTTATTTGCCTACATTTCTCATGTTGTCAAGGTGTTCAATTGCATCTAGACCTGATGCTACAGGGGCAGTGGGGCAGATGGAATAGAAAGTGGAATCAGTAATTATCAGTAATTAGAGAAGTGGAAACTAATAGATTGGAATGTGGAAGGCCCAAGAAGCTAATTCATCAGTTGGAAAGACTCATAACCATTCAAATGCAGCTAATATTTAGATAGTGTTTGAAAGTTTTTTTTTAAAGTAATATCTAATTGAATATGTGTGCAAATGTGAACAGAGATAATTTCATTCACTGTATTTGTATTCCCAGTACCTACTATAGTATCTGGCACATAGTAGGTACTTAATAAATACACTTGGGAAGGAAAGGAGATAATGGTAACACTCTCTTGAGTACATAAATATATATATATGTGTGTGTGTGTGTACCTACATATACACTATATATATTTATACATGTATAGCCTAAATATACTATATATTTCTTATATATGCACATATAACATGTACATACATGTGTCTATAAATTTCTCAAGTATCCACATATATACAGTGTATATACCTATAAATGTGTGTGCACATATGCAAAAATATATATACATGCATGTGTATATATATTCAGTGAATTGTATACAAATGCAAATATGTATATACAAGTGAATAGTCTGCATATATTATATGTGTCTATAGGTACATATAGACACACACATGCACTACTTCTAATTTAAGATATTGCTATTCCTAGTGAAAATTTACTTTACTTATTTACTTTGTGTGGATCTTTCCCTTGTTCCCATTACCCATGTCATATTTAAATATGAACATATCTGAACTCTACCCCTATCTTCAACTCTCTCTTTTTGCCCTTAGAAAAATAATACTCTTTCAAGAACAGAAGTAATGTGATTTTTTTAAACCTTTGTTTCCCCAGCACATCTTGGGCGTAGTAGGTACTTAATAAATGCTTGTTATATTAAATAATCACATACATGTGTGTGTATATATATATAATATGTATATCCATCTATACATATATTTTCCTACATGTCACTATTCAATTCAATATAAGCTTTTATTACATGTAGTAATTCCATATATATATATTACATGTATGTATACATGTATACATATGTATGTATATGTGTGTGAAGCTATATGGCCTCACATTATAATCAGTCTTCATCACATTGAATATCCATACAATCTAAGGATATGAGTTGAGGTCAATGGGTAACCATCAGTCTTGTCTGGGGCCCAGTGTTGTCTGAAACAGCAATAATAGCATCATCATTAGCATTGCAGTATGTGGTAGCTGGGATGAGAGAAATCAGATTTAATTTGGTTTGCTATAGAATTAGCTGTTGTGACTTTGCATAAATCATTTTACTTCTCTGAGGCATTCACTTATAAGTGAGTGGGCTGTATTAGATGATCTCTTTTGATTGTAACATTTTCTATTATTTTTCTGGTCTCCTAGTACTTTATACAACTCTTATCGGTACCAGATCTTGAGTCAGGGAAGCCTGAGTAAGAAACCTGCCTTACACCCTTCTTTGTAGTGGCTAGAAACTGGAAACTGAGTGGATGCCCATCAGTTGGAGAATGGCTGAATAAATTGTGGTATATGAATATTATGGGATATTATTGTTCTGTAAGAAATGACCAACAGGATGATTTCAGAAAGGCCTGGAGAGACTTACATGAACTGATGCTGAGTGAAACGAGTAGGACCAGGAGATCATTATATACTTCAACAACAATACTATATGATGACCAGTTCTGATGGACCTGGCCATCCTCAGCAATGAGATCAACCAAATCATCTCCAATGGAACAGTAATGAACTGAACCAGCTACGCCCAGTGAAAGAACTCTGGGAGATGACTAAAAACCATTACATTGAATTCCCAATCCCTATATTTATGCCCACCTGCATTTTTGATTTCCTTCACAAGCTAATTGTACAATATTTCAGAGTCTGATTCAAAATAACGGTTTGGTCATGTATACTTATTGTGTATCTAATTTATATTTTAATATATTTAACATCTACTGGTCATCCTGCCATCTGGGGGAAGGGGTGGGGGGGGTAAGAGGTGAAAAAATTGGAACAAGAGGTTTGGCAATTGTTAATGCTGTAAAGTTACCCATACATATAACCTGTAAATAAAAGGCTATTAAATTAAAAAAAAAAAAAAAAAAAAGAAAGAAAGAAAGAAAAGAAACCTGCCTTAGATACTTACTAGCTTTTAAGTCACTTAACCTCAGGTTCAATTTCCTCATCTATAAAATGGACATAAATAATAGCACCTTCCTCATAAGGTTCATTTGAGGATCAAATGTATGTAAATATATGTAAAGCTCTCTGCAAATCTTAAAACATTATATAAATATTAGCTATTAATTATCATCAGATATCATCAGCAATAATATAATATAGCTATAATATCATCATCTAATTTAATATTAAGTTCTAAAATCCTTGAGATTATGTTATTCACTTTCATATCTCCTCCAGTGTTTATTGCATAAAGGGTGTCTAATAAATGTTTGCTGAGCTGTATCATTATGATGACTAAGCTTGGGCCTAGAAAAGAGTTGAAAAAATGTATTTTCTTCTCTTCTTTGCAGAGGTAGGGGTCCAGAAAGATAGAATTTTGCATTTATTGTCAGACATGACTGATGTAATGGTTTTCCTGATTTTCTTAGATTGTCTTTTACTTCCTCATTCTTTTTTATTCCTTATTTTAAGAGATAATTGTATGAGTAGGCGAGGAGAAGGTATATATTTGGAAATGAAGGTGATGTAAAACCAAAAGATATCAGCAATTAAAAAATATTATAGTAAGTAGTACCAAAATAATCTAAATATATTTTCAGATGCCTGAATTATTTGTTCATCTTTCTGCTTATGGATATTTCCTTTGAATATGGATATTCTTCTAGAAAAGAATTAAGCCATTCTTATGAGATGAATCTTAAAACAGGCTCAACTTAACCAAGAAACTAAATATATCTAAATGAAAAAGGAATAAAGTATACCTTTTATTAAGAAGGAAGGCAGACACTGACTTCTTTTTCTGCAATCAATTATGAATTTACATTTGCTAGCGGTGTGGTTATTTAATCAAAATGATTATCTTTCTTGATTAGGAGCATTTTTAAGGAAAGAGAATTGCTAATTAGTTTGATATCATCGTGTAGGAAGAGTTTGCAATTAGATGGAGGAGGGTAAAGCAAGCTGCAAATGAGACAAATACCAAAATATAGTTTCCGTAAAAGAAAAAAAAAATCCAACTTCCAAACTGTGTGAAGTATACATTTTCTTTTTGTAAGAAAGGTTATTTTGCATCTGAAATATCTATCTTTTAGAACTCAAAAGAAAACTCTGACAACTTGGATAAGGATTAACAAGTTTGAAAATCCAATTATTTTATATCATTAAAATAGGAAAACAAAATGCTCGTGAATATTTAGATAAGATTAACATATTTCATTGTCATATATTTCATATGCTATATTGCAAACTTTAAAGCTGGGTCTTCCCTTTGAGCACTCTGCAGCCTCTTTGTGTTATTTCCCTCTGGCAAAATCGATGCAGACAATAAGAGCCTCTGAAAAGTTTTAAGGGGTCACATTATCTCTACTCCCTCCCATTCATTTTACCCATGGTTGCCGGATTAACATGACTTATAACATAACTTTGTTCACATCTCTTCCTCAAAAATTTTCAGTAATTTCCAATGATCTGTCAAATAAAGAAACCCCAAGTTCTGGACCTGATATGATGGACTGCCTCACAATCTGATTCCCATCTTCCTTTCTGGCTTTTTCTCCCACTAATAACCCTCATGTATGTCTTGGCTCTGGAAAGACTAAATTATTTAGAATTCCCCAGACTTGACCCTGTACTTTTTCCTGTTCTATGCTTTTGTTCAAACATATGCTATCTGTGGGTCAACCTTCCACCAAATCTTTGTTGAAATATATCCCTTCTGCCTCAATTCCAGTAATATCTCTTCCATGAAGCCTTCCCTGATTTTCTTCCGTGATTTCTTGGCTCCCCAAGGTAAAGCAACCTTTTCCTACTATGAATCCACAAACCTTTAAATTTTAGATTCTATTAAGCACATAGAAATTGAATAAAAAAGTAAACAGAAGTCAATATTTTCCTTTGTATAAAGCTTATACTTTCTCTTTCTGAAGGTATATGTCCCCAAGTGAATATGTAAAAAACTATTTCCATGGAGGAATTGATGACCTTTTCTTCCCATATATAGTATTTTGCCCTCAGATATTTAAGCGCTATATTACCTTGGCCCAATAACTTAGGCTGGATTAGTTTTCAGAATTTGTTATATAAAATGAGGACAATAACTGCACTTCTCCCATGGTTATTGTAAGGAACAAATGAAGTTTTGGGCATAAAGTGTTTTTCAAACCTTACATTCTATATAAATACTAGCCATATGGAAATATGCCATCTAATAAATAGAAGTCATGTTTCAGTGCCCCAAGCAACTCTCTAAGAAAGGTGAATCATTAAATACAGATGAATTTCCAATCTGCCAGGTGAATTAACCAAGTTTGCTGTAACTACTGGGCTAGAGTGCAGA
This sequence comes from Sarcophilus harrisii, assembly GCF_902635505.1. Classification (NCBI taxonomy): domain Eukaryota; kingdom Metazoa; phylum Chordata; class Mammalia; order Dasyuromorphia; family Dasyuridae; genus Sarcophilus; species Sarcophilus harrisii. Next base: position 415,882,204 of record NC_045429.1, on the reverse strand, counting down.
GAAAACCCTTGGGGGTATGTGGGGGAGTAGGGAAAGAATTATGAAAATAGGATGAAGGCAGAAGAAGAAACATCTTTGATCTTCAAGCTATATTAGTCTTTATGGTGATCAATTAGCTACATTAACTGGGTCTGATCAATTATTTATTCTTTAAGGAAGATTAATCAAGGGACTCTCTGATCAATTTATGAATCCACCAGTTGACTTTTGAGAACACAGGATATAGATTGTTGTGTGAAAGGCACTTTCCATGCAAATACACCGAGGCTCTCATCTCTTGCGGGAAGGTCACAGGGAACTTCTGATTGGTCTACAAGTCAGTGTCTTCAAGAGGCATGACAACTGAAGGAAGAGGGATCAATTATTGTCAGTCACTTCTGATTCTTTGTGACACCATAGTCCATGTTTTGTTTTCTTTTGTTTTGTTTTGTTTTTTTGGTAAAGATACTGGAGTGGCTTGCCATTTCCCCCTGCAGTGTCACCACTTTACAGATAAAGACCTAAGGCAAATGGGGGATAAGTGACTTGCCCAGTATCACAGAGCTAGCACATGTCTCAGGCTGAATTTGAACTCAGATCTTCTCTGAAGGGATCACTTATCACCCATGGTCTATAAAAAGGAGTTATGAAAGGTTGTGGTGATGAAGTGATGAGGAATATTTTTTTTCTTTAATCAGTCACCTAATATGATGTCACCTTCTGGGGAGTAGGGGTCAATTTGAGCATTTTTCATTTCATTTCTGTATTTGTTTATCCACTCTCATGACTTCTCTGTATTTTTCACATTTTTCCTAATTCTTCCTCACTTAAATTCAATTCATTTGCATATCATGATATCACCTCCCTGATGTCATGGTCCTCCTTGAGAATGAAGAATAAATAATAACAACAGCATGTGAAATAAAGGCTATTTCAGCCTTAATGTCCATATTGGGTACCTACTGAGTATGTATACATACAAGAACTGTAACCTTGTAACCCATATTTGAGGAAACACACATATGAGTCGAATATATTGAAGCTTTATTTTGGAAATCATCATCATCCTGAATTAATTCTAGATGGAGGCAATGAATCGAAGAAAGAAAATGATCTCTCTTGGGAATAAAGCCCAGGAGGAAACCAGAAGCAAGATAAACCCAGAATCTTTGAGTAAGTGGGGAAAAAAATCCCTCAACCATTATTTTTGGAGGAGTTAGACTCATTTAATATGATTTCTGTAGAAGCAAACTATTAGGATATTGCCCTGGGTCGATTTTGTTTCTAGGACAAAAACTCTCTCCTCTGAAATTTAAAATTTCCACAATCTAGCTCCCACTTATCTTTCGGTGCTCTTTTCACACTCCTCCTCCTCACATACTCTACACTCCAACCAAACTGGCATATTTGAAGTTTTCCATACCCAGCATTCCAAATCCCCAAAGCTTTCTCCTTTATAAGTCTGTCCACTCATCCCTAGAAGGTTTTCTTCTCATTTTCACTTTTTGGAATCCTTAGCCCACTTAAAGGCTTAGTTCAGATTTTGCCTCCTACAGGAATGAGATGGCTCCTTAGCTCTGGAGTCATTGTTACTCCTTACACAACCTAAATTACATTGTTTTATATATATTTATTATATATATTATGTATATATTTATTATATTTGCTTTGTATGTATTTTTCCTCAATCCCCATCCCCAAAGTGAAGGTTCCCAAAGTTAAGGTTCCTGTTTTTAGTTGTGGGATGATGGGTAGAGAACAGACCTCTGTCAATGGTTGGACTTTCTCTCTTTCTCTTTCTGTCTCTCTCTCTCTCTCTTTCTGTGTGTGTCTCTCTTTCTAAATATAATAGCCTATATAAAATATGTTTACAAATCAAACATTTACTGATAACAAATCGTTATTTCCTGACCCATATATTCAGTTATGATACCTCACATGGGGTCGCAAACCACAGTTAAGAAGGAGATTAGGTAACTATCTAAGATTAAATGTTGCAGAAAAGATGTAGACTTGTGTTGGTAGAAGAAGTTTCCTAACTAGGAAGGTCCCTACTAATAAAATCATAGGTCCAGCCTCTATCCCCAGTCCCTAAGATATTTCCTGACACATAATAGGCTCTCATGGAGTAAATGGAAATAAATGAAGGAAATTTTTATGCCCAGGAAATTCTCTACAACAAATAAAATCACAGGTGAGATCAAACAACACAAAGAAAATAGCTGATATTTCAGATATGATGAATAGCTCCCTCTTTGAACTTTTATAACATCTTGCTTGCACATTTCTAACACATTTGTTATTATTATTATTTTAATGTGGCTATTTGTGCTCATGTTTTATCTCCCATACAATATTATAAGCACCTTGAGGATATGGACTTTGTCTTATTTGTCTTTGTGTCTCTCTCAGGACAAATTACAATAATTTGCACACAGTAGGTGTTTAATAATTGGTTACTGGATTGGAATGAAATTTAATTTTCTTTTTTACTGTTCATTTTTTTTCCCTCTAGAGAATACAGAGGCAATAAAAACCCTAGAAAAATCTGTTATGATTCATTGGTTCCTTTGATAATAATATTTTTAAAAGTTTGCTACTTGGAAAATCAAATTGGCCAAGATGAATTTTTAATACAAAGTAGCTTGGATTCTCTTAGAGAGATTTTTATAGCCTTGACAATGTTACCACTCATATTGAAACAAGCCAACTCAAACTAATTTGAATTTTAGTGCAAGAAACCAAGAAAATAGACTCATACAAATAGGGCTTCATCTTAAAGCTAAAATATCTTATTTCTGTTTAAGCCCCATCAAACTCTCCAAAAAAAAGTTTTGAAATTTTATAATAATTATTTGTTAGTAATAATGACATCTAATATTTCTATAGCATTTTAAGGCTTGCAAAGCATTTTATAAATATTATTTCATTTAATCCTCACAAAAACCCTGAAAGGTAAGTGTTATTATTATTCCCGCTTTAAAATTGAGGCAAAGAAAAGTTAAAGGCCTAACCAGGATCACACAGGTAGTAAAAGTATATGAAGCCAAATTTGAACTCAGATCTTTTCTGCAAGCCCAACCCTCTATCTGCAGTATCACTTAGCTACCTAGTTAAGTATCTACTTATCTCTACCTAGAGATTTGTTGCAAGGAATGGATTTGGGGGTGGAGGGAAGAATATATTTAGGAATGATGATAGAGAAACAAAAGTTATCAATAAAATTTCATTAACTTAGCTGAATCGTTGTATAAACATAGCTAGTATGTTTTCTCTACATAATATTCAGGAATTGAAGGCAAGTCTTTCTGATTCCAATTCTAATACTTTATCTATTCTGAGTCTCAAATGTGTTATCTACATATCCTATCACTTTTAGCAGTTAGCATTAATACACACTAGAATGGACTACTAGAGGCTTGAGCTGAATGGCTTTTTGGAGGCTAAGACCTATGGGATTGGAGTAGGGAGTTATAGATCAATCAAATTATCAGGAAGTAGTGGTTAAGAACTTACTATGTGTCAGGCACTGTGATAGGTGCTGAGGATACAAAGAAAAAAGTCAAACAATCCCAAACCCTCAAGGAGTTCATAATGTAGACTATATTCAAAATAGATTACAAGATGGTTGGGGAGGGAATATACTGATGGTTGGTTGGTTGATTGGTTAGTTATGGTCCTTTATTCTTGAAGAGGACCAAAAAGATATCACTATGTTAGAGTCAAATTAATGTGCCTAATTGTGGCTGATCAGACCAAATTTCTATGCCACAGGTTGGACACAAATGGTCAACATAAACATTTGGGTGGATTCTCTAACTTTACACATCTCACATTTCTTCTGAGCTACTTCAGTTCTGCTTTGCTCATTGAACAGAGCAACTTCTCTGATGAGGGCACACCATGCTGGGTGGTCTTGTGCCAGTGTCTCCCATGTCATACAATCAATTCTAAAGTTCTTAATTTTGAAAGAGAACTTGAGAGCATCCCTGTATGACTTTTTCTGATCACCTTGTGAGTTCTCCATAAAACAGTCTTTTTGGAAAATGTTCATTTGGCATTTGAACAAGTGACCAGCCCAACAGAATTACACTCTCTGCAGTAGAGTTGGAATGTTGGGCTTTTCATTTGACAAGGAAACTTGGTCCTTGGTATCTTATCCTGCCAGGTGATCTTTAGAATCTTCCTAAGACAATTCAAATGGAAGCAATTCAGTTTCCTGGCACTCTGTTGGTATACTGTGAAGATTTCATAGATATGCAACAAGATCAGCACAACAGCTCTCTAGACCTTCACTTTGGTAGTCAAATACCTCTCTTCTTTCATACTTTCCTTCAGAGCCTCCCAAATAGTGAGCTGAGGAAAGACTTCATATACAAAGTAATGATTAATCTGAGCCTTGAAGGAAACCAGGCATTCTAAAAAGAAAAGGAGAAGAAAGAATACATTTAAGTGAAGGCTAGCCAATGCAAAATCAGAGATGGGAAATGGAGTATCTATGAAGAAATGAAAGAAAGCCAGTTTACCTGAGCCACAGTGTGCATGAAAGATAATGATGTATAATAAACCTAGAAAGGTAAGTTGGAAGAGCTTTGCAAAGAGCTTTAGTTACTATTACATAGGGAAAATAGAAAGCCAGTGAAGTTTGTTGAGCAAGGGAATTCAGAACTCGTCTATTTCTGTTGATTCTCAGATTCTCCCAACCATTGTATCATCTTCACCTTTTCTCTCTCACTCACTCACTGCATCCTCATATGCAATCAGCTGCCAAATTTTGGTGTTTTTCTCAACATTTCTTGGATCCTATATACAACCAAAACCTTTTAATTATCTCTCTCCCACTTTATTGCCATAACTTCTAAGTTGCTTTTCTTGACTTAGTCTCTATACTTTACCCAGTGGCCAAAACTTATTTTCCTTTTTTTTAAAAATTTTTATTTAATAGCCTTTTATTTACAGGTTATATGTATGGGTAACTTTACAGCATTGACAATTGCCAAACCTCTTGTTCCAATTTTTCACCTCTTACCCCCCCATCCCCTCTCCCAGATGGCAGGATGACCAGTAGTAGATGTTAAATATATTAAAATATAAATTAGATACACAATAAGTATACATGACCAAACCATTATTTTGCTGTATAAAAAGAATCGGACTCTGAAATATTGTACAATTAGCTTGTGAAGGAAATCCAAAATGCAGGCGGGCAAAAATATAGAGATTGGGAATTCAATGTAATGGTTTTTAGTCATCTCCCAGAGTTCTTTCTCTGGGTGTAGCTGGTTCAGTTCATTACTGCTCCATTGGAAATGATTTGATTGATCTCATTGCTGAGGATGGCCAGGTCCACCAGAATTGGTCATCATATAGTACTGTTGTTGAAGTATATAATGATCTCTTGGCCCTGCTCATTTCACTCAGCATCAGTTCGTGTAAGTCTCTCCAGGCCTTTCAGAAGAGCTCTTAAAGAAGTATAGAAAGCACAGTCTTTCCAAGCCTTTCTGAAATCATCCTGTTGGTCATTTCTTACAGAACAATAATATTCCATAATATTCATAAACCACAATTTATTCAGCCATTCTCCAATTGATGGGCATCCACTCAGTTTCCAGTTTCTAGCCACTACAAAGAGGGCTGCCACAAACATTCGTGCACATACAGGTCCCTTTCCCTCCTTTAAGGTCTCTTTGGGGTATAAACCCAGTAGTAACACTGCTGGATCAAAGGGTATGCACAGTTTGATAACTTTCTGAGCATAGTTCCAAACTGCTCTCCAGAATGGTTGGATGTATTCATAGTTCCACCAACTATGTATTAGTGTCCCTGCAAAACTTATTTTCCAAACAGATCACCTTAACCATGTTGTCCCGCCTTCCCCCTTACTCTATGCATGTCAATAAATCAACAACTATAAGCATCCTGCTATATTTTAGGTATTGGGCTAGGTACTAGGAATGCAAGAAAGAAAGCTGAACAATCTTTGCTTTCAAGGAGTCCTCCAATAAATATAAACTCCCTAAGAGCAAAGAGTGTTCAGTTTTCTTTCTATGGACTTTCTGATGTTTCAGTGAATAGAGTACTAGTTCTGAAGTCAGGAAGACTCTTCTTTCTAAATCTGGTCTCAGACACAAGTTAGTTTGCCCTGGGCAAGTCATTTAAACCTGTTTGCCTCCAGCTCCAATAAAATGAGCTGGAGAAGGAAATAGCAAAAATAGCAAACCATTCCAGTATTTTTGCCAAGAAAACAAAACAAAACAAAACAAAAAGGCCCAAATGGGATCACAAAGAGTCAGACATGACTGAACAATGATTGAACAACAAAAATTTTCTAGACACTGTGCTGGATGCCGAGCATATAAATACAAAGAATAAAACAATTCCTATTCATAAGGAGCTTACAGCCTATTGGTATATCATGTCTCTAATACTTCACTTAATTCCATATCGCATTACTTACTGTAATCAGGATATGGTATTTCTATTATTGCAGCCTAAAACTGTGTTAATTTTTTTTGGTAGCCACATCACATTTTAGCCTCACAGCCTGTGGTCAATAAAATCCCTAAGATTTTCCCATAAACTGCTACTTAAATAAGTTTAAACCATCTTTAACTTGAGCTATGTACTTGAAATATTTTGGACCCAAATGTAACAGCTTATGTTGAATCTTTTTAACTTTTACTGTGCTGGTTCCAATCCTACATTAAACTTATTGAGATTACTTTGAAATTTAGCTTTTATCATTTATGATATTAGCTATTTCTGCCAGCATTATGTCAACTACAAATATGATAAACTTACTTTCTACATCTTCATCCAAGTTATTCATAAAATGTAGGGCAAAGCCAAGAGCCACGCCTTAGGGTAGCCACTACAGACCAGATTCTTGGATGACATGGAGTTACTGTTTAACACTCTATGTGCCACTGTTCATCTAAATATGAATCTACTTCACAATAATATATTATCCAGATTGTAATTCACTATCTCATTAAATATATGTGAGTAAATATGTACATATATATTTATAAGTATTGTAGGAGTTAAATGGGTTTACTAAAATAAAAAGACACTGGAATGCTCACTGAATGTTAAATAACTGTAATAGTAGTTATTTAGTAGGAGTGGACACTAAGTTTTAGAATCAAATTGACTTGCCCATGGATTTTTGGTAAGACTAATTACTAGATCACTTCTTTGAATGCAACTCATCTTCTCCATTGTTTTGATTAACCTAACTTTCTCTACTGCCCTGGACAATGTTTCCAAATTCAAGGCACACACTCCTCTCTCTGCATGTTTCCATCCTGTTAATTCTGAATTTAAATCTTAAATAACGATTCTGCTGGATTCAGATTTGTGTGATCTATCAGGCCTCTGGTTTCTATTATAGCAAAATTTGAAGGATTGATGTTTCTAGTGCAATAACAGGGTGCTGTGCAATTTAAATGTCATGTCTCAACACATGAAAAAAATAAATTTATTCCCTGAATTAGAAATGTTTTACTTCATACTGACCATTGTATAATTAGAAAATGAAAACTACATTTCATCTCAAGAATATGCTGGCGGTTTGTCCGTATATAACTCAGTAGCTGTCTGATAGAAGTTCACTTTCTCAAAAATCAAAGGCAATTACCAAATCTAAATGATTCATTAGTTCTGTCCTCAGCTTTCTTTAGTAGTGAGTTTGGCACATAACTTAGTCCTTGTTCTTTAGACTTTTTGACATTAGATGAACTGTCCATCTATTATGCTTCATTTGTGATTTCTTTCATAGTATTTTATTATGGAGCAACTCAAACTCAGCCACAGAGTCCTATTTAAGAAATAATGTCAACTATACTTGAATTAAAAAAAAAAACCTCTTAAATTACCAGGTGAAACTGTGTTTGTATTTCTAAAATAATACTTAAATCTATGTCAAAACATATTATTTTTCCATTGTTTCGCTATTTTTCATCAAGCTAATTATGATGAACTCCCTTGATACATCAAGAAATAAAATGCAGTTCCATAAGTTTTCCGTTGTAATTTACTTTACCACTCAAAACTGATTTCTTTTGTAATCATTAATTCATAATGACAATATAATAATAATTTTCAAAGCTCACAATTCTTCCACCAATCTTTCTACCAAGCTTGTAATTAAAATGTCAAAATTCATTTCTATCCATGAAAATAGCTTTTCCCACCTTGTGTTGATTGATTTAAAACTCTGTTTTATGGAACTTAATTCACACATCTTCTATTTCAGCTATAGAACTAATCCTCAAGGCAAAGAACAAAATAGCTTAAAATTCAAAATCTGCTCCTTGTTTTGTGCAGATGTCAGGATTAGGGTTGTTGCTATTGTTTCTATTGTTGTTTTTTACTCTTGTCCCCCTCATGGGAGTATTTTTCTCTATTTATAAGAAAAAATATGCTTTATATGTGTGTATATATCTCAAAGATTTCACAAACTTTTGTGATATTAGGAAATTCAAGCATTTTAAAGTAAAATTATCTTCTCTTTGAGTGTCATCAGTGTAATGCTTCTACAAAGTTATGTCATGGCTTTGTTTTTATATCTTTGTATGTGATATCCATTCTTTGGTGGTAACTAGCAAAGTATATAATGTCATCATAACTCACCAACTTACAATATTTTCCATTTTGGTATATTAACTTTTTATATACAACCACAAAGTTATGATTAATGGTGCATATATATATGTATGTATATATATATATATGTGTATATATATATATAATAACTAAATAATTAGGGCAGAGTTATGGGGACATTAGATAGACCTAGGCACTAAAATTTAGAGAATATAAATTATTGTTTTAACATATTCATTCCAGCAGCTAGAAATACTTAGCTCCTAGGTAGTAAGAATAATCAGTTAAAATAGGAAGCTACCAGATTGCCCATATTGTTAATAACTCTAATTTGTGAGTCATTATAGTAACTAACTTCCCCTTTCACTCAACTGAATTTGCCTTAATTACTTCTTGTATTAATTTCATGTTATTAATTATAAAATTGATTTGTGAGCACATTACATCTTGTTTGACCTGGGTGGCAAAATTATTAGTTACATCTCCCATTTCTGGTATTCTAATTGGGAAAACATGGACATTAACTCAAAGTATTATTCTATCTTTCTTTATGACAGTCTTAGGAATGTAGGTAACAAATTAAATACCTTAACTAGGTGGTTTAAACAAGAATACTTAGTGGTAATAATTGTATATAATCTTCAAGAAAAAATTTGCCTTTGTTGGTAAAAATGATACTTGAAATGCATGTCAAAGCATTATCATTTTCCAATTGCTTGGCTCCTTTGTGTCCAGATCATCTACTTTAAATGTTTGTGATGCTGTTTTCTATTGCTATATAATATCTGTATTGTATTTGCCATTCAATGTCAGTATGGGGATTTTCCCATCTAGTATCTGTATTGGATACATATGCATGCACACATGTGTGTATATATGTGTCCATATATGCATACATTTGTACACAAATAGGATCACAAAGAACCCACAAAATCACTAAGTGTTACCAAGAAAATGATTAAACAACAACAACAACATTTGTATTGGATTTGCCATTCAATATCAGTATAGGGAACTATATAAACGTAGAGAAAGTCCTCAAACTAACTTTCTGCTTTCTATCGCCAATGAGTTATTATCTACCTATACATATATATACCCATATATACGTAATATCTCCATACTTATATATATACAAATGTATAATATATATATATAATATATGTATACACACACATTTATAATATTTATTATTTATTATTATAAATTTATTATTCAATTCACATTTTACCTAACTCAGTTCTCTGATTTCAAAGCTGTGAGTAAGTACTCCACCAAAACAGATTGCGGCCCTTCTAGGATTTCGTAGATGATTCTCGTGAGCTGCTGTAGCTAAAAATTCATCAGCTTTTCACCAACTTAGTAATGAACTTCTCTGAATTTAGAGAGGTAGTTGTACTATTAATTTTTTTATTTTAAAAAATAATAATAGCTTTTTGTTTTTCAAAATATATGCAGTTTTCAACATTCACCCTTGCAAAACCTTGTGTTCCAAATTTTTCTCCCTCCCTCCCCACCTCCTCCCTCTCTTAGACAGCAAGTAATCCAATGTAGACCATGTGTGTTCTAAACACATTTCCACTTTTATCATGCTGCACAAGAAAAATCAGATCAAAAGGGGGAAAAATGAGAAAGAAAAAACAAGCAAGCAAACAACAACAATAACAACAATAATAAAAGGTGAAAATACTATGTAGTGATCCAGTTGAGTTCCCACATTCTTCTTTCTGGATGTAGATGGCTCTCTCCATCACAAGTCTATTGGAATTGGCCTGAATCATTTCATTGTTGAAAAGAGCCAAGTTCATCATAGTTGATCTTCACACAATCTTATTGTTGCTTATTATATAATATTCCTTTGATTCTACTCATTTCATTTATCATCAGTTCGTAATCAACCTGTTAATCATTTGATAGAGCACAATACTATTCCATAACTTTCATATACCATAACTTATTCAGTCATTCCCCAGTTGGTGGGCAGCCACTCAGTTTCCAGTTTCCTGCGCTCTACAAAAAGAACTTTTACAAACATTTTTGCACATGTGGGTCCTTTTCCCTCTTTTAAGATCTCATTGGGATACAGACCCAGTAGAAACACTGCTGGATCAAAGAATAAGCATAGTTTGATAACCTTTGGGCATAGTTCCAAATTGCTTGCAGAATGGTTGGTTCAAAACTCCACCAGCAATTTATTAGTGTGTATTATTATTAACCTTTATATAGCACCTACTATGTGTCAAGTACTGTGTTAAGTACTTTACTATTGTTATCTCACTGGATCCTTACAATATCCCTAGGAGGTAGTTGCTATTATCCTCTCTAATTTATAGATGAGGAAACTGAGGTAAATAGGGTTAAGTGACTTTCCCAAGGTGCCCAACTCATAAGTGTCTGATGCCAGATTTGAACTCAGATTTTCCTGATTTAAGGTCTAGTGACTACTGTTCCCAGATTAGATAGTCTCTCTCAAAAGTCCTTTTATCTCTAAATCTATTAATTATAATAATGCATCTTTATAAAATATATAGATTATTATTCTTATTTTATAAAGGAGAAAACCAAAGTACTTGTGAAGTAAACAATTTGCACACGGTTAATGAAGTAAAATCTGAGTCTGAGTTCTCTAAGTCCAGGGCCAGCAAAGAGTTTCTGCCATCCACTACTCATAAGTCTACAGCACTGTGAAAGATGCTGAAATAGAGAAATGTAGAAGGCATAGAGACAAAGAACAGAAAGATGCCAGAAGTTGGATTCTCAAAACAGGATTTTCCATAATTAAGAGTTACTTCTGATTCTGATGCAACATCATAGTTTGGCAGCTGGGTAGGGATGAGGGTTTATTGTAACTTAGGTCCAGATTTTGAGACTCTCAAGGATAGGAAATGTTCCTGAATGAAGCTTTTGGATCACACTGTGCCTCTGGGTGAGAATTTGGCAGTTGGCAAGATCAACTGGTTTCTGATCTCTCAACTCCTTCAGCTGATTGTTGTGTAGGCCTAAGCTTTGTAGCCTCCTTGGTAGACAAATGCACTATGTGGTCTAGTAGAGTCCTCCATTTTTCTGAAAACATTTTTGTTACCAGATTTATAGGAAAGAAGGGTCCACTTTATCACAGAATCCTAGTAATTATCAGGCACTTTAACAACCACCTAAACCAACTCATACCTTAAAAAAATCTCCCTTACAACATTCCTGAGAAGTGGACATTTGGTCTTTGTTTGAGCATGTTTAATGATTACCACTTCTTCCTGAGTTGGCTCATTCCTCTATTAGATAACTAATTATAGGAAAATTTCTCTTTATATCAAACCCAAATCTACCTTTCTGCAATTTTCACCCATAGTTTCCACTTCTAATTTCTGGGGCCAAAGAGAGCAAATCTCTTCCCCGTAAAATACCCTTCCAGTATTGGAAAACTTCTATCATACTTCCTCTCACCTAGCTTAATCTTCTCTTCTCCAGGTTAAACATCTTCAGTTCCTTCTAGTGATCCTCTTATAATTTGTTGTTGCTCTTCAGTCACTTCGGCCATGTCTGACTTTTCATGACCCTGTTAGGGATTTAGTTTTCTTGGCAAAGATACTGGAATCATTTGCCATTTCCTTCTCTAGCTCATTTTACAAATGAGGAAACTGAGGCAAACAAGGTTATATGACTTGTCCAGGGTCACACAGTTAGTAAGTGTCTGAGACTGGATATGAACTCGGGAAAATGAAGCTTCTTAACTCCAGACCCAGTGCTGTATTTACTGTGCAATCTGGCTGCCTTATGTAAAACCCCATTATAACAATGAGCTTATTTTAAGCCTAAAACAATGTAATGACCTCTTAGGTTTCCACTGCAGAGGGTTCTCTCCTTTGTTGCTTCAGGGAGAATATATTACAGAGAAAATTAGGAATATAGCTACAATCTGTAGCTTGAACCTCCTGTTTAGGAGAAATCCTAACATTTTGGTTTGGTTCTCTGCCTTAGCTTACACATTTATTTATATTGATTTATTTCTAGTTAACTCTTAGTCTCTTTGTTGGTGAAGCTAAATTCAGGGTACTTAAAGGTTGTGGGGATAGAAGTAATAGCATCTATAACCATGTCTATGAGAGACAGACACAGGGAGGGAATGCTGGGAAAAGAGAAGATTTTTCTTGGAATTTCCCTTAGACCTTGGGGAGGCAGGTACAAACTAATGGCATTAGCCTGAGTCTTCTGTTGGCATCCCTCAATATTTTCTTTGCCACAATTTAGCTTCACTTTCTCTTTCTCCTTTCATCGGTTGTCCCAGGCTGCAAGGTCTTTCCATTCAGCCCTGGACATCTCTGCTCCTTCTAGACCCTCAAAATCTCTCTCACATGTGAATCTATTTCTTGTGGTTTTGCACTGTCTGCAATTTTTACAGATGACCCCTAAACCATAACTAAGTTTCCTCAGCCAATCCCAACACTTCTTGTCAGTGTTACTTCATTTCATCCAAAGCATTTTTTGGTACCTCAAGTCTTTGATTGATTGACTGAGATTTATTTTCCTCTTGTTAAGGTATTAGGACAGCATATTACTTTAAGTAGGATGAGGTAATTGGATTGATTTATTCCACTCCCACCCTTTTACTCTCCCCCTAGTTTTAATATTTACTGTCATTAGAAAATCTACTATGAATTTGGCAAGGTCTGTAGTCCCAAATACTAAACATCTCTTTGGTGACTTGAAAAGATTCTATATCTGTTTTGAATTCCTTCTCTGGGTTCTCATAGGCTTCTCTATGTCATAGGTTAGAATTAGGTCTTATAATTAATATTCTTTTATATTTCCAAATATATGAGGATGTAATTTAACAAATAAAACTTTATTAAGTTCTAATAGGTCAATGCCTATCTTGTTGCTTAAAAAAAAAAAAAAAAAAAAAAAAGGCCTCCCACAATCCAAAACAATAAAGAAAAGAAAAATGAAAAAGTAAAGTTTTCTTCCTACTTCAAGGAAAAACCAATTCCTTACAGAGTTCTCTGAACATGTGAGTCTCTCTCCACTAGGGATTAGGAATTTGAAGCTAACTAGAAATTGGGCCCTTAGCCTTTAGATATGAAACCAAAACTGATCTGGATCAGTACTCATCCACTGATTGCAGTGGGGCTGGGGTTCTTATTCTTTTTCTCTTGCACTAGAGAGTCTCCTCTCTTGGCTCAGTGAGGTACCAAGCGCTAATAAAAGTGCTAATAAAAATGCTCTTCCATTCTGGATCACCACTCCTCTTCACCCACCATAGGTTTAATCACTTACAAATTTAAAAAGGAAAAGATTAGGCTTCCTATTTCAGAGACTTCTTTCCACAGGGACTAGGGATCTATGGTTGATTAGAAGTTCCCCCCTCATCTTTCAGGTGAAAAAACAAAATGTCAGTGGTGAAAACTCTTTCATGATTCCTTCATTGCATAAAGGCATCTACCTAGAACTTGGGCAAAATTTCTAGGTATACTTTGCTCAACCAAAATTTCTTTAGGAATCCTTCCACCATAGATAATTCCCTTGGAGATCCAGGTAAATTTCTATTGGGTCCTTATACTGAAGAACAACTAAATTTTTTTTCAGTGAGCCTATTCAGGATTTCTAGCCAAGAGGCAAACCTTAACCTATGGACCTGCAGTCAATAAGGGCATAGACAATCTGTCTGAACTTGTGTCACAATAAGGTAAGCATTTGTAGGTCTGCTCAAAAGCACAAAGAAAAATATGGACATTTATTAGCTATCATAGAATGCTAGAGACCAGTATTTTATGGAGGAAAAATTCATTTTCTCATATTAACTTCAATATTTACACAAAGTAGAGTATTATTAACTCAAACAGGCACAGGTTGTTCCAAAAGACCTGGTCTGACTTTTAAAGAAACATACTGGGAGACAGACTGTTCGATTGCAATCTAAAATGAGAGAGAGAAAACCTCTCAGAGAACTAAGGGATCTAATAGAGTTCCAGGCAGAAAATCTTTCCAGACAGTTTCTGCAACTATAAATGACCTGATAATATTTTTTCCAGTAGCATACTCTGAAGCTGCTATTGCAATTCCCATTCTCACAAATCAATTAATTAATAATCAATCATCAACAGACAATTTTTAAGCATCTAGTATGTGTCAAACACTACTGTGTTAAGGAGTTGGCAACCCAGAACATGGCTATTCAATTCCTTCAAGGCTCTTAGTGGTACCCCTGAGAGATTGGAGAGGGATGTCTTTTTTTTCATACTTTAGCTCATAAGCCCCCACTGGTATACTTCTCACCCTGATTTCAGTTGATTATCACTTAGCCAGATTCATTTAGCTTTTAGAAAGGAATATTTACCAAAGTGATACAAGAATAGATAGTATAAAACATCTTTCCTCAAATCTATGACATACTCACGTACATATAGAGTCCATTGGGAAATGGGCTCAACATATGTGAGAAAGAGGTGATTTCTAGTTGCTAAAAGTCTTTTTCTTCTTTATGGGGTTCCTCTTTGACATATTGTAGTATCTTTGTTGGGATCCTTATGAACCATGAATCTGTGTCCAGTCTATTCTTGGCTCCTATTGTAAACACTGTTACCAGCTATTCTGGGGATGCTGCTAGGATGTTGATGGGAAAATGGGAAGTAGTCTAGACCTTCAAAGTTTGCAAGGATTTCCTCTGGTTAAGGCAGAGGGGTGAGGGGGAAGAGGAGAACAAAGTCAAAGGCTGTGTTGTTCTCTTTCTCCCTCCTTCCTTATTCACCACTGACTGGAAGCTCTATCTCTTGGTTATTTCCCAGAAGACCCAGAAGATGTGATAAGTCTCCTCAACGAATCCAAACACTCTCCTTGTGCATTGTCTCAGACATCAAAATTGGTCAAGATCTATTCACATTAGTTACTTTTGATCAATTTAATTAACTGAGATGTATTTATATCTATTTAAGGTAGAACAGAACCTTGCACACAGTAGGTTAAGTTAATATAATTCTTGGCACATAGTAGGCAACTAATAAATGTTTATTGATCAATGATTGATAGATTAAGGCTAAGGTACTAGGAGGTATCATTTTATTACTAACTTCAGGTGGGTAATTTGATTGATTTACTCAATTGGCCCTACCCTTAAACTCCTATGACAGGAACTTGAAAATCTTCCCCATCCTGGATGGCTTATTTTGTATGCTTTCTAGATTATTAATGTCCTTCCTAAAATGTGATGCTCAGCACTGGCCACAATACTGCAGATGCAGCATCAATATTGATCAAAGTCACTTCCTCCACAAGCCTGTTTAATTGTTAGACACTGGACAAAGATCTCATATTTCAAGAATCAACAATTAAGCAACTTAATGTTTATAGATAGTCTAAACACTGGATTGCTAAACTGCTCTGCCCTATTTCTTAACCACTCTGCTGCCATCACTGAAGGCAAAATAGGAAAAGGACTGCATGAGGCTGTCGCCATTTTGTATTTGGTTTGGAATTTCATGGACTTCTGTGTTCAAAGAATTTGGCGAATTAAAGAAAAGTAAGACTGGGGGTAAGTTGGATCATTTAAGACAACTACCTAAAACTAGAGGATGAAATCAGATTAGACTCTGATTCCAGGTCTTTAAAGATTTCTAGACCTTACATACAATATTCTTGTCCCATCATCCTTCATGCCTAGGGTGCTTACCTTCCTCACATTTACCCAACAGAATCTTTTTCTTCTTTCAAGCCACAGTTCAAGCACAATGTTCTGCAGAAAGCCTTTTCTGATTCCTCTGACCCACTCCTTCCAAGACCTACTGCCTTCCCGCCAAACCATGTCATAAGTCCTTTGTATGTATTTGTACATACATTCCCCATATTCATGGCTGTGTATATTTACATACATACTCGTTATCATTACCATCTGAATATAAGCTCCTTATGAGAAGAGATTATTTCCCCTTCGGATTTGTATTCTCAGTGCCTAGCACGGTGTCTAGACAATACTAGGTACTTAATAAATGTCTGTTCGTTGGTTGGAATTGGATGTTATTTCATCTCCTCAAACACTTTTGTAGAACATTACATTTTTAAATGAAAAATCATGTATCAGAAGTTATATCATGACATTACAACTGGTTGTGACTGAAAGTTTTTTCCTTCTTATGGAGAACAGTGCATATTCTTCAAATCAGTTAAGTTTAACAAAACAAATGGAATTTTAAACAGTTCTGCACAAATTCTGTGTGGTCAGATGCTACTTGGTGGGAAATCTCTTCTATGAAGATGATATGAGAATAAAATTTAACCAGTGCCTTACAAAAGCAGTCATTAACTCTGTGCTTTTCTTCTTTCTTCAGTGAGGTGAGAGATAATTTCCAGGAAATGAATTATTAGAAAAACTAATGGGTCAGATTATAATAAAAGAGAGGCAATTACAGATGATAACCTGAGTACTATATTATAGCCACAGAATGTCAATACACCCAGAGCTTCAGTGCTTGGAGTAGTTCCACTAAGGAGGGCATTTTGGGGTTCTGAACTGTTATGGGAATTATCTCCGTTGAAGACATCACAGATCACCAAATTATTGGAAGATAATAACCTACCATATTGTCATAAGGATCAAATGATATCATGTATATAAAGCACTTTACAAACCTTGTAAACACTATTAACTTTCTTTCTCCTTTACTTTGTTAATGATGTCACTCCTGGGGCAGCTAGATAGTACAGTGGAAACTTTCCTTGAGGTCAGGAAAACCTGAGTTCAAATCTGGCCTCAGACAATTAATACTTACTAGCTGTGTGACCCTGGGCAAGTCACTTAATCCCAATTGCCTAAACAAAAACAAACAAACAAAACAAAAAATATTATAAAAATGAGAGAATATACAAACAAAATAAAGATCAGGGGTAAGTTTTTTTTATGATAATGATTTTTAAATAATTTTTAATGATAAATATTAATTTAATAATTTTTTTAGTCATTCCTGAATTTGTTCTTTCCCCTTCTCCAACTCAGTGAGCCATCCTTTATATAAAGACTAAAGAAAGAGAAAAAGCAATCTAGCAAAACTAATTAGTATATTGACCATCAGCACATTGTTTCTGACAGGTATATACGCTACTCCATATTCATGGTTCCCCAGTGTTAAAATGAAAGGAGGAAGGATGCTCTAGAAGGTGTTCTCAGAGTCTTAACAGGAAGGTACTTTGGAGATACCCAGTATACTTTAAACTGCCTTTTTTTTTTTTTAAGTATCATGAACACATACCTAATGCTTTTTTCTAGGAAGGATTTTAACTCTGGGGAAAAATAACATTTGTGAAAGAAGATGGACAGATGATATTCCAAAAGGCAGCCTGCTTCAGGAACTGTAGTAATAGCAGTCTGTTGCTTCTTTAACACATCAGCCTCTGGGCACACTCATGTAATTCAACCAAATGTATTCTGTACACCAAATGTATGCAGCATTCATTTATCTCTTCAACAAAATTTTATTGAACATTTGCAGCGGATACCACACCATGAAGATAATAAAGAAATATAAAGTCTGATTTCTGATTTCAAGGATTTTACTGTTCACTAGAACACATGAGAGAAGATAGAGCAATAAAGAAGATGAAAAAAAGAGTACCAGTCAATACTTGAACAAATGTCCAATGAATAGTGCAAGCAATAAATGTTATAAGATCTTAGTTTCACAGCTGGGAGGGACCTTCAAGTCTTCTCATTTTATGGATGAAGACATGGAAGACTAAAAAAGATTAAATGGTTTGCCCAAGGTCACACAGCAAGAATGTAAACTCTCTGACTCAAAAGTCAATATGGTGTCTCCAGGCATCATCCAAAGGAGGAGAAAATAAATCACTGTTGATTAAAGTGAATTGAAAAGTTTTCCTGGAAAAAAGAGATTCGTATCCCTCTATTCTGACTATTAATTCAGCATTCATTCCAGCAAACTCCTAGATAATTTGGAATCCAGTTTTCAGGAGCAAGATAAGAAACTTAGAATTGATTCTCTAGATAATGGCAGGTCATTGAAGATTTTTAAGGAGGCATAATTTTAGATTGCCTAAGATGGTATCATCTGAGTAAAAATTTTTTTTTGCTTTTCTTTGAATTCACAGCTTAGCACAGGATCTAGCACTTCAGCAGATGATTAATAAGTTCTTGTTGCCTTTCCTCAGAAATAATCATTTATAAATATGTGTACACACATATATCTTATATGTACATAGCTATTGGTATATTGTCTCCCCCATTTGCCTGTGAGGATAAGGGTCTTATTTTTGCCTTTCTTTTTACTATTGGGGCTTAAGCCATTACTCAGTACATAATAAGTTATTTTTAAAAATTTCCCAAATTACTTATAAAAACAATCTTAACATTCAGTTTTTAATATAATAAGTTCTTAATAAATGTTTTTGACTGACAAAACATTTTGGTAATATCTCAGTTACCTGCTCTCCCCTAATTTAAGTAGATGCTAGATTATGGTCAGCTTTCATTGGATCAGAGTTGTAGAGTTAAAAGGAATCTTAGCCACTTTCTACTTCAGCCCCTTTATTGTACAGATGAAGAAAACAGGGTAAGAGACTAGCCCAAGAACACACAGGCAATATAAATGGCAGAGGCAAGATATGACCTTTATTCTTTATCCATCACAAATCCTAAAATAGAGAGGCCTCCCAAGATGCCCATCATTTCTACCTCAGCAACCAATTCTATACTGAAATGCTTTCTCCTCACTCCTTCTTAAGTGTGTGAACCATGCTACAATATGCTGAGTATAAAAATGAGGACTGGAGCAATCAAACATTTATGCAAACTTGCAATTCAGTATTTCTTTATTACTAAAAGAATTTTAGCAAATAGTATAATATGCAATGAATTATTTAGCTCACTTTGCTAACTTCCAGTACTGATTTTTTCCTTTCCAGTGACAGCTTTTTGCTGCTTCTGACCAGAATGACATAACATTTGTTTTATTTAGTTTTCCAGCTTTCCAAAGGAAGCTATTTGTTGGTCTCCAGGCACTTGATTACTTGTATCCCAGTTGACAATGTTGATCAAGAATAGCTGTAGTTTACAAAAAGACTCTTCCTTTTCTGGGAACGTATTTCCAAAGTACAAACAAAGGTTAATATGAAAAGAAAAAATGGCTGGCTGACTGCCATTTATGTTTATTTTTGCTATGAGAAAAGGGGGCATCTTTTATTTATTTATTATTAAAGCTTTTTTTTTCAAAACATATGCATAGATAATTTTTCAACATTGACTCTTGCAAAACCTTGTGTTCCAAATTTCTTCTTCCTTTCCCCTAACCCCTCCCCTAGATGGCAAGTAATGCAATATATGTTAAGCATATTAAAATATGTTAAATCCAACATATGTATATATATTTATACAATTACCTTGCTGCACAAGAAAAATCAGATCAAAAAGGAAAAAAATGAGAAAAAAACAAAATCCAAGCAAACAACAACAAAAGAGTGAAAATGCTGTGTTATGATCCACACTCAGTTCCCACAGTGCCTTGGGTGTAGATGGCTCTCATCATCACAAGATCTTTGAAATTGGCCTCAATCATCTCATTGTTGAAAAGAGAAGGAGGCATCTTTTAGAGATTTATTCCTTAGCAAAGGAAAGGGGGGAAAAAAGACAACAAACAAAACCAAGGGAAAAAAAAGAGAAATAATGGGAACTGTATTGTGTCAATATCTAGAATACTGGAGTACATACAGTACAAGAACAAAAATGTGCTTTTCTTTTCCCCAGAGCTGAGGGCTTATGTTATACTGGATGATAAAAGGAGGGAGGCATCAAGAGCTAAGGCACAGGAGGAAGATGGGGTGCCAGAAACTTCAGGATGTTAATGCCCCCTTTATGAATGATAATGAATGCAAATGGAAGGTATTCTCAAAGGCATAGGATAGTTGTTAGGTGGAGAAAAAAAATCTTAACTAGAAAGAGGACTGCAGTATTCTCTGCACAAGAATAGAATCATGGCATAATTGACACCTTTCCCAATGTTAGAGGCTTTTATTCAGGTCCTGTATTCCCAATCCCCACTTTACATGTTTCTGGCCTTTTTTCCAATAGTCTCTCAGATAGGGTCGGTAATGAAAGTGAGACCCTGAATAGAATAATAAGGACTTAGAGCGTGCAGTTAACATCAACTATTCTACCATGTATTTATCTCAGACACTGTTCTTTAGTCTGAAGCTGCATTTGTTAATTAATGGATACTGTATTATGATCCAGGAAAAACTCTCTTCTAACTCTCACTTTCTTGTCAAAGCATTCTCCCCTCTCCCACCACTTGGGAACCTGCACTTGAGAACAGCATGTACAACTTCGGGGACCCCTCTTCCACACACCTTTTCTGTATCATGGCAGAAAGTTGTCAGAAATGTGTTTTCCCTTTTCCCTCCCCCTCTCTCCCTAGGTTCTGAACCCAGGAAATTCTGGCATCAAGAGTTTCTTGTTTTTATGTCCCACAAAATGTTCTCTGGCTCATGTCATCTTGCAGAGAAATCCTGGGAATATCACTAACTGGATCATTTTATTCTCCCCCAAAGGACACCCCCCCAGCTCCTCCAAAAGCACTTATTGGAACAAGACATGACATATCCTAACATAGGATAGATTTTATTCAACAGACAAAAAAGTATAGGGGCAAACTCATACCATAATCTCTCAATAAAACTCTCACCAACTTCCCAAAGAGACCCATAGAGTACTTCCAACTTACAATACTTTCTTGCTTAGAGTTGCTAGGGGGTTAATCATTTTTTCCCCTTCTTATGAGATCTACCTTCAGGATGAGGAAAAATCTCAGGCTCACTAGGCAGTCAAGTTTCACAGGCAGATTTACAAAGTCTGCTTGACTCACAGTATCAATGAAGGGCAAAATTTGGGTTTGCTCCTTCTCATTACAGCCCTGTGCTTCATTTCTCTTTGGCATCCTCAGGGCTATGTTGTCTTAGTCAATCTTTCTGCCCCAGCTCTCACCCATTACTTAATTCTTTTGTTGAAGCCCCTTAATCCCATGCCTGTTTCTTTTATTGAGTCTCCATTTCCTTGGGGAAGCTTTTTAGAAATCTATTGGCTGTTCTTTCTCTGTCTAGAATGCGGTTGCCTCTGGGTTTCTTGATTTGCTCATTCTCTCGGTGTGTTTTGGTGATCATTCCAGGATCTTAGTCTGGCATTGGGAAGCTGTTCCCAATTCATGAGAATCAGATGAAGAGGTGACCCTTCTCCTTGCTGTGCCTTCGATCTTATCTCTTCCTGTCTTCTCCAGAAAATTGCCCCCTCTATCATCCCTTTTCTTTTTCTCCTCTTCTATCTCTATCCACTGGTTCCTTTTCTGAAGCTACACATATTCCCATTAAAAAAAATCCTTACTTTGTCCAACCATCTCAGTTAACATTCACCCTATATTTCTCATCCTTTTCACAGCTAAATTCCTGGGAAAAATAATTTCCAACCCTAAATTTTGCTTCTCTTCTTTCTCTCTCTTCTAAATTCTTTACAACCTGGTTTTGAGCTTCAGTGTTTAACTGAAACTACCCTCTTCAAAATTGCCAAAAGGTTTCTTTATTGTCAAATCTAATAACTTTTCTCTCAATCCCGATCTTTCTTGACCTCTATGCTGCATCTGACGCTGTTGACTGCCTTTTATTCCTGGATACTTTCTTCTGAAGTTTTCATGGTACTGATCTCTATCATCTTCCTAGCTACCTTACCAACCCTCAGTCACTGTTGCTGATTCTTCAACAAGGTCCCAAATAATACTAGCTAACCATAGTTATCTTCCCCAAGGTTCTGTTCTGGACACTCTTCTCCTTTAGCTCTTACTATACGCTCTTACTTATTCACTTCACTAGCTCTTCTGAGTTTAATTATTATCTCTCTGCAGATGATTCCCAGTTCTACATACCCAGCCCTAGTTTCTCTTCTAAGCTCCTTTATTGCATCATATATTCTCTATTGGAAATCCCATAGGCATTTCCAACTCAACATGTTTCATTATCTTTTGCCCCAAACCCAATTGTCTTCTGAATCTTCCCAGATCTCTAGAAGATGCCATAATATTCAAAGCTGGAACTTTTAAATAGCTACTAATGCCTTTCCTGTTTGAATTTCCTTCCATGTACCTTGTCTATATCTTGGATCTGTTATTTATGTATTGTCTCTTCCATTAGAATGAATGCTCCTTGAGGAAATGTTTCTTTGCTTTTCTTTGCATCCTCAGTGGTTACCATAGTGTCTGGTATATAGTAGGGATTTGATCAATGCTCCTTGGCTGACCAAATCTTTTATTCATAATCTGCACATTCCATCTTACTCAGAAGAGCTCTTCATGCACTTGTGTCCCAGACATCCCCCTAATGAGGGGGAAAAAACTTACTTGAACAGGGAAGAGATGCTTATTTGTTTGTTGGATACTTTACCAATGGATATATGGATATAACCAATGAATTTGCAATTATTAAAAAAATAATTTTTAGAGATTCTTCTTGCTTTTTCTTTGGCTTCCTAGCACTTATCACAGCGCTTGGCACACTTGTTACTCAGTTGCATCTGACTTTTGATAACCCTTTTTGGCATTTTCTTGACAAAGATACTGAAGTGATTTGCTGTTTTCTTTCTCCAACTTATTTTACATATGGGGAAACTGAAACAACAGGGTTAAGTGATTTGTACAACTCACTTAATAAATGTCTGAGGCTGCATTTGAACTCATGTAGGTGACTTGCTGATTCCAAGCTGAGCCACCTGTTTGCCTGACCCATAAGAAAAGTTGAATAAATGCAGTCTTCATTTCTTAATATCTTGCAAACTCAAAGATGATAGATAGTAGAAGAATTATATCGGTGAAGGGAATTTTCTCCCTACATTGATTTATTCAAACCATGCAGATTAGCATCTCTCCAACTTGAAGTTGTAGAGTCCTTGGGATACTGAGATGTTAATTAATAAAATGTATAAACCACATAAAAGCACTAAGGAGGTCATGAAGCTGGAAAGTGCTAAAGCTCAATCCTCGACACAGGTCTCTTGACCCCTAGTCCAGATTTAGAAAAAGAGTACTAACATGTCTAGAAGGGCAAGTGCACAGTGGGAGCTGTCATGAGGTTCCCTAAGTTCTCTGATAGCAGCCTGGAAAGATCACCACCTTAGCACACCAGACCTGGACTCCTAGAGGCAATCTCACACCAGCACTTATGGGATGCAGCCTTATTAGGATGGAGTACTTAACTATCTTTTAAACACCAATCAGGACAAAAATTAAACAGACCATTAAATAGTGCTTGGGTGGATTAACTTTGAGCTATCTCTTACACTGTAAAGTTTCAAAGTTCCTTTGAAGTCAGCATATTAAAAAATCAGTTTTCAAGTCATACAACTGAGCTTTACATGTTGTCTGGCTGCTCTGTGATTGAAGAACAGTTGACTAATCCTGTAGGATTTGAAGAGGGTAAGAAACAAGCATCTTTGGCATATGAATTGCAGATTGTTAACTGCTCCCATGAAAACAATGGGGCCCTTAGCCAAACACAGAGGAACAGGGGAGAGCTGTGACATTTGCTAACACTGACCTTTCCTTCCAAAGATTTGGTTCTGTCCAGATGTTCATGCAGACCGCTGTTCTGTTGCTTTCACTCTCTGACCAAGGGGGTCATGTCCCATTTCTGGTGCTTTGATGTGGGCCCAAATCTTAACAGAGCCAACATTGGAATACCAGGCAGTTGTTCTGAAATATGAAATTTGGCATGCTACAAAAGTAGTTATTATTATCATTGATAATGTATCTGTTAATATGCCAGACTCTTCATCAGAGGAACAAAAGTTCTTTGGGAGCACAAATCTGTCTTCCTCTCCTTTCTAACATTATTAGATTGATCTTGCAGGTTGTCAAAATAAAACTATGGAAGATGATTGGATTTACTGTGAGGTACGTAGGTCATTGGCAATTACACAGGGAATGAAACAGAAACATTAAACTTAGATTCTCCCTTGGCTTTTGAGCAAGTCGTCTTCTAGACACTTATCATTATTAGTTTTTTCCAAACTTTAATAGGAAATATTTCTTTCTTCTTGTTGAATGAAAATATTCTTGAGTTTCAAAATAGTGAATTCCCAGAATCTGTTATGACACAACATCAGATACTTCAAATCTGGGAGAGATTTCAGCCATTTTTTTAAACAAGAGAAACAAAAACAAAAACATCATTCCGCTCTACATCTGTTGCTCTGCTTGGTTTCAACTCTACGGGACAAGAAATACCTCCCAGATAAAGTTTATCACCTCTTTCCTCTGATGCACATGTTACAGTGTCCTGGAACCACAGGTGAGAATTAGGTAAAGGTGGACACCAAAGGTGAATGAGCAAACCCTCAACATCAGAGTTGCTAGTTTTCCCTGCAGACACCCTACATATTAGGTGCTTAATAGATATTTATTCAATTTGATTTTTTAAAAAAAGGGATCACTCTAAAATCCTTTAAGCAAGCAGAAGTAAGTCATCAGGGACAGAAATTCAGTGACCTACCCAGAGTCACGTAATTAGCACTGGAAGCCAAAGTTGAATCCAGATCTTCTTAACTTCATGTCCAGACATTATCTGCTTACATAACATTGCCCTGTTTTACAATGAAGAAATTGAGTTTCTGAAAGGTAAAAATGGCTTGCCCATTAGTACACATATGCTAAGCCTCTAAAAGGAGTTTCTAACCAAAGTCTTCCTGATTACAAGCCCAGCTCTCCATTCATTGTGCCAGATGACTTCCCTCCACTCCAAACTTAATAATCACCTCTGAAAACCTTTAAAAACACTAAGAAAATTACAAATGGAATAAATCTTCCCACTCCCCAACAAAGATGTCACGGCAAATTCAATGCTATTTCGAGGTGGTTGTGGCATCTGGACACACACCATGTGACAGTTTCTCTGTTATCACATCTGTGAGTATTTATAAAAAGCACTTCTGCATAGAGCTCTGCATCACAACTACTGTCTTGAGAGTAATCATTGTGACATTGTGGGGGATGCATGCACTGTGACTGTGGGATTTAACCACTAGAATGGAGTTTTCTTAAAAGGTCAATGAGCTGAGAACAGTGAATATTTCAGCTGAGCAACTCTTACCAGGGAATAAGCTTTGATTATGATGACTAATTAGCATCATTAATGCTGACTGCATTGAGCGAAACATATTTCTTTCTGTGATCTCCTCCTCCTCTTTCTCTCTTCCCCCATACTCTTCTCCCTTTCTCTCCTTCTCCCCTCCCTTTTTCTCTTTCTCTGTTTTTGTCTCTATTTCACACATAAAATATATCCAGCAATAAGCATTTATTTAATACCTACTATATATCAGGCAGTGTGCTAAGCATGGAGTATTTAAAAAAAAAAAAAAAAGCAGTCCCTCTCCTCAAGGAACTTACATCCTATATGAGAAACAATATATATAAGTTAATATAAAACAGATACAAATGGTAGTTTGCAAGGCAGGGGAAGGACTAGCATATGGAAGGATGAGGAAAATCCTTCCATAGGAGGTAGCACCTGAACTCAGTTTGGAAGAAAGCTAGAGATTCAAAGGTGAGGAGTGGGAGAATTCCAGCTAAAAGGGATGCACGGGCATGTAGACCAAAGATTGAATGCTGAGTTTGAGAAACAGTCAGAAAGGCAGTTTGCCTGGACCTTAGAGTGTTCAATGAGACATAATATCTATTTGGCCTAAAAAAGTAACCTGGGGCCAAGATGTGAAGGGTTTGAAATGATAAATGAAGAAGTCAGTATTTGCTTCCATTGACAACATGGAACCACTTGAAGGAATTCCAGTGTCTTTGGATGAGACAAGGTGCTCTGGTCATTTTCAGGAAATTCCATTTTTTTCTCCTTTATTCGTCTCAAATATGACTCTCATCTCTGTCACAGTAATAATCTCAAAGGCAAGCCACAGTAAAAGGAGACTAGTCAGACTATGAGCTTCTGACATCGTTATCTGCCCTTTTAAAGACCATGGCAGAATTACAGTGTGTGCACCCAACCCACGGCTGATTGGCTTAATTTAATATTTACAGTGAAGATGATAGGACCATAATAAGCTGACACATCAATTCATTAGCAGAATTTTACGTTGAGTAAATTATTTTCAGCCCTGGTAAATAACAGACTATACATTTATGTCAAATGCTGCCCATCATGCTTATCTAGGTCCAAGAAACTACTGGAGAGAGTGACATTTCATCAAAATGCAGACAACAAAGCCCCTGGGATAAAAAGTCCAAAGAGCAGATGAAGAATGGAATAACATTACCACTGAACATTTGTATGGCATTTCACTATTTTTGAAGCACTTGGGATCAGGAGAGCATGAGTGTACCTGAAAAGGGGATGATACAAGAAATTAACCAGAAGGAACAATTCAGCTTCCCAAAGAAAAGATCTTTTCTGCACTGGGCAATGCCCAAGGAAGTTGCATTTATCATAGAAAGGCAAAATGAAGACGAGAATTAAATAACATTCAGGAGTCCTGAAGCCCAAGTCTCAACCCAACCTGACCACTTTCCAAACTTTGTATTAAAGGAAAAGACTTTAAATTACTTGGCTATGTTTACATCATTTGTATACATTAGGTAATGTCTGCCCTTTCCTTGCTCTATACAGTTAATATAATTTTCATATAAGATGGCTGCTAGTTTAAAATATCTGATGAGTGGGCGACATTGGGCCCATCTCACCTCTCACAAAGAGGGATTTCAAGAGAATTAAAATGTATGATGTAGTTAAACCACATTTTGCTTTAATTTTCTGTAGTCAATTTATCACATCTGTCCATTATGAGTTCTTTTGATCACTTGGGATAAATCTCTGTGACCTAGAATTTGAGAGTACTCTTATTCAAAGATAGAAAAAAAAAACCCAGTAGCAAAGAGAGGGAAATCAAGAGGTTTGTCTGTGCCATAAAAGTAAATGGAATTAGATAAAGGATTTTTAAGGTTGCAGGAACTGAGATTTTAGAAGTTTTGGTTCAATAGGTTTTTTTTTTTTAATAATTGTAGTCCATTCTCATCTCTACCTCTTAAAATCCAGGTCAAGACCTACCTCCTCTAAGAAATCTTCCCCAATTCCCATAGTTATTAGTTATTGTACAGAATAGCAAGTGTCTATTGAGCAAATCAACCAAATAGTCTCACTCCACCAAAGGAAGTGACAAAATGTTACCTCCTGATATTTTTACAGGATGAGAAAGCATCTTGGTCAAATCAAATTAAGCAAAGACATTTCAACTAAGAATGGAAAGATCTGCATCAATTTAAATATCTCTGATGTAACCATTGGATGAATTGGAAATGATGTTGCAGAGGAAGATTTGGAATGGTTGAAATTGGTCATGTTATAGGGAGAGCTTTGGAGTCCAAGCAAACATCTGACAGTGCATAGGAGAGAGAGCTGCTGCTACTTGAGGAAAAGGAGTCTGCCTCAGCTCGTTGTTCCTCTCTTGAACTTCAGAGTTCTGGAGGTATTCCACTCTTCTTCCCAGCCTTCTAGCAATGTCTCTGGACCACTGATAGCAGCACCTACATTGGAAGCCAAGGACAGACTGTACACAGTTTTATAACTGTACCAAAAAAAAAATCTGGCAAAAATTACACCATGATTAAAGGAAACATCTTGAGAACCCAGGAAAAGGATTTTTAAAAATTATATTACCCTTTAGCTATACATGCTCACCAAGCCCATTGTCTCCTGAATTCTATATAGACATATGAAACAGGAAGTCACAGACTTTGGGGAGTTTGTTTGGATCTACTCTTCTTATGATATCATCTAAGTAAACAACACTGTCTAAAAACTAATTAAGTCTGTTCTGGTTGATTAATTATCATGGTAGGAAACCTGCTGGTGAAAGCTCATGAGCTCTGGAGAAGACAACCTTTAACCCCTTGAAACTACTCCTAGAACCTTGAGAGGGTGCCATTGGCAATTTAACTCATGGGTATGAGTAGAAATTGGGATAATAGCTTCAGAATATGTACTGCCAGTGGATAGAGTTGTAACTTTAGAGTTTGAAAGATCTCTAAAATTACAGAATTTCACAATTGGAAGAGAGCTTAACCAGCTCAAACATCTAGAATATCTAGTTTCTAGACCATCTAGAACAAAGGTATCAAACCTACACCCTGGGGCCCACAACATTCTCAAGTAAAACCAAACCGAAAAAATATAGTTGGGAAATATTTAACAAAATCAATTAAAATATAATAGATCTTAGATAATGTTAATATGTGGTCTTTTAGGTCAATATATCACCAGTAGGGATCATTAGATATGATGTAGTAGCCCCATTTCTGTTGGAACTTGACAGTGTTTGTACAACCCATGCCCCCCCCCAATTCCTCACTACAACATACCCTAGCAATCGTCTTTGAGTGTTTCTTTGCTTGATATAAGAAGGAATTTGCTACCCACTGAGGCAGCTCATTAAACTTTTGAAAAGCTAGAATTGTTAGAAAGTCTTTTCTTATATCAGCTGCTTCAGATGCTTATTAATTATGCAGTCCCAGGTAAATCAATTAACCAACTTATAAAGCACCTACTTTGTGACTGTCACTGTGCTAGACAATAAGGATAAAGAGAGAAGAAATTAAATAATCCCTATTCTCAAGGAACTTAGATATTATTGGGGAAGACAAATAGGTATATGTAGTATGTATATTTACAGAATAAATGTATTCTCTCTGAGTCTCAGTATTCTTACCTGCAAAATGAGAATAATAATATCACTTATGTCAGGGAGTTGTTATGAGTATCAAATGAGGTAATTATACCAGATGCTTGACAAAACTTAAAACATAAAGAACCATGTTACTAATATCAGAATGTGTGGTTAGTATTAATATCTGTCTCTTCAAATTTTCCTAAGGACCTCCCCCAATCTTTCCGATTTACCTATCACTTCATATTCTGTATTTTTGTTAATGTTCATGCTGCATCCTACTATAGACTGGAAGTCCTTTGAGGGACTCCTTCTTCTCTCCTTTCTCACTCTCTGTCTCCTCTTTCTCCCTCTCCTCTCTCTCTTTTCTTCTTCTTTTTTACTGTATTTTTCTTTCTCCTTTCTCTCTCCCTCTCTCTTTTTCTTCTTCTTTCTTCTTCTCCTCCTCTTCTTTCTTCTTCTCCTCCTCTTCTTTCCTCCTCTTCTTCTTCTTCTTCTTCTTCTTCTTCTTCTTCTTCTTCTTCTTCTTCTTCTTCTTCTTCTTCTTCTTCTTCTTCTTCTCCTTTTCTTCCTCCTCCTCCTCTTCCTTCTCCTTCTTCTTCTTCTCCTCCTCCTCCTTCTTCTTCTTCTCCTTTTTCTCCTTCTCCTTCTTCTTCCCCTGCCTTTTCTTCCTTCTCTCTCTCCCTCCCTCTCCTCTCTTCTCTTCTGTTCTGTTCTCTCTCTCCTCGTCTCCTTTCTTCCCCTCTCCCCCCTCTCTCTCCCTCTCTCTCTCTCTCCCTCTTTCCTTCCCTTCATCCATCCCCCCTCTCTTTTTCTTCTTCTCTTTTTTCATCCTTCCCTTTCCTCTGTCTTCTTTCTCTCATCTAAATATTATCTATCATTCATCTATTTGATTACCTCTCATCTATTAATCTATTGATGTCAATCTATCTATCTTGACTCTAAGGACAGCTCTACATCCATGATGCTATCATTGCCACTCTGCACATAGTAGGAACTTGTTAAATACTGAACTGAACTCATTTGGATTAGATTGAGAGGGTCTTTATGCAACTAAGAGGTTAAGCACTTTATCCAGTATTCCCCTATAATGGATGATGCCCTTCGACTCAATATTGTATCCATTTATTGTAGAACAAATAGTGGCTTTTAAATGTCTTCTACTCTTCCTTAGATGTAAACCATCCTCCTTTATCTTTTTTCATTGCTAATGTTTTGGAAATGATGTGAACATCTTAGCAAGTTATAATAATTATCTGTATTTATTGTATTTTTCTTAAAATAGTTTAAATTATAGATTTCACATTTTATATCCCTGTGTCATAATGTAGAACACAGTATCATTAACTTAAAAATCAAATCACTTTTTGGAACAGCTCAGGTACTGTCAGGCCCCATAAAATGAGAACTAGCTTT
Source organism: Sarcophilus harrisii (assembly GCF_902635505.1). Lineage (NCBI taxonomy): Eukaryota > Metazoa > Chordata > Mammalia > Dasyuromorphia > Dasyuridae > Sarcophilus > Sarcophilus harrisii. The sequence goes on along the minus strand of NC_045429.1, from coordinate 415,851,507 downwards.
ATGGTTCACTTTCTGAAGAAGTATTTTCTCCATTCCTATTTCCTCAAGAAGTGTATTTCAACATTTTTTACTTTATTCAGTTACTGAAAAGAACAGAAAATGATAAAACTTAAGCTGGAAGGATCCTCACAGGCTTCATTTCACAGATAAGAAAACTGAGGCCCAGGGAAATTGTGATTTGTCCTAGGAAGCACAGAGTGAGGGTTTGACCCCAGGTCCTCTGATTCCATAGTCATAGAATCGTAGTATTGCCAGGTACATTAGTAGTCATCTAGTCTAACTTGCCACCTGATGCAATAATCTCAAATATCTCTGATAGATGGAATCATGGAACCTCTGCTCAAACACTTTTAGTAATGGAAAGCTCACTATCTTAACAAGGCATATCATGCTTTTGTTGGATAGTTCTAATGATTAGAAACAACAACTCTGTATATTCCATATATATTGATAAAAGTACAAAGGAATTGGATTTCATTTTTATGGGATGTTCCATCCATTGAAATAAATAACAACCCATTTATTTCTTAGTAGGTTAGCCCTGGGAAGTAGCTTGAAGTCCATAAAAGTTAAATGGAATTTAGCTAGGTTCAGATGGTTGATATCAGAGACACAATATGAGCCCAGAGCTCTTTGACTATAAGCCCAGTGAGTGATCTACCATGCTAAACTACCACTATACTGATGAGTTTATGGAAGATCTAAATAATCATCCATGAGCACACATGTATATGCATGCACACATAAACCATGTGATTAAATAATTAAACAGAGGCAAATAATTAGAAAATGGTAACCATCCAGAAGAGAGTAATCAGGATGTAAATGCTTTTGAGTCTGTGCCATCTGAGAACTGACTGAGGGAAGTGAAAAAGAAAGATGTTGGGGAGGGAAGAGGACGTAATACTTGACATGCTGTCTTCATGGGAGATGGATTAAACATATCATCTGGCTTTCTCCTAGCTGTGTGACCCCTGGCAAGTCACTTAAAAAAAAGCCCTGTTTACCTTAGTTTCCTCATCTGTAAAACTGGGATAATAAAAGCATCTACCTCCCAGGGTTGTTGTGAGGATCTAATGAGATAATAATTGAAGAGTTCTAACCACAGGATAACATATATATAGTAGAATCTATACATTTTAGTTATCATTACATTATTAGTTATTCAAAGGGAAGAACCAGAAGGAAAGGCTATAAATGGCAAAAAGGCAAGTTTAGGTCTGATATCAGAAAAAAATTTTTCTTAATAAATTGCATTGTCAAAATAAATAAAGATTTTTAAAAAGAGAGCAATAAATAAATAAATTGTCTGGGGAGCAATGAACCATATCTGGGGGTGACGGGTTCCCACTCATCAGTCTCCAAATAAAGACTGGATATCTTTGAGGCAAGACAATGTGAGTACCAAGTCTTTGCTGAGCCATATTAACTCTGTGACCATGAACAAATCCCTTAAGATTTCCATGTCCACATAATTCTCTAAGACCATGCTATGACTTTGAAGCTAGGAAGATATAGTAACTGTGTCACATTTAGTGTGTTAGGATTATGTGAATTGGAATACATAACTATTGGGCCATGGGGTATCTTCTAGCTATAACAATCTCTGATTTTATAATCTTATGGTAAAAGTATATGGAGAACAGCATCCTTAACAAAAAGGTAGCATGGAGTATATGTGTTGTTGTCAGGAAAGGCTAGATCATCCAAGGTAACATCTGTTTAATTTGCTGTAACCAACCGTAGCATAATGTGTTTACGCAAAGCTACCTGACAAATGAGAGATTTTGTTATTCCTTTGTTTCTTTGTTTTTTTTTTTTTAAACAATCATCAAAAGAGATATCCAAGAGGTAGGAGAGCCTCACCATTGGATTGTAAGCTTGCTGAGTGCTTAATGATTTTGCTGAGTAATAAAATGTATTAATACTGTGTCTCCTTTGTGATTATGTCTATAAATATTTATGATTGATTACTGTCACTTTGGCTGAAATCTGCCTTTTAAGAAGGCTCATGGATCATAGTCACTCTAAAGGAAAAGAAAGACATAAAATTGTAAAACTATTCATAATATTCTTCAAGTTAGTTGGTCAATACTGTGCATGAGACATGAGATGGGATGAATGGAAGTCATCTCTACATTTTAATAGTTCCCTTTGTAAATGGATAATTTATTCCTTCTGAAAATCTTTTTGATGAACAAGAGGAACTAAAGATGTCATTCTCTTGAGCTAATAACCCACTCAACCTTGAAGGATGTCTTTGAAGCTTTCAGAATTTTCTGTAAAATACAAGTGCTCAGCATTATATTGATTTCAAAGTATTATTTTTTCATGAAAGGTTGTGAGCCAATATTAATAGATAATTGGTCTTAGAGGCAAGAAAACATGAGGGAGATCCTGCCTCTGACCCATATTAATTTTGTGACCATGGACTACTGACTTGCTCTCTTAGGGCTCAGGTATTTAATTCTCTAATATTATGTTATAGTAGGATATGGGGAATTGACCAAGAAGACATTGTTGTGTGATCAGGAAGCCATACTGGCTGTGCGATCCTGGGGAAGTGATTTAACCTCTCAGTGCTTCTAAAACATTGGTGGCAAACTCAAAAAGAAATAGAAGCCAGTGTATCACACAGAAGGAATCCTATGGTTTAGATAACCACATACAGCTATTATCTATATTTTATTGTATTTTATTTTATTAAGTATTTCCCAATTACATTTTAATTTGGTTTGGGCTAAGCTCAGAAGTTTGGTGGGCCTCTAGGCTGCATGTGTGACATGCCTACTGTAGACCACTCTCTAAGATTATAGATTGCAGAAAGGATCCTAATCTTTTTTGGGAGCAAATTTCCTCATCTTGGATCTCCCCATAGTATTGAAACAACAGGTTCAGACCTTATCCCTATTCTATAAGTTATAGAGAAGTTAACAATCTGCTTTTATGCAGGGAGTTTCTACATTGGGAGTTCTCTGCAATGATTGTATCACAGACATGAACTTTGCTGTCCTCCAAGATATACTTTTAGGGACATGCCCAAACACATATATTTACATATGTGTGTGTGTGTGTGTGTGTGTGTGTGTGTGTATGTGCATCTCATAGAATTTTAGAACTAGAAAGAAATAAAGATCATTATTAACTACCTCATTCTATTGATGAGAAAACTGAGTCCCAGAGAACTGAAATGATTTGCATGGGGACATACAATAAATAAGTAGCAAAGATGGGATTTGAACTCAGTTCATCTGAAAAATAATTTTTAAAAATTGTTTCACTTTCAGCAACATTTGACAAAACAATACAAACCTAACTGTGCTGAATACCTAGTCATCAATGATGGGAAGTTAGATATACCTTCTATTTAGAAGCTAAAGAGTGTTGGGCATGTGAGACATTTCTGAAATCCCAGCAACCAGAGGAGGTTGAGACTTGTGGATTACGTGTGTTCAAGAGTTTTGCCTCCAGAGTTTTGCCTTAAGTTGTTCAGGTAATCTTACAAAACCCAAGACCAATATGCTAAGCTCCAGGCAGTGGAAGGAGTCCATACTGAAGAACATAACAGATAAGCATTGGGATGCAATGAGTGGTCACTACATTTTCTAGGTGAGATAAGGAGACTCAGAAAAAGGGAAAGACAGAGAGAAGATAGAAGGGAAAAAAGAAGGAAAAAAGAAGAAAAATAAGGGAAAGAAAAAGAAAGGAAATAAAGGAAACAATGATAAAAATATGCTTCAAACTTAACAAAATTTGCAACCTAATTATTTCTATCACTAATCAATTACACACAAATTAATTCTGTTGTGCCAGATCTATATGCAAAGAGATAACAAGGAAACACTTTTTTTTCCCCAAGAAATTTCTTCAGAGCTGATCTTTTGCTTGATTTGGTTCTAAAAAGCAATTAACTTTGAGCCTCACTTTTGTGTAAAACCTGGGAGAGGGAAATTAAATAACCTCGAACTGTTAATCCCTAGGGAAGAGTCAAAGCTGGGTGTCTTACTTTCTAGGGAAGTCCAATACAGTCCTCTTATTGCATTGAGAAAGCACAGTGGGAAAAGAACTACAAATATGGAATTTAGCCTGTGAGTTTGATCCCTAGCTCTGTGTCTCACTGACTGGTGCCAGTGGACAAGTTCACTTAACCCTTCAGGGTCCTGGCTTTATTCTCTGGAAAAAGAGGGGGCTGGATTAGATATTCACCAAAGCCCCATCCATTCTTCAATCCTGTATCCTGTATCACATTAGGGCAAAAAGAGATTTTTTTCCCCCCAAGATTTTTTAAGTAGATTCAAGTGTCATTGATCTAGAACCATAAATCCATACTTTTAAATTTAAATTATAGTTTTCAAAGCTACTCTAAAGCCTACTGAGATTTTGATGAGGAAAGAGCAGAGCATAACATTGTTGTATAATCCAATCAGTCAACAAATCCTTATTAAGCATTTACTCTGGGTCAGGCTCTGAGATAAGTCTTAGGGCTACAAAAACAAAACAAAACACAAAAATAATTCTTACTCTCAAGAAATGTACATTTTAATTTAGGGAAACACATGAAAAAAACCCAAGGTATATACAAGATACATAATAATAATTTTGGTGTTGATATTGTTATCTTTCAGTCATATCTGACTCTTTGTGACCCCATATGGGGTTTTCTTGACAAAGATACTTGCTTTTTCCTTCTCCAGGCTATTTTATAGATTAGAAATGGAGGAAAACAGGGTTAATAACTTAACCAGGGTCACTCATCTAGAAAGTATCTGAGGCTAGATTTGAATTCAGGTCTTCCTGACTCAGCTCTATTCACTGCTCCTCTTGGGATTTAATGTTTGCATAGCACTTTAAATATGTTAACTCAATTGATCCTCATGACAACCCTATGAGTTAGGTCATTTGGGTCGTTTTTGAGAAAGGACAACCACCAACCACTATTATACCCATTTTACAGATGAAACTGAGGCTGGGGGGAAAAAAAGGTTAACTGATATACCCTGAATCACACACCCCTTAATTGGTTGGTTGTCCTTCTTTCTTGAAGGGGACCAAAATGACATCACTATATTGGAGTCAAAATACAGTGAGTCTGACTGTAGTTGATCAGATAAATATGATCTTGGAACACTCTACTACAGATGATGCACAAAAAGTCCACATGAATATTTGGAATGGAGATGGCTCTAAATCTTCACATCTCAAGTTTTTTTTTTTTTGTTTGTTTTTGTTTTTGAGCTACTACAATTCTGCTTCACTCCTAGAATACAGTGCCTACTTTGATACCGGCACACCATCCAAGGTATCTTGTGCCAGTGTCTCCCAAGACAAATGTTTGCTCCAAAGTTCTTCAGAAGGACCTTGAGAGTGTCTTTGTATCTCTTCTTCTTCTGACTTCTATGGGAGAATTTACCTTGTGTTAGAGCGCCATAAAATAATCTTTTAACCAAATATATGTTTGACACTCCAACAATGTGACCAGCCCATTAGAGTTGCACTTTTTGTAGTAGTTTGAATGCTTGGAATTTTAGCTCAAGAAAGATCTGTGTCTGATGCCTTATCTTGCCACGTGATCTTCAGATTTTTCTTAAGATAATTCAAATGGAAGCAATTCAGTTTCCTGTATGGTGCTGGACAAGCTAATGTCCAAGTTTCATAGGCATGTAACAATGAGGTTAGCACAATGGCTCTGTAATCCTTCAGTTTGGTAGTCAGTGCATTACTTCTCCTCTCCCATACTTTCCTCTGGAGCCCCCCAAAGATTGAACTAGCTCTGGAAGTGTGTGGGTCGATCTTATCATCTATGTGAACCTCCCTAGGAAAGTATACTGTCAAGCATGTAATATTTCTCCATTGCTACAACTGATGTTTCCATGTATGGATGATGTGGTGTTGGTTGATGGAGCACCATCGTATTTTCTTGTTGTGGGCCAAAATTACCACAGACAGCAAAGAACTGATCTATGCTCTGTTGCCCTTCTGTCTCAGAAGCTACGATCACATCTGAGATGCAGTGTGTCAGCCCTTTGCTGGAGGGTTTGATCACAAGCTAGATGTTAGTTTAGGTATGGAAATTGCTTTCCTGTATGAATTGGACTAGACAGTCATTGAGGTCCTTTCTAATTCTGAAATTCAGTGATTCTGTGACATGCCTGAAAAGGGAGAAAGATTTTTAATTTAAAGAACATTTTTGACAAGACAACTCAAAAATCATTCATCTTCAGTTGGAGAATAAAATCTCTCTAATGTGCCAATTCACCACAAGTCATTCAAAGTTGAGGTCACATACTAATGGCCACTAGGGGAATTTCATCTGTTTCCTAGCTTGGAGAAGGGCTCTTAACCATTCTTCATTCCCATATATCTCAAATTTTACTTCAGACATAAAATGAATTGGGCAATCCTGTCACGCACTGAGACAGGAACATTTAAAGTGCTCATAATAGTAAAATATTTTAAAGGCTGCTCGGGAGAGTGGCTAGTCTCCCTGAAACACTATCATATCTGGAAGAACTGGAAAATCCAGGGGAAGCATCCTTGCTTAGCAGAGTGGGGAAGGCTTGGGTAATAAGGTGGTAACAAAGGTTCTGTGGGCGAGACCTGCCTGGCACATCGGCTCCTTAGAGTCTGAGGCTTGATTTGCCTTTGAGGCATTAGAGAACAGGCTCCTGAGTACTTCTCCCAGTTCTATAGGTGAACTATTTTTCATCACCCAGAGAGAGGGGCTTTTTCTGTTTAGAGTCTTTGTTTTTATTTTTGAGAAATCTTATAAGTGGACAGAGTCATAAAATTTATATGTAGACTGGATCTTAGAAGTCATGTAGTAGGCAATCAGCCTTCTTCAAAGCCCTCTTTTTTTTTTTTTTACAAATGAAGAAGAACCTTATGTAGGTATAAATTAGAGAGAGATCTAAGGCAGGAAGACCAGTTAAAGAAGCTAATGGAATAGTCCATCAGAGAGATGATGAGGTACTGGACCAGATATGACCTTTTGAATATCAAGGCAATATATATGAGAGACATTGCACATGTACATTAGACAAAATCAAGCAACTGATTGGATCCATATTCAGGCCTTTCTGATTCCAAGACTAGCCTTCCGTTCACCATGCTATATTGACCCTCAGTTTAGGGGACCTCTGGAAAATGAATGATCTGAAAGAGAGGAGGTCTGGTCCTGTAGTGAGACCAAGGAATAACAGATGGACAGATTGGGATATGGATATGCTACCTATAAACTGTTCAAAGATGTCAAGGAAGGCTTCCAGCACTTTGGGTGGATCCTCTTTGGGGAATTTATGGGAGAATGTAGATGACAAATGTTCAGGATGAAACAGTGTGATTGGGCTGTGATCTATACCAATGGACCCACACAGATGGGATCACAGATCTGTAGAAGCACTGACATAACAACTCCTTCAGCCCTTCAAATGATTCTGGATTAGTTTCCTCAATTGATTGCTCTCTCTACCTTTGATAGTTGCAGCCTCTGAACACCTCTCAGTTTTTGTTTTTTTTGACCTGATGGGGTGCCAACATTTATCACCTGGTAGTCAACCTCAGTGATGAGCCCAAGGTTGTGTTCTTGTGTAATAGTCAGGCTCCAGGATTTTGCTTGAATTCTTTCCAGCTTGGTAGGTTTCAGCAGAACCTGAATTCTGCTAGTAGAACAGGACTTTGGTGAAGGATTCATATTAAAAGATAATTTAATAATAATAATAATAGCATTTATATACTACTTAAATGACTTGTGAAATGCTTTAGATATGTTCTTTCATTTAAACCTTATTATGAGGTTGATGTCATTATTATGTCCATTTTACAGATAGAGAAACTGAGGCATATTCAGGGTCACACAGCTAGAAAGTGTCCGTGGCTAGATTCAAACTGAAGTCCTCCTGACTCCAAGTCTAGCAATCTATCCAGTGAACCATGAGGATTTGTCTCTATATGAACATATAGTAGTTAGAAACTACACAGAACACTTTCCTCATGACATCCTTCTAAGATAACTATTACAAAGTATTATTATGCTCATTTTATACTTGATGAAACCCAGGTATAAGAAGATAAAATGGTTTGCCCAGGGTTACACAATTAGTGTCTAAAGCCAATTTGAATTCAAGTCTTCCAGATTTCAGGCCCAATACTCTATTATTATTATTATTATTTTTTACCACTTAACTGCCTTTTAGACCTAGTTTAGAAGTCATTGGTTCAACTACTCTGTTTTACCTGTTTTACAGGTAAAGAAACTGAGGCCCAGGGAGAAGAACTGACTTTTTCAATGGAACACAGGTGGAAAGTGCCAGAGTTGGGGTTTGATTTTCCAAGGTCTTTATTTCCAAACCTGCTATTCTTTCCTCTACACAAGCTGATTCACTTCAGTAGATTTGCATAGAGTAAGATTTACCCAAGAAAGAAAGAAAAAAAGCTATTTTTTTTTTTTACTCTAAATACCTGGTTAAAGTGCTGTAGTGACAATTTATATAATAGAACTCATTCCTAAATAATAAGGTAGAAATTTTGGATGGTGATTTCAAGGATTTTTTTTTTGAAATGTAGATTGATTACTAGGCAAGATTCTTCTTCTAATTATTTTAATTATAGGCTCTTAATGACTAGGAGCTTGAGAAACAAAAACACATTTAAGCTGCATTTTCAGTGACAGTGACACCTGGAAGCACCAGTTTCTGCAAAGCAAGTAGGGATAATCTATTGTTACCTAGTGACAACTCTCTTGAGCATGGTAGTTTAGGAGAGTTAGCTGGGGGATGGAAGTGCTTATGTTCTTTGCTGTATGGGTGTAGAATGGGATGGAATGAGGGTACAAGGGATATAGAATGAGAGTTTGTGAGGAAAATGTATTGATAGAACTGTAGCTCCTAGAGCTTTGCTTCCAGGGTAAGGATCCCTATTCAAGATTTAGCAGAAAGGTCATGAAGTCAACTCTGGTTGATTGGAGCTCTAGTGAGAGGAGAAATATAAGGACAGAGCTCATTTCAATCCTGTATCTGTTAGCTTTCTATCTTAAACTAATTGTTTTTGCTAACTAGGTACTAAGTTCTATTGTTTCCTGGCTGATAAAAAACTACATGCTTTAAATTCAGTGCCCTGGTGTAAAGCTCTACCTACTATATCCTTCTTATAGATTTGCTCATTATCATATTTATATTCACATTTGGATGGAAGTTAAAGTAATATGTCCATAAAATGAGATGCGCTCAAGTGAAATATAAAGTACTTTGTAATCCTTAAAATACTGAAAGCAAATATCAGTTTTTGTTTATATATTTTTAATCATTATCCTTATCATTGTTACAGTAATGGTATTCCAGTCATCCTCCCTATGTCCCTCTCCAGATCCAGAGGATAGTAAAACAAGGGCATAGTCCAAGTTCAATATAATACGATACAATTATCTCAGCAGCCCCAGGCACTAGACAACTTTTAATCTTTAATACATCTTTTTAAGTTCACATGAGGGTTATTTATTTATTTTTTGGCCTTCATATCATATTTCAAGTCCACTAAAACACCCATAAAATTTTCATACTGATCATTTCTTCCCCATCTTAGATATATGATGCTGGTTTTTTTAAAAAAAAAAAATCTAGGTATAAAAATTGACTTTTTATATTAACTTTCATATTTTAGACTCTGCCCAAGTTCTACCGTTGCTAGGCCTGTTAGGATTCTGACTCTATCATCCCAAACATTGATTCCCTGCTTCACGGACAGCAGAAAGAATACCTTCTTGGAATCAGGAGGTACCAAATCATACTTCTGATGCTTAATTCCTATGTGATCTTGAGCAGATCGTTTAATCTATCTGTGCCTTAGTTTCCTCATCTGTAAAATGAAGTGCTTGGAAAAGATCCTTCCAGTTCTAAATGTATGATTCTATGGTCCTAAAAGCATGCCATTTTGGCCTTTATCCAAGAAAATGAGAGAAATATCAAACAGTACAAGGCCAGACACTCCATTCCAACAGAGACCTCCTTCTAAAATGACATCATGCTATCAATGATAGGTCCTTGGGTCGGGGAATCCCACAAGTTCTGCATCTATTCAGTTGTTCATTCTATCGAACTGTCCTCTCAAATTAGACATCAGCCCTCTCCACTTCTATACCAAACCCTATGTGGCTCATTTTATTGCTTCCTGTGTATCAAGCTTTTCAGAAGGATTAAGCTCTCCAAGATCTGACTTATTAATTACAGATTTATAGCCTATCTTCACTAAAATTTACCTCAATATCATTACATTCATCCTTATTTTCTTCTTCTACCTTTACTTAGGACCAGAGAGCCATAGAAGTAGACCTTAATTGGGTCCTTGATGCCATAGGATCCAAACTCTTCATTTTACAAGTGAGGAAACTAACAGCTAGGTCAGACAAGTATTGCCTGAAGTCATATACTTAGTAAGTTGTTGAACCGGGATTTTAGCCCACATCCTTCCCCTCCAAATCCAGCATAATTTTTATTGCACAGTGAAATGTAGTCGCCATCAAATGATTCATCTCAAGGGGACGATTTTCCTGTGGGTGACTATAAGAGACTAATGTAAGTAGTTAAAGGCAGGAGTTACCAATTTTTTCATTCCAGGCTCCTTTTCCTTCCATCCTTTTCTATGCCTAAGCTGGCTTCCCTCACATCACCAGATAGCATGATATAAGAGGGAAAAGAAACCAGATTTAAAATCAGGAAAAAGGGTTTGGAACTGATACTTCCTCTCACTAACTGTATCATTTCAGTCAAGTCCACATAGTCTCTGTGACTTTCAGTAACATGGTTAACATTATTTTGGCTACCTATTTCATTTGTTGTTGTTCAATCCTTTTTCAGTCTTCTCTGACTCTTCATGACCCCATTTGGGGTTTTCTTGGTAAAGACAATGGAGTGGTTTGCCACTTCCTCCTCTCATTTTACAGATAAGGGAACTGAGGCAGAGTTAAGTGACTTGCCCAGGGTCACACAGCTAGTAGGTGTCCGAGGCCAGATTTGAACTCAAGAAGGTGAGTCTTCCTAACTTTAGACCCAATGCTCTATGCACTGTAGCATCTAGCTATCCCAGACTTACTTCATACGGTATCATAAAAATCAAAAGAGATAATATATGGAAAGCCGTTTGTTACATTTATAGGAATATATAAATATGACATTATACAATAAGATAATATGTAACATAATATAAATATATAATAATATATAACATAAATATATCATAAGATACATAATATATAATTATGTTAGAAATAGATTACAAAATGAGAATTATATATAAATATATAAACTAAAATATAAAAACATACTTTATGAATCTATTATAAATATAGCAATATAAGATTACATAAAAATAACATAAGACTAAATGAGATATTTATAAAGCACTTTGCAAATCTTAAGCATTATATAAATGCTTAGCTATTGTGATAATGATTGATGATTCATCCAAGTACTCCCTTATCTTCTTACTTATATTTTTTTCTTAGCTGATGGGCAGGGTTGGCTGCCTCTGAGTTAATGGGGTCATCTGTTTCCCTGCTCTGTAGAGTTTGGCTCCTATCTAGAGGAAAAAGAAATAAATGAGACTAACTGGCCTGTGTGATCTTTAGGTACCCACTCAGCTCAGACTATTCAGCAGCTTGGCATCAGGAGATTTCCCCAACTTCCTTTGTGGAGGCAGTTTAATAAGATTTTTTTGTCCAAAGTCATTCATGGAGCTCAGCATCTTTTCTGATGGACATAGCTGAACCCTTCCTTCTTAGATATCTGATGTCCTGAAAGGATGGTATAGATAATTGAAAGCAAAGATGAGAAGCAGTATTGTGCTAGAAGTAAATGATTAGGGTGCTACATCTTGCAACAGTTGCCTCACTTGTCTTGCTCTCTCTAAGTTGAATATCATCTATTCTCCTTTTGGGCTTTTGTTTCTACCTACCTTCTCGGTTTTCTTTTGTATCTAGTTGAATTGATTGTCTTGTTCACAAACGTGAAAAATTACTCAGATGTGGTTTATGTGAACTTAATGCGTTAGTTTGATATTCGCTCTCTCTGTCTCTTTCTGTCTCTCTCTGACTCTCTGTTTCTGTTTCTGTCCCTCTGTCTCTCTGTCTCCCTGTCTCTCTCTGTCTCTCTCCTACACACACACACACACACACACACACACACATTTCTTTTTCTCTTTCTCTTTAGCATTTTCTTGTCACTCAAGAATTTGTCCTTCTTTTATTTCTCTTCAGTATTTTTCTTGTGTGTTTGCATGTCTCTCTATTATTGATAAATCAGCATAAAAGACATGTTAACTGCTTCTGATTCCAGTCCATCTTATGAATTATAGAGGATAAGTTATTTTGCAAAGGATTAGAAGCGAAATAGCAAATTATTAACAAACTCCTTCAGATAATTAAATGCTATTCTCTTATGATATGTGAATTCTGATGAGTTATTTTAGTTATTATCATTATTTACTATGAACAGAGCACTGTGTTAGATGACAAAGCTATAGTTCAATGGATCCTCCATTGATGGAGGCATTCATGGAGAAGGCAATGCCTAACCTGAACCTCAAATAAAGATAAAGAGTCAAAGAAACTGAAGGGAGGAAATAATGCATTTCAGGTATGGGGACCAATTCATGCAAATACATAAAAGTGGGATCGATTAATCAATTAGCATGCATTTATTAAATAGTTGCTGTGAACCAGGCACTCTGCTAAGTGTTTGGGGTACAAATAAAAAAATACTATTTAACTTTTGTTCCTGCCCTCCAAGAGCTTATATTCTAGGCATAGGAGGTAGACTATGGAATATTATGAAAAACTAGTTGTTCTAGTCATGTGAAACATAGAATGCATGAAACGAAGTCATATGAAGAAAGCCAGAAAAGTAGGGCATGACAGGATGCAGTAACTCTTAAACATGGGGCTAAGGAGTTTTATTGTTTTGAAGAAAAATGATCTTGGCAGCTGTGTGCTAGATGGATGGGAGTGAGAAAAAGAAATAACAAGAACAATTGGTAGGCTATCACAATAGGTAAGAGGTGATAAGGGCTTGAACTGGGTGAAGAGAAGGAAAGAGATAGGAAAGATCTTTAGATAAAATTGATAAAACTTGGCAACTGATTAAATGGAGGTGAAGGATGAGGGATGAGGAAGAATAATAGAACAATGGTCTTCAAAATGGGGTTTGTGCATGCTAGGAGGTACACAAGATGATCCAGGAAAATATTTTAACAGATAAATTTAATCAAAAAATTAGAAAGAAATTAAGCTTTACTAATACACACATACCACACACATATATATGTCTGTGTATATGTGTTGTATGTATGTATATAGACACTGGTTTGCATGTCAGATAGTCACATGCCTCATGATGTGATACACAAATTATCCTGAGAAAGAGGAGGAAAAAGTACAGTGTGGAGAAATTAATAATATCGCCCTCATTCATTTCTTCACTTTCAACATACTGCAATATGTTGAACATACATGTAGTACATGTGATTATTGACTTTATAGATTATGTTATTTACTAATAGCAAGGAGAATAGCAAATTATTAGCAAATTTCTCTAGATAATTAAATGCTACTCTTTCATGATATGAATGGTCTGTAAGATTCCTTCCAGGTCTAATTCTATGCTTCCATGATTTTTGGAGCTTAAAATCATGGAGGCCATATAGATGGGGGGTAATTATAAAATCTCAGTTGTGACCATCCTTATGGGTAGCTCAGATAGGGTCAAAAAGTACATTATAAAAATTAATGAGGTTGATCAACTCAAAGGCCAGGTTGTTCTAGGGGATATGAACATATATACTGAAGACTGCTAAGTAGATTAAAAAATGAAAATTGAAATAGGGTGATACAGACAGGTAGACTGAACTTCAAAGGAGAACAAACTATCATATTTTATTAGTAGAAAGAGGACCTGAGGGTAGTAGACAACATGAGGAAGACCAATTCCTTCTCCTTTATGCCATGAATCATGAGAGTAAGAACCACCTGCTCTGAAGAAAGTACCCAGGGACTGAATCTCTTCTAGAGAGATCCAGGCATCATAAGTGTAAGAAGCTGGAAAGAACATGGAATGAAGGGATCTCAAATGAAAGAGAACTCCTTTACAACAACTTTAACATTCCAGGGAATACAAGGTAAGGGGACAGAATAGGAGCACAGGCTTGAGGAGGGGTGGGGCTGAGGAAGACAGGGCTAAAGGGCTGGGTAGAGGGAACAGGAGAACAGAGTCATAGAAGAGTCAAAGAAGAGATAAAGATGACTTTTTCTGCCTTAAAGGAGCTTTCAATGCAATGGAGAAACAAAGATTATTTTAATACTTCCAAAGATAAATGGTTAATATTTATATTGTGCTTAAGGTTTACAAAGTGCTTAAAAAATCACTTTATTTTATCCTCATAACAATCCTAGGAGGTGGATAACAGTTTTACCCTCATTTTACAGATGAGGAAACTGAGTTCTGAAAGAAGTTAAATGTTTTGCCAGAATTGCACAGCTAGTAAGTATTTGTGGCTCATGTCATTCTAGCTACCACCTAGCTGCCTTCAGGATTTCTTCTGTGCATAGATACTCCTTTTGCCCAGATAGCTCAAAACCTTTCCATTGTTTGGCAGAGGACTTTCAAGAATTATTCATAAAGAAAAAAAGTCTCCTGGTAGCCAATCTTCAGGTGATGAAGTCAATCCAGATGGGACTGCTAGTGATGATCTGCTCACTTCCCATACTTGAAACCATACTTCAAGCTTGCTTGACTCTGCGTTATCAAAGAAATCAAGGTCATCACCACACCATGAAATTGAGAATAGTATGACATAGTGGGTTAAATCCTTTCTTGATATTGTCCATACTTCCTCCCACCCCTGGCTGCTAAGATCTTCCTCCACAACTCCAAGCATTTATTTGCATGTAGCAATGGTGAGGGGAGGTTTTCGGCAACATTGTTGGAGCCCTCCCATTTGACCCTCTTCATCCTATACCTGGATTAATTGCCTGCACAGGTTTCCCACAGTATAAATATTCTTTCTTTGCTCTAAATTGTATCAAATGATCTGTAATTCTCTCTGTTTTAGCTTCAAGTTCCCAGTCAGAGACAGTGTCTTGGCAAAACACCTCACTATTAAATTTATCTCTCTTCCTCAAGGGATGCTCCCCACTCAATGGCTTTATTATTTCCAGTAAGGATACCCAGATTAGAAAAGATCTATTCTTGATGCTGTTTATCTATAGAGACAGAAAACATTTAAAATCAAGAAAGGTAAATATACTTTTCAGTGGATAAGGAAAAGTTCCAAGCTTTCACACAAGGAAAGAAAGGAAAAACAGGATTAGTGTTTTGAGATTTGAGAGGAGGTTTTGGCCACCTACCATCTGTGCTGACATTCCTTGTGTCCTCTCAGCTAACAAACCCCTGCTTCAGGAGTCTTGGCTGGCCCCTTTTGTCAGTTGCATCTGCCCTCTCTTCTGTTCTCCATAAGGCTCCTCAGTGTTTCTCTTCATCCAGTATTCTGAATCTTCTACACAGCTCCTAAGATTCTGGTTTCCCCTCTGAGAATCTTTCTTAGATTCACTAAATTGACTTTTAGAAGTCAGCTGGAAACACAACCTGTCATTCTTCATCTTGGGGTGATGTTTGTCCTGCTGATTCTTGCCAGATATTTATTAGAACTTCATAAATGGATCCCCTGCTGAAGCTGATTTTTTATAGTTTAACATCTCTAATGTGATTAGATCTGTGAAAAAACCAACACACACATATGTATGTATATATGTATCTGTGTGTGTGTATATCTATATATATATATGTCTATATATTTTTATTTTTTTGAAATTTTAAAATTGTATCATTTAATGAATATACAAACTCAAAATAAATACAAAAACAAAATCTTGAAACTCATAAGAGAAATAGTTGAAAAGAAAAGTCCACCAAATTTATAAACCAAATTAGAAGTTCATTATGTTAAAACATAACAAAAATA
Organism: Sarcophilus harrisii; assembly: GCF_902635505.1. Classification (NCBI taxonomy): domain Eukaryota; kingdom Metazoa; phylum Chordata; class Mammalia; order Dasyuromorphia; family Dasyuridae; genus Sarcophilus; species Sarcophilus harrisii. The sequence continues at coordinate 415,835,505 of NC_045429.1, read as the reverse complement.
GTTAACTCTTTAGCTAGCCTAAGCACAAAGGGGAAGAAAAGATGTGTTAAAATAGTTTTTTTTTTTTAAAGATAGTATTACAACAGAGAAGAAATAAAAAGAATTATCACAAATTATATCATTATAAATTTATATATACATATAGGTTTTCTTTGCATATTTATATGTGTATAGTTAGATGGCATAGTTGGGAGATGGTATGGCATAGTGGCACAGTGGAAAGAATCCTGCACTTGAACTCTAGAAGATCTGAGTTCAAAGTTGTCCTTACTAGCTCTGTGATGCTGTGTCAATCAACTTGCCTCAGTTTCTCCATCTGTAAAATGTGAATATTAATAGTATCTTCCTCCCAAGTTTCTTACAAAATTAAAAAATACATAGTAGTCCAAAAGCTAAACTGAAGTTTTAAGCTTTAATAAACTTAAGCTCAAAATTGGCTCTGTCTATAAGAGGTTCTATCCACTGTACCACACTAAATAAATGCTAGCTATTATTTTTGTCTTTTCTCATTAGGATGTAAGATCCTTGAAGGATTTTTCACTTTTGTCTTTGTATTCTCACATCCTGGCAAAATGCCTGGCTTCTAAGAGATGCTTAATGAATGCTAGTTGATAAGACAGTTAATGATAACCCTAGAGATAGTCAATGATAACTCCAGAAGATAGATTATGAGAATATTACCCTCTGCCCAACAGAGAGGAAATGAGTCCACAAGCAGGAGAGACACACTTTTGGGTATGGCCAATCTGAGAAGTTGTTTTACTTGACAAGGCTTATTTATTACAGAGATTTTGTTTTTTCTATTTTTCTTTTTTAATTGAGGGTAGAGAGGTGAGAAAGAGAGAAAAGAAATACTTGTTAATTGAAAAGAATTAAGAGAGCTTTTTGATTGACAGAGAGGAGTAATAATTGTTCTCCTAATAGTTCTCCTCACTTCCACTTCTCCAGTCTATAACTGCCAAAATCATTTTTCTAAGATGTAAATCTGATTTTAACTTATTCTGCAACAGCTGCTTCTCTAGACTAAAAGAGGGAATTTCTTCACCTGAAGATCCTCCTGACAGTGGACTCTCAGGTCCAGACTTAAACAAAAAGGAAAGGATGACAAATGAATGGAATGTCCACAATAATGCCCCTGCTACAGGCTCTAAACTAAGCTCCTCCGGCAGTACTTATAGGGAAAAGCCCACCCTATCAATTCTCCGAGTGCCATAAGAAACAGAAAATTCATGTGGGTTTTCTAAAGAGCATGCTTCTTGCATGACTAAATTATTTTCCCCGGCCTCTTTGGAACTCTTCTTCTTTTTGTGTTTGCTTCTGGTTCCTTTTATATAAGCCTTAAAATGTTTTTCTTATAATTTGTTGGGGCTCCTTGTGCACCAACCTTCATTTCATTCTCAGTTTCCGAGTCTTATCTAAGTTGCCACTCTTAACAGACTGTGAGCAGTCCCATCCTCCCCAAGCCCTGCGGTTTTTATGCTCTTGGAGGATTTTTTCTTATCTTTGATTACTTTTTGTGCTGGCTTATTCATTGACTTTGTCCCACTGAGTGGCTGAGCACAAAAACCCTAGAAGAGGATGCGTGATGTTTCCATGTTTGCTTATCTGAGCATTTAAGGAGTTGAGAGCTTTTTATTTTTATTATTATTATTATTGTAGTTGGTTTTGTTTTACTTTGTTTTTCAAGAGCTCACAAACAGGGTTGCCAGAACTGGGAAGCCAGCCAAGATAGATTTTGATTCCATTTCCCCTCCTCCTTCTGGAGACACCTCATCACTGGATGAACCAGTCCCTCCCAGATCTGGGCTTATCAGTAACAAAATTTCTCTTCTCCCCTGTGCCTGAAATATACCTCCCAGGCTCACAGGTTTAAAGCTCATTTAGGCCAGTCCACTTCTATTACAAGATAAGGAAACTGCAGTCCAGTTCGTGAAATGATTTGTCCAAAATTATGTAAATAGTGAGTGGCAGGGTCAAGCTAAGAACCTAAACTTCAAATTTGTTCTTTACCCATCATCCATCTGTAATACTTGATTCAGGTGACTTATGTGCTTACTCAGTGGATGTCCATCCAATTGACAATCTGAACAATAGACAGTTTTCATCAACTTGTCTGGTGTCTGATTTCCTTAAGTCATACGTAATTCTCAATAGGTCTAAGATGATTTATAACATTCATCTCTCTGGGTTTTCCTTTGTTTTGCTATAAAAGGGGCACCTAGATTGCTCCATGGGTAAAGTGTAGGACTTGGAGTCAGAAAAATGAGTTCAAATCAAATTGACCTCAGATAGTTATTAGGTATGGGAGGCTGGACAAGTTACCTAACTGCTGCCTGCCTCAGGTCCCTTAACTGTAAAATGGTAATAATAATAATAGCAGCCACCTCCCAAGGTTGTTGTGAGGGTTAAACGATATAATTGTAAAGCACTTAGCAGTCTCTGGAACATAGAAAGCACTATATAAGTGTGACTTATTATTGTTAGCACACAGTAGGCACTTAATAAATACTTTGTTTCCTTTCTATAAAATTAAGGGATTGGGTTAAATTATGATGATGACCCATTCATTCAACAAGTATTAATTAAGTGCCTACTACATACCAGGCATCGTGGCAGGTACCGTGGCTACAAAGATAAAAATGAAATAATTCCTGACCTTAGGAAGTTTATAATTTACAGGAGGGTGGGAAGTAAAAATAACATACAAATATATATGATAGTACAAATTAAATACAAAGTATTTTTGCTGGTATCACTAGCAACAAGAGGAAACCAGGATGTAACTCGGATAAGAGAAAACATTTAGTTTGAGCCTTGACGAAAACAAGGATATTCTAGGAGAGGGAAGTAAGAGGTGGGGGAAGGAGCAGGAGGTAGGAGCTGGAAGGAGCAGCCTGTACAAAGGCATGGGGACAAGCAATGGAGTTGTAAGTATAGGAAACATTGAGATCAGATGTGTCAGGATCATAGAATATAAGGAAGTGTGAAAAGCCTGGAAAGGTAGACTGGGCTGGAAGTGTGAAGGGATTTAAAAGCCAGACAGAAGAGTTTCTATTTTCTTCTGGAGGAAATCGAATGATTAGATGATTTCTAAGGTTTTTTCCAGCTCTAAAATTGTATGATTCTGTGGTAATCCATCTAATTTCCTGGCATTATGAGACTTACCCAAATTACCTTGTGGGGTAAGTCTAACAAAGTCCTTCTCCTATCCCCATCTTCCAGGAGATATCCTAGTGAAATAATATATTCATCATCAGTACCTGATAAATCAGGTAATCATTTAGAATCTACAGGCTTCCTAATGAACAGAAATCTGGAAGGGAAAGATCCAAAGCTGTGCTGGTAAATATTTAACAATTGGGAGTGGGGGGGTAAGAGGTACAAGCAATTTCAAGAAAAAAGGGGGAGAATATATGTAGGAGACATTTTAAAGTTGTCTGGATTTTTAACATGTTCTTAAAACCTAGAAAATCTGCAAAACAATAAATCAGGCCTGGATTTATAATGGTTGATGATTTCCAATATATAAATGCTCACAGAGGAAAATTTAACAATCTGCTCTGAGCTGATTCAAAATGGCTCCAGCACACCCCCTGGAAGGCTCCGTCTTCAACCAATTCCATAACAAGCATACGTGCAGTAAAAAAATTAATCCCACAAGTGGGACTGTACTTGTCTCACTTGTTCATTTTAACCATTTAGGATTTTTAAAGACCATGGCTCAGACATGGTTGTTAAACTCCAAAGAATGACTTCCTGTGATGGGAACTTCAATCAAAGTATGATGTAGGATCACAGATCCAAAACTGGAAGGGACTCAAGAGGACATTCACTTCAACCACCTTCATTTTACAGCTGAGGAAACTGAGACTCAGCAAGATCAAAATATTTTCCCAAGGGTATATGGATAATAAGTGGAAAAAATCAGAATTTGAATTCAGGTCTCTTGGGTTCAGCTAGATGGAACAGTAGATAGAGTGTCAATCCTGGAGTCAGGAAGACATATCTTCCTAAAGTCAGATCTGGTCTCAGACTCTTACTAGCTGTGTGACTCTGAGCAAGTCATTTAATCTTATGTGCCTCAGTTTCCTCATCTGTAAAATGGGATGAAATAGGAAAGGAACAACCACTCCAGTATTTTTGCCAAGAAAACCCCAAATGGGGTCATGAAGAGAGTCAGAAATGACCGAATATAACACAACCTCTGAATAAAATGTATACATATACATACATATGTTATATATATATATACACACAGATATGCATGTATATAATATATTATAATGTACAAGACAGCCTTATAGTAGAGAGAGAATGTAATGTAATGGTTAGGATACAGGACTTGCAGTCAGATTGACCTGCATTTGAATTTTATTTCAACCACTTACTAATGCTGGGAATGTGATGCTGGGATTCACTTGACTTCAGTTTCCTTCTCTGTAAAATGAGGCATTAGACTGCATGCCCTCAAACCTACTTCCATTTCCTAAAGACAGCCAGTTCTTTTTTTTCTTCTGGAGAATTTTCTTTTAAAGAGTAGGAATCCCAAATGCCTTCAACTTATTCTCAAGTGTCATGGACTCAAGGCCAGGGTTCTGTTGTTAAATTTTCAGTGTGAGCAGTTACACTTCAGAAATCAGCAAATGCTACAAATCAAGGATAGATTTAGGCTTTTTTGTGTGTGGCTTCTAGAGTTAAGAAAGGGATGGAGAAAATATTAATAATGCAGATTAAACTTAAAAATGTGTTGTGAATACTATTCCAGTCTTCTCTCTTCCCCAAAGAGTCAGTTGTTAAACATTTACCAACACACTCCCAGGGGCTCATGCTTTTCAGCTGTTCTGGATATCTCCCCTGATCGGTGCTACAGGGAGGGTTTCATTATGATAGTATGGTAGTGGAATCTATAATAGTCAGATAGAGTTGTTATTTGAGATGCCATTAGCTTTTTCTTTGCATCCCCAAAACTTAGCACAGTCTAAGGCACATAATGAATTGTTGTTTATTATTAAATCAGAAGTAATGGGTAAAATGCAACCTCTCAAGCAAAAGATCAACTTTGTCCATCCAAAACTGGAAAATGCCAAAAGATGACCAGGCAGGGAGCAGCTAGGTGGCTCAGTGGATAGAGAACCAGCTCTGAAGACAAGAGGACCTGAGTTCAAATATGATGTCAGATACTTAACACTTCCTAGTTGTGTGACCCTGGGCAAATCACTTAACCCCAATTGCCTCAACAACAACAACAACAACAAAAACCAAAAAGACGACCAGGCAGGAAATGATAAAGAGGGGGGAAAATGGCAAAGAGAAAATCAGATAATTCAGCATTAAAGTCTGTCTCTTTAGAGACTCAGAAAAGGAGAAAGCCTTTTCATGAATCTCAGACTCCTTCATGAATGAGAGAGAAGAGCTGATTGCAAATGTGAGCACTATTGTGCTAGTGAGATTAGTAAGATTTGGTGCCTAATTGGATATTTGGACTGAGAAAGTGAGAAAAATTGGGGAATCCATGAAGGCTGTGGATCTGGATGACTAGAACAGTATATGCTAAATCCAATATATGCATACATATTTATACACTTATCATGCCGCACAAGAGAAAAAATGAAGCAAAATAAAATGTAAGCAAAGAACAACAAAAAGTGAAAATGCTGTTGTGAACCACACTCAATTCCCACTGTCCTCTCTCTGGGTGTAGATGGCTTTTTTCATCACTGAACAGTTGGAACTGGTTTGAATCATCTCATTGTTAAAGAGAGCCACATCCATCAGAATTGATCATCTTTAAGGATATTTTCAAATCTATATACTTAACTAAGCTAAACAATAAAAATCCTAACTCTCTAAAGCAATTAAATAACTTCTTTCTATCCAGTCTGTCTTTACTTTTATACACTGCTCATATGATGTGAGTAAAATCTGAAAGTATAAGCTGAATCCTGGGTAAAAAGACAGGAAACATAAATACTTTCCCAATGAAGAAAGCAGCAAAAACTATGGAGGATTTTTTTTTAATCCTACATTATAAGCTTGGAAAAGAAGTTTTCTTCAATGACCTAGTTGGTATAGTTTTAATTTTAAGCCTCCTGCATATAACCATATGGAAGGTAAACTCTCATATGTTGTTTCTAAAGATTTGCAGGAGCTGGGAAATCAGCCACAAATTAGACACTATTCACCACTAAGAAATACAGTGCTCAGAGTTAGAGCACATTTACATACTATGCAAATCATGCTTCACCATCTAATACATTCACTCTTCTTTAAAACAAGCTGCAGTCCACATTTTCCCTTTCTCTCATCCAAATCAATCCTGCTATAGATGCAGATGTAAGACATTATTTGACATGTGCAAGTTGCCTACCAGATAGTCTTAACTAAGCTGACTAAAGGACCAGATAATGGTAGGGAGTCTGTATGCCAAAAACTTATTTAGTTTAATTGATCAAGGAGGTGCTCAAAGATTGTGTAAGAAAAGGCAGATTAAAGAATGGAGCTATATTTCTATAGAAGGGAAAAAAATTCTCTAAGCCAAGAAGTACAGGGGCAGAATTTTGGATACATTACTACGAAGCTTTATAAAAGTTTATTATAAAATTGACTTCATTCCAAGAAGGTTTTCTCATTCCCCATCATGTTCTCATCATCATCTCTATCTACTGGTATTATTGGATAGGCTGCTATGGAAATGACTCCATTATTAAAAGGCATTGAAGCACAGCTCTTGTAAATCACTGGAGTTCAATTATGCCAATGGGTGTGAAGGTGCTGGCATAAACAGAAGAATATTTATACCTTCCAGCAAAAACCTGCTAGGCTCAGCAGCTACCGCCCCTGGAAGCGTAAGGGACATTGCCCTAGAGCAGGGCAAAAAAGAGAAACAGGTTTGACTCTTATCTGTTGTGAGGGTTGCATCAAACAATGAGCTGGAGGTTGGAGCTATTTGTCTGGGAAGAGCTCCCAGAACTCAGCTGGGAGCCAACAAACATCACTATGGATGAATGATGAATGCCAAACCAGTTCTCAAGTTCCAAAGTCTATGGCATTTATCTGTCTCCCACCTGCTCTGCTAGAAGCTAGTATGGAAGGGAGCAGAAGCTCAGGAACCTCTCCATGGGAAGCAGCCCAAGAGCTGTTATGCCGAGAAGAACAAACCAAAAGATGGAGAATCTTCCTTTGTGCCAACAGGTGAAATATGGTTAAAATGAATTGCAAGAAGAAATTGGATCCAAGCTGGGTATCTTTCAGCTGGGAAATGGCTGAACAAATTATGGTTTATGAATAAAGGACTATTACTGTGCCTTAGAAAGGTCTAATGTAAGGAATTCAGTGACACATGGGAAAACTTGTATTAAACTGAATCAGAACCAGAAGAATAATATATGTGATAATTATAATAATTCAGCGAGTTATTTTTTCCCTGTAGGTAATTGCTTTTTTTTCTATAGGTTTTTGTTTTCAAAACATGTGCATGGATAATTTGACAATATTGACCCTTGCATAGCCTTGTGTTTCAGATTTTCTCCTCCTTCCCCCCACTCCCTCCCCTAGATGACAAGCAATTCAATATAGGCTAAACATGTTAAAATATATGCTAAATCCAAAATGTATAAACAAATTTATACAATTCTCTTGCTGCACAAGAGAAATCCAATTAGGCACCCAGATCAAAAAGAAAAAGCAAATGAGTAATAAAACAAAATGCAAGCAATCAATAACAAAAAGAGTGAGAATGTTATGTTGTGATCTACATTCAGTTCCTACAGTCCTCTCTCGGGGTGTAGATGGTCTCTCAATGAAATTGATAACGAAAGGCAACCAAGCTCTGATTAACTATTATAACTAATTCTTGCTGGAATGGAGGATGAAATACATTGCCCGATCTCATTAAAGAAGAGAGGAATCTGTAGATATAGAGTATTGGCTAATCTGCCAAACGAAGTTATTGTATTGGCTAATGTCTCTTAATTTGCTTTTGCTTTGGTACAAAGGATTCCCTGTCCTGTAAAAACAAGAGTTGTGAATAAAATTTAAAAACAAAATAAAAAGAACAGTAAGAACAGCCTTGGAGAAGAAAAGCAGAGGATAGCAAGTTTACAAAAGGGTAGCATGCAGTCTGAAGAATGTCTACAAAGAGGGAGGTGGGAAAAGTGGAAGTATCCTGTCCTTTCCTCACTTATGGGATGTCCTTTCTCTGTCAACTACTAGTTCTATGATTTTAGTCATAGTCACTTAGTTGCTCTGAGACTCAGTTTTCTCATCTGTAAAATGTGGATAATTATACTTGCATTAGCAATTTTACTGGGTTGTTATAAGGATCATAAACAATATGTGTAAAGCATTACAGGGACATTATAGAAGCACAACAACTGACATTTTCTATAGTTCATAAAGATCTGCATGCTGTTTTCTACAGTTTCATTTGAGTGGTTCAAAAACCCTGGGAGTTCAGTGTCCTTATTATCTTTATATAAAAGACAAGGAAACTGAGACTCATAGAAACTATATGCTTTACCCATGATTACCCAACTAGTAAATCAGGAGGTAGGATTCAAACTTAGGTTTTTTCTGACTCCAGGTCCAGCACTTTTCTCTCCTCCACCAAATTGCTGCCTCCCTGTGTATGGAGTTGCTGATAGATGAGTGTTTGGGGCATGTTTTTTTTTTTTTTTTTTTTTTTTTTTTTTAAGCAACAGCTGGGAAAGTTACCTCTCATTTCTTGGCCCAGATTCCTAAAGCTCAGAGTGCCATGTTGCTGTGGAGACCAGGTGGTAGTTCTCTATGCCAATAAAATCAATCTGGACCAATAATAATTTTTAAAATGTATTAAATGAATGATCAAGAGAAGGCAGTATTACCATGTCCCAGGTGGCAGTCACCTGGTACCCATAGCAATATAGACTCCTAAGCTTTGGGAGCCAGGGAATATCACTCTAATTTGGTATGGCATAGTGGATAGAGAATCAGTCAAGACTGGTTTCAAGTATTCTTCTGACATGGACTGGCTAACATAGACTTTGGACAAGTTTAGGACTCTACACAGCTTCCTAAGAGGATAAATTGGGAGTAAAGGTACTACCAAGGTACTTGCACTGATAGAGGGCATTTCCTTACCTGGGAGTCCCTATACAAATGAAATCTTAAGTCTAGTCCCTATCTATTCAAGTCTAGGAAAAGTGCTGAGGATGCCATGCTATTTTAAGAAGGCAGCAAACCTTCCTCATGACATGAAACGGGGAAATGTACCTATTTCTTTGTAAGAACTAAATGAAAGTAGGATTTAAAGTTACATGGAGTATAAACAAAGAGAAAGAGGCAGTGTGTAAAGTGGTAGAGAGCTGACCTTGGTGCTGACCTTGAAGCCGACCTTGGAAAGCTGAGCCCACATTCTCCTACTGACACATACTACCTGTGTGACCCCTGCTAAGTCACTAACCTTTCAATGATATGGCTCTGAAACTATAAATTATAGGACAATTACTCATCTGAATTGTTAGAGGGAGCTTTCTCACTCACTGGGAGTTTTCTGACTTCTCTAGAAGTTTCTTTTTTTTATATTAAAGCTTTTTATTTTCAAAATATATGCATGGATAATTTTTTAACATTGACCTTTGCAAAACTTTGTGTTCCAAATTTCCCCCTCTCCTTAACCCTTCTCCTAGATGGAAAGTAATCCAATATATGTTAAACATGTGCAATTCTTCTATACATATTTTGACAATTATCTTGTTGCACAAGAAAAATCAGATCAAAAAGAAAAAATGAGAAAGAAAGCAAAATGCAAGTAAACAACAACAAAAAGTGAAAATGCTGTGATTCACAGTTAGTTCCCACAGAAGTTTCTTATATTGATACATTTACAGGTTTGGATAAATAGTCATTATTTAAAATATATTAAATAAACAATCAAAGGAAGGTAATATCACTCTGCTCTACTTTCTCCCTTTTCTGATGTACTTTGGTTGGTGGAAAGAGACTCAGAATAAGTTCAAGACATGACTCTACCAATTAATAGTTATACTGATTTTGAGACTAGTTTCAGATTGCGAGAAGTCTCATTTTGAAGTCAGGATGATCTGGGTTCAAATGTTTTCTATGACTCACATGACCTGCTGTAATCTCTCAGTGCCTCTGGGCAAGTCTCTAAAACCACTGAGTTGCCTAACTGCATTTCCATATGGAAAATGTTCTCTACAGATGAAATAAATCGTGGGTCCAGACAAAAACAAAAACAAGGACTTTGGCTAAGTTACCTAACTCTGTGAAGCCTCAGTTTTCACATCTATAAAATGCATCACCTACCAGTTATGAGGATAAGAAATTACATCATACCTACAGATCACTTACATCCACCTTTCTGACCAGAACCACCTACACTGAGACTGGGTTTACATTCTGAGTAATATCATAATATGTGGATGTGCAGCACTCTTGGGGTTTCAACAATTGTGCAAGAGGTTTATAGTCCTGCTCAGTACCTATAAATCTCTGACAGATTTTCTTCCTGGTAATGGGTTTGCCCTGCAACCCTCTCAACTAAATCTCATTTTTCAGTTAAAGAAATGATGTAAATGTTAGATTAAATTTTACGAGCACTGAAGCAGCTCTTTCTGTTGCCTCTCCTGTGATTCCAGCTTAGGCAAGATACAATAATGCATTTTTGAGCTCGAGAAGGGAGTTAGATCCATTTGCAGCAAACCTAAAGATCCATTAATATTCCTGATGATTTCAGATAAAGAACAGATGTGGGGGATGAGAGAAGTATAGGAAGTAGAGGCAGTGGGAGGCCCAGTCAACAGGATGTTTCACATATGAAAAGGGAGAATTTCTGGACATCAGGGGAGGTTTTTCTAGCACAAAGCCTACCTGGTTTTCTCAGCCATTAGCGTCCCCTGACAGAAAACCTTAAGTCACAGCAAAAGACCCCCTTCCCCCAGTACACCCCTCAATTAATAAGCACAATCACATATGCATTTTCAGCAGTTTTTCAAGAACGTGGATGGTCACTGGGGAAAATGGATGCAGCTAAGTGGGAATGTCTGAAGGACACAGAAGAGGAATTCAGCCAATATAATCTATTAATAAGTAGGTAGATGGGAAAGAAGAAATGTTGGTGTGGGAGTTTAAAGGACTCCAGAAAGAGGAGAAACTAATGAAATGGATCTCTTCGGAGCAAAGAGGTAGGAATAGCTCATTTTCTTGTGGCATTCTTTAGCTTCATAACAATGGATAAATATGATGGATCTTTTTAAAATTTGTGTCCAGACTTTTGTTTTCTCTTCAGTGGAGGAGCTCCCAGTCTGGAAATGCTCTTCACTGATGAAGATTGGCAACTTGTTTCTATATTATATTTTTAAAGAATTGCTGAAGGTGCTGAGATTTTAAGGGACTTTTCCCTGGTCATAGAACTAATATAATTCACAAGCAAAACTCTAAAATCAGATAGACTTCCACTCAAGTCTTAGTGTCACCATTTTACACCCAAATAAATTAAATTTCTGTGAAATCTAAGAGAACAAGATTTGGAAAGACCTAGGGTTGCATCCTACTTCTAACAAACTATGACTAAGATATTTAAACTTTCTGAGGCTCAGTTTACCCATTTGTAATATGGGGAGAATGATCCCTGTAGACCTTACCTCATGAGTGAGGTTCAAATGAGATGTTAGCAATAATAAATAGCATATATGGAACACCTTAAAGTTTAAAATATGTAAAGTGCTTTATATATGTTAACTCATTTGATCTTCCCAACAATCCTGTGAGACAGATGTTGTTCTTATCCCTATTTATTCAAGAAATTGAGATCAGAGAGGGTTAAATGACTTGACCAGGGGTCATGTAACCAAGTAAATATCCCAGGCAGGTTTTCTTGACTCCAAGTGTTGGGCTCTGCTCACTGAGTTTTGCCAAAGCAGAAGTAATGGTGATGGTGAACAAGGATGGACTGCACTCAAATCTCAGCTCCAAAACATGTTAGCTTTGCAACCATAGACAGGCAAATCACTGAATCTCTCTAGGTCTCAGGTCCCTTATCAGTAAAAGAAGGGGGTTGGAGTCAATGTCCCTTTCAGTTCTAAACCTATTTTTCCCAGTACTAATTTGTGTCAGGTAGTAATAGTAGTTGTTGTTGTTGTTATTGTAGTTGTAGTTGTGATTGTAATAGTAGTAGTAATACTGGTTGTGCTAGTGGTAGTAGTGTTGCAGTAGTGGTAATTATAATAGTAGTTGTAGTAGTAATAGTAGTAGTAGTAGTTGTAGTTGTAGTTCTAGTGTTGGTAATGGTAGTAATGATAGTAGTGGTAGTTGTTGTGGTTGTACTAGTAGTGATGGTAGTGTACTAATAGTTGTAGTAGTGATTGTAGTAGTAAGAGTAGTTGTTTAATTTTTAAAATTTTATTGTTTTATTTTTTTGGTTACATATGTACATTCATTTTTTAAAAAATACACATTTCTTTATGAATTATGTTGGGAGAGAAAAATCAGAACAAAAGGGAAAAACTATGAGAGGAAAAAAAAATAGAAAAAAGGGGAAAAAAGCAAACATAGCATGTGTTGATTTACATTCACTCTCCAAATAGTAGTTGCTATTGTAATGGTAGTAGTGGTTGTTACAGTAGTTGAGATAGTAGTTGTAATAGTAACAGTAGTAGTATTGTAGTTTTAGTTATAGTAATGGTCATAGTAGTGGTTGTTGTTGTTGTAGTGATTGTTGTAGTTGTAATAGTAGCTATAGTAGTAGTAGTAGCAGTAGTGCTGTAGTTCTTGTAGTTGTAGCAGTGGTTATTGTAGTAGTATTAGAGGAGGAGGAGGAGGAGAAGAAGAAGAAGAAGAAGAAGAAGAAGAAGAAGAAGAAGAAGAAGAAGAAGAAGAAGAAGAAGAAGAAGAAGAAGAAGAAGAAGAAGGAAGAAGAAGAAGGAAGGAGGAAGAGGAGGAGGAGGAGGAGGAGGAAGAGGAGGAGGAGGAGGAGGAGGAGGAAGAAGAAGAAGAAGAAGTCAATCTGTACTTGAACTCTGGCCTTGTGAGTTCAAGGTTTCAAGGCTCTTTCTACTGTAATATATTACCTCTTAATAGTCCAACATGACCAAAAATGTGACCACATGTCAATAGCTGTCTTGTCAACTTATTATCAAAGAAGGTTATTAGCAAACACTGAGGAAAGGAAGCCACGTTGAGCAAGATCCCCAGGGAGCAGAGATCCATCTTAGGAGATATGTCTAACCTCCAGGGCATACAAGCAGGTCCTACAGCATTTCCCAGTTGCCCTGTTTAGTTAGTTCAGATCAGTTCAATTCCACAGCACTTGTTGAGTGTTTGCTCAATGCCAGGCACTGAGTGCTAAGGAGATAAAGACAAAAATAAGGCTGACTCTGCCTTCAAGAAGTTTATATCCTATTAGGGGTTGCTACTGTTAAGTCATTTCAGTCACGTCTGACTCTTCGTGATCCCATTTGGGGTTTTCTTGGCAAAGATAAAGGAGCAGTTGCCATTTCCTTCTCCAGCTCATTTTACAGATGAGGAAACTGAGGCATGCCAGATTAAGCAACTTGCTCAGGGTCACATGGCTAGTACATATCTGATGCTGAATTTGAACTCAGAATTTACTGACTCCAGGTCCAGCTTTCTATCCACTGCACCACCAAACTGAGATTAATTCTATTACAAAACAAAAAGAAGGCAGGGCAGAACAGAGTTCCCCTCCTAGGGTCCCCTGGGGCAGTTAGGTGATCTGTGAGGAAGAAGTTAACAGGCTGTATCTGGGAACAGAATGTGCTCATTGGCAAGTCAACAGCTGCTGCTCTGGATCTCCAGGTATCAAGGCAGAAATGGGGAGGTTGGGTGCTTGCCCAGTAATGTGAAGAGGGATTGTGGGAATGCTGGTGGATAATGATAGGTAGGTGTTCTGTGTAGAAGACAAGCCTTACCGAAAGTTATTGCAAGGAGGATGATATTTGAGCTAGCTTCCCACTCTCTGGTTAGTTGATAATACATCTGAGGTCATACTAATCCCTTGAAATGATATCATAGACCACTTTGACCAGAACTTTGGGGGATTACAACCTTACTCAACAAGGCGATAGGGTCCCCCTAAAAGTTAGTACCAATTTAGACTACATTATAAGAGAAATAGTGTCCTGAGTTAGGGAGGTGAGAGTCCTGTGGCAGCTTGCCCTTGTCAGACTTCATCTGAAGCATGTTCAATGTTGGGTGCTGAATTTTAGGTAGGACAATGATAAATTGAAGAGCATTAAAGGGAGGACATCATATTCAAGGATCTTTAGGTCATGCCATATGAAAATTGGATGAGTAAGAATAACTAGCCTTTATATAAGGTTTTAAGGTTTGTAAAGTGCTGGATCTCTGTCAGAAAGAACTGAGATTCCGGACAAGTCACTTAAACTTCTGTTTACCTTAATCCACTGGAGCAGGAAATGGCAAATCATTCCAGTATCTTTGCCAAAAACAAAAACAAACAAACAAAAAACAAAACAACCCCACCCATAAACAGCATTGAAGTGTTAAGGTCTATGGGATCACAAAGAGAAGCACATGATTGAACAAAATAACAGTAAAAGTGCTTTACAAATATTAACCTTGGAGGTAGGTGCTATTCTTACCTTTATTTTACAAGTGAGGAAACCAAGGCAGAAAGAAGAGTTAAGTGACTTGCCCAATGTCAATGTATCTGAGGTTGGATTTGAACACAGATCTTCCCGACCTCAAATTTAGTGCTCTATTTACTGTATCACCTAACTGCCTGCTGGTTAAGGAATTATGTGTAGTTGGAGAAGAAAAGCCTTAAAGAGAGCTATGTTGTCTGACTTTAAATACTTATACCTAATACCCAAAAAGTTTGGTCTTAAAGAAAAAATATGTAACTTGTGGTTGGCTTTGGAGGACAGAATTAGGAACAGATCCTTGGATGGAAGGTACAAAGAGGCAAGTCTCACACAGATGGAAGGAAAACTTCCTCCCAATGAGATTTATCCAAAAGTGGAATGGGCTGCCTCCAGCCAAAGGTCTGAACATGGTAGCTTTCTCTCCATTGTAGATCTTTTATCAAAGGATGAAAGGGAATCTTTTCAAAGATAGACTTTACTAGCTGCTTCCAAAGTCTCTAGCAAATCTCACAATCTGTGATCCTGAGGTTCCCTCAATGAAACATTTAGATAGAATGTGAGGCTTCAAGTCAGGAAAACCTGAAACTAAATCCTAACTTAGACCCTGGGGAGACTCACTTAGCCGTTGTTTGCCTCAGTTTCCACATCTGTGAAATGGGAATAATGATAGCACCTACCTTATAGGATTGTTGTGAGAATCGAATGAGATAATATTTGAAAAACACTTTGCAAACCTTAAAGTGCTATGTAAATGGCAGCTATGAAAAAGAAGGCAGAATATGGAGGTTTGAGAAGAATCTGGTGGGGGGGAAAACAAGTTGAAGGATCAGAAAGATAAATGGAAAGAACTTACTCTAGTTTCAGTCAATGTTCCTGTTTAGGCTTTCTGGGAAGATTTGAACTGGCTAACTTAAAAGGAGACCTAAGGAAGTCTAAGGATGTCCTAGGAGACTCTGGGAGTTGTATTTCTTTCTAATGTGGAAAAAGGGAAATCCAATTGGAGATTAGGGCTAAAGACTGGTGTTTTCCCCAATAGCACAAGTCTGAAGGCTCTCTGGAGAGGTAAAAGAGAGAATATACAGAGTATGAACGTGATATGGCTTCCTTAATACATGGAGTGGCTGGGTAACAGAAGAAACAGCCCTGGTCATATCTCCCATGAATCAAAGATAAAACCTGAATTGGCAAGATATAGGATGCTTGCTCAGTGTCTGGGACTCTAAAGAAAGAAGGAAAAAAACAGATATGAAGAACCTTATCCCTTTCCCCTTTATTTCAGATGGATGTGATTGATGCCCATTTCTAAGTTGAAGTTTTTTTTTATTCTGTTAAAGATGGCTTCTGATTGAATGAATCTTATTTCTCATACATACCAGTGGTTAACTCACCTCTTGCATTTCTTTGTGTCCCTTTGCTTGAAGCATGAGGGTGTGGGATAGATCAGAGAGCTGCCACGTTGGGGAGTCACCTTTCCTAGCATGTGGCTGGAATCCCAATCCCTTCAGACCTTTGTCAGGGAGTTTTCTATAACTGGAGCATATACATAAGCCATTCTTCTCTTTCATAACTATATATCCAAGTATAGCTGAATTCAACTATGAATTTAGGTCTTTTAAATGTGTCTCATTAAACTACAAACCTAATGTAGCAACCCTTAGGCTAACAGCTTTTAAAACTAAATATTTAATCTTTGGAGGAGGGGAAGAGGAGAGAAAGAGACATCACTTGAATGAAAAGAGAAAAAAAATTTTTTAAAAAGCGAATCTGTAAATAATATTGGAAACTTTATATAACATTATATATAACAATTGGGAACTGAAGCTCCTATTAGATCTTTTTTTTAATAAAAATAAAGGGCCGGGGTCAACATGAGTGTTGAGTACGCTTATAATTTAGATTCAGAATCAGACAGATTTCAGCTCTACCACTTAGTAGCTATGGGACCAGGAGAAAATCATTTCACTTTTCTGCATCAGTTCTGTTTTTTTTTTTTTTTTTCATTCCTATAGCTATTAATACCCTTTAAAAAATGTATTTGTATTTGCCTAATACATACTTTGTAAACATTAAAGCACTATTTAAAAGTCATCTGTGATCATCTTTCTGTCTTTGTGAAAGCTGTCCATCACGCTTGGGATACACTAAACTCCTCTTCTTAGAATCCTTAAACACCTGAAAAGCCCAGCTCAAGGGCTATTCTATGTTTGTCTGTCTCTGTTTCTGTTTCTATCTCTCTGTGTGTCTCTCTGTTTTTCTCTTTCTTTCTCTCTCTTTCTCTGTTTGTCTTTCTATCTGTTCTGTCTCCCTCCCTCTCTCTGTCTCTGTCTCTCTCTTTCTCTCTTGCTTGTTCCCTATCTCTGCCTTTCTCTTTTAAGGTTATACATTATTTAAATATTTAGAGCAGGGGTCCTCAAACTACGGCCCGCGGGCCAGATGCAGCAGCTGAGGACAATTATCCCCTCACCCAGGACTATGAAGTTTCTTTATTTAAAGGCCCACAAAACAAAGTTTTTGTTTTTACTATAGTCCGGCCCTCCAACAGTCTGAGGGACAGTGAACTGGCCCCCTATTTAAAAAGTTTGAGGACCCCTGAAAAGTTATTTCCATATTAATCATGAGAATTATCTCTAGTTTCAGTCAATGTTCCTGTTTAGGCTTTCTGGGAAGATTTGAACTGGCTAGTTCAAAGAAAAATCTCATCAAAAAGGGGAAAAAACATGAGAAAGAAAAAAAAACACAAGCAAACATACAACAAAAACAACAAAAAGATGAAAATACATTCAGTCTCCATAATTCTCTTTCTGGATATGAATGGCACTCTCCATCCTAAGCCTATTGAAATTGCTTTGAATCACTTTGTTGTTAAGAAGAGCCAAGCCCTTCACAGTTGATAATCACATAATTTTGTTATTGTGTACAATGTTCTTCTGGTACTACTTACTTCACTTAGCACCAATTCATATAAGTATATCAAAGCTTTTCTGAAATCAGCCTAAGGACTACTGTCTCTTATCAGAAGCCTATTCTCATCCCTGCTCTCCTCCCCTAGATGCTGGAGTCTTGCCCCCTCCCAAACAACTTTATATTTATTTTGTGTACACTTTTGGAGGACTCACTAGTCCCACTCCCATTTGCATTGTCAAGCCTGTCCCTGGAGGGAAACTATTACTCTCCTTCAAATCAAATCTCCAGGATTTGAGGGATTGATTGAATCTAGACCTTCAAAAATTCTAGACCTTCTGTCAAATTGGAGTGGTGAGAAAAACCCCATCCTTACACTAGAATGTAAACACCTTGCAGTCAGGGACTATTTCATCTTTGCCTTTACACCCCCAGCATCTATCAAAATACTTGCATAAATATTGACATAGAGTTTGCATAAATGCATAGAGTTGACATTTAATGTTTATGGAACTGAATTTATAAAATTACCAGGGGCAGGGGGTGGGGAGGGGCACTGGCCAGGAGTCAAACTAGAACATATCCAATGTTGCATTTCATTCTAAAGCCTGTGATCCCCTGAACAGTCTCCAAAGTTCCCTCTAATTCTAACATCCCTGTGATTCGGGCTGTCAGAAAGACAGGAAGAAAGCTTACTGAGAAGTAAAAAGTATTTAATATTTCAGGGGGAAAAAAACCAACAACTTTGTTCTCATGCTTGAAGTCACTTTTTCCTCTCTGCTTCACCCTGAATAGTGCTATGGGTACCCATGTATTTCAGTACTATTTACATCACAGCTAGAAGTTTGCCCTTGAAGGTGAAATTGTTCCAGTGATTAGAATCCAGGAGCGAGAAAGGCAATTAAAGAGAGAAAAGTGCCTTCTCATCTCTTTAATACTATTTGTTGGCCAGCACAGACACAATCTCCCCCTTTTATAAATACTGCCTAAGACTGTATTTTTAAGTAGAGTTATGCAGGCATAAAACTTCCTGGATTTGCACTTTTCTATTAACCTGAACATACTGGGAATACTCAGCAGCCATGAAGTGGTGAAAATGCCAAAGAAATTAATGACTTTGTGCTATACTACCGAAACGTGTCCACTAATATTTGAAATTTTAAGTCCCACGACATCACTCAAATTTGCTGACTGAAGCTCAGAGTACCTGGTTCTCTGTATATGATTGGATTGGGGTAGATGAGCTTCTCTCCAATTCCCACATCTCTTTCTGTCCAATTTTCTCTGTCTCTACCTCTCTCTAGAACATAAACTCCTTGAGGACAAGAATTAATTTTTGTTTTTGTATCTTCAGTATTTGGCATAGTTCCCACCTTGTAGTTAGTAGATTCTTACTCCTCATAAAAGTTTGATGTTTTAAATTCTCTTTCTTTTTTTCTCTCCCTCCCCCTTTTCTTTTTCTCTCTCCCTCCCTCTCTCTTTTTTCTCCTCCTTCTTTCTCATTTTCTCTTTTTCTCTCCTCCTCTTCTCTCTGTTTCTCTCCTTCTCTCTCTTTTTCTTCCCCATCTCCCTCGTCTTCCCTCTCCTCCCAACCATCACACTCACTGTCTTTATCACACACCTGTTTTCCTTGAGTTAATTTAGAGTGTTATTTTTAAAAGATCAGAAAGCACTAATGCATATGGAACAGGTTATGATTTGTTTCACAGGGGACAATTTGAATAGGTTAAAAAACAAATACACCAAACTCCAGTTCTCTCATTAAAAATTCATGTGAAATCAACATTTATTGGGCTTGAAATCCATAATTTTCAATGTCTTTGAGGGAAATATTACAAGCTTTGTGAGACATTTACCCAGGTCATAAATCAATGTCACGTTGGAGAAGTGAACTTCCAGGCCTTCATCATTCACATGCTGCTCAGCCGATGACATTTGTCATAGCTGACTGAGTGTATGTGCCAAGTAGGCCGTGACACCAGTGTTGCCTGGGGATACTCAGGATGCATTTTTGTGCGGTTGCCATCTCAGTAGGAGCACTGTTATATATTGTTTTCTCTTTGCTTAGGTTGCTGAAAAGGGTGGGATTTTATAAATCAAGCAATCGATAATGTATTTTTTATGTGAGGAATACAATGTACAAGACCATCCCTTCTTGTGAAAGAGCTTACAAACTGGTGAGACAGGAGGTCCACATAAGAAGATTAGCATATTATTGAATCCACATCGAACTGGAGGAAAAGAGGAAATTGAATAGCACTTTTTAAAAAATACATTTTATTGATAGTTTTTGTTTGTATATTATCTATATTTTTCAATGTATCCCTACATCTCTTTCTCATAGAGTGACATGCCTTATAACAAAAAATTCTAAAAAGGAAAAAACAATTCTGCACAAATAACCAACATGTGGAAAAAAATCTGACATTATGTAAGGTTCTATCTATAGTCCTAGACAGTCTGAAAGTCTTCTTCCTCTTTATTCTTACTGAATTCCCCCCGTTATTTCCCTTGAGATTCCAGAACCTTAGTTCCTCCCTATGAATTTGTTATTATTTTGTCTAGGTCTATGAAGTATTCCCTTGATACTTGAATGGCTAAGTCTGTAAATTAATTTAAGGTATCATAGGTAACCTCTCATCTTATCTTGCCTAGAACCACAGGCAAGACAGGAAGAAAGCTTACTGAGAAGTAAAAAGTATTTAATATTTTAGGGGGAAAAAACCCAACAACTTTGTTCTCATTTTTGAAGTCACTTTTTCCTCTCTGCTTTATTGATTTATTTATAACCAACCCCTGTGTTGACTTCTCTGTGGTTCTCCCTTATGAGTTGTCTTCCCCCATTAAAATGTAATCTCCTTAGGGCAGAGACTGTCTTGAATGTTTGAAATTGTCTCCCTGACCCTAAACACAGTGACTGGCACAAAATAATGCTTAATAAATGTTTTTACATTGATCCAATTTGATTTGTTGTATGTTGGGAAACAGCCTAGAGCAGTAGAGAGGGCACTGTACTGAAGATGGGAAGATTCTATGTTCAAATCTTGATTCATTCTGCTATCTGTGTGATGCTGGGCAAATGATCTGACCTCTCAAGCCCTTTATCTGAAAAGTGGAGGTTGGGCTTAATGGCCCCTTAAGTTGTTTTTTTTTTTTTTTTTCCATCTTTAAACCTGTGATCATATGATATTGAGGTGATATCCAATGAAAAAGCCCAACAGGCAGGACTGGCACAAAGTTGCAGGGGTGGACATAGGTTTGAGAACTGCTCATGCTATTTCAGGCTGCTGTCAAGTTTCCACTTTGAGATGTTTGATGTCGCTTTTTTGTTGCTGCAATAACCATTGTCACTCAAGCTCTTGGGTCCATCCATCACTGATAGGTGTTCTTGCTGCTTCACTTGCCATATGGAATGGTCACAGTCTAGAATCTGACAAGATTCTAGCACAGCTGGAAGAATTGCCTCGCCAGACTCACCTTTAAAGTGATTCCTCTGACTTTAACACACACACATGGACACATACATATCCCAGCCCACTCCCATCACAAGACTTGGAAATTGTCTTGGAACTAAAATTGATGATGAGTTTCTCCAGACTTTGTAGAAACAATGATTGCTGACCCTTTTCTGATTCTGAATAACTGCTTTGCTTTCCATCTGGGCATATGGAGAAAAGCAATCTTTGGAGGATGCCAGAAAAAGCAGTCTTACCTTAAATTCCTGAGTCGGCTTTATGTCTAAGAATAGATACAAGCAGCTGAGTAAAACAATGAGAATTGGGTACTTTGTTCACTTTTTGCAATAACCCTTCTGATTTAAAAAGTGAATGCCCTTGTGGCGTGATGCTCTGCAGAAGGAACAACAAAAAAGGGAGTCGTTTTCAGGGCACTCGAGAGATTCAAGTGTTTTTGAGAATGCATTGCTATGGAAAGAATTTTAGGAATGACATGATCCAAATCATATCCCTCCTTCAAGGCCCTAAGGAAGGAGACTACTTGGTTAGGTTTACTGTTAAACTTGGACCCAGAAAATCTTGAGTTCCAATCCTATCTTTATAGATCATTCCTTCAATGGCCAAGGGCACATCACATGATTTCTATGCCTCTTTTCTCACATCTTAAAGAGAAGCTAATCAAAGGTGTTGGGAGGCTTAATTAGTTAATACTGCCAGGTGTTTTGAAGATGAAAAGAACATCATAAATACCCACTGTTAAGCTTTCCTTTTAAGGAATGAAGAAGAGGTGAAATTGGATTTAGCAAATTATATTGCCCACAAATTATAAGGTAGAGCATATAAAAGTTGGAAAGCTAATTCACTCTTCAACTAATTTCTCCAATTTATTTCTCTTGACTTCAGCTAAGTATAATCTCCATCCTAAGAAGTAAATGGGAGGAGAAGAGGGAATAAGCATTTCCATAGCACCTACTATGTGCCAAGCACTGTGTAGTAGATACTTATATTTTACAAATTTTCTATCATTTGATCTTCACAACAACTCTGCAAGATTTCTGCAACAACTCTGTCATCATTATCTCATTTTATAATTGAGGAAACCCAAAGTCATACAACTACTAAATATTTGAATCTATATTTGACCTCAGGTCTTCCTCACTCCATACCTAGGACTCTAGCCACTGCACTACCTAGCTCCTCAGCAATCTTAGGCAACTTATTAGGCAGAAAACTAGGCTTATCTCCTATAGGGCAAGATAGCTAACTCGGCTGCAGATTGGCAGAAGCAACCTCAGGACCTTACAGTAAGATCTCTGCAGGATAAGGTAATTTGACCAAAAGTCCCATTTGAGGTTCAGAGAGAAGAGCTAAACCTGTGTAGCTCTCTTTATCCTGAAGCACTCTTGTGAAGGTCATGCTTTTTTAGATTACTTAGCTTCTCTCTCCTCCCAAGTCATCAGAATCTAGTGGCAAGACAAAAGTCAAGACAACTAGAGATGACCCAGGATGCAGTGGGTGACCTTGACCTTTCTAAATTAAGATCTTTCCCAGGTCTCAGTTTGGTCCTTTTTGAGAATGAAGGATAAATAACCAATCATCCAACTAATTAACCAATTGAACTTATCTTACCTTAGCTATGTTCCCTAATTAATCATTTTTGTGCTTAGGGAACTATAAGAAGTGTGGCCCAGGGGAAGAAGCTTACCTTGGGATCCCCCAAGTTTGTCTTTTCTCCTAAAAGTCTGCTCTAGCCTCTAGTCTGAGGAAGTGGAAGGCAGAAACTTGTAGAGAGAGACAACATGAAATTTCTTTTCTCCAGGGTGAGATGAAAATGGAAGAAGAAATAAATGGTGGATCATTGGCTGGAGATAGGACTGAGCAGGAGAGGAAGCCTGTCCTAAGAAGGGGATAGTCAGGCCCCTCTAAAATGTCCTCCCTTGGACAAAACTATGATGATTCCACTCAGAAAACTATTCTCAATACTCTTTTCTTCCTCTCTCTCCAGTCTTCCATTCCCTCATCATCCCACCCCCAGCCCCCCATGTGTTTGCTAGGAACTTCTAAGACAAAAAATTTTCATTTGGGGATTGTTTTGTTTTTTTTTTTTTTTTTTTACTCACACCTATACATTGTGATTCCATGTAAACTTTATTTAGAACCAAAAAAACATTTCAGAGCTAGAGGCACCCCTCTTAAATATGATTGCTTGAGGAAAAAAAAAATCTAAGTCAGGATCTAAATGAAAAAAATAAATCCTTAAATATTTTCTTTTAATACCAGGCTCCAGTGCAGCTGTCTCCGAATTTTAGTTGTCTTATAATAGATAATATGATATTCAATTCCCAAGAATGAAAGTTCTTTGGAAACATAATCATTTTTAAGGGGACAAACCTGGAACTAATGGGTCTTTTGTTTTTAGCTTATTTCTGTTATTAGAATCCTTGATATATAGTCAGAAGCTTACAGAGCTAGATCTTCAAAGGACCTTCAATACCACCTAGGTCTATCTTTTTATTTAGTACATTTTACACTACTAAAGTTTAAAACTGCTCTAAGACTTTTGGGGATACATTATAGATAAGGAAAATTAAACCAAGTAAGTGACCTAACATCACACAAATGAGGTAGGATTTGAATACAAGTCTATAGACTCCAGAATGAGTACTCTTTCCACTGCTTCTGCTTTTCTTTAAATGAAGGAACCAAAGGTGCACTTAGATGGTGCAGTGGATAGAGCACCAGCTCTGGAGTCAGGAGGACCTTATTCAAATCTGGTCTTAGATATTTAACATTTCCTGTGTTAACTTAACTATGTGTCCCTAAAAAAATGAGATAAAAAATGAAAGAATCAAAATAGGTTGTTATTGTTTGTCCTTCATTTCCTGCTGAGCTTTCAGAAAATAACAAAATGTCAGAGGTAAAATTCAAAACTTTTCTGACTTCAAGGCTATTTACTATGCCACGTTGGACCTGTTTCCTTTTCTATACAATAAAGATAGCAATACTTAATAATCTCAAAACATTGTTATAACAATCAGTTATAAATTATATGAAGTACTATGCAATCTTTAAAAGTAATATGTGTCAGCTATTATAATATCAATTACATAAGAAATAATGTAGCAACAAGCACTTAATTGGACACTAAAATGAAGAAAATTTTTGTTGTTGTTTAGTCATAGCCAACTTTTTCCCTCTTCCCATCTTCATCCTCCTCTGAAGTGCTTTAGTGTCTCAGAACCAAAGACTCAAAAAATTGGAAAGGATCTCAGACTTCTGGTCTTGGCCATACCCTAACAGGAGTCACATCTAGATCATTTCTTTCATCTCCAATATTAGAGAATGGGAGTTTTTCAGCTATACTTTGGAATTTTCTTAGCAAAAATATTGGAATAGCAAAAATTGGTTTACTATTTCCTTGTCCTGCCCATTTTACAGACAAAGAGACTGAGGCAAACAAGGTTAAGTGACTTGCTCAGGATTATATAGCTAACTCCAGGGCCATTACTCTGTCCACTGGGCCACCAACTTTCCTAGGAGAGGATAATGAGATTAGATAAATGGCTAGAGATAAGTCTCCACACTGTAGGTATGATTTCCCGGAATAATGTACCAAGCATCCTAGATGTAATTTTATTCACAGATGATAAATCCTCTGCAATTTAATTCTAAAAAAATCTGTCTGAATGAGGAGTGACTGATTGCATATTATTGTCTCAGCTCCTTATTTAATGGATGGAGCAAAAACGTGAGTTAGGTGATGACCTACTTTTTGGAAATAAACCTGTGTCTGGATACTTCTCTCCTCATGTCTTCCAAAGGTCTTCTTCCTCATTAAATGAGACCATTTTCCCTTCCTCCTTTCCTCCCAGTTTCTTCCTCCTCCAAAGTCCTCCATTGTCACAGAACTAGAGACTTGTAGAACTGGAAAAGACCCCAGACATCTAGACCTACCCATAGAATGGGAGTTTTTCAGCCGTATTTTGAATCCACCCATTTCATCCAGATATTGATTCATTCATTGAGGCAGGTAGGTGGCTGGTGCCATCGGGGATATATGAGAAGGTACATTCATGCCATCACCGGGCACACCATTGTCCAATGTAGAAAAACTACACGGGAAGCGCAAAGACCAGGGAACTCATGGAATGACAGTTCCTGTTTCCAATACCACAAGCCCACATGTGTCTTCTGATTGCTTCCACGGGCTCCATGCTTGTTGCCTGGGATTATTCTGGTTCTAGAGGCATCTGAGGGGTACCATGGATACTGCTGAGTCTGGAATCTGGAAGGTCTGAGTTCAAATCCGTCCCTGAACACTTTTTAGCTCTGTGATATGTAAGATGTTTAGCATAGTACCTGGCACAGAGTAAGTGCTTAATAAATGCTTGTTCCATCCCTACTCTAATTTAACAAACTGGGGATCTGCCAATGATCCAAAAAAGGCAGACTGATGTGATGGAAAGGGTCTGTGACCTGGAGTTATGAAAAACTTTGGTCAAATTCCCTCTCTAAAGCAGTCTTTTTTTGTTGCTTTTTTCATATACCCAGAGCTAAGCAGAGTTCCCAGCACAAGGTTGGCACTCATGTTTGTCGGCTGGCTGACCGGCACTCGCTGGTTGTGTGATCATGGACAAGACACTTAGAATCCCTGGGGATCAGTTTCCTTAGCTGTCATGATGACTAGGACTATAATAATGTCTTTAGAAACTGCCTCAGAGATCACATCAGATAAGGGCTTTGCCAGCCTTAAATCTATAGCAATGTTAGCTATTATTATCCCCACCCACAGGGTGGGGCTGGGGCTGGGCCTGTGCCTAGGGGGGTAGGGAAGAGCCCAGGGCTGGCTAATTATTAGCAAGAGTCAGTTCAGTCAGGGTTCATCTGGAAGAAATGAGGCAAACAGTCCATGAAAAGTTAGGAATTTGGGGCACAGTCCAAGGTCATTCCAGCTGTTTAGAATCCACAGACAGATTTAAAGGAAAGGCAAAGGAGAAACAGGTCTATGTGGGTAAAACTGAGGCCATCCGTTCTCGCCATACGTAGGCTGGAGTGCCAAATGCTCGTTCTTATTTTGTTGGCTTTTCAATTAATTTATTTTATGTGGCGGACAAAGAGCTGGCTCTGGCGCTGGAGACCTGGGTTCAAAGATCAACTCTGACACTAAATACCTGGGCAAGCCAATGATCTTGGGGTTTGATTTGCTCAGCTGTAAAATGAAGGTCCTGGTTTAAATGGCATTTGAATAGGTCTAAGATTTTGTACTTAATGCTAAAATAACCCATACCATCCCCTCCTTTACCCCATGTCAGCCCTAGAAGAAAAGCAGTCAGTAACTACTGTGACAGCTACAAATATGGCACCCAATAAATTGTATGAACCATTGTTCAAGAGCATGGCAACCAAACCCACTTAATAGTTTCATTGTCCCATTGTTTATCTGTTGTCCCCACAAAAGTCCCTAGACCCTGGAAATAAATAGGACTGAGTGTAAGGTTGCTGGGAACAATGGGGCATAATGGAGAGAGGGCTGAACTTAGATAGAATTTTGATTCCGACATTCCCATTCCCCTCAGCTTCGGAACTGGGTCTTCCTGCCAAGCTGTCCTGATATCTAGCCAGTCTCAGACCAGGCTTCTTTATTAGCTATCCACCTGATGATATTTCCTTCCCCTCCTTTTCTACCTTTTTTCCTTGCTCTGGGGCAAAATCTGTACAAGAAAAGCTTCTGGAAAAGGTATGAACCCTATGGCTCCGTATTTCATCTTTGAAACAGAATCATCGAGTCTGAGAAATGGAAGGACCTTTGGTGGCCATGTAGTCCCATCCATACAAGACAGAAATCCTGCCTTTTTTGCTCCAGGCAGCTCATTCCACTTTTGGAAAGTCTACTTATTGCTGATAGAACGCTTATATTGTATTCTGAAACTTCCACCCATTTGCTCCTGTTTCTATTCTCTAATGATTGAAGGAAACAAGTTTGAGCCTTGCTACCTAGATTGTTCCCTGGTTATTTCCAATTCTTCAGGACCCCATTTGGAATTTTCTTGGGAAAGATACTGGAGAGGTTTAACTATTTCGTTCTCCAGCTCACTTTACAGATGAGAAAACTGAGGCAAACAAGGTAAAATGACTCACCCAGTTAGAAGTATCTGAGGCCAGATTTACCTAGGAAGATATTCCTTCCTGACTCCAGAACCAGGGGGTCTATCCACTGCAGGCCTACCTCACTGCAGGACACAAGACAGCCTTCTAAATCCCAGTGACTCAGAATAAAACTCCTTTTCTGGCTACCACTCCCTTAAATGTGTTATCTCAATTTATTAGAATTTAATCTCGATTTTGTATTTGTATCTTTAGCACCCACCATAGTACCTGACACACAGTGAGCACTTAATAAATGTTCTTCCTTCTTTCCTCCTTCTCTCACTACTTTCTTTCTTATTGTTCTTTGTTTCTTCCTTCCTTCCTTCCTTTCTTCTTTTTCTCTTCCTTCTTTCCTTCCTTTTTTCCTTTTTTCTTTCTCTCTTCCTTCCTTCTTCCATTCCTCCTTCTTTCCCTTCCTTCCTTCCTTTCATTCTTTCTCCCTTCCTTCCTTTTTTCTTTCTCTCTTCCTTCTTTCCTTCCTTTTTTCCTTTTTTCTTTCTCTCTTCCTCCCTCCTTCTTTCCCTTCCTTCTTTCTTTTCATTCTTTTTTCTTTCTCCCTTCCTTCCTTTTTTCTCTTCCTTCTTTCCTTTCTTTTTTTTCCTTCCTTCTTTCCTTCCTTCTTTCCCTTTCCTTTCCTCCTCCTCCTCTTTTTCCTCATCCTTTTCTGCTTTCATAAAGGCAACATTGTGTAAATGGAAAGAATATAGGGCTTGGAGTCATTGAATTATGATGATAATGACTGTCATAACTGCTTGTGCAGGCCACTGCTGAGAATGACTTCACGCTGGTCTCTGGGAGCCCCTTCGGCCCCTAACTCCAGCGCTCAGCATGTTGAATAACATGTAAAACCCAAACCTGTACTGTACCACATTCTTAATTTAGAAGCATTATCATGTTTCTATAGCTTCTAAGCTTGCAGAAATGAGGAATGATGAAAGGTTCCCTCCCCCTCCTCTCCTGTCTTTCTGTCTAAATATTATGGCACTGTTTATCATTGTAATACCTAGGCCTTTTGATGGAGAACTAAATTAAAGTGAGCCAATGTGAGGGGGAGGGAAGAGGATGAATATTCTTTCCTTTATTTTGAGTTCCTTAAAAATTCCCTTAGCCTCTTAGCTTCCCAGAATTCTCTCTTCCATTGTATTTTCCAAGTAGAGAAACAGCAAACTCCTGTCAGGTTCATCATTGTTGGAAATGAGTTCTCTAGGGATTAGGGTTGGTCTGAAAATTGGCTCTAATGACCAGTTTACAGAGCTCACCAAATGTCTGCAACATGTGGAAGAATTCCAAAAACCTCTCTCTGTGTCACCCTCTGGTTTCGAGAGGAAAAGGCCTTTTGTCTCAAGGATTGTTTGTGAGCATATGTCATTTGGTTCCAGTATTATTTTCCCAGGAGCCAAAGACTAAATTTCCAGGAGCTGTAGACATGTAGCTCTGGATTCTATGCCAAATTTGCTCAGGCTAGAGGGGAGGTGCCTTTCCATGGGATTTTACAGCTTGATGAGTACTCTAAGCCACAAAATGCAACTATTAAAAAAAAAAACCCAGAATAAGAAAAAATTCCAACAATCCAAACACACTGAGACACACAATTATTGTATCTACATGTCCAGAAGAGTTTGCTTCCTCAGTGATTAATAAGATAAGATAATATAATGATTTCAAAAAACTGAATTTCAGTTCTTTGACTTTTGATGTGGCATCCTGGGCAAGTCAGTTTCCTCTTCTGTAAAAAAGGAATGATAATACCTGTACTCCCTATCTCAAAAGATTTGTGTGAGGAAAGTACTTTTTGTGTAGTAGTTGAGATTACCGGATTTGGACCTGAATTCTAATCCTGAATTACTCTCTTACTATCTGTGAGTGTTCTTGGGCAATTCACCTAAATCATCCCAGCCTTAGTTTCCTTATCTGAAGGATTTGGTGTTGAGAGCCTCTAGGCTTCCTTCCAGTTTTTAATGGGGGATATTAAGAATATATAACTCTGATGTAATCTAAGCCAGAACCTCTTAAACTTTCCCCTTGTGACTCATTTATACTCCGCCCCCCCCCAAATTTTACATGATCCCAGATATATAGGTATATTTTTAAAAGCATACAAATCAAGCATTTACTGATAATAAATCATAATTTAATGACCCCCACATTCAGTTACACACAATCCACAGTTTAAGAAACTTTGGTCTAAGCCACATTATAATGGAGAAGGTAGAAGCAATAACCCAGTTCTTTAGATCTTTGTTTTTTTTTTTTTCCTAAAAGAATATTAAATACCATTAAACACAGAGCAGTTTTTCCACTGGTGCTGGAAGAGACTTTAGAGATACTCTGTTTTACAAATAAAGAAACTGATTCTCAGGGAAATAGTTAGACTTGTTCAGAGTCACAGTTAGTAAGTGGCTGAACCAGGAACCGAAGCCCAGCCTTTTGGTGCCAAATCCAAAACACTAATTTATAACTTATATCAGATTGCTTGCTGTCTTGGGGAGGGGGGAAGTAAGGAAGGGAGGGAGAAAAATCTGGAACACAAAGTTTGATGCCATCAGTTGAGTTTAGGTTCACTCCTTGCCATTTCCAATTTATAGTCATTCATGGCTCTCTTCAACAATGAGATGATTCAGACCAGTTCCAATGATCTTGTGATGGAGAGAGCCATCTGCACCCAGAGAGAGGATTGTGGGGACTGAGGGTGGATCACAGCATAGTATTTTTCATTCTTTTGTTGTTGTTTGCTTGCATTTTATTTTCTTTCTCATTTTTTTTCTGGCTTGATTTGATTTTTCTTGTGCAGCAAGATAATTGTATAAATATATATTCATATATTGGATTTAATATATATTTCTACCATGTTTAACATATATTGGACTACTTGCCATCTGGGGGAGGGAGTGGAGGAAGGAGGAGAAAAACTGGAACACAAGGGTTTGCAAGGGTTAATGTTAAGAATTATCCATGCATATGTTTTGAAAATAAAAAAGCTTTAATAATAATAAACAATTTATAATCACTTATCTCCAGAAATAGACATCCTATTATCTTTCAACTTCTGCTCCATAATCAGCCTATGGAGCTATGAGTGAGCCTTATAAGACAGAAGAAATATTGTTCTGCTATTTGTGTGGGGAGAGTGGGGCTAGAAAACTAGACCTTTATTACAACTGGCCAACTCTCTGGGAGGAGGGGAACAATGGTTTTACCTTAATCAAATGGGGAGCCAAATGCTTACAAGTCATTCTCATTTTTTAAAAAAATCGAATCACATTACAGGGTCTGCCTAATCAGTTGTAATAACCTAAGGGAGGCAGTACTGCAAATGCTATTAATGCCATAAATTACATTTTATAGAGTATGGTCTCCCCACAAAGCGGCTTCCTTGCAAAGCCCAGAAGGCATAGCATTGATGGAGGTCACAGCAGGAAAGGTATGCCTGCAGACATTCTGGGGCAGAAAGACAAGAGAGGGGTGTACAGAACAGGGTGTACAGGGTACCTAGAAATCAGAGCCTCTGAACTTGGAAGCTCTCAGCTTAGCCCCCTCTCTCACTTTCTTTGTGGCTGGTGGATTGAATATGTTTAGCTTTCTAAAAAAAAAAAATCCCTAGCCTCTCTTTATCTTCTCTCCTTTCCTGTGCCTTTTTTTTTTTTTTTTTTGCCTATTACTACAATTATTTATCCATGGCAGTGGACCATTATCTAAATATAGGATCAATAGATGAAAACACAAAAGACTAACAAAAGCAACATTCCCCAAATGAAAGTGAAAACTCCAGCAAGAGCTGAGAACAGTGAGCGGCCACCAGAGCCCAGAGTTCGGTTCCAGCCCAGTCATTCATCACTATTGATTCTGCCAGTGAGAAAGGAAGAGCTTCATTGGTTTGACAAAGGATGATTTATCCTCCATCATAAGATAATTTGCAGTCTTTAGCCTCATTTGAATCATTTCCCTCAGTCTTAATTTTGATAGGAGAAACCCACCAAGGAATTATTTTGGGGGGTTTCGGGATTCAGTCTGTAATTACTTCTCATAGTAAATGGCACTAAAGGTTGAAATCTAATGATTTTAAAGGAAAGAAGGGGAAAAATGGTTGTTGCCAATGGGCTTGAATGTCATGTGCCTGGAAGAGATGGGAAAAGAGATGGCTCAGAACTGTGAATAAGGATTTAAGAAAAATGCCTTATTGCAAAGCTTACATTTGCTTTTCAGGGAGTCCACCTGGGATGGCAGGTGCTCCTGTACCCAGGCTTACTCTGCAGAATTCCCTCCCAGCATGGAAAGGCTAGTCCTTAGAAAGTGCCTTAATCTTTCAAACTATTCCTGGTGTTGTTGAGAAGTCAGAGCAGCTGTCTCTTGGCTAGTCACAGTTTGGGGAATTATAAATTTTATAGAGGCTGCACGGAGGAGGAGCAGGAGAGCGGAGGAGACGTCAGTTTAGACTCTCTGACATTGACTGGCTATTCAACCATGGGTTAAGTCACTTAACCTTAATGAGGTTGAGTTTTCCCACTCATAAAGGAACAATGGAAAAATGACTAGATTTATAGTCAGCTGGCTTCTGTTGCCGCCTCTGTGACCTTGATCTTTTGGGGGTGTATACATCTATTATTATCTCTCCCTGACCCTCAAAGGGTCATGGGCTTAGGGACCCCTCTCTAATCAACACGGATCAGGTAGACCTAGTGTCTGACTTAATAGGTCCTAGGGGATTTACTGAGGTTCAGAAACATTAAATAACAAGTCTGGAATCATAGAGAAATCTCAAAAGTCTCATTGGAACCTGACTCAAGGCAAAGTATTCTGTCCACTACATCATCCTGCCATATAATGCAGTATAAATGTCAGTTATAATTACTATCTAATCAGTGTGATCTGAGGGCTTTTATGAGACTGGGCACTGAATCTTGGCTATATTTCATTAACAAGAAGAGACAGCAGAGTGCAATGGAAAGCACCAGATCTAGAAGGAAACAAGCATTTATTAAGCACCTATTATATACTTGGTACTTTGCAAATGTCATTTCTCTTGATTCTCTCAACAGCTCTGGGAGGTAGCTACTGTTATTAAGCTTCATATAGTTGAGGCAAGCAGAAGTAAAGTAATTTGTAGAGACATAATTAGTAATCATCTAAGGCTATATTTGAACTCAGTTATATTCTGATTACAGTCTGAGTACTCTATCCATTGTGCCACTTAGCCACTCTAGAATTAGAACTTGAGTTTGATTCCTGATTATGCTACTTCCTAACTGTTGGTCCTTGGGCACTTTGTTCCAACTTTATCAATCTTAGCTTCCTCATCTGTAATTTGAGGGTGCTGGACTAGATGGGAGGCTTCAAATTTCTAGTCAGCAAGACTCTCAAATGTGGACTGAACCCGAATAAAATATAATTGAGAAATATTTAACAAAACAAATAAAAATGCAATACAACATAATGTTAATTTGTGGTTTTCCAAGTCACTATGGGTCTATAAGGTTTTATTTCTATTTGTGTTTGACACCATTGGATGAGATGACCTAGAAAGTATCTATGATAACTAATTGCCAATTTGCCAAGTATTGCAGATATTATAAAATGAATACGACCCAGTTCCTACCTTCAGAAAGTTTAAAATCTGGTCAAAGAGTTAAAATATACATATAAATGACTATGGAAAAGAGAATATAACTATTTAGGATACATAGTTGTACATACACATCTATCTAATCTATATTTATATCTCTGTGTATAGATATAAGATATAGACTATAGATATACATATCTCTCCTTACAGATATAGATAGATGGATCTATAGTGCTCTATATACAAATATATGCCCATCTATATCTACATATAGATCCATAGGATAGATAGATATAGATATCTCTCCATCCATCCATCCATCTTTCGGTCCTTATATGCCCTGAATAAATATATAAATATATATATATATATATGAGACATATCTATATATTTAGGTAGGTGGATAGACATATGATTGAAATATGTATATATATATATATATATATATATATACCATCATATATATATCACACTTCATATATATGTATGTGTATATATATATATATATATACTATCTATAATCTCTCTATATAGATACAGATAAGATAAATATAGATATTTATCCATCCATTTATCTATCTATCTATGGGTATTTATATCTATATACAAAAGGGAAAAATCACTTTTGAATGGGGAAGTCAGGGAAGAAAAGAAAGTGCTTAAGTTGGGCATCAAAGGATGGATAAGATTTCAACAGTCAAGGATGGGGGTAGAAGACTTGAGGGAAGCAGCCCATTCTAGGAGATAGAGGATGGTATGAACAAAGGCAGGCTGAGAAATGTCAACAGGGCTCATTTATCGGGAGGATTGAGCTCTTCAAAGAAAGTAGTATGAAAAAAGTCAGGAAAACAGGCTTGGGTCTGATTGAGGAAGACACTGAATGCCAAATTAAGGAGTTCTGACTTGATACACAAAAACAGATAATGTGGCAGCACAATCCAAAAGAAGGAATGCTGATTTGGGAATCAGAGGGCTTGAACCTTGAGGAAATCATTTTCTCTTCTTCTGCTTCCTCATTCATAATATAAATTGTCTGGACCAGAAGATCACTAAGGTCTCTTTCAGCTCTGTCTATGATCCTCTGATCTCTAATGAGAGAGGAAAAGGAAAAATATGAAGCAAAGGTCTAGCCCAGAACAAAGAAAAAATGCATCCCTTTTCCTTGTCTGAAAAATTATTGTTAGTACTCAATATATTCAATAATGACCTGCATCATTATTGTGTCATTCCTTGTCCAAATGCTGTTCTTCTTATTATCCCTTTTTAAAGCTAAAGATAAGAGTTTGACATTTGGGGGATTAAAAATTCAAATTTTCTAATCCATTAAACTAAGTGCACCAAATAGGCAATGGTGATTATTATAGTACTAAAAATATTATAGACCACTAATAAGAAGGCCGACTGTATTGCCAGACTATATAATGTGTTGAAAGCATCTCACCCTAAATTTATGCTTCTGTGAAAGTAAAGGTGGGGTAGCTATATGGGGCAGCAGAGAGAGCACTGGCTCTGAAATCAGAAGGACCAAAGTTCAAATCCCAACTCAGATACTTAATAGCTGTGTGACTTAATAGCTGTGTGACCCTAGCAAGTCACTTAACTCCAATTGCCTTTAAAAAACAAAAGTAAAGGTAAAGTGGGTATCCTTGAATTTCATCCAAGGAATGTTTTTCATTTTATATTAGTTTGATTTGTATGGAATAGAACTGAAGGACATAGGAGCCTTAGAGACCCATTATTCGAACCTATATTAGAGCAGGAATCCCCTCTGACAAGTGATCAATTACACTGAGAGAAGCACCCCCACTCTCTGAAGCAACTCATTCCATTTTTAACACCTTAAATTATTAAGGAACTTTTCCTTAATAAGGAGCTGAAACCTGACTGTCAACAACTTCTTGTTGCTCCTATTGCTTCATTTTGAGTAAAACAAATAATCAAACAAAAAAGCCCAAACTCCTCTTCCAGGTGATGGGACCTTCATCAATTATCACTCCCAATTTGGAATGATCACTTCCTGTATTTTGACAACCAGTTCTTCCCTATTAGTCAAAGTTATATTCAGAAGAGTAGTTCTCTTTTTTGCTTTCTCCACTGATAGGAGAGTGATGTTATAATTAGTTAATAATGTAAGTAATTATCATCGATTTAAATTAATGAAAACCAACCAATCAGCAATTACTTATTAAGTGGTAGACATTGTATTAAGTGTAGAGGCTAAAATGAAAAGGGAAAAAATCATTGTTTTTTACAAGCAGCTAGAAAAAAATAAAATATTTAAAGAATAATAAAATCAACAACAACAAAAGAGAAACCATCCCTGCCTGTTGAGGAGCTTATATTCTAAAGGGGAAATAACAAATATGAGTATGTTCTGCCAATACATTCAAATTATGGAAAGAGGAAATACAAAATAGTTTTTAAGGGCAAGATAATAGCAACTATAGGGTCTGGGAAAGGTTTTCTGAAAGAGATGGTATTTGAGTTGAATTTTTTCCCCCTGAGGCAACTGGGGTTAAGTGACTTGCCCAGGATCACATAACTAGGAAGTGTTAAGTGTCTGAGACCAGATTTGAACTCAGGTACTTGTGACTTCAGGGCTGGTGCTCTATCCACTGCAACACCTGCCCCTTGAGTTGAATCTTAAAGGAAGCTAAGGAATATGAATTTGAGGATGTCAGAGAATATTCTAGGAATAAAGGAAAACCACTGAAAAGATATAGGGACAGGAACTGAACATAATGCATGTGGAATAGCAAGTCTACCAGTATGACTAGTTTGTAGAGTATGTGCAGGTAAATGTTTAACAACTGGATCTCTGAGGGGAAGGGGATGTTTGTAAAACAAAATGAGGAATGAGACAAGGCCATTAGGTTGGGCAATTAAGAGGTTGCTGGTAACTTTCGAGAAAACAATTTCAGATGAATGATGAGATTGGAAGCCAGATTGTCGAGGGTTTAGAAAAGAAGGAAAGGAAAAGAATCGGAAATATTGAGTGTCGACAGCTCTTTCAATGAGAAGGGGAGGAGATATATGGGATGACTGCAAGTAGTCCAGGATAAGATGTGGTGAACATTTTTATAAAGATTGTAGAGACTGGGACATGTTTATAAGTAGCATGGAATGGTCCAAAAAATAGGGGAAGATTAAGATCAGAGGGACAGACAGAGAGACAGAGACAGAGACAGAGACACACACACACACAGAGATGAAGGCAGTTTACTGGACATGACAGGAAAGATGGGGAACATGGCTCCATGTAGAGAGATTTACCTTGACAAGCAGAGGTATCACTTCATCATAAGAGACTGAATTGAAAGGTGAGATAATGGGAGATGATGTCAGAGAATACTGTGAGATGAGGAATATGGGAAAATAGAGATCTTTCAATAAACAGCCTTGATTTTTTTTGGTGAAACAACATCCTTGGGGGAATAGAATGTAGCCACAGTTAATATACTGAGGGATAGAGTATATATAGAATAGTAATATATATAGAATAGAATATATATAGAATAGAATGTAGCCACAGTTAATATACTGAGGGATAGAGTATATATAGAATAGTAATATATATAGAATAGAATATATATAGAATAGAATGTAGCCTCAGTTAATACTGAGGGATAGAGGTCACATTGAATGTGAAGAATAAGATTACGATTAAGGAAAATGGAGAAATGGAAAGGCAGGAGTTGTGCTGCATTTATTCATATATGTATTTGTTCCACATTTTCTCTCTTCTTCCTTTCCTTACATACTCTCTCTGCCTCTGTCTCTGCCTCTCTGTCTGCTTCTGTGTCTGTTTCTGTCTCTTTGTCTGTCCCTGCATTCACTCTAATAGCTTCAATCATTCAGATGATCTAGCTCTAACCTCTCTCCACAGCTCTGTACTCTCATCTAATAGCCAGTGGGACCATTCCACCTAGCTGTCTCAAACTCCTTATGTCCAAAATAAAAATTATCCTTCTCTTGTCCACTAATCACATAGTGCTTGTATTATAGTCAATTGAACATTCATCAGTTCTCCTAATTATACTCCAAGCCCCTTGAAGACAATTATCTAATCATTTTACCTGCCCTCAACATAATGCAATCCTCTGCACAGAGTAGGTGTTTAATTAATGTTTGTTGAACTGTTCAATTCTTCTTTCCAATTTCAGAGGAAGTTCAGGGCTAGATATGCATCAGTGAACTAAGCTATCACTTAAATGATTTTATTTCAGGGTTTAGGTAAGCCTTTTTACTCTCAAGCACTCCTTCCTACCTGCTGACTGATGCCCAAAATTCAGCAGTTAGAACTTCATTCTTTAGCTTAAGATTTCATCAGCTTGTTAGAAAGTAAAATCTAAATGGAGAAGATGAACTCATAGGGGAATCAGAATTTTACTTGGAGTCAAAAAATATGTTTTTTATGTTTCAAGTCCAATATTTCTTAGCCAAGTATCTATGGACAACTTGTTTAATCTTGCTAAGTTTCAGTTTCCTTATCTACAAAATAGGGATGGTGCTTTAAGCTGTATAAATGTGAATTATTCTTATTGCCCCTGGGAGGGGAATCTCTTCAAGCAATTAATTACTATATCTTAGTATGAATGAGCCTCAGATCCCTTTTGGGATCATGTTTTGATATGTGAGAATGGGAAAACACTATGAAAACATTGAGCAAATGAGGAAGTAGCCAGAGGATACCAACAAGGAAGGAACTGGGTACAGACTAAGTAGTATGGACAAGTTTTATCTAAAGCTGTCTTTGTCCTTCTCCTTTCTACAACTAAATCCTACACCTAGACTCTGGAGCCTTATCACCTTTATCACCTTCCAACAAACTTTGCTCTGATAATACACTTTAATTGTCCGGAATCTTTCTTTTTCCGCTGGATTCTTTCCTTTTTTCTTCTAAGACAAATGGATCCTCTCCACTTACTACTCTGTCATATCCAATTCTTCATGACACCATTTGGAGTTTTCTCCAGATATTGGAGTGGTTTGCTATCTCCTCTTCAGCTTATTTTACAAATGAGGAAACTGAGATAAACAGAGTTAAGTGACTTGTCCAGCTAGGAAGTGTGGATTATGGAAGGTGGAAGAGGGATTTGAATTTTGGAAGATAAGTCTTTTAGACTCTAGGCCCAGTTCTGTATCCACTGCCCCACCAAGAAGTCTCTTTCCACTTTAAAAACAAACCAACCACCACCAGTCACTTGACCTTATTCTTCCTTCTAGATTCT
Source organism: Sarcophilus harrisii (assembly GCF_902635505.1). Taxonomy (NCBI): domain Eukaryota; kingdom Metazoa; phylum Chordata; class Mammalia; order Dasyuromorphia; family Dasyuridae; genus Sarcophilus; species Sarcophilus harrisii. The sequence goes on along the minus strand of NC_045429.1, from coordinate 415,797,587 downwards.
CCCCATTTTTCGGATTTTGCTATAAAACTCCTGGATAAACAGTCTTTATCTAGTGCCTCCACTACTCCATCACACATTCTTTTGTAATCTCCTTAAATTGTTTCTACAAGGTCATTTATGAGATACTCTTCCAGCCAAACCCTACGGCCTATTTTAGTTTTAATTTTTTTGGCCAGCCTCTTAGGTTTATTTTTGTATTTAAAATTATCAGCTACTGGGTGATAGGAAGTAGGATTCTTTGTATTTATTTGAGAAAGTCAGAATTTGTTTATGGTTTGTATGACAGTGCATTATTCCTGGTCTAATAGCTTCTTATAAAATTATATTAATGTGGGGGGGCAGATGGGAGAGATTTGAACAAAACATGCCTGATGAGATGATTTTACATTAGAGCAATTGACAAAATCATAGAAGATAAGGGCAGGCAATAACAAGTATTGGTGAGACCAGAGGCACATACAAGGAGAGAGGCAGACATGTGGGGAACACAAGTGCCCTCACCAATTCTTACCTTCAGAATTCCAGGGTTCCTACATCCTTTCCCTTCTACAGTTAAACTTGGGAAACTCCCTCTCAGCACAGCATCTCTGCTGGCTCTGTTCTTCCAAATTCAACTCCTGATGGCCAGAACTGGCTTTCTTTCTTCTCTACTCATAATCCTAAAAGCTATTTCCTCTAACCATTCTGGAGAGCAATTTGGAACCATGCCCAAAGGTCTATAAGACTTATGTATTATGCCCTTTGAGCCAGCACGACTAAGTCTGTATCTCAAAGAGATATTTTTAAAATGGAAAAGAAAAAGGAAGTACATGTACAAAAATATAGCAGTTCTTTTAGTAATGGCAAAGAATTGGAAATGGAGGGTATGTTTATAAATCAGGAGTAACTGATTTATATAACTGAGTAAGTGTGTGGAATGTGATGGTGATGAGATATTATTTTTGCTATAAGAAATGACAAGCAGGATGCTTTTAGAAAAACCTGACAAGAATTACATGAACTGGTATAAAGTGGAGGTGAACCAGGAGAATGTTGTACCCAGTAAGAGCAACATTGTATGATGCTCAATTGTGAATGACTTATTCTCAACAATACAATGATCTAAAATAATTTTGAAAGACTTATCATAAAAAATCCTATCTATCTCCAGGGACAGAACCTATGGAATCTGACTGAAGGTTGAAACATAGTTTCTCTTACCTTTTAAACTTTTTCATGTCTTTTCCTTTCCCACTTTTAACTACGATTTCTATGCCTTTAACTCTTAAAGTTTCCATTTCCTCCCTGCTCATCCTACAATGAGTCTACCCAGGAAATTAAATAAAGACTGAATCTGGAAGTCTCGATTATAAAAATCACTCTGGATAGAACTTTTTTCTTTTCTATTCTTTTTTTATTGAGGCAATTGGGGTTAAATGATTTGCCCAGGGTCACACAGCCAGGAAGTGTTAAGTATCTGAGGTCAAATTTGAACTCAGATTCTCCTGACTTCAGGGCTGGTGATCTATCCACTGCACCACCTAACTGCCCCAGAACTTTTTCCTATGGACCATCTTTGTCTATTATAATGTTTCCCTTCCCTCTAAAACACTCCTCTAACTTGGGTCTCAGCTTCCTACTTCCCTACTCTCTGTAATCCAGATCTACTTGGACCCCATCTCCTTATTCCTTTTGCTGTGGACCGAGTTGCTTTTACTTATTTTGTTACCTTTAGCATATACAACAGAATGAAGGACAAATTCCATTTTGCAATCTTTTTGAAGTTATTCTGGAGATAAATGATGCATAAGATGACAGAGAGGTTATCCCACAGGAAATCGCAGATGCTCTTTCCAAATCCTGGATTATCCAACTATAAAAGATAGAGCGATAAAAGAGGCATTCCTATTTAATCTGGCATAATCTGTTCCTTTCCTTTCCTTCCTACTAATTTCACTGTGCTCTTTAGAATCATATTTATAATTAACAAACTTTCCATCAGCCTGAATCTCTTCCTTTTAGGTACCTCTCTTCTTGCATTTCTAATGAGAAAGTAAGAGTGGAAAAATCCTTGGATCTGGTATCAGAAGCCGTGGATTCAAATGTCAATTTGCCTACTTATATGACCCTGGAAAGTCTTAGTCTCAATTTCCTCATCCATAAGATAAAAGGGAAGATGACCTTAAGATCCTATAGGCAGTGGTGTATTGACAAATAAACAACTGGTTCTTTGAAAAAAAGCATAGGTCCAATCTCCTCATTTTGGGGGGTTCTTGTTAAGTTGTTGCAGTCATATCTGACTCCTTGTGACTCCATTTGTGTTTTTCTTGGCAAAGACACTGGACCTATTTTATAAACCGAGCCTTGCCATATATTTCTTACTCTAAAAGGACAGAACACTCACTTCTCCACTTTGACAATATGATGGTGAAGTCTCATCTCATTATGTAAAATCAAAACTTTCCTGAATCAATTATTCTTAAATGTAGTTTTTTAAATCAATAAAGTTGCACAGTAAAAACTTGGGGCATAGCTTTACTTTGTTATAATAAATTATAATTTTAATTTTTTGTTTTTCTTTAAATACAAAAGTTTAAATGACCAGCGTGTTTATTTTTAAACTTTTTTAATAAAATAAATTTTATTTTTAAATGATTCTAATTATAGTTTCTCAAGCCAAAATTATAGATGCTGAAATTTTAACATGGCAGTGAAAAACAAAAGGTAGTTGTAATTTGCAAGTAGTTAATTGTAATTATGTTGCATTAAATGAGTTGTAATTTGAAAAGTTCGGTTTTTTGAGGATAACATTAAAATATAATCATATTATATCTTTATAATGTTTAATTGCTAGTTCCTTAGCTGACTGGAGGATAGCTGATGGAATTTTGTACATCATTTTTTTTTTAAATTCACTAATTTTACAACAGACATTGTCATCTCTCTATAGCTAGCTAACTAGCCAAATAGATAACTGACAAACAACAATGCAAAATAGATGGGTTCCAGTCTCCCTTTGGGAGCACAGAACCTCCCTTTAGATAATTTGTATCAGCTTTTTCCTTCACTTCGTCCCCTATCACCACTTTTCTTTGATCCTGGTGGTAACACTTTAGATCATCCCTGCCATTGCTTGAAACTGGTCTGCCTTCTGGGATCTTGAATTTTGTCTTTTTTCTTTTCATTTCTCCCTCTTCTTCACTTTCCTTGCATATTCTTTTTAATCTATCAAAACCATTCAGTTTTTATTTTCATTCCCATCCAATAAGATACTTTGGGCAAGTCAGCCATTTCACTGAATTACCAAGTCTCAGAGTGGAAAGAGAACTCAGAAATCACCTAATACAAACTCCACCAGTAGCAAAATTACCAATACAATGTACCTGACCTAAGTTCCTCTGGCCTTTGATTAAAAACCTCTAAGAAAGTAGAACCCAACACTCCCTGAGCTACCCATGTAGGAGACCTTTAATCGCTAAGAAATGTTCTAATTAAAGCCATATCTGTCCTCATACAATTTCCACCCAGGTTCTGTCTTTGGGGTCTGTGAAGATCAAGTTAGCACCTGAATGCCTTAGAATCAGCTGGAGTCAGGATAAGCAAAAGTCCTTGGTCTTTAGGGTAGAAGTGAACAGGATGGACAAGGTATCCACGACTTTCCTTCTCTTCTTCTAGCACCAAAGTGACTCTGGCTTGTCTTACTCTACCCCCTAATCCTTCCCACAATTCTCTGTATACACCAAAAGATTGAACCAGCACAGAATGGTAGGAAGGGCCATTTTCCAAGCTTATGCTTATAGAGTATTGTCCAATTGATAATTAGCCTTAAGTGCTTGGTTGTTGGACCTCAGTACATCAACTCAGAGTTTCAGCCCTTTACAAGGGTCCAAGCCCAAAAAAATAAGAGTATTAAGTCCCTTCAATCTTCTACATGATAGCTCTTGAATACCTGAAAGGAATTTTTTTCCCCATACTTCTCCTCTTATCTTTTCCAGGGCAAATATCCCAGTTTCTCCAATTAATTCTCATTTGAATGATCTCAAGCCCTTTCACCATCCAAGTAGCTTTTCTAGAACCTCTCAAGAGGTTCTCATTGTCTTCTGACTTCAATAAGTCTTTCTAAGACATCTCTAGCTTCCCAATGTTTTCTGACTTCAGTAAATCTTCTTAGAACCTCTCTAGTTTATCAATCAATGTCTTCTGACTTCAACAAATCCTTCTAGCTCCTCTCTAGCTTCCAAGTGTCTTCTTTTTTATTTTTATTTTTTACATTTATTTCCCAGTGTTCTTTTTTTTTTTTAATAGCCTTTTATTTACAGGATATATACATGGGTAACTTTACAGCATTAACAATTGCCAAACCTCTTGTTCCAATTTTTCACCTCTTACCCCACCCCCACCCCCTCCCCTAAATGGCAGGATGACCAGTAGATGTTAAATATATTAAAATATAACTTAGATACACAATAAGTATACATGACCAAAACATTATTTTGCTGTACACAAAGAATCAGACTCTGAATTATTGTACAATTAGCTTGTGAAGGAAATCAAAGATGCAGGTGTGCATAAATATAGGGATTGGGAATTCAACGTAATGGTTTTTAGTCATCTCCCAGAGTTCTTTTTCTGGGTATAGCTAGTTCAGTTCATTACTGCTCCATTAGAAATGATTTGGTTGATCTTGTTGCTGAGGATGGCCTGATCCATCAGAACTGGTCATCATCTAGTATTGTTGTTGAAGTATATAATGATCTCCTGGTCCTGCTCATTTCACTTAGCATCAGTTCGTGTAAGTCTCTCCAGGCCTTTCTGAAATCATCCTGTTGGTCATTTCTTACAGAACAGTAATATTCCATAATTTTCGTATACCACAATTTATTCAGCCATTCTCCAACTGATGGGCATCCATTCAGTTTCCAGTTTCTAGCCACCAAGTGTCTTCTAAACCCTCTTTTTCTCCCTTGAATCCCTTGACCTTCCATTGTAATCTAATATCTCTCACTTTCAGTCCCTCAACAACCTTCCTCTTCTTCCCATTGCACATGCTCTTGATATCCAAGGACAATGATATGAAGGAATTGTTTGGCAAAATTATGTCAGCTAAAGATTCTGGGAAAGAGATTGTATGATCAGTATAGACAGAAACCAATTTACTCATTCCCTTGGGAGTAACGACTCAGGAGTTCCATGTCTTCAGTCTCTACTCCTTTAAGAACATCCATGACATTGATGATGACTGGATCAAGGCTCTTTCTAAGTCTTAGAGCCTTTCAAATGCAGTATAAATTATTCCTCATCATTCACTTTAACTGTGATAATCCCTCCAGTTGTCTTAGACTGTTGGGTTGTGGTAGCCTTCTATCTCCCTCCCTCTTCTCACCAGCTGCTAGGATAAAAAAAGAAAAGTAATTTTAATGAGGTAGTTTCTGTCCTTTATTTTGATTTGTAAACATATTTTAGCCGAGTTGCCATCACTAGAGAAGAGAGAAATTGCTCCAGACCCCCAAGTCTCCGCAGCACAACCCCTGAAGATTCCTGGAAAAGCAGATGAGTTTAGGTGAACCAGAATTCTCCTGGGCATTCCTGGGCCAATGGGTTTAATTGGGTTGCAGCTGGTCTCACTCTTCCCCAGAGTACTTTTCCGATTCACTTCATAGACAATGGGGATTTACCAGCTAATTGGCTGTTTTTCCAAAATTGCCTTTCCTTAAGGCGTTCCCCTCTTTTCTCTGTTGTTACAAAGCACTGCCCTTAAAATTGTTTGCTTTCCTAAAGACACTGAAGGCCAGTGGGGCCAGTTTTACAAAATCCTTTGGGTCTTTAAAGAAAGCAAATGGGTTTGGGTAAATGGGTCTGTTGTGTGTCTGGGTTGTTTCAGTGAACAAGGAATCCAGTTGGACTGCAACTGGTAACATGGGTGATAGAGTGTGGCGAAGCATCGATCGAGTTTCATGTTTCAGAACCAGTCTGACTAGTTAACCCAGTTTCTTTTTGTTTGTAGCCACTGAGGGGAACAGAGAACACTTTGAGCTCAAACAGGTGAATATTTTACCAGGAATTGTTGACAAGGGCTAGCCAGCTAGGATTTAGATTTCCCAGACTTTTGTGGCCAATGTGGTCTTTTTTCTGTTAAGTCCCAGAATGGCAAGAGGCCCACTTGCTCCATTAGTTTCCCAGCCCTGCTTTCATGCAGGGGCTGCCAAATCTTGCTGAACTTGGCTTACAGTTGACTTAACAGTTGGGTGAGAGCTCTGGCCAAGATCAACACTCCAGGTTGGGTTGTGTGTCTGGAGAGCGGCAGGTTGCATGATGGTAATGAGTGGGAAGTGACCTGGAGCTCCTTCTCTCCTCGTGTTGGGTCAAAAGCAGTCTACTTACCAAGTTCATACAGAATTCCCATCTTTATTTTCAGTGACAAGTATTGTTGAATCTCTGAGGTTTAGAATATCTCTTTTTTAGTACATCTCTGCATCTTGTAATAAGGAATTTTACTCCTGTCTAATCCCTTTCCCTATCCCAGATATAATCTAGATTCCCAACACACTGACTTTTTTTTTTTAATCTGGAGACCCAGGGTGATTAGATAGAGATATAAATATATATCTCTATATCAAGGTCAGAAAGCAAGTCAGTCTTAGAGGTAGGATTAAAATCCAAAAATTTGGATTTTAAATCCAGGGTTCTTTCCACTTTACTATTATGTATTCTGAAAAAGCAAGTACATTTTGGCTTGCTCAAGTACTATTCCTCCTGGGAACCTAGGAGGAGAGGCTGTACAAACATACTGTAATCCAACTTGGTGATAGGTTCATATTAATAATAATGATTGCCTTGCCAATGCATAGTATTTAACTATGCCTATTTTCATTTTCAAAATACTTCTTTTCATTTAAATTTTTTTTGAGGGGATTGGGAAAAAAACCAGTATATCACTTTGAGTCACTTCCTCTCTTTTTCCACCTCACCAGAGTGAGCTGACCAACTGGGAATGTGTGAGGGGGAGTTGTGCTCCCTAGAGTCCAGCTGGCCTTGGGGAGGAGCAACTTTGTGGCTGCCTCCAAGATCCTCTTCTCTCCTCCCTCCCCTTTCCAGGCTAGAACAGCTTCAACCCTCCCCTTAATTCCTCCTCCAAGTCTAACTACATGCATTAGGGCTATTAAAATGCATATATCATAGGGATGGATGCAACAATCTTCTAGTAATGGGGTCCCAGAAATCATTATGGGGCATATAAAAATGTAATTAACTGGGAGAGGGACTTCCAGCTGGGAATCAGGGTATCCTCAAATTGGGCCGTGCCCTGAAGAGCCCCCGGGTGGTTAAAGCCCTAATATATAATCTCATTTTATCCTCATTAAAAAACTGCTCTCTCATCTGTAAAATGAGGGGGTTGGGCAAGTTCCCCCTCCAGGTCTAAATCCTTTTGATCCTAATGATACATGAGTAAGGCAAATACATGGTGTTCTCTCTCAGACTGAGAGAGACAATCTGTTGTGGGAGACTCAGAGTCTGAAAACTTGGTTTGAGTTAGTCACTTAAGCTCTTATCTGTAAAATGGGGATTATATAATATTGGTCTGAAACAAGGCTGTACATTTTCCCAAAATCTGACTTTTGTAAAACCCATGTTGACTAGAATTATACTCTTAAAAGGACAGCCAAAGAGATGAAAGCAAAAAGAGCAATGATGATAAAATTGAATGAAACATCTTTAATTTAATTGAAGGGGGGGAACCCTTCCCAAATTGATCAGCAATGTGGATTTCCCTCCTTTTTTCCTTTTTGTCTTTAAAAATCCTATATATTACATAGAATGCTTGGGGGTAAGGATGGATGAGGAATGGGATACAGGAGGAAATTATGGTGTTATTTTTTTTTAAAAGACATCAAAAACTTCATTTAAAAAGAAATAATGAATAGGATGTTTTAGAGAAATCTAAGAATTCACACAAATTGATGGAGGAGAAAGTGAACAGAACCAGGAGACCAACTTATATAATGACAGCCATATTAATAAGATGGGCAATTCTGAAAGTTGCCACCTACTATTTCAGAGAACTAACGATGAAACATGTCAGTCACAACCTGACATAAAGGCAATAAGGTTCAAATCAAGACATAGTTTTTGTGGCATGGCCAAGCAGGAATTTGTTTTGCTTGACTACACATATTTACTACATTTTTTACATTCACAATATTTACAATTACAGTATTTATATATTTTTACATTTACATTCACAATATTTACATATTTGTTATAATTTTGGAGAGAATTAAAAATTTTATTTACTGGAAAAATAAGATTGAAAATAAATATATAAACTTCCATAGTAAATATCTCATAGCAGAAGATTGGGGAAGGCAAGTGCTGATCTCTTGCCTTCCTGTGTAATAGAATTTTCTATTTTTCTACCTTAATGTTCCTCTAGCCATAAGGGTTTATGGGTGACTTTTACTTTCTCCAAGAGGCAAGGGACTCAGAAACTCCATTTTTGTCTCAAGACAATGGAATCCTCAAACTCTCAAATTTGGAGTTATTATTGATGGATCCTAACCCTAGTATTGCCCCCCAAATCTCCCTTATCTTTAGAAGCTTATTCAAAAATGTATGAGGAAAGTTTTCTGAGAGGCAGGAGCTCAGGAAAACTGTTAACCAATCAGTCAACAAGCATTTGTCAAATGTCTACTATTGCAGAACAGGTGCCAATCTGAATGGGTAGAAAAGTTTCCTCACAGTGAGTTTCCTATGTTAATGTATTTTTGCTTTTGGCGATGGGTTTTATTGTTGTTGTTTTTACTAGACTTGTGATTTCATTAGCGTGGTAACTGGGAAATATTTAACAAAATGAATACAAATACATCTTTAAACTGTCAATCTGAGCTCACAGGGATTCTTTATGTGGATTAGTAACCCCCTTTTTAAGAGTTTGACCCCACTGATCTAGGGGATTGGGCCTTGATTTGTTACAAGAAGACCTCAGTTTGAATCCCCAATTTTGCTACCTGTCTATCTTTAGGCAAGTTCTTTAACATTTCCTGGATCTCAGTTCTCTCACCTGAGAATAAGGGAATTAGCTAGTTGTTAGAGTTAGAACTAGAAGGGAACTCATTTTACAGATAGGAATATTAGGGCCTGAAAAGGCAAAACGACTTGGCTCTCCAAAGTGACCTTGAGCTTTACATTTTTGTGGATCTGGAGCCATTGCCAGTGGTCCTTTCAAGTCAAGACCTTATGACCTTTCCTTATGTCATTGTTCCTCTTCAAGGAAGAAGAATCACCATCAACCACAGTCTGTGGTTCCATTGCAGTTGGGTTATTTCTCCCCCATTATATTTTAAGCCTCCCAAAAGACCGCGACATGTAAGAAGACCTCTCGGATCAGGTTAGTTTGTGGGTCTAGACAGCTTTCCTTACGACACTTCACTAAGTGAGTAGTGTTGGTTTACAGATGGAAAAAAAAGAAAAGAAAAGGAAATCAAATTTCAAGGTGCTGCTGATACTTAAGGATCCCCCAGACTAGTTCCAAATGAGTCATAAGGTTCTTTAGTTCCTCTTAATGTAATTTTAAGTCCTCTGATTAAAGTCCATTTCTAAGAAGTAGTTAACAATCTGGGCTTCCAATTCTCCTAAGGCCTCATTCTAAAGAAAATGTGTCTCATCCAGAGAGGGTTTAAAAATAAAAAATAGGATTCATCTTCCCTTCTTCCCTACCCCTCTGTGAAAGCTAAAATTTTTAGAAAGGAGTAAGACCTAGGGCCCCCACAATGGCATCCTTCCCTCACCTGGACTTTAATTAGATATTACAGTATTTGCCTAAATGGATAGGCAGGAGCTTTAACTCCTGAACTGAGGTGCAATTAGTTGGGCATAAAAGAACACTAAAGGGATACTAATTACATTCAGAAAGATGAATTGAGTTGAGCCAGAGGAGCAGAAAATTACCTTTGTTGAGAATCATCTTGGTTGTTTAAAAAGGAAAGGCTTGTTGAAAATACAACAACCTAAGGAGGGCTGCTAAGAGAAAGAAAGGATTGCTACTTTTTAGACGTGTATCTGAACAGAGGTCACAGTGGCAGGAGTTTTATGTGCAGATTCTACTGAGGGTACCAGACCAGGTGATCTTTCTCTGCTTTGTACAACACATATGCTTAGACTCAGACTATTGGGGCCTTTGACATTGCAGGGTAATGATTTCCCAACATAGGTTTTTTGAATGGAATTTCTGAAAGCAACTCATGGAACTGTCCAGGGTTTTGTGTTTATTTATTTATTTATTTTTTGCTTCCTTATGTTTTTGTCTAGATCTGTATTTTCATCAGAGAAAGGAATTCCCAAGGTGATGAACCCCCCCCCCATTAATGAAGATCTGCAGTTATTCTGTAATTTATAGTCTTAGAAAATTGCTTGGGGCAATGAAAGTAAAGTGACTTGTATATGATCATATGGCTAGAGTTTAAAACTTTAACACAGGTCATCTTCTCTGTAAAATGTGTATGTATATATTTGTATGCATATGTGTGTGTTGTTAGGTACAATTATCCCTTACATATCACAGGGGTTAGGGATATGGTGCCCCCATGATCTGGAAAAATCCCCATAAAAATTTTGGCTCTTTCTTAATACCAGAAGCCTGAATTTTTTTTCTTTTACTATAAAATTTAGTCAGAGGCTTTATGATATCTGCTGGTCTTCCCATGTTGTCTACAGCTTCCACAAATTCCCCCCAAATTCTCATTTAATTTTTTATGATCACCCATGATACATTAAAACTGCAGTGGAGAAAATCATGATGTAGAAGGGATAATGAGAGATACATAAACAGATGGATAACAGAGTTCCCCTATTAGCTACAGATTTGAAAGAGCTAATGACGACCCCTCACCTTTCCTTTCTTTTCTGGTTCAAACTATGTAAAGAAGGATTAAAAAAAAAAAAAGAAAAGAAAAAGGAAAAAGAAAAAAAAAAACTTGTAGTTGAGAATAGAGAAAAAGGGATAAGTCCCAGACTTTGGTATTTTGTTGAAGGAAAGCCGCTAAAATGTTTTTGAAGATGCACGGCTTAACACTGAACATTAAGCAGGAGTTGCAAGGACATTCTAACCTATAGTCACAGAAATATTTGGGACAGAGACTCTTACCTTGGTAATAAAAGAGTAGAGATTTAAAAAATAGATCCAATGTTCAGTGTCCAGATCTTCAGGCAAATGATAGGATCATTATTTGAATCTTAGTGTTCATGCCCACCCAAAAAAAAAAAAATCAAATTGCTAGAACTGTTCTCTATTACATTTTAGAAAGAATGGAAAACTTACTAGCTTACAAAATAACCAATGAAAATGGTCAGGGCCCCAAAATACAACACCCTATTATCATCTATTAGCTATTGAGGAGTTAATTGGGCTTCGTGAAAAGCCATCAGACACTAACAATGGACAGTTACCTAAACATATTTGGAGAAAAAGAGACAATCTTCCTATTATAGAAAGACTGAGAGGGCTATAGCTCAGAAATTTATGATTATATTGATGAGGTGCAATTATTCCCCAAAGAATCAGGAGATTCAATCATGACTCTCTATCATAGAGGAATATCAGTTCTAATGAGAGAGGATTTTACATGGTGGCAATACTATTTTACCCTAATCCTGTAGTTGTAAGGAGAGAATAGAGTGCACTCTTAAGAAATTGAGTGATAGACCAACTGATCCATTTACAAGCTCAGTTACCATTACATGATGCTAATAACCATCTAGAAATTTAGAAAATCAGGATAAGAGTGTTATAACTATTAAGTCAATGAGTAGACTTACTTATAATGCACCATTATGATTGGCCATGAAATGATTATTTATATAACTAAATTCCATTCCTTAATGGTATGGGTGTAATATGTGCCTATATACAACTATATCTCATTCTGTTTTATACAATTCATTATTATTATGAAATGTTTTTGACTGTATAAAGTATATACATATGCTTTGATGTAATCATATTGTTTATATATATATAATTTTATAATGTATATTATTGCTGTATTTGCATATATAGCATGTGAGTTATGTATTTAGTTGTTTATGTATGCTACATAATTTTGTGTGTATATATATTGTTTGAATGAGAAACTGGTATTTAATATTGAATTGCTGTAAAATATTTGAAATATTATTGGTTATATGTTGTTTGCACATAGCCTGAAATTCTTATTTCTAATTTATAGAGATTGAAAATATTCAAAGTGGGAAGAGGGGAGGAGGAGAAGGGAGAGAAGAAGTAAAGTGAGTCCCTTTCTTACTCACACATTTTCTTATTGAAAAGGGCATCTGTGAGAGACATAGACTAGAGCAACTTCTTAGTACTTGGACAGAGACAAATTAAGTTCTGGAAATCTGAGAAAAAGCAATGTCTGAAGCATATTAAGTACCATAGGAAAAAAATAGTTCCTGGGAGGGAGAGATACTTACTGGAGACAAATATGGCCAAAGTATCTTATTTCCCCATAACTAATTTACATATGATTATTGTGGGGATTCTGAGCTCTTTTTTTGTGGTGGCAAATAATGGGAAACTAAGAAGATGCCCATCAATTGGGAAGTTTTTGACCAAATTATGATATATGATTGTGATGGAATACTATTGTGCTATACGAAATGATGAGCAGGATGCTTTCAGAAAAGCCTAGGAAGATTTACATGAACTGATGCAAAGTGAAAAGAGAACAACCAAGAGAACATTGTACATAGTAACAGCAATATTGCTCAATGATCAACTATAAATGACTAATACAAAGATAGGAAAATTCTGAATGATTTAATAACAAATGCTGTTTATCTTCAGAGAAAGAATTGATGGAGTCTGAAGGCAGTATTGAAGCACATTTTTGTTTATTATTCTTGATTTTGGGGGTCTCTGTTTTCTTCTGAAACATGGATAATTTGGAATGTTTTGCATAACTTCCCCACACACACAAAAAAGTTCCTAAAATAGTTGTCTCTACTTTCTTTCCTTTTACTTTCTTCTTAAATCCTTACAATCTACTTTTAATCTCATCCTTTCAACAAAACTTTTCTCTTTAAAGTTAATAATTTCTTAATTGCCAAATTCACTGGCCCTTTCTCAATCTCTGCCTTTTTTTTTTTAACATCTCTGCATTCTTTGATATTATTTATCATCTTCTTCTTCTCCTTGATATACTATTATATTCAGGATATCACTATCTTCTGTTCTCCTCCTACTTATTTGACTGCTCCTTCTCAGACTCCTTTGATGGATCTTCATAAAGATAATGACTTCTAATCTTTGGCATCCTTCAGTGTCCTATCCTGAACCTTATTCTCTCCTTTCTCTTTTTTACATCCCTTGATGATTTCAGCAGCTCTGATGGATTTGATTATCACTTCTATGCTGATAATTCTCAAATCTATCTGTGTTGTCATAACCTCTCTGCTGACCTCTAGTCTCACACGTCCAACAGTCTTTCAGACATTTCAAACTACATGTGCAGTAGATATTTTAAACTCAATTTGTTCAAAACTGAACTTACTCTCTTTGTTCCTAGTTCATCTTCCCAGTCTCCCAGGCTCACAACCTAGCTATTTTTTTTTAACTTTCTATTATCTCTCACCCACCATATCCAATCAGTTGCTAAGAGAAGTGAGAAGTAAGAAGAGAAATATCTCTTCTCTGATACTATTGCCACCCTGGTACAGGATCTCATCACCTCACATTTGCACTATTGCAATGACCTGAGTAGATAAAGAGCTAGATGGGACATTAGATCTAATCTAGTCCAGTATTTCCAGATGAAGAAACTGAGGTTCAAAGAGATTGTGACTTAATAGATAGGCAAAGTTAGAATTTGAAGATATGCCCTCTAACTCCAAACTCATTATTCTTCCACTTGCCCACACTATTCCCAAAGTAACAATGGTTTTGGATCCAAGAGAGTTTTAGTTTCAGCCCATAAAATGTGTAGCAGTTTTAGAGGACTAATATTTTTTTGATTTGACATTGATAATTTCATCCTTCTATACGACTGCTAATAAAAGATGGAGGGATGGGAAAGGTATACTTGTGAGAAAAAATCTGGGGATGAGAAAGGAGAAGCCTTACAAGTAAAAATAAACAGAAAAGAACTGGTGATATTATCATCAGATTATACTTGAGGTAATATGTGCCCAGCTTTTTTTGTCCCAAAGACCTGTTTGGCAATCTGCTAAAATCTTCATATCCCTTCTCAGAATAATGTCTTTATGTACATGAAATAAAGTACATAGAATTAAACATCTTACTTTATTTAATATTTATGTTAAGTAATACTTAATATTTCTACCAGATATTTAATATATTAAATAACACAAAGTGGTATTGAATAATATTTAATATTTGAATTAAATAACATTTATGTTCAATAATATTTTATTTAATAAATTATGTGTTTTATTTAAAAGGAAATCAATTATATTGAAAAAAAAAACATTTTTCTATTTCAGTGGTTCTCTTGAAATCTATCCAATAACTCATAGATAGAGGTGGTGAGGGGGGGTGGGGAGTCCATGTTTAAAATCCATGAGTTAGACTGCAAGAAAAAATAAAAAAAGAATTTTGTACTTAACACAGCACCTGGCACATAATAGACACTAAATGTTTATTGATTAATTGATCTGGGAAAACAGAACAATGGCTTAGTATTGAAGTGTGATGTAGTAAGGATGTGACATTTCAACCATCTAGACATCTGAAAGGTTGTGTGATATAGTAGATAGAGTGCTGGATTTGGAATCAAGAAAATATGAGTTCAAATTATATTTCTGATACTAGTGTGTGACCCTCTTCAAATCACTTAAGATCTCTGAATTGAGTTTCTTCACTGACAAAATAAAGAATAGAATTATAGATTTGAGTTAAATGGGATTTTGGAGTTCCTTCCAACTATATCTATATTTTGCTTTAGTTCTCAACCCAAAGCAAAAAAGGCAATAATGCTTGGAGTTTTCTTATTATTTTGCAAGATTTTTATTCATTTTAAACTTAAATTCAAAATGAGAAAAAGGAACCTTTTCATGTATACATGGGAGGTCTCATATAAAACAATACATTTCCATTTCAAGAAAACCTATATAATAAATACTACACATTGTTTTCCAAATTGCTCAGCTTTTTTTTTTTTTTTCTTCCTTGTAGGGTTTCTTTTTTTCTCAGCTGTGCACTTTTTACTTAATTTCCCCTCTCCCTCCACCAAGACTCCAATTAAATGCAGATAGCTAATAATTTCTTGACTTGACTTAGTGGCAATTTCTTCCCTCTAAAGATGGAGGAACAAATGAGGCAAACCCATTATTTGATCAGATTCTCAGCAACATGGAGAAACTATTTGCTGGTTTAGAAATGATAGTAACCTTTGAAAGGAGCTTGAAGCACTTACTGCATTTTAAAATCGATGATAGAAAAGGATAAGGAAACCAGGCAGAGTTAGAAATGCATTCTTTTGGGAGAGATTTGAAGGGGCTAAGAGAAAAGATAGACAGGATCCAGATGGATTAAAATTCTGCAAAGTAAATGAATCTATGAGGAATAAAGAAAAGAAATTCGGATGAGAAAGAGAAGGGCAAATTAGGAAAGATAAGATGGAACTCATTAATTAATTTATTTTAAAAGGCATGTACTTTTTTTTTTTTTGGCTGAGGCAATTAGGGTTGTGACTTACCCAGGGTCACACAGCTAGGTAATATTAAGTGTCTGAGGCCAGATTTGAACTCACAGAGCTGGTGCTCTATCCACTGCACCAAATAGTTGTCCCTCACAGGAATGTACAATAGACATATGTGAGAAAGAACAGGAATAAAAGGATGAATATAAAAGCATCATATAATTATATATGTTTGTGTGTAGATATGTATGTATAGTTATACATATATTTATGTATGTGTATACATACACAATAAAAAAAAAACAATATTTATTGAGTATCTACTATATACCAAATACTATGCTAAGAGTTGTGGATGCAAAATTTGCAAAACATTTGACATATGTTATATCATTTTATCTTCGTAAGAACACTGGATTCTTATACCCATTGTACAGATGTGGAAACTGATATGGGCAAAGGATTGCATAGTAAATGTCTCATGCTAGTTTTGCATTCAAGTCTTCCTGATACCAGGTCCAGCATTCAATCCAACTGCACCACCAATCCTGACGTAGTCCTTAAAGACAGCGTTTCTCAAACTTTTTTCTCAGTATCTTTATAGTAATAAAAAGTATTGAGGATCTGTCTAAAGAGTTTTTGTTTAAATGGATCATATTCATAAATATTTCCCATATTATAAATAAAAGTAATTTTGAATTTGTAGACCCTTCAAAAGAGCTTCAGAGACCCCCCTGCCCCCCAGGATTTTTTGGATCATACTTTGAAGACTACTGTCCTATGAGGAGTGGCCAGTATGCTAAAGCTCAGAATAACTAGAAGCTAGAAGAATTTATTTTGAAAGCTATATTAAGGAAAAAAGGAGTATTGAAGAAGGGAGAGGACTTCTCTTCAGGGTGCCTGAAATGATGATAAATTAGGAAACAGAAGGCGGAGTTTCTTGCTCAGTTTTTATTTTGCTCTTGTTTTCTTTGCCAAGAACAATGATCTTTGGACTAAAAGGACAAAACCGAAATGACTAATAGGGAGTTATTACTCAAGATAAATAAGGAAATAGTAAGCTCATACCTAGATGTTACCTAGATCAGCTGACCCATAATCTTTGAAAGAACTGACATTTGTGATTGCTGAGGTGTTTACTATCAAAGAGTTCTTAAAAATTCTGGCAAAGGAGAGAGATAACATGATTAGGAAAGAGAAAATACCGCCACCCCTCCCCCACCTTGTTTTAGAGAATAAGAACATAGAATAGGCAGCAATAGGCAACCTAGAGACAAGTAGGCTTATTTTTTATTCCTGGCAAAAATTCTTGAATTTTGAATTTTTAAAAATTCTTTGAATTTTGTTTTATTTATTTATTTAATATGTTTGCCCCAGTTACATTTAAAACAATTTTTTTTCTACATTTGTCTCTAAAATTTTTGAGTTCTAGTTTCTCTCCCTTATCCCCACCAACAATTAAGAAGAAACCTCTTGTGAGGTTTATATAAAACATTTCCATAAAAGTCAAGAAATTCTTAGAATTTTGTAGCAATGGTGCAAGGGAAATTGGAATTTGAAACTGCCCTATGGAGTGGCAGTGGATCACCATAAGTCCCATGGGGCTTATGTAGTGCTCTTGTGATGAGCATCTTTATTAAAAAGTCATTGAGTAGGAAGTTGCCTCCTCTATAAACTTAAAAGGAAGAGCTTACTTTAGCTTTCATCTTCTTCCTATTTTTTGAATATGTGGATTGGAATACCAACAGGTCTCCCTTTGACTGCCTGTGATGTGACGATGGAAAGAGGATTTCTTCTTCCTCTTCAGAGTTATGGCAAATGCTCACACATGTCAGTAAGAGTATGCACCATTGAGTTTGCAACTAACTTTCAGCATTCTCATCCATTTTATTTATCTTTCCTTGAGCAGAGATGACTAAAAAGCAATCATGACTTCTCATAAAGTTGGTAGTGACTTTGGGAATCTAGATAATAAGAAATAACATTTATATAGTGTTTTAAAACTTGGAAAATTCTTTACAAATATTGTCTCATTTGATCCTCTCAAGTACCTGAGATGTAGGTATTATCTTCACTTTTAATTGAGATAGATAATGACCTGCCTAGGGTCAAACACCTAGAAAGTATTGAAGACTAGACTTTTTCTCTACAAAGTAGAGTTTTAGTAATTATAGTTCCTCAGTCAATGCTCGTTGTTCCATGGTGGGGGCTCCTTGTAACCCCTACAATGTTTCTCAGAAAAGAAAATGATCATCAATAGGAAGATGAGAGCAAGGTATGGCTTGTCTTAACAAAAGGTAATGAGTTGTCTGAGCAATACAGAGCCAATATATGGGTAAAATGTTTGTTCAAAAGTACTACAAAGTATTTCGTGTTTAATGCTATAAATATCAAGTCCTGGGAGAGTATAATTGGAATAATGGGCTACTATATCATGCTTTAAATATTTTCCATGAATGTTTATTAGTGTTTTATATTTTGAGCATATCTGGTATGTCTAAGGAAATAAATAGCCGTTCTATAGCTGATTTATTTTGTACTTTGAGTATATTTCTAGAAAGGACCCTCTTAATCCTTTTTGAGGAAAAACTAAGCTTTGTAGTCCTAGAGTTCTATTCTAAAGTAAGTAATATAATGAGTCAGAGTTCAAGACAGTCCTGATTCCAACACTATGGGACCAAGCTTTGCCAGGACTGAATTCTTGAGTCCAAAGTTAAGGTCCATGAATGGGAGAGAGCACCCAGAACCCCCTAAACTTATCGAACTTTACATATTATTTAAGAGATGATTAGGAAACATCTATAAAAGGAAAAAAATGCTCACAAAAATCCAATATAGCTTCATTAAGGGTAGGTCATGCCAGACTGACCTCATTTCTTGTTTTGACAAGGGTATTAGACTGGAAAGCCCAGGAGAATGCTGGAAATATACTTTACCTAGATTTTAGCAAAATATTTGACAAAGTATAGCATGCTATTCTTTGTGGAAAAGATGTAGAGATGGGGAGTAGACAATAACAAGGTTCACTGGATTGACAACTGGTAGAATGGCCGGACCTGAAGAACAGTCATAAATGGTTTTATGTCAGCTTGGAAAAATGTCTCTGGTAAAGTGCCCCCGGGACGTGTACTTGGCCCTGGGCTGCTTAACATTTTATCAGAGTCTTAAAAAGCAAGGAGGGATAGTTAACACTGTTAGATGACAAATGTCTTGACAAGCTAGAACTTTGAGCTGAAACTAATAAGAACTTTAGCAAAGATGTCTGTAATGTCTAACATTTGTGTTTAAAAAAAAAAAAAAAGCAAATAGGGCAGTCAATGGAAAATGCACTGACCCTGGAATCAGAAGAACCCAAATTCAAATCCTGCCTCAGTACTTACAGGTGAAGGATCTAGTGATGTTTAAGTTATATGTAACGAGAATGGAGGGATGAGGCTAAGCACATGTTCTAGTTTTTTCTGGTGGTCCACATACCATGATCCCTCTCTGAATAAAAGAAGGGCACGAGTAATGACTCCTGTTTGGTCCCTGCGTGTTTCCCATGACTTAGGTCTGGGTCAGTGAGGACAAATGACTTGAGTTGGAAAGAGCCACCCAGTCCATGGGGAATAAAAAGTGGAGAGAGATGACATCTGGTCTCTCTCCAAGCTGCACCTTTGTTGGGACAAAGTCAAAGCCAAGTCACCTGTGGATTTCCAAGGGTGGAGAGGAAGGGATTTCTTGCCCTTCTCCCCTCAATTCTGGCAACAATGGTGATCATCTAGTTCACCTCAAACACAAAAGGAACCCTCACTATAACATAAGAGACAAGTGATCATCCAAATCTAGAAAATCTCAAAGAAGGGGGAACCCATTACTTTTTGAGGAACTCATTCCACCTTCAGATAGTTCTAAATGTTAGGAAAATTTTCCTGACATTGTCTTTTTGTTACTTCCACCCATTATTCCTGATTCTGACCTCTGAGACCAAACCAAACAAACCTAATCCATTTTCCTCTCAGAAGCCTTTCAAATACTTAGAGAACTACCATGTTCCCTTTGAATCTTTTCTTCCTCAGGCTAAAAATTCCCAGTATGAATTCTCATATATTATGGACTTAAGAAATACATTAATTTCTTTTTAATGAAGGAAATTAATAGTTATCCTATAGCTGATACCTAAGCCTTCTTTAAGAGAGTTTCCTTAGAGTCTTAGGATGAGGGACACTGTGACAGAAGAGAGATTGAGAAAAGCCGGATCTCCTCCCCCTCTCCCCCATCTTTGGGATCAGGTCCAGATTTAGGATTAATTTGTGTGTACTTGAGTTTAAAATTGGTACCACTTTGGGGTGGGGGAGGAGGAGTGACAGAAGAGGAAATCTTGATGAAGGAACACGGTAAAATAATGCTACTTTTGAATATTTGAAGAGTTTAGATAATAAAAGGACTGAATTAGTGGCAAATGACTGAATGAAAAGCATTTGTTAAACATTTACTATTCATCAAGCACTGTACTAAACATTGGAGATACAAATACTGAAGAAGAATTATCCCTACCTTAAAGGAAAGTGATGGCAGAAGAAAGAATAAAGATCTGGGAAATTACAAAGATAGCAAGTGGGAAAATAGAGCAGTCTACTGGCATGCTCTTCTTAGAGGCAATAGTAGTGGTGATTTGATGACAGTTCTTGAGGTGCCAAGGGATGAGGTAGGGTGTGGGATAAGGGTTTGTGCTCAGTGCCGGGAAAGGATATGTCCAAGATGAAGCTGAGGATGAAAGTTTCCAAAGGGTGCAAAGCCACTTGGCTTACATAGCTCCTGTCAGCTGTGCTGATCCAGTTTAGAGTGGGGAGGAACAGCAGCAGCAGCAGGAGTTGTAGATTGAAAAGGGACCCATGTGAAGATGAAGATTCTTGGTAGAAGTTGCAAAGAGGCAGATTTAAGCCAATATAAAGAAAAGCTTCCTAACAATTAAAGCCATCCAGAAGAGACACATTCTGCCTTAGGTGATAGTGGGCTCCCTCCTACCTGGGATGCTCAATCAAAAACTGGATGACGGTATATCAGAATGTTGTCAAGTTTCATCAGTAGTTTGACGAGCTCAGAACTTGTAGGATTCTGTGATTTGGGGAAAGATACATACATTTGGGTCAAATTGTTGAAAACCTAGAAAAGTTTTGCCCCCAAAAGTGATTATTCTCGTGACAATGTATTGGGTGGGTTAGAATCCCATTGGTTTTTGTTAGTAGATTTGTCTCATAACAGGATTATTAAATAAGTACTCGGGACTCAGCAATCACATCTTTAACATAGAACTTTTTATTCTTATATATCCATGGTGTCCTTTTCCCTCTTCCACCCACCCCCAAGTTAAATGCAAAAGGAGATTGTTTCCACCTACTTCGGTACTCTCTTCACTCATGTTTTCTAGGTCAGTTTTGCACTGTCTCCCTCTTCCTTGTGTCCTGAACTTGTATTCTCCCAGGGGCCTGAAATCATTCCTTGTTTACATACCTCCTACCCATTGCAGAGCTCAGTGTGTGCTGACAGCTCCTAATAAATTATGAATGTGGATGGACTGCTCAGAATGGTGTAATCACAGCATTGCCTCCATTCTCTTTTCAGGCTCAGCATCAGTCACTGGGGGGCGAGGGGGGCTGAGGGGATGGTATATACTCATAGCACCATTGCACGCCCACTCATTATCCAGTGGCGTTGGTCTGTAAATTAGCTTCCTCTTCATTCCCCTAACAACCCTGATTCTACTTGATTCAGACGACTGGTTTTGGCACCAGTGGAGAGACTGCTGTTCCTTGGGCTAAAAGCCTTGTGTTCCCAATGAAAAGACAGAGCTGGCAAGAGACAAAAATCTCCTGAATGGACTGAAGCTGATAAACGTTTGTAAAGGGTATGGGTTCCAATAGCTCCCTGCTGTAGCAAATCTGTGAAGAGCAACCCATTCTCACCTGGGAGGAGTGGATTCCCAGTGTGTCTCTGCAGCATTGTATATCAGCCATAACATGGCCCTGCTTAGTCTGTCACTGTTCTGAACATGCAAGAGCTGAGACTGCATCCTACCAGCTTCCCCATAGTCAATGGTAAGCTGCTGCTGTTTAATCAACATAGGAACAAAGGCTGTCTGGGACTTGGGCATCTGCATGCAAGGAACCTGTTTTAAGTTGGTACCTTTTAAACTCAAATCTTGAGGATTCTGTTCAGCTCAAATGGACTCTCCACTCCTAAAGGAACCCAGTAGTGAAATCTTACCCATTTTCTCCCCTGCTCAAATCTAATATATTAAAATGCAATCATATTCTCCTGCTCAAAAAAACTTCAGTGGCTTCCATTGGCTCTCTTAATGGATGGATGGATGGATGGATGGATGAAAAACCATTTATTAAGCACTTGTACTATATAGTGTTAAACACTGAGAAGAAAAGAAAATATTCTAATGAAGAAGATAACATAAAAAGGAAAGGTGACCAAGGAGACGTATTTTCCTTTAGAAAGTCACAGAGAAGGGGGCAGCTAGTTGGTGTAGCAGATAGAGCACCAGATCTGAAGTCAGGAGGACCTGAGTTCAAATTTGACCTCAGATTAACTTAACACTTCCTGGCTGTGTGATCCTGAGCAAGTCACTTAACTTCAATTGCTGCATAAAAAAAATTAAAAAGTCATAAAGATGCACCTTAGTATGATGTCCCTGAAAAGGGTTGTAGTAGCTTATGGTCATATTAGCATGTGGAAGCACTTGTTAGTAGAAACTCATTTAGGCTCCATTGATTATATTGGGGATATTGTATTCTTTGATATTGTATTTGTATGCTCCATGATGGGGGGGGGGTCTCTCTTTGTCTTTTTGTATACAATAGGTATTTGAAAAGACATGATTAATAAAAATATAATATGCAACGTGCTTATTAATTTTCTTTGAAAATGATTTCAACATGGCTGGAAAACTAGAATCATGAAATCACTAGGTCAGTAGTGGGACTCTCTTGTCCTTCCCCTCCATTTTTGTACCGATTATTTTTCCTTTCAAATATGTGATTGCATTAGCTCTTTCTAAATGAAAAAAATATTCTTATTTAAATGGAAAAAAATTTAAAAATAAAACCTATTTGCTTTCTCAACAAAAAAAGTTACAGGGATTGTTATTGTAGCCTCAGGGGAATAGATCAACACACCCTCTCCAGAAACAATAGCAGTATTGATTTTAGTAGTGTTCTAGAATTGGAAAGGATAAATCAGACTGCTTTGCTTGGTATTTTTCTTTCCAACTTCATTGTACATTATTCCCCTTCACTTATTTGCCATTCCAGCCACACCCATCTATTCTGATGTTTCCTGAACTTGCCATTCCATCTTCTATATCCTTGCCTTGTCCAGGTTGTCTCCTATGGCTCTACACTTAGATGTCCCTGCCTTCAACAAGCTCATTCTAAATGGGCAGTTAGCTCAGAGTGTGGTACACAGTAGGCACTTATAAAATGCTGATTTTAGAAGGCCTAGCTTTTTTCAAGCCACAACTGGTATGTCACCTCCTCCTGGAAGCCTTTCCCAAACTCTTTATTTATTAGTGCTTGCTTTTTTCCTCCTCAAATTATCATGTATTTATTTGTTTACATGTTCTGTCTCTCCAGTAGAATATATGTTCCTTGAGGCAGAAACGGGTTTTCATTTTGTCTTTATATCCCTAGTGCTTAGCCCTGAATAAATATTTGTTGGGT
The DNA here is from genome assembly GCF_902635505.1 of Sarcophilus harrisii. Classification (NCBI taxonomy): domain Eukaryota; kingdom Metazoa; phylum Chordata; class Mammalia; order Dasyuromorphia; family Dasyuridae; genus Sarcophilus; species Sarcophilus harrisii. Next base: position 415,774,249 of record NC_045429.1, on the reverse strand, counting down.
TGCCAATTTTTAAGGAGAGTTTGAGGAAAAAATGTGATGTTGGGAACTATCCAAGTCAGGACTCATGAGTGATTATCCTCGTGAGGGACTTATTAATACATATAATATCATTGTTACTGGTAGTCACCCAGTGTCTATTTCCTTGTTTTTCCTTAAAGCTACTTTAAATGGAATTAATTCTCTGGGGAGGGAAGGAAGAATGGGCTTTTGGGGAGGGAGAGAGGATGTTGCTGGCATCAAGTTCTAAGCAACAGACTTAAAAAAACGAGTTTTTGGAACACAACAGTTTCCCATCATTGAAGGTTTCTCATTTCCCATCTCCAAACAGGTTTCCCATCATTGAAGGTTTTCAAAAAGAGACTAGATGACTATACATTCATTGGGGTCAGTTTTCAGTGGAATGAGTGTTGTGTTTGAAGTCAGATGATCTGAATTCACATCTTGGCTCTCCTCATGCTACCTCTGTAATCTTGAGCAAATTGCTTTTTCTGTGCCTCAATTTCTCCAACTGTAAATTGTAAAGATTGAACTAATTCATATCTAATATCCCCTCTATATTATCATCTGAGGAGGGAAGGATTCTGATTCAGGCACAGATTGGACTAAATGATCTCTAACGACTCTACTATATCTAAGATTCTGTGACTATGACTCAGTCTATGATTTAAATTCAATTCAAAAATGAGCAGAACCAGGAGATTATTACACATGGCAACGGCAACATTACACGATGATCAATTCTGATGGATAATTTGTCATGTTTTTTCTCCCTTATTCCTTTTTTGAAGAGGATCAGTGACATCACAGGTAGTTTGGCTTGTGGATGAATTGGATTTAAGTGAGGCAGAATGAAGTCATCAGTTTGTTCTCTTTCTGATGACTGAAGTCCAAGATAAGTCAAGATGACTCTTGAAAGCCCAGTTTGCAGTGGATGACCTTGGAGCCTTTCTGTCAGCCAGCACTCTAAGCTCTCCAGAGCTTCAGCCATTTCATGGCCTTTGGAACAAACTGTTCTCATCTGCCCATTCCACCAAAGGGAGTCTTCACATGCTCAAGGTCGACACTCCCCTAACTCACTGATGGGTTTGAAGCCTGTCAGTAACCATCAACCTAGTTTAGCCCATCTGTCGAATGGATATGGCTGTTGCACGTGGTACAGCTTCTTGGAGCCATAGATGAGACCTGAGTGGAAAGGTTAATACCAAAGATGGATAAGAGTCCTGGGAAGGGCTTGGCAAGTCCTCCATAATACCATCATCAGATAATTTGAGAAGGGTCCAAATGATCAAGGGGATGGGGAAAGGTTTCTTGTAGGGGGGACATGGGTTAAGCCTTGAAGAATGGAGCATTATTCCTCTGGTCAAAAAGCTTCTCTAGTTCACTATCACTTCCATAGTAAAATAGACACGTTGATGCTCAAAGCCCTTTGCTATTAGGTTCCAACCTGCGCTCCCAGACTTATTTTAGGTTATTCACCCTTATGTTCTGTATTTTCAAGCCAAACTCATCTGCTTGCTCTGTATGTAGCAAGGATGCCCTGTGTCTACTATTCCCAAATCAGACTGGCTATATCTCACAATCTGGGGCCTTAGGGCAACCCCTAAAGGATTGGATCTCTCATCTAATACTATTTGCACAAAGTCCCATTCCCAGTGTGTTCCTCTCACTGTTAGCCATAACAACTTGCTACCCTAGGACCATTTAGCCAATTAACATCAATTAGCTTTTATAATGTGATATTTACTTTGAAGATATAACAAAAATAGAAATGCAAACATTCCCTACCAACCTCCCTTAGGAGGATCTTAGGAGCACACATTACATAACCTTCATCCCTGGGTAGACTAGCACAGCTATGACATACCATTGGTCCCACATTGACATGACTTCCTGATGAGTCCTTAGCTCAATTTACCTGGATTGAGTCCCAAAAATCACTCCACTTGTCAGCCTCAGATGAGAAGATCTGAGGTCTCTCCCCCAAACCACTGTCTCTCATCTGATGCTTTCAACCTAGAAGAAGCTAGCTGAAGAAAAAAGGGCAAACCAATAGAAAAAAGGTTGCAGTCAACAAAAGCCTTTGCAATATTCACTGAGCTCAAGCTCACAATACCCTCAATCAGTCAAGAGTAGTCAGCTAATAGAATGTCTACACATGTCCTCTAGAATACGTCTATTAAATGTCATCAATTCTTCTCTCCTTCCTCATCACAGCTTTCCTCCAATTCTAGTCGTCTTGGTTTATAAAGTAAGTTTCCTTAGGTCAGGAACCATTCATATTGCTTATATTTATACCCAATTCTCTTTTTTTAATTTTTAATTTTTTGCTTTGAAATTTTAAAAAATCAACTGCATGGGTAATTTTTTTTAATATTTACTCTTGCAAAACCTTGTGTTCCAAATTTTCCCCTCCTTCTCCTCACCTGCTCCCCTAGATAGCAGGTAATTCAATACCTATTAAATATGTTAAAATATATGTTAAATTCAATATATGTATACATATTTATACAATTATCTTGCTGTACAAGAAAAATCAGATCAAAAAGGAAAAAAAAAAAGACTGAGAAAGAAAATAAAATGTAAGCAAACAACAACAGAAAGAGTGAAAATGCTATATTGTAATTCAGACTCAGTTCCCACAGTTCTCTCTTTGGGTGTAAATGGCTCTCATCATCACAAGATCATTGGAAATATCCTGAATCATCGCATTGTTGGAAAGAGCTACATCCATCCAAATTGATGATTGTATAATCTTGTTGCCATGTACGATGTTCTCCTGGTTCTGCTCACTTCACTTAGCATCAATTCATGTAAGTCTCTATAAGCCTCTCTAAAATCATCCTCCTGATCATTTCTTACAGAATAATAATATTCCATAACATTCATATATCACAACTTAATTCAGCCATTCTCCAATTGATGGGCATTCACTCAATTTCTAGTTTCTAGCCACTACAAACAGGGCCACCACGAACATTTTTGCACATGTGGGTCCCTTTCCCTCCTTTAAGATCTCTTTGTATCCCCAATCCTTAGCACAATACCTAACTCTTAATAAATTATCTATCTACCTATTTTTCTATCCATCTATTTATCTATGTGTCTATCTTCTATCTATCTACTTATCTATGTACAAGCTGTCCCCCTTTCCTGAAATGTACTTTCTCCTTAACTTCCTTATCTTAGAATTGGAGGCAGTAGATAGTATAGTGACAAGAGTAGGGAGGACTTGGTTTCAGATAGATAGTAACTGTGGGACTCTAGTCAAGTCATTTAATCTGAACAAGGGGAATAGTATCTACCTCGGAGGGTTGTTGTGAGGATCAAATTGGAGAATATTTGTGAAGCACTTAGTACAGTGCCAGGAACATAGTAGGGCTCATTTCCTTTCTATGAATCCCTAGCTTTCTTTAAGGCTTAATTCAACTCCCATCTTCAATATTAGGCCTTCTGTGATACCTCCCAGTTGTTAGTGACCATCTTATCCCTACCAATTTTCCCTTACCCTCACTAAAAATAAAAGTTTGTATTTATTTTTTGTATATATGGTTTGTTTCCCCTTGTAAAAAAGCAAGTTTCATGAGCATAATGCCTGGTCCATAAAACAGCATTTATTAATGCTTTTTGGAGAAGCTTTTTGAGGAAAGTCACTTCTAAGAACATTCTTTATTTGCTTGTTTGTTGAGGGTTTGTTTTTAAAAGTTCAGTTCCAGATTTAATGAATGTGATTTAATCCAGGGAATTCTCTGGCTAGGAAACTCTCTCCACTCACATAGATGGGCAGCTCCTTTATAATTTATCATTTTTAGACTGGGACATTAATGCATCAATGGTGGAGTTGTGAAATGATTCAACCATTCTGGAGAGCAATTTAGAACTATGTCCAGAGGATTATAAAATTGTGCATATCCTTTGATCCAGCATTGTTTCTATTGGGTCTGTATCTCAAAGAGATCAAAAAAAGGGAAAAGAACCCATGTGTGCAAAAAATGTAGAATCAATCAGGGAATGGCTGAACAAGTTGTGGTGTATGAAGATACTGGAATATTATTATTCTATAAAAAATGACAAATAAGCTGATTTTAGAAAGATCTGGAAAGACTTACTCGAACTGATGCTAAGTGAAACAAGTAGAACCAGGAATACATTGTATGATAATCAACTGTGAAAGGCTTGGTTCTTTTCAGTAGCTCAGTGAGTCAAAGAAATCCCAATACTTTGGACAGAAAATGCCATCTGTATCTAAAAAAAGAACTAAGGAGACTGAATGTAAATCAACACATGTCATGTTTACTTCTTTTTTCTGTTTTTTATCTTTCCCATGATTTTTCCCTTTTGCTCTGATTTTTCTCTCCCAACATGAGTCATAAAGCAATGTATTTAAAATAATTGTTTTAAAAATTCACTTAAAATTATAATTTTAGAAAGTTGTTTAGTGTTTATCATGGTAGATGGTGTGAAATATTAGCCTAAACCTAATTTCTGTCAGACTGCTTTCCAATTTTACCAGAAGTTTTTGTTAAGTGGAACTGGAATAGTGGAAACAACTAAGTTACATAGTAGATAAAACACCATCTTTGAAGTCAAGGGAACCTAAGTTCAAATTCTAATAGTTACTAGCTCTATACCCTAAGCAATTCACTTAACCATTTGCCTCAATTTTTCATTTGTAAAATGAGCAGAAGGAAATGACAAATGACCCCAGTATCTCTGCCAAGAAAGCCCCCAAAATGGATCACAAAGAGCTGTACAGGACTGAAACAACGACAATCTCCTTCTTCATCAGTTCTCTGGAATCATCCTTAATTCTTTCAAAGTTTTTTATCTTGACAATGTTGTTGACTTGCCCAGGGTTATACAGCTAGTGAGTATCTGGGGCCAGATATGAATTCATGTCTTGCAACTCCAGACCCAGAGCTCTATGTGCCACCTAGCTGACCCATGAAGGCTGCTTCCCATCTCCTAATAGAAAAGTGATGGATCAGGGAGCAGCATGAAACAGACATTTTTGGACATGGCCAATGTAGGAATTTATTTTGCTTGACTGTGCACATTCATTACAAGGGTTTCATTTTGTTTGTTTGTTTTCAGCAGGGCAGAGGAGAAAGAAGAAAGAAATTACTCATTAATTGAAAAAGAAAAAGAAAAAGTAAATTGTCCAGGTCATTGAGCATTTAAATGATTTATTTGCCCGAGATCACACAATTAGTATGTGTTATAGGCAGGAGTTGAATCCACCTCTTAAGGGCCAATACTCTTAGCTGTTGTCTCAGTGTCTCTTATTCAGCCCCTTTTTTATTTACTATTTGCTCAGCAGTGATATATTCTGGTAGTTGTTCCAAATAAAAGAATCCGTATATAGACTTCTTTCAGGGAAAAAAAATGCTTATTTTCAAATGGATAGCCTCCTCTCCATATCTTGTGGTTACATTTCTGCTTCACATCCATTAGGGACACTGGGGAGTCTGAGGAATTGTTTACTTTCAAATGGAATGTCAGAATCATATTGGGAGGAAATGATCTAAGAGACTGGATTCCCAAGCAGGCTGTTGGACCAGATCATTAAGATTCTTCTCAAGCACAGATTTGAAGAGTTCTACAAATACCAGGGGCACTTTCAGAGTACTTTGTTTTTTTGATTTTTTTTTTTTTTTTTTTGCATTTTTAATTCTGATCACCGGTGAGGGAATGCTGAAACATTTTTTTAAAACAGGTTCCCCAATACTTTCTTTGGGGTGAGTCCAAAGGCAAAATCTTAAGGAATCATGACCTTCAGTGCCCTTTCATCCCCTTTCCTCGTTTTCTTCTTTTTTTTTGGCAATTTTTGTCACCCCCATTCCATGTACTCAGAGTCCTCACCTTGTCTCTATGCTGTCCAAGTCTCTTTCCCATCATCCTCTGGACTTCTGTCTTTTTCCTTCATCAGTATCTGCCTGTCTCCTTTGTTTCCCATTCCCCCAAAGCCTTGTTATGGGTGTCTGTCCCCCAGCGAATCATCCTTCCCCCTTATTTTCCTTTTGTTCCTCTCCCATTACATCCTGGGCTGTCCCATTACATCCCTGGGCCTGGAATGTCCAGGCCATCTGGGCCTGGCAGCAGAAAGATTTACCATTGAAGGCACCCTTGCCTGACTCCTGGCTACTCAAACACTCTCTGAGTGTGTCAGGTAATAATAATAATAATAGCAATGATAGATAGATAGATAGAGATATATTAAATATATAGATATATAAATAAAATACAACTATTATTTCCTATGATTCTCACAACAACTCTGAAAGGAAGGCTATTATCCTCATTTACCACTGGGAAAACTAAAGCAAACTTACCCAGAGTCACATAGCAAGCCAGTGTCTGAGGCCAGATTTGAACTCAGATTTATCTTGATTGGAAGCCCAGGGCCTGCACTACCTCATTGTCTAAGGTAGAAAGAAGATGAGCAGGGATCCCTTCCCCTTTGCCTTCTCTTTGCCTCTCCCCCAATGCAGGCACCCAAGGCTACGTGGTGGAGTGGGTGGGTATGAGTAGAACAACATGGCTGTTCATACCACTGAGATGAGCAGGCTTCTGGTGGATTGGCAGATTACCAGGTTTGCCTTGTGCCCTATTCCTGCATCCTGAAGTCCTCTGGGCCTTGGGAAGGAGAAGAAAGAGGAGGGAAGAGAAGGGAATAAGCATTTATTAAGCACCTACCATGTGCCAGGCACTTTATAAATATTCTCTCATTTGATCCTCACAACAACTCTGGGAGATAGGTGCTATTATTATCCCCATTTTCTAGTTGAAGAAACTGGACACAGGCTACGTGCCTTGCCCAGTCACATAGATACTAAAGATCTGATTCCGTTTTTTATTCAAGTCTTCCTAAGTCAGTTCTAGATCCATTGTCAACAGCTGTAAACTACCTTATCATCTACCTTGTCAACAGACCTGCCTACCCACCAGATTCCTGGCCATTGTCATTTGATTTGCCCGTGTATCTTAAAAAACTTTGAGCTTTGCTATCTGACCTGCCCACTGCACTTTGGAATTTCTGCACTTTTTTATCAGCTCTACTAGGGAGCTTTTTTATACACATTGTCTCAACCAATTAGAGTGTGAGTGAGTGCTTCCTTTAAGTCTCCTGCAGCCCTAATAAAAGGTCATTTTTACATAGTTCTTTAAGGTCATGGCATTATAAGATGGATTTGGGGCTGGCAGGGACCTTTGAGGTAATGTAGTCCAGCCTCCCACGGTTTGCCAGGGTCTTTCCTCACAACAGTCCTGTGAGCTGGGTAATATAAACACTATTCCCGCTTTAAGGAAACTGAGACTAAGAATAAAGCAACTTGATTGTTTAGGAGCAAGGGCAAGAGTTTTGTGATATCCACCACCTCTTCTGTTTCCTTCTTGGTTCTTAGCCAGGTTTTGGGCAGGTGAGGTTGCCAGGTATCTGAATTCCAGAAACATGAGGTCATTACTGTAAGTTTCATTGTTAAGCAGTTCAAATTCTTTATTATAGTGAGAACAGAGGGACATAAGTAAGCTGCAGAGAGCCGGTTCAATAAGAGACACAGAATAGCAAAACCAGAGAGCTGGAGAGGTCATTCCAAAGATAGATAGAGAGCAGATATTCAGCTGAGCTCACCTGTAAAGTGCAAAAGGACTCGAATGGATCCCAGGCCCCCTAAAGACCTTCTACACCCAAATGAGGATCAAAGATCAATGTAAATATGGAATACAAAACACAATCAAGACTGAGCTTAGAGCTATCCCTGCTTTCCTACACCCACTATGAAAGAAGTATCTTTTTCATAGAAACTCTTTGTTGTCTTTCAGTCATTTCTGTCACATCTGATTCTTCATGACTCCATTTGGGGTTTTTATGGCAAAGATATTAGAGTGATTTGTCATTTCCTTCTCTAAGAAGATGTCTTCCTGACTCCAGGTCCAGCTCTCTTATATACTCTTATCATATGCACCATTCTGCCATGCCCAGGATCAATCAACCTATTATTACTAAGTGATCATGACCAATTTCAGTTCTTTGCCCAATGTGTTGCTACAACCCATAAGCAGACATTACTGAATTTTTCAGACTCTCTCTCTCAATCTCTCACTCTCTCTCTTCTTCTTCTTCTCTCTCTCTCTCTCTCCCCCCCCCCCTTCTCCTCTCTCTCTCTCCTCCTTCTCTCTCTCTCTCTCTTCCTGAGTTACTCATAGACAGGACTCACTTCCATTGGCAAAACATACAAGGAATCATATAATTCATACTGAGAAAACAAGCATTTACTAAGCACGTACTTTGTTCTAGTCACTGTGCTAAATGCTTTACAAATGTCATCTTATCCCATTTTCACAGTGCCACATGGTAGCAAATAGAGCTCTGAGTGTGGAATCAGGAAACCCCAAGTTGAAATCTGACTTAACTAGCTATGTAACTCTATGTAGCTATGTAAGTCACTTAACCTGCTACAGTTTCCTCAAATACAAAGCAGTGATAATAATAGCACCTACCTTGTAGCATTGTGAGTCTAGCACTATGATCTTATAAAATCGCTTAGCTTGAGCAATTGGTGGTGCAGTGAATGGAGTCGGAAGATGGACCTGAATTCAAATTTAGCTTCAGATACTCACTGAGCATTTCACTTAAGTGCTCTATATGCCTCAGTTTCCTTACCTATAAAATGGGGATAAAAATAGCACTTACATCATAGTAAGGATCAAATGAAATAATATTTGTAAAGAACATTGAAACTACAAAGTGCTATATAAATTCTATTATCATTGTTATATTTAACCTCTCATCCTCAATTTCCCTATCTATTAAATGGGGGATGAAAATAACATTTGATTCACAGAATTGCTATAAAGATCTAATGAGATAATATAAAGTATTTTGTAAACATTAAAGTATCATATAAATGTTAATTATTATAATCCTTTTCCTATTTCTATTCATTTGTTTCTTTGAATTGAGAGTTCCCCTTCTAATATGTCTACCATAGTTCCAAGCAACTGAACTTAACTGCTGATGCTTAGACTCTTGGGATGTTCTTTCTGTTACACACACACACACACACACACACACACACACACCTTTTAATAACTTGAAGCTAAGAAGAAAACACTTCCTGAAATCTTAGAATCTCAAAATTGGGTATGGAAGTTTCTGAGGTTCCCTCATCCAACCCATATCTAACCAAGAATTCTTTGTACAATATCATTAAAAAGCTTTAGCTTGGAAAAGTCCACTGAGGGAGAATCCCACTAACTTCCTAGGCAGTCCTTGACTTTTGGAGACTTTTAGTCATTATTTACTTATATTATCTCTGCAACTTGAGGCTTGGTGCGGGTGTAAAGAATATAACTAAAGCAGGTGATGATGGTAGAAGGTACCAGATCCAGAAAAATTTTCAACAAAATAACCAAAGAAACATTGGTCTTATTAATACTTTGTTTTGTCATTTAAAATATCAGCTCAAGATAGAATAATAGGAAGTTCATGAATAATTGACCTGGTTATGTCATTACAAAGTAACCATAAAATAAAAGTCTCCTCCCCTGTCACTCTTATCACTATAAACCTCAAAGCTCCTTGGAAACATTTAAAATTTTTTTCAACAACAACTTTCAACAATTGTATTCTTTTTTTTTTTTTTTTTGCTAGCTTTTAGAGATGGTTAAAGTACAAAGAAAGGAAAGGAAGGTGAACTGGAAAAGAAGAAGGCAATACATATGGACAAAGAGATGGAGACCCAAAAAGAAAGAGTATTACAAAGAAAGATGCACAAAATAAAACACATGCACATGGACTTGCAAATAGACATATTGACGCAATATTCACAGAGATAAGTAAAGATAGAAGGAGACATGCAGAACAAAAAAGAAACAAATGTAGATATGCAATGACATAAAGAACATATAAAGAAACTTTCAAGCAGTAATATATCTATATTGTGACATTTTAGGAGATTGTAGCCAAAGCCAAGATGTTATATATATATATATTTTTTTTGTGTGTGTGTCTTATTCTGCTTTTTGTTTCATGACTGGTTCTTTTTTTTTTTTTTTAATTTTTATTTAATAGCCTTTTATTTACAGGATATATACATGGGTAACTTTACAGGATTAACAATTGCCAAACCTCTTGTTCCAATTTTTCACCTCTTACCCCCCCACACCCCCTCCCCTAGATGGCAGGATGACCAGTAGATGTTAAATATATTAAAATATAACTTAGATACACAATAAGTATACCTGACCAAAACGTTATTTTGCTGTACAAAAAGAATCAGACTCTGAATTATTGTACAATTAGCTTGTGAAGGAAATCAAAAATGCAGGTGTGCATAAATATAGGGATTGGGAATTCAATGTAATGGTTTTTAGTCATCTCCCAGAGTTCTTTTTCTGGGCATAGCTAGTTCAGTTCATTACTGCTCCATTAGAAATGATTTGGTTGATCTCGTTGCTGAGGATGGCCTGATCCATCAGAACTGGTCATCATCTAGTATTGTTGTTGAAGTATATAATGATCTCCTGGTCCTGCTCATTTCACTCAGCATCAGTTCGTGTAAGTCTCTCCAGGCCTTTCTGAAATCATCCTGTTGGTCATTTCTTACAGAACAGTAATATTCCATAATTTTCAGATGTTATATTTTTTTAAAAAATTAGGCATAAATAGGGATAATACCTCTGGTATCTACCCCATATTTAGATGATTTTCTAGACCAGTGAACCTCATATTTATATATTTCAATGAACTAATGAGCCCAGGATCAGTGAAGTATGTCTTCTGGTGACAGATTGCCATCCATTCATGCTTTCTCATCCCATCTGTCCAATAGGCTGAATAAAATCCAATCAAAGGCTGAATCTGGCCCATAGACTGGAAGCTCCTCACCCTGTGATAAATTTCTGACAATTTATAACTCCTAGATTAAGAGTAAATAATATGGAAATTTTCATTACCAAATTTAGTCAAGGAGATATTTGGAGGGCAGAGTTGTTTTGTTTTGCTTTTGGATCCACCTCAAATGACAGTCCAAAGGTAAGGTCACCCTTGATCTTGACCTTTTCAATCTCCTTTAATTGGCCTAATTCTCCTGGTTCTTCCCTCTGAGACCAAACAGTGCATATCAATCAAACTGTTGACTCAAATTGAGCTTGCAACCAATTAAAATACCCAGATATTTTTCAGACAAATTGTTGTCCAATTAATTGTATGTCTTTATTTTTCAGATGAGGAAACCAAAATTAGGTAGCTTAACCACAATCACATAGCTAATAAAGCTAATAAGTGTTAAGGATAGAACTCAGTCCCCAGTCTTAACAGGTGGATGGAATGCTAGGTCTGGAATCAGGAAGACCTGAATTCAAATTCAAAATGAGTCATTTGATGTTTGCCTCAGTTTCCTCAACTGAAAAATAGTGATAATAACAATACCTACCTTGCAGGGTTATTGAGATAATATTGGTAAAATGCCTTTAGCATGGTACCTGGCATAGAGTAGGCATTTAATAAGTGCTTATTTTTTTCCTAATCATTTTGAATCCAAGTTCATCAATTTATCTATCATGCCATGTTTACTCTTTATATGAATGAAGCACTTTGACAATTTTATTGTAATGGAATTTTCATCTGAGTTTTGTCAATGAGCCTGGGAGAGGTGGCCGTCAATCATATCTACCTGTCTTTGTTCCATATTGGGCTTCTTATCCAGGAATGTTCCTAACCTCCATCTACTGCCATTTACTAGCTCTGTTCTCATTTGCTAATTATGCCCCTCTCTTTTCAGATGCATCATGTTATTTCAGTCACCCTCCCCCTTCTTTTTCCCCCTGCCCCTCTTTAGGTCAAAGTTGAGCAAGTGTTTAATTATATTAGATAGCATTATGAAGCTACATACTTATCACAAAGCATACACCCCATTTGTCATCCCTCAGCCTTCCAACTACAATCCCCAAGATTCCAGAGAGAATTCAGTGTTTTATACTGTAAGACATTCAGTGTCTTATACTGTATCTCCCTCCTCCTCTCATGGAAGCCATAGAGAGAAAATCATAGTCTCTTCAGCCCTGGGCAAAATTAGACAAGATGCAGAACATCCCCTTCCCACCTCCCACCAGAGTCATTGCTGCTTCCACAGATGCTAGAAGATCAGGGAGTCCCTGACACTAAAAGCCCTGGCTCTGTGGGGCAACAGTCTGGCTCAGCGGGGAAACAAGGAATCGGAGTCTTGCCTGCTGCAACTGGAACAGCCCCAATCTCACTCAGATTGCCAGACCACAGGAACAAGAAGGGGAAACTCCTCGGCAAGCCCACAGGGGTAAGGGGAAATAGCAGGAGACATGCTAGTTTCTGCAGTTTTCCTGATTGCCATTTCTACTTTCCTCCCTTAGCTTTCACATTTTCAGTCTTGAGTCAGTCATCCCCATCCAAGCCCCATGCTTCCTTGGAGAAAGAAATAGATGTAGCTGTGTCAGTATGACAGAGTGCTGACAAGGGGCAAGGATTCATGTTCCTCTTATATCACAGTGCTATGGAAATGTCAGTTATTATTATTGTGACTGTTTTTGTTATCATCTTTAAGTGGTAGCAAGAAAAACATGGAGACAATTTCTCTAAGAGTTTTCTCCTTTCTTTTTCTTTTTTTCTTTTCTGCTTTCCTTCCTTTCCTTTCTTATTTCTTCCTCCTTCCTTCTATCCTTCCCTCCTTTCTTTCCTTCCTTTTATCTTTTCTTCTTACTTCCCTCCCTTCTTCCCTCTTTTTCTGCCTCCCTTCCTTTTACCTTCCTTTCTCCCTCCCTTCCTTTCCTCCATGCCTTTCTTTCTTCTTTCCTCCCTCCCTCCCTCCCTCCTTCACTTCCTTCCTCTATTCTTCCCTTCCTCTTTCCCTCTCTTTTCCTCTTTCTCTTCCTTCCTTCCTTTCTCCCTCTCTCCCTTCTGCAGTGCTAATATTTGCCAGTCTAATATTTCTGCTTTGTGAATTCTTTCACGTTGAACCTCCACCCACCAGATTCTCACACTTCAACTCTCTGCACTGCCATTAACTGCATCACTTCCTCACTTCCTTCCTTTCTTCCTTCTCCCTCCTTCTTTCTTTTCTTCCTTCTATCCTTCCCTCCTTTCTTTCTTTCCTTACTTTCTTGTTTCCTTCTTCCTTCCCTCTCTTCTTTCTTCCCCTCCTTCCTCCCTCCCTTTTCCCCTCTTTTCCCCACTTCCTTCCTCCCTTCCTTCCTTCTTTTCTTCCTTCTTTCCTTCCTTCCTTTCTTCCTTCCTATTTTTTTCCTTCCCTGCCCTCTGTTGATGTTTCCAAGGCACTAGATCATTGATTCTGAAACTTTCTTGAATCATGACCCAATATTCTTTACCATGAGACAAAGAAAAGCTCCCAGGTAATCAGATCTCCAGCCCCATTAGGATCCTTTTATCTTTCCTTCTCCTGCCTCCCACCCTACTCTTTTTTTTTGACTTCCTCAGGACTGAGAGGAGAGAAGGCAGCTTTGTACCTCTGTGGATAGAGTTGTTTTTAGGACCTTTCCATTGCCAAGCTAAGAAAAGCAGGGAGCAAACCATAGTTGGGGGCCAGGTATTGTCAAGTAGAGTGTCAAAAGCATTTAGAAGCACATCTAGAGAAACCTTTAGCATAGCATACCCATTAAGAGCAACTGTAAAAAGTGTTAGCATGGATTTTTTTTAAAAAGGAGGACTGAGTTCTGCCATCAAGGAAAGCATATACTAATCAGGGAGCTAGAAGAATATGAATAAATTATTGATGATACAAACACAGGAAGTCTAGATAATATGTAAGTTTGCTACACAATTGCTTGGAGAATGACCATGATAATAAGATACTTTTCCCCCCAGCTCATTGTTCCTTTTTTTTATTAAAACTTTTTATTTTTTCAAAACATATGAATGGATAATTCTTTGATATTAACCCTTGCAAAACCTTGTGTTCCAATTTCCCTCCCTTTCCCTACCCCCTCCCTAGATGACAAGTAATCCAATATATGTTAAAAATGGTAGAAATTTATGTATACAATATATGCATACATATTCATACAATTATCTCACTGCACAAGAAAAATCAAATCAGACTGGAAAAATGAGAAAGAAAATAAAATGCAAGCAAACAACAACAAAAAGAATGAGAATGCTGTTGTGATCCACACTCAGTTCCCACTGTGCTCCCTCTGGGTGTAGATGGCTCTCTTAATCACAAGATCATTGGAACTGGCCTGAATCATAAGATAGATTTTCTTAAAGAAAGTTGTTTGGAAAATCACAGAGTCATAGAATCTCAGCTCTGGATGGGAACTCTCAGGTCAGCCAGTCTAATCCACCCAGAATCCCCTCTGCCACAATCCTGACAGGGGATCTTCTTTCTTTTCAAAGAGCTCCAGTGATGGGGAAAATTCTCATAAGACAGGCCATCCCAGAAACAGACCCTGGAACAACAGTCATCCTAGCCATGCTAAAAATGACACTGTTTACTAATTATGCACCATCATTTCTCCCAAATGACTGAGGGCTGGGAGCCAGGAGCACACCCCAAACTCATCCTCCTTTACTTCTCCAACTCATTAGGGATTTCTGATCCAAGAACGATTGTGGTAGGAATTGTCTCTGCAGAGGCTCTGGCTGGGGCCAGAGCATGGCATGGCTTTGAATCCCTTGCTGTTTCCACAGGCTTATTACAGCAAACTCCCAGGGAAGAAGGCTGCTTCTTGTATGTCACACTCCTTCCTGGTGCTTATGACAGTAATCAACAATCTGCTGTGCATGGCTAGCCTGTGAGAGACTTAGGGAATCCGATGGATGGAATTCAAAGCAAGGTAAATGCCAGGATAATTTTTATACCTGGTCAGCAGCATATGTCCTTGTGAGTCAATAAATAGAGGCATAAGTTAGGATGCTGAGGGGGTGGAACGTAGCCCGTTAGGTCACATTTCTGGTTAAAAAAGAAAAAAAAACCGCCCTCTCTCCCGCTGTACATTCAAATCAGAAACATATTTGCTGCCTCCTAGTTTTGGCAGCCCAGTAAATTAATTTAAACCTGTCGTCAGAGCAATCGGCCTGTTATTTATAACTAGGAAGCTTTGTGAAAATCGCTCAGGCACTTTCAAGACCTAAAGGCAGTTGTTGCAAAATTAGCACCCGGCTTGATTTTCAAGCATTTCTGTGCCTGAGAAATCTTTATATTGCCACTGCATCCGCCTAATGGCCTCTGCTTATTGGAGAATCCCTAAGTTTGGAAGAAGCTATAAAAATAAACAGCAATTTGTAAGTCAATTCATGTCTGTTACAAAAGTAAATCTCTAAATCTCTAAACGACACCTATGTCGTTTCATGGCTTTAGACAAGAGTTGAATTTCTGAATTTTAGGGAAAAGTCTTGGTATTCTTTGTCCATGGATCAGGCAGTTTTGTGTGATGTCTAAACCAACTGGTGAGAAAAAAAGGACAGAATGCTTTTGTAAAGTGGGAACATTTAGAGCCAGAAGGGATCTTAAAGGTTCTTCAGTCCAACCCTTTCACTTTGCAAATGAAGAAACTGAGACTGAAGTTCAAACAGGATTCAAGAATCAGAGTCAGTATTTGAGCTTGAGCTCTCTGACTCTGAAGCTAGCACTTATCCACTCTACCACTGTCCCTGCAGTGGGGTATTCCAAGTCATGTCATGTTCTCCCTTGGAGGAAGGACATAATTACTCATTTAGAGAATGGTTAAGTGGAAAATTGAGGATGGTGCATCAGAGGGCTCCCATTTAAAAAAAGCCTCTCTGGCACTTACATAGAAGCAATTTACAATTATCATCTCATTCGAGGTTCACAACCACCCTGAGAGGTAGGTACCATCATTGTCTATATTTTACAGATGAGGAAACTGAGGTTAAATCCCTTGCCAAGGTCACACAGCTTGCAAGTGGCTAAGATAGTCTTTGAACTTAGGTCTCTCTCAGTGCAGATCCAGTGCTCTATTCACTGCATTATTTAGCTTCTTTTAGTGGCTTAAGAGTGATTCTCTCATAGTATTTAGAACTGGAAAGAACCTTAGAGACCCTTAGCAAATAAGGTACAACAAACTACGGCATTTTACAGAACCAGTACAACCTTGAATGAACTTTACTCAGAGCCAAGCTAGACTATTTCCAAAGGGAAAGGGAGCACGAGACATTTGCCATTTTCTTTGGGTCACACTTGGGAGAATCATGATGGGCCCATTTGGTCCCAGGAAATTTCAGCTGAGTAGGATAGCTTCAGAAACTTGGGAGCCATCCAGTCTGCACTAGGTAGAATTCTTTTTGCATTTTTGACCCTTATTATTGACATACCTATTAATGTTCTTTCTCCCTTGTAAATATATAACTTAGGAATATAATAAGTGTGTCCTGAAATATTCCATTGATGGAGGGCGGGTTTGAGCACCAGAGCCAAGGTCCCTGCTCTGGAGACAGCAAGTCTTTGGGAGGCTGGAGATCAGATTATAGTTGGAGAAGAATGCTGAGCTTTGATTGTTGAATCCCATACTCAGAAATTATCCAGCAAGTGTCACTTAAAATAAAGCAAGTAGTACCTCAGACCAAGGACAAATGTCCAAGGGTTCCAAAGAATCTGAGTTCTTCAGCTCACTTTACTGCCAAGGGGAGAAATTCTGATAAAACAGGAAAGGCCTAAGGGTAATGGTTGGATTACAACAAAGTAAAGATGGTTTCTTTGACCAAAGTCAAGGAAATAAATGAAGATATATCTTTTTGTTGGTCCATCATTAATAGCTTAATCCTTAAGAATGACTCAATAGTCCTAGAGGTGAAATAAGATAGGTCCAGCTAGACTTTTTTTGGTTAATAATCATAATAGCTAAATCCATACAGTACCTATAAAGTTCTGGGCATTGTACTGAGTGCTTTACAAGTATTATCTCATTCGATCCTCATATAACCCTAGGAGGTAGGTGCTATTATGGTCCCTATTTTGCAGTAAAGAAAACTGAGCTTAAGTGATGTCCAGGATTACTCAGCTGGTGAGTTTCTGAGGTTGGATTTCAATTCAGGTCTTCCTGATTCATGCTACTCTGCTGTCAGTCTAAAGCACAGAACTCCTATGAAGTGCCCCATTTGGATTTCCTCTCCTTAGCCATTGCCTGATACAGTGACCCTTTGCCCCTTTATTGCTACTATTATTTTATGATAGGATCAGTATTTGTTTACTGGGTTGTATCTCTCCACAGCTCCATAGGGATTACATTAATTCTTTCCCTAAAAGGGAAAGCACTGTGCCCAAGACTTGATTGGCCCAAGGGCCAATGGGGCTCAAGAACCAGTGCTGTTGATTGACTTCCTGGTGGCTTCCAACCCTGTTGACTGGTTTCCTGGTAATCCCGGAGCATAAAAAGGCTCATTCATGTGGAATAAGGACCCTTCGGACTTGGCAGATGGCCAAAGCAAGCTACCACACCCTGCCTGCACTGCTGAACAGCTTCATTTCTATATGAATTCAAACTTCTTGAACATTTTATCCTTATTGAGTATTTTTTTATAATGCTATGGCCAAGCTCCTATGTATCAAAGAAAAAAAGATAAGAATACCAGCTAACATATTAAGCACATCTGATAGCATGAGCATCACTGTGAATCCCAAAGTCCACTGCATTTCTATTGAGAGGAAAGAGATGTTATTTCCTTAACATTCTTCTGAATGCTTGATCATCATATTTCATTTGAATTATGAAACATAGGTCTACCTTTGTGAGATGCAGTTGGTATGCAGAAGGGAAGGGAATAAGCATTTACACAGCACCTATTATGTGCCTGGTATTGTGTTAAAATCTTTGTAAATAATATCTCATCTGATCCTCACAACAACCCTTGAAGGTAGGTGCTATTATAGGAACCATTTTATATTTTTTATCTCAAATTTTCCTGACTCCAGGTCTTGTACTCCTGTATGGATTAAAATTATCCAACCTACAATAAAAGAGACTGAGGCAGAGTTCTGAGCCAATGGCACTTTATTAAAGGGTCAATGGTCCCCTCTAATGAAATGGATCTCAGATCTTCCTCAAGATCTAAGATGTCCCCTTCTTATAGGACTTTTTTTTTAAATTAAAGCTTTTTATTTTTAAAATATATACACAGATAATGTATTCATTATCTTTGCAACATTCATCTTTGCAAAACCTTGTGTTCCAAATTTTTTCTCTTCCTTCCCCCCACCCTCTCCCCCAAAAGGCAAATAATCCAATATATGTTAAACATATTTCTATATGTATTTCCATAATTATCATGCTGCACAAGAAACATCAGATCAAAAAGGGAAAAAATGAGAAAGAAAAGAAAATGCAAGTGAAAAATAACAACAAAAAAAGAGTGAAAATACTACGTTATGGTCCACACTCAGTTCCCACAATCCTCTCTGTGGGTGCAGATGTCTCTCTTCATCCAAAGACCATTGGAACTGGTCTGAATCAACTCATTGTTGAAGGGAGCTCAATTTTCTTCTTCATTTTCTATAGGTTTTGATATCGAAATATGCAAAAATACCATGCAAAAGAGACATGGTAAAATACAGAATCTCGTTGATTGATAGACCTTACTTTTGGATGCCAAAAATAAATGACATATCAGCAGGGAGTGGAAAGGCATCACAGATTGGATGAAGCAAGGATTATCTCTGCTTACTAGGTGCTTATATCAGACAAGAGAAAGAAATCCAGAGATACAAATATAAATAGCTTTGATGCTTTGAATCAAGGAATCTCATCCTTGCTAGGTTTGTTCAAGGGATTTGAGCAAAACAGGATGGAGATATCTTTGTCAACATTCTTGTCGTTTTGCAACTGAGTCTCATAACTTGGTGAACAAATAGTGAACATTACATTAAAGTTTGAGACCCACTATAAGAACCTATCTAACTCTATATGATTTATGTAACGTATCAAACCGATTGGAATAGAATAGGGATCCAAGTAAATTATTTCTCCCATTCTATCCATTGTACCACCTGGAGCACTAGACTTGAAGTCAGAAATACCTATATTAGAATCCTTCCTTGGATAATTTTTTTGCTGTTACCCTGGGTAAATCACTTAATCTCTCCATGCTCCAGGGCAACTCTCCAAGATGAGAAATTGCAGAGAAGATGCTAACTTGTTCACGGGGAGGGAGTTTTTTCATCTGGGAGTTCCTTAGGTCAGTGTCATTCCGAATACAGTAATGAACCCTGTCCTTATATCCATGTAACTCACTTTGTTCAGTTATTCCAATTGAAGGGCATCTACTTCACTTCCAGTTACTAAGAATATTTTGGCATAAAGAGAACCTTGCTTTCTATCTTTGACCTCTCTATGGCCTTATCTTCCAATACTAGAATTGTTGGATCAAAGAGAATGAATGTTTTAATTACTTTTCTTGCATAATTCCAAATGACTTTTCTGAATACTTGTTCTAATCCACAGCTCCATAAGCAGTTAGTATGCCTATCTTTCCATTACTCCTGTGACTTGATTATTTTTGTCTTTTATCATCATTATCAGTTTGATATATATGTGAGATGAGTCATCAGGGTTCATATATATATTATAACAAAGGCCCTTTGGAGATCCTAATTGATTTTCTGGAGCCTTTCTGTTGTATAAACTTACATAAATTGAGGTTAAAGGATCTTCAGTACTTTTAAACATCAATTATTTCTTCAGCCTACATTCTGTTTCGGTCGATACAACTCTCAACTACTCTATGCTCTTCATACTGTGCTAGGTAGTACCAAGAGAGATTCAAAGTTGAGATGCCATTCAGTCCTTTTCCCTCATGGGGCTTACAATCTCATGGTACCACATACTCAAGTGATTGCAATATAGTATTATATATGAAATGTGGGGGAGAGAAATATAAACAGAACACTCTTATAAGGTCCAAATGAGGAAAAGTCATCATTTTGTCACTGAGAAGATCTCAGAAAGAACGTCATGGAGAAGGAAGCATTTTAGTTGGATTAACTTGAAAGGATAGCTAGGAATTCAACAACTCAAGACAAGAGATTTGTTCTTGGGTCTAATGCCTAGAGCTATAATTAAAAATTTCTGCACCCAGGACAAGTAATGTTACCAACACTTGTGCCAAGCAGAATGAAATGGGGTAGGGGATAGAAAATATAACTTCTGGTAGATTGTTATTTTAATTAATTATTCTTATCAACTAGATACTAAGCTCTATTGTTTCTGAACTGTAAAAGGACTGTAAGCACCTCCCTCCCCCAAAGTTAATGCCCAAGGATAAAATCTTATTTGTGATAGTTTTTATATCAGACTAAGAGAATGTTTGCCCCATAAATTTCCTAAGGAGGCAGTTATCCCCAGCTATTTCTAGGGTCACTGCCATTGTCCTCTAAGTCTCAGATCATTCTTTTCTTTTCTTTCTGGCTGCACATGATTTTCCCAGAAGTCCATGTGTAAGGAGCAAATTCTAGAGAAAAGAACTTTTGGATTCACTGCAACATCACCATAGAAATGCCAAGGGAAAAGAAACACGAGAAACAAGCCAAGAGCAATCTTAATTGTTCTTATGATTTTCTATGAGCAGATTTTCCTAGTATAATGAAAACACATTCAACAGGATGCAAAATTCCCCTGTTGAGGGATTTTCGTTATACATTCAAGAGCCAAGACAGTAAATGACATCTTAAGAGAACTTTCCATTTTCTAGCTTCTGAAATCTCTCAAGGATTTTGAGAATATTAAAAACATTTTTAATAAGTCCATTACAAGTAAAATGATGAGAGTTCTCTAAAGTTGCACAACTTGGGATAGAATAGCAATCTTTCCATTGTTAATCCCATGATTCCTCTCATAGTCTACGGGCCATGTGGATTCGGGAATGAAGTCTCTTGGTACATTAGAATCTTTTTACTTGGTTAATTTGATTTTTAAAATAACCTGGGTAACCTTGATAGAAGAAGGTATAATAAAACCCACTTGATAAGTGTCTGCGTGCCAGGAAGACCTTGGAATTCTAAATTGAGCAAGACTTTTCATTGTGGTGGGATCCCCTGTGCAGCAGTGATGGATGAAGGCAAACACCCTTTTGCATATGGTAAGTAGATGCGTGACTTTGCTACAAAGAAAGAAGGTGGAATAAAGACTTGGTACAATCTCTGTCCCTACTGTAATGTGTGTGTATATGAATTATGCATGTGTGTATGGAACACACGTGTATACAAATTTATTTATACATAAATACCTCCTCCCTCATACACATATACACATTATAATAATTTATTTATTTATTTCTATAGACATGTGTTTACAATGTCCTCAAATTTCAGTGCCATTTTAAGATATTAAGGCTACATAGACAATTGCCAAATCCTTTTAAGCTTTAACAACTTTAAATGACACTGAAATTTTGGGGATACTCTATTTGTGTGTATATATGTATGTGTGCACACATAATATGTGACTCCATATTCTATGCATGTCTTTACATGTGCTGTATATTTGTATGTATGCATACATATTGTAAACATGCATGTGAAGGATATAACCAAAGTTAAGTTATTAAAGTTTAGAACTATACTGAGTATACATGCATGTATGAGGACAGAAGGATGCTGAAATACACATACGCACATCCTGGGAGTGGAAAATACAGCATATCTTATACTTGTCATGGAGAACTGCAATTTAACACTCAAAACCTAGATCAGCACCATGGAAAGGTATCTGGATATGGGTCTCTGCCCTTCCCTACCTCTGTGACTGGGGACAATTCAGTTTTCTGGATTATATTTGCTTAGTATCATACCTGAGAGGTTCTCTAGCTCATGGGATGATTGAGTCAATCAAAATACATCATGTAAATCCTAAAGCCCATATAAATATCTGCCACTTTGATTATTATTATCATCTCATTCTTCAGATAGAAAGTCTTAAGAAAAGTTATCTTTCTATTTTTCTTTTATATTTAATGTTCAGCAGATCTTTGAGAGGAAGCTCAGCCTAGCGGATGAAACACTGGACTTGGAGTCAGAAAGACAGAATTTTACCTCATATATGTATCGAGTGTAGGACCTTTGCCCAGTCAACTAAAATCTTTCAGCCTCAGTTTTCTCATCCGTAAAATGTGGATAATAATAGCATCTTTCTCACAGCATTGCTCTGAAGAACAAATTGAGATAATCTTTGAAGTTTGCTTCTTAAGTGAAAGAATTATATGGATGTTAGCTATCATTGTTCAGTGATTAAAATAAAGGCTTTTTGTCTTTGAAAAAAAGTATTGGGAGGTGAGGTCATTTATTGTAGGTTCACCAAAAGCATCTTTGGCACCCCTCCAGGAAAAAACAGAATGAAAATAATGATGTTGATGACCCAAATAACGGAGATATTTGTGGAGAATACATCTATGCCAGCCCACCATTCTTAAAGTATCATATAAATTGGAACTATTCACAAAGCCTTCTCTGCTTTCTTTTCATGTCGTAGTTAGCAATTTGGGTGGAGAAACTATTAACAAAAATTGTCATGTTCTTGTTATTGACAAGGGATTTGAAGGTTTCATTAAAAAATTCCTGGAAGCCAGAGGCTTCTGGGTAATATGTGAATCACAGAGAAGTTGCATTATTATTATTATTTTTTGGCCCAAAGATAAAAGTGTAACGCAAAGAGGTTAATGATGTAAGAAGAGTAAAGGATCATGGGATCTGTCATTTTACCTTTACTTGACCCTTTTAAAAGACATTAATAATGAATGACTCAGGATCACCTGTTCTGGAGTCATCTCAGATTTTTTAGGGAGAAGTCAGTCTCTGCTGCTAGTTTGGAATTGTTAAGGAGCTGAGATTAACTGGCTTGCTGGAAAGCTCTCTCCCCAACTGCTAGTTCTCAGCAAAGGGGGGACTCTGTCTCCTTTTCAATCTCCCCACCCAAATGATTCCTGTTTCCTAGGCATCCTACTGGCCTTCCGCAGAACTTATTTCCTCTCTGATTCTTTATGTAACTAAGACTACGTATTCCAGACATGCTTATCTCAGTAAGGGCCTTGACAGGTCTCTGGGGCTTCCTTCCGAACCAAAGTTGCATTTTAAGCAAGGCTGATTCTGAATCTCAGTCTTGGCTCCTCTGTATATAACAGGGCCTTATCAGGATTCAAGTCCTTTGCATTTTCACATTGCTGCTCCTGGTATTAATACTAGGATGGTTTCTCTGGATATTCTTTTACATTTGGAATGATTGGTTTGGACTCTTAGCTTCAACATTTTATATCTCGGATTCTGTTATTTGGCTGGAGAATTTAATCTGCCTACTCTATTATTGACCTACTATCAGAGGAGAGGGTATTTGTGTAACAATGGAGTACATTCTATTTTGCATATATATTCCCCATAATCAGAAATTTAGAGCAGGATGTTTTTTGCTTCCACCAAGCTGCCTGATAATTATTACCCTAAACTTATTTGATCTGTTGTATATTTCAGAGGGCATATAAGCCCGAGTGAGAATTTTCTGTATTCCTAGCAGCCATAGAAAATCCCTAATCAAACATGGGTGTACACTTAATACTCCTCCTCAAACTCCTCCCCACCCCACCCCATGACTGGCCTCCAATAATCCCAGTACTTTCACCTAAAGCTAGGGAGGAGAATTTCTAGCCCTCAGCTTAATTCTATCCAGTTGGTCCAGATGCAATTACCCTTCTTGAGAAATCAGATGCAATATGCCCATTTATCCCCCAAATTGTGAAAATTCATTCTTTTTTTAAGAGTCCTTAATGGAGCAGCTAGGAGACGCAGTGGATAAAGCTTCAGCACCGAAGTCAGGAGGACCTGAGTTCAAATCTGGTCTCAGACACTTAACACTTTTTAGGTGTGACCCTGGGCAAGTCATTTAACCTCAATTGCCTCAGCCAGAGGT
This sequence comes from Sarcophilus harrisii, assembly GCF_902635505.1. Lineage (NCBI taxonomy): Eukaryota > Metazoa > Chordata > Mammalia > Dasyuromorphia > Dasyuridae > Sarcophilus > Sarcophilus harrisii. Next base: position 415,750,357 of record NC_045429.1, on the reverse strand, counting down.
CTGCAGAGAGCTACCCAAGATGCAAAGCACTTTGTGGGTCAGTTTCCCCTTACAATCATAGCTCAGTTAGACAATAAATTAGCTCAAAATAAAAGATATTTAATCAAACAACGTTAACAAAAAAAACAAAAATCAAACAACGTATCGATGATAAAAAAAAAAATTCAGCAAACATCCAGGGGTACTCTCTCCTGTGGGCTGCCCCACCACCAATGGAAGAAGGAACACATAGAGAATTTATGCATGGCAGCACCTACTCATTGGGAATATGTGTGCCCTGAGAAATCATGTCAAGGGACATGGAAAAATGTGGTCAGAGTTAAGTCTGCTCTAACACTGCAGAACTTCCATGTTCCCTAATGATATCATCTGGCTGCTTTTTTGAGGCATTTCTGCTCAACTTTGGAAAGGCCCTTCATGATCTGGTGACTCTCTCCCTTCAATCTTTCCAGTCTTCTTACACCTTTACTTCTCCTATACACTGTGGATCCGGTGACAATGGCCTCCTTGCTGCTACTCCCACACAGTACTCCATTTCTTGACTGAGCATTTTTTCACTAGGTTTCTATCTCTACTTCCTAGCTTCCTTCAAGTTTCAACTAAAGTCCCATCTTCTGCAAGACACAGTCTTCCTTAAACTCAGTGCCTTCTCTCTGCAATTATACCCATTATCTTGTCCGTATCTTATTTGTACATATAGTCATTTGCATTTTGTCTCCCCAGTTGGACTATAAGCTCCTTTAGAGCAGGGATTGTTTTTTGCCTTTCTTTGTACCCTCAGAGCTTAGCACAATGCCAGACACTTCATTATTATTTGTCCTTCATTCTCCACCAGGAGCATGCTATCAGGGAAGTGCTGTTATGCCATGCAAGTGAAGTGAATTTAAGTGAGGGAGAGCTGTACAAAGTCATCTGTGTCACTTCCCCCCCAGAGCCTTCTGGGTCAAGTGACCAGGTCTAGATCAGGACACAAGAGATGTCTGGAGATGCTTTTTTATGCTAAAGACTTTAATAGGTCTCAGTTTAATTGAGGCAATGCTCATTCAGTGATTAAGGCTAGGAAGCAATTGAGGCAAAGAATGATTTCTTTCCAATAGTAGGTACTTAATAAAGCCTGACCATTCTCAACTGCTCCCTGTTGGTCATCAATTGTGGTACAGCTCCTTGGTTAGCTGCTATTCTGTGCTGCCATCTGGAGATCTTTAGCAGCATCTTTAGGAGATCTTTTAGTGACTTCCCCTCGAGGAGACTGATGAGTTGGCTCTTTAGCTTGAAGCTCTAAGAGACTGATGAGTTGGCTCTTTAGCTTGAAGCTCTAAGACTATCTTTAGTTCTTTTGTGATTCAGACTACAGCCAACCATACATGAAGAGCTAGTCCTTATGCTTATCAAGTCTGTCTTTTAAACTGTTCTTTCCTTTACTCCTATTCAGAATTGCTGAATCACAGAATATTAGAGTTGGGGAGGCTCTAGTCCAAACAATAAAACAAATAAACCCATTCTACTGTGATATAGTTAACAAATTATTATCCAGTCTCCACTCGAAGACCTCTGATAAAGGAACATCCACAACCTTCAGATGCAAACTCTTAATATGGCATCATCACAAATTTAGGGCAACAAGGGATCTTGGAGGCCAATCGGTCCAATCCCATTGTTACAGGTGAGGAAACTGAGTCCAGGGTTGTTAAGTGTCTTGTCCAAGGTCACATAGATCATTAAGTGACAGGCTAAGGATTTGAATACAGCTTCTTTGGCTCTCTGACTTTGGATCCAGAGTCCTCTCAATCCAAAATTCCTCTTAATTCCTTCCATATCCCTGGGTTACTGGTTTGCGACACCTCATCACATCCAAGTAATTCCAGAGAGTCTTCTTAGCAAAACTACAAAGGATGTGAATGTAGCTGGGGTGAGACTTTCGTTCAACCCCATAATCCCCTTGGTTGCCATACAGTTTTACAAGCAAAACTGAAAAGCTCTGGGTGGAGCTAGTAATTTTATGTCCTCCTAGCAACCAAAAATCAGTATATTTCCCACTGGGTTTCTCTGTTCTTTACCTCTTCCACTGTGCATCTCTTATTCTCTTTCCTTATTTGTTTTTGTCTTTCTCCTTTCCTTGAACCTTCCCCTACTTCTTTGGTCATAAGACAGAGAAGGGATTTATTTTGTTATTCTTTGCATTTAAAAAATAGAATCTTAAGTACCTTGCTTTTAATTTTTAAAACTGATATGTAGAATTTTTCATTTGTCTTTTCAAAAACATTGAACTACATTAATTTGTTCTTTTACTCACATCACTCTTAATTAAGCTTTTCTTTTTCCCAGTAGGTCTCTGATGAGATTCTCTACAGGAAAAAAAAAATTCCCAGCCCTAGTTAATTGTATCTGTGAGCTTAAGTTTCTAAATTATCCTCTGGATTTTGCTTTTCATTTCAGTCATTGACGTTTGCCCCCTTACTCTCTCTCCCTATTTCAGTCCAGTAATCCTAGTGCTGTGTGTGCCAAGAAATATTCTTGTCTCACAGGCAAGAATGTCACTCAGTTTACAAAAGGTCACTCTGCCTTGAGAGAAAGGAGAATTGAGCTAATCCAAGAATCCCCAATCTATCTCAGAAGTGAAGTATTGGACACTTCTGGCCCTTCTAGTCGCCTATTTTTCCTTTTCTATTACAGACACCCATTTTTCTTGAGGCAAATAGAAACGCTTATCAGATTGGAGTGGGAGTGATTCTTAATATGGTTTCTCCCTGAAGACTGGATGATTTTATGCCCCTTCAGAATGCCATCTGCTGCACAGACCTATTCAGAGCAAGGAAAAATGTAAGGGAAAAAGTCCCAGTTTAGTCATTTTAAAACAAAAGGAAGTAGATAGCTAGCTCCCAGACTCACAAAGGCCAAACCCCAGCAGTGTGCACTGAATTGAAACACAGGGTGCAAAGAGTTATGCATTGTGCCCTGTGACTCTACATAACTTTCCTTACAAACAAAGGAAAGACACCTAAAGAATAGGAGAGAAGGCTCAAAGCCAGTTTGCTTCCCCACTATAGAAAATGACCATTTGATTTGCTGACTGGTGCATGAATCATCAGTTATCATTGCCTCTTTTAGGTGCCATTTAATGAATTGTCATTACTGCTGCATCAGCTCCCCACCAATTATGCAGGATCAAGTCTGTGCTCAGAGACACTGGGTAGAGGTGACATGAAGATTTAATATAAATTACTATTACTATCAACGCACACAGCTATACATTTCCTGATAATTTGCTTTACCAATATGCTCTTTTATTTGACTAGCAAATCCCACCCTAAATCACTACTCAGTTCAAATTTTTACCAAAGTGTTGTTATCATTGTTCTTATTGTTTAGTTATTTCTTCAGTCTTTTCAGCTGTGTGCCCCTCTTTGTGATTTCTTCTGGTGTTCTCTTGGCAAAGATACTGAAGTGGTTTACTATTCCTCCTCTAGTTCATTTTACAGATGAGGAAACTGAGGCAAACAGGGTTAAATGAATTGCCCAGGGTCATACAGCTAGTAAGAATCTGAAGCTAACTCTGAACTCAGGTGTTCCTGACTCCAGATCCAGCATTCTATCTGCTGTGACACTTACCTGCCCTTTCTAAGGTGTATTGAGCATTAAATACAATACATATATAGATAGATGAATGGATCAATGGGTGGACGGATGAATGGATCAATGGACAGCTTATTGGTGCTCTGTGCTTACTTTTTGTTTATTTTTTTTTTAACATTGCTGTCACTTCTCAAGGAAATTTTTCCCCTTCTCCACTCCCTCAACTCTCCTGCAATAACAATTACGAAAAAGCACTTGGGCAAAAAACACATTAACACCCTGGGCATGTTTGCCTCATTTTTCCCTGATGGTCTGCTACTGCTTGATGAGAAAGAAGTATGTTTCACTGTCAGTCCTCCAAAGTCATATTCCATCAGCCATTATAGAATATAACCAAGTGAAAGGTTTTAATAAAAATGATTTTCTATTACTTCAAGGATATAAAAGTGGTTGAAGGGATGTAGCTTTAATCTCCAACAAGAACTTTCTGTTCTGGCTAAATGTTCTCTCCGTTGTCTGCCAGACATGACCAGGTATTTGTTCTGCCTTTGTAGACTTCATGGACTTCCTCTATCCTTCTTTATTCTCAATTTAGTAAAGTTATCAATGAGTCAACAAACATTTAGGTATCCACCATGTTCTAGACACCATGCTAAGCCCTATGGACACACACACACACCCAAAAAGCAAAATCACATAAACTTTTACCCTCAAGGAGCTTATATTCCAACAGGGTAGTCAACATGTAAATAATAACGTACATATGTTGTGTTTCTCTATATCTATATATATACACACACACATACAACATGTGTATATTATTATACACATATATATTATATAATGTGTACTATTATATAATATATTATGTGTATATTATTATACATACATATATATATATCAGAGAAAGATTGCAAAGTGGGGGAGATGTCATAGAAAGAAAAGGGAGACAAATCAGGAAATCAGAAGATGGAATTGAGTTGAGTCTATAAGGAAGCCAGAAAACCCAAGAGGCAAAAATGAGGAAAGAGAGCTTTCTGAGCATGGGGGATATTCAAGAGGTGGTGGGTCCTTTATGAAGGACAGCAAAAAAAAGCACTGTCATTAAATTAGCAAAATATAGTAAGCAAATTAAATTATAAGACACTGGAAAAGTTAACTAGTTAACCATTAACAAGCATGTATTACCATGTGACAAACACTGTACTGAGCTCTGGGGATACAACAAGAGGCAAAAGATAGTCCCTGCTCTTAGAATATTGCTAGGGAAAAAAATCACATAAAAAATTTTGTGTTGCTGTTTGTCTTTCATTTTTGAAGCAAACCAATGACATCACCAGTGACACCATGACTTGAGCATGAATTGGATTTAAGAGCAGAATTGTGCAAAATCATCAGCTTCACCCTCTCTTCCAGAATCTTGTAGCAAGACAAAAATCAGGATGATTGATGATGGCTTGGGATGCAGAGGATGATTTTAGTGTCTTTGATGTCTGAAAAAACTCTAAGAGTTCCACAGTGCTTTCTTCTGCTGCTTTCATGTCTGTAAGAACAGATTGTTCACATTCATCCATTCCATCAAGAAAAGTCCTTACGTGCTTAGGGTAGACACCCCCTTAACTCACCAACAGATTTGAGACCTGTCAGTTACCCTCAACGTTATTTAGTTTATTGAAAACATTTACCAGGATGGCTGCTGTGCATGCTATGGCTTCTTGGAGCCACAGGTGAGAGTTAAGTGAAGGTAGACACCAAAGATGGAAGAGCAGCCCTGAAAAGGTTCTCACATCAGAGGGGGTAGTCCTCTTTGAACACCCCATTACACCCCAAATGGAAGTGGAAGTGGAAATGGAGTGGAAGGTAACCTCAGACTGTCAGTTCAACCTGTGCCTGAACACAATCCTCTTTTCATCAATCAAGTCTTTTTCATGATGGAGAATGTTATCTATATCCAGAGAAAGAACTAGGGTGTCTGACTGTAGATCAAAGCATACTATTTTCACTGTTTTGTTATTTTCCCCCCAAATTTATTTTATTTGAAAAAAAGAATAAGAAAAAAGAAAAGCAATACAAAACAAAATGACACAAAAGAGAACATTATTATGTGCTGAGCAAAACATATATTCAAAGTATATAACAACAAATATCAATGTAAGAAAGTATATATATACTAGTAGAAGAAATTACATTCACAAGTGTCCTCTTTTCTTTATTTCCTTGTAAATTGTTCTTTTGTTCTCTGATGCACACCTTTTTTACTTTATTCTTTCCCCTACCAGCCCGAAGCAGGCTATAGTAAAAAAAGGATATGTGGATGTATAAATACACAGACACACACATACACACACACACACACACACATAAATATACACATATTTCCCTTTTATCCCCACCCCACCCCTAAGCCCGCTATAGTTAAGAAAGGATATATTTATGTGAACATATGTAGATATATACATACATGCACACACACACACACACACACACACACACATACCCTACATACACACTTGTCTTTCCTATTCCTGCTGACTCTTTCATTAAATTCTGCTCCATAACTTGGCTTACTATTACTTAATCTCTCCCCACCCAGGGATCTCTCCTTGTCTTCTTCCCTCACCCTTTACTTCCTCCGTCACTCATTCCTCCCCACTTATTTCTTTATAGATTTTAGAGGGTGCTATACCCTTCATGGTATATATGTAGTATTGCCTATTGAACCTGTATCCATCCCATGTGAGTAGATTTTCAGAACTATGAGTGCTCCCCCCTCCTCACATGCCCTTGTGTCTATTCTTTCTCTGAACCTCATTTGTGTAACATGATTACAATTTTTACCTTTACTCTGCCACTTTTTCTTCTGAGCTTATCCTATTGTTGATGTAAATCTTAAACATAAAGTATACATTTCTCATGTTTAAAAAAAAAACATAAATAATTTGTCTGTTTTTAAACAGTTTATCAATGTTGAGTTCCTTAATATTGCTCGTTGATATTTGCTCTTATATGTTAAATTTTATGTTAAGTTTGGGTTTGATTGATAGGAAGTCCTGGAAAATCTGCAAGTTCATTGAATGTCTGTTTTTTGTCATTCAAAATTATAGATAATTTTGCAGGATATGATATTTTTGTCTCTGGGCCTAGTTCTTTTGCTTGTCTGTAGATATGATTCCAAGATCTGGGGTCTTTTATTGTAGCTGCTGCTAAGTCTCATACAATTTTAATTGTAGCTCCAGTGTATTTAATTTTTTTTTCTTGTTTCTTGCAAAATTTTCTCTTTGATCTGAAGGTTTTGAATTTTGGCAATAATATTCCTATGTATTTTCCACAAAGGATCTCTTTGAGGTGGTGATCAGTGGATTTTTTCTATTTCTACTTTCCCCTCATATTCTATTGCTCTAGGATAATTTTCTAGAATTATTTCCTGCATTATTGTGTTAAGGTTCTCTTTTTGGTCACAACATTATGGCTATCTAATTATTTAAAATTTTTTTTTATTCTTGATCTCTTCTCAGGATCTGTTGTTTTTTCTTATGAAATGTTTCACATTCTGTTATATTTTCTCATTCTTTATAATGTTTTGTTATTTCTTGGTCTCTCGTAGTTTCACTGGCTTCTCTTTCCCTGATTCTTATTTTCAAAGCATCTGTTTTTAAATTTTCATTTCATTTTTATTTCATCTTTGAGACTCTGTACTTTCTTTTCTAATTGGTTAACTTCCCCCCCCTCCCACAATCTTCTTGTTTTCTTGTATGGTTTTAATTTTTTTTCTTTAGTTTTTCCTCAATGTCTATCATTTGATTTTTGAATTCTTTTTTGAGTTCTTCTATGAATTTTCTCTGGGCAGGGAGCCATTTCACATTACTTTTTGGGATAGAAGCGTTTTTACTAAAGTGTTCTTTTCTGAAGGTGAACCCTGATCTTCCCCATTCCCATAATATGTTTCAATGGTGGGGTTCTTTCTTCTTTGCCAGTTCATTTTTTAAAATAAGAAGTATTAGTATAAGCACCTCTAATTGTGGGGTGGGGAGTGATTCAAGCTTGCTTTCAGTTCTCCCCTCTGACCAGGAACCCCAAATCAAGAGCTCTGCCCTCCTGCAAGTGCCCATAACTAGTAGTGTCCCTGCCCCTCTGCTTCTGCACTTACCAGATGCTGGTTCCTTCTCACCCAGGGCCACATCTCAGCAGCACAGCTGGACCTGGCTTTCCCAATCAGCCAAGGTTCCCTCAGTCTTCCGGGACTCAGCCGCGACTCCACAAACAGTTGGAAAGATGAAAGTGTCTGTGGTTCTTAATGAGGTTCCAGTCACAACTAGCTAGCCAGAGAGATCCCCACTTACTGTTTCTGAAAAGCTAGCCTGAAGGTGTTTGAACTTCACCTGTATTAATCCTGGCTAGGGGTTTCTTAAGATCTACTCGGGTTGTATCAGGAGAACCTCAGTTCTGCCCCAAGTCTTCTTGGTTTTTTACCAGTCTAAATTTGCTCTATTTGTGGGAGAAAAGGGAAGAGCTTGAAATTTATCAACTTACTCCACCATCTTCCCACATTCCTCCTTGTTTTTTCTTTCTTGTGGTTTTTCCCTTTTGTTCTGATTCTTCTTTTTACAACATAACTAATGTGGAAATACGTATAATATGATTTTTTATGTATTACCTATATCAGATTGCCATCTTGGGTAGGGGAGAATGAAAGGGGGAGAAAGAGAAAGAAATAGAAGTCAAAACATTATAAAGGTGAATGTTGAAAGCTAATAAACACGTTTTTTATTTTTGCTGAGGCAATTGGGGTTAAGTATCTTGCTCAGGGCCACACATAAGTGTCTGAGATCAGATTTGAACTCATGTCCTCCTCACTTCAGGGCTGGTGCTCTATCTACTACACCAACTAGCTGTCCCTAAACACATTTTAAAAAGAAAAGGAAAAAAAGATCTTGCTTTAAAAAAAATCACATCTTTTCTGTAAGACCTCTAGTTAAGGCAAACTCATCTCTTCCTGAGGCTATTCATAGATTGTAGCAAGTGATTCCTGGTATCAGATCTCAGTTTGCCTCTTTGGGACTCCCATCCATTGCTTCTGATTCTATTCCCTAACCTTTCTTCCATATGACAGTATTTTAGATACTTAATGACCATTACTGTGTATCCCTCTGAGTCTTTTCTCATGTAACCCAGTTCAATTTAATTCAACAAATATTTATGTTCTAATTATGGCCAAGGCTTTGTGTCAGACCTGGAGATACAAAGACAGAACAACGAAATCCTTGCACTTAGGAGCTAAGAACAAGCTATTAAAAAAATCAATTTTTACACACAGATAAATAAATAAAAGGTAATTTAAGGACAGAGAGAGCAGTAACAAGTGGGGCAGTCAAAAATTTCTATTTGTATCCTCAGTGTTTAACACAGAGTGTTTGATAAACCTTTCATTCATCCATTCATTTATAGAAGATAGAACCTGAGCTGGATTTTGAAGGAAACTAAGGATTCTAAATTTCAAGATAAGGGAATAGTCCTTTTGCCCGGAATGTAGAATTCATAAATTATAGTAAAAGGTAGATTGGAGCCAGAATGTGGAGGGCATTGAATGACATATTGAGTTTGTGAAATTTTTCCCTAGAGGTATTAAAAGAACCACCAATGGTTTATGAACCACTGACAGTGTTTAAGAGAGTAGGTGGTATGAACTTAGGATGATTTTATTAGATATGTTAGTCAGTCAACAAGCATTTATTAAGTACTTATTATATACTGAGCACTAGGGATATATATATATTATATATATATATATAATATATATATATAAGCAACACACATAATCCCTGCCCTCAAGGAGTATATATGCTGATGAAAGGGTCAGCACAAATAATTAGGTATATGCAAGATATATACATAGTAGACAGATGATAACGTGAATGAGGAGAGGATAGAAACTGGGGAAATCCTATGGGATTTGAGCTGAATCTTGAGGGAAGTCAGGGAAAATGAGAGAATTAAGAATTCTAGGTATGAGGGACAGTTACTGCTAAGTTACAGAAACAGGAGATGCAATGTTGTATTCCCAGAAGTGAAAGTAGGTCGGTGTCTCTAGCAGAGACTTTATAAGAGTGATGAGGTAGAAGAATGGGAAGATAGTAAGGGATGAGAGACAAGAAAGACTGGAAACAGGAAAACCAGTTTGGAGGCTATTAAAATATTCCAGAGGAGAAGTGATAAAGGCCTGAGTTATTAGGATAATGAAAAAAGAGATTAGTTGCAAGAAATGTCATGGAAATAGAATTGACAGATCTTAGCAAATAATTACATGCAAAGCAAGGGAGATCGGTCAGAACGAGGAGCTTGGGCAAGTGGGAAAGGAGTGCTACCTTCATCAGAAATAGGGATAGTTGTAGCAGGAGCAGGTCATCATTTACTTTTTCATTCGTTCATTCATTCATCTATTTACTTATTCATTTATCTATATTTGTTTATTTACTCGGTAAGAGGGGCAGATTAGGGAAAGAAAGATAATGAGTTCAGTTTTAGACCTGCTTTTGAAATGATGATGGGATATACAGGTGATATCCAGCACCTGGAGAGACTGGAGTTTAGAGGAATAATTAGATTTGGGAGTCATTTGCATATAGATGATTGAACTTATAGAAGGAGATGAGATTCCTGAGAGAGTATAAAGAGAGAAGAAAAGAGAACAGAGATGAGCATAGTGCATGGAACAAAGTAGGTATTTAATAAGTTCTTGCTTGAGTGTCATTACTGGGTCTATATCCCAAAGAGATCATAAATGAAGGGAAAAGACCCACTTGTACAAAAATCTTTGTAGTAGCAAGAAATCAGATATATTGAGTGGATAGCCACCAACTGGGGAATGGCTGAATAAGTTATGGTATATGAATGTAATGAAATATTGTTCTATAAGAAATGATCAGCAGGCTGATTTCAGAAAAGCTTGGAAAGACCTACATGAACTGATGTTAAATGAAGTGAGCAGAATCAGGAGAAGATTGTACATAGCAAAAGATTATGTGACCAACTATAATTGACTTGGCTCTTCTCAGCAATGTGGTGATCCAAGACAATTCCCATAGACTTGGGATGGAAAATGACATCTACATCCAAAGAAAGAATTATGGAGACTGAATGGGGATTAAACCACACTATTTTCACCTTTTTGTTTGTTTTTTCTTTCTTGTGTTTTTTTTCTTTTTTGGTCTGATTTTTCTTGTACAACATGATAAATATGGAAATATATTTAAAAGTACTATACATATATAACCTATATCAGATTGTTTGCTATCTTGGGGAGAGTGGAGGGAAGGGAGAGAAGGAGAAAAAAATCTAGAACACAAACCTTACAAAAATGAATTAGAAAACTATCTTAAGAAAAAAAAACTATTTTTACCTGTATTTGAAAAATATAATTCCATTGAGGAAAAAAAAAAGTTCTTGCTTGCTTGATTGAAAAGAAGTTCTAGGGCAACATCGTAAGGGACCCCTGTGGTGGACTCTGGATGATGGAGAAGGAACAGTCAGCCAGGCTAAATAAAATCAGGAGAGGGCACTGACAAGAGCCATTGGAAGAGAAATCTAGACATCATCATTCTACTCCTTCCCCCAAAATACCATGCTCAGTGCATGACCAATAGGGAAAAGCTGTGGTGTTTTATAATTAGTACATTCTGCCTCACATATAGCAGATCCAAGAACTGAATAATATGTTTACCTTTCCTGGGGGAATCCAAATCTCAGAGGGGTCACTGGAGTGGGAGGGATTCAGTAGATTTTCATTAGAGATGAAAAAGACATGAGGTATACAAAGACATGTTTGATATACTAGACGCTGACAAAAGGGTGGAATTTTGGTAGGTGGAGAGGACTTTGGAGAGCATTCTAAGAGAGGAGGCTAGGAAAAGGGAACTCTAGAGCAAATAAAGAAAATGGGAAAATGCAACTTAGAGTTGTTATTGGGCCATATCCAACTCCTCATGATCCCATTTGGGGTTTTCTTGGCAAAGATACTAGAATAATTTGTCATTAGTTCTCTAGCTTACTTTTCAAATGTGGAAACTGAGGCAAACAGGGTGAAGTGACTTGCCTGGAATCACACAGCTAGTTAGTGTCTGAAGCTGGATTTGAACTCAGGAATATGAGGCTTCTTGACTCCAGATCTGGAGCTCTGTGCACTATAGCATCGCCTAACTGTCCAAAAATATAGTTAGTTATTAGTGAATAAGTCAGTTTGGCTGGGACTAGGTTGGGGAGGATGTGAATGATAGGACAAGGAATTTAGATTTTATAACATAAGGTGGTGGCGTGTAACTGATAGAGAGCCAGACTCAATACCTATAAAACCTGAGTTCAAGTCCCAATCTTGACACATACTGGCTGTGTGACCCTGGGAATGCTATTTCAGCACTCGGGAAACGCAAGGAGTCTTGACTTTTTGTATGTAATGAATCCCTTTGACAGCCTCATGAAGCCTATTAACTAACTCCTTCTCAGAATAAGGCTTTTAAATAAATATAAAATAAAATTCATATAAATATAAATGTGTATAAAATAAAATACATAGGATTATCCCAAAATCAACGAGATTGAAATGAAGTCATCAAAATATATTTTCTGAGCCACAAGTTATATGAAATATTTTTAAATACAAGTTTATAGACCAGATTAAGAGCCTCTAAGATTATAAATTGTAGAGAAGGTATTAGATGCAGAAAAGGCACTGGCATGCATTGATAAAGGGAGTTTCTTCACTCTGGAGTTTTTTTGCAGCAATGAAACCACAGGCCCTGTAAAGCATTGGGAAGGGCTGAAAGTGGAATGACATAATTGAAGGGTTCTTTAGAAAGAGTAATCGGGTGGTGGTATGCAGGATGGATTAGAGTAGAGTCTGAAGGCAGAGAGACCACGTAAGGAATGATGGGAATTGCCCAGGCATGTGGTAATAAGTGCCTGAACTAGGGTTGTGGGTAGTGGGAATGTCAGTGGGAAGAAAAGGATGCATCAAAGAGATCTTAACAAGGAAGCCTATGGTATTCCGTAACTATAAAATTCCAAGACTTGTAGTCATATATCATCAATCAAAGAAATATTGATGTTCAAATTCGCCTCCTCCTATAATGGGGGAGGGTGCTAGGAGGTGCAGTGGATACAGTGATGGGCCTGGAATCAAGTAGACCTGAGTTCAAATTTTATCTCAGACATTTACTAGCTGTGTGACCCTGGGCAAATTATTTAACCCTATTTATCTCAGTTTCCTCTTCTGTAAAATGAACTAGAGAAGGAAATGGCAAAATACTCCAGTTGTCTTTGCCAAGAAAACTCCACATGGGGTCACAAAGAATCAGAAAGTACTAAACAATACACGTGCTATCAAACGTGGTTACTCTGCCGATTGATTTTGCTAAAATTTTTTCTTATTGTAAAAGGCATTTGAGAAGTAACTGTGATATAAAAATCAAAAGATAATAAAACTTTTAAAAAGAAAGGATTCTTTGATTCAGGGAGAATCTTGGGGATTATTAAAAGTACCCTGAAGTTTCTCATATGTAATCCAGCTGGCTTTTTTTCTCCTTTTCATCTTGGTTCCCATATGTCATGTCTATCTAAGATATCTGTGTGGATGGACCAACTCTCTGGGGTGTATATATAATGGAAGCTCATGGCTTGCCCATTTAGTGGTTGTGTGATCATAGGTCAGGGAATACCAGTCTTTGAAGAAGTAAAGTCAAGGATCATCCAAAGGGCACAAGAGAGGCCCAGTGGGCATATGGACAGGCTGAAATACATTATCAATGGAGAATTACACAAAAAATGGCCATAAAAAGAGGATATCAGGGAGGAGACTGACCAGGAGAAGTCATCGATTTAACATAACAAAAATGAGAGAGGGACAGTCTGTGTATTCCACTGATAGTTGCATGTTGAATGCAAATTTAAAGGAAGATCTTCAGCATATTGACCCCCTGTGAAGGATTCATGAGAGGACATGGATATCTCTTTCTCTCTCCCTCTCTCTCTCTCTCTCTCTCTCTCTCTCTCTCTCTCTCTCTCTTTCTGTCTCTCTCTCTCTGTCTCTCTGTCTCTCTCTCTCTCTCTCTCTCTCTCTCTGTCTCTCTCTCATACATACATGCACACACACATACACACACACATATAATTTCTATAAGATGAGAAAGTATCCTTAGGTGGCGTGATCTTCCCTAATGAAGGGAGTTCTTATATGTATAAAGCCACAGACCCAGCAAAAAAAAAAGAAAAATGGATAGGACCTGGTGACTAATTAAATAGGGAGGTTTTACTCACAGTGAGCTTGCAGGGATGGCAAGCAGTCAAATATTTATTATCTACTCTGTGGAAAGCTCTGAAGATACAGAAAGGGTTGAAAGACAGATCCTGTCCTTGTGGAGCTTAAATATAACAAGCAAGAAGGAATGTCTTTCAATGCAATTCCCCAAAATTTATTAAACACCTACCTTGTACAAGGATCTGTGTTGAGCACACAAGTCAAGTAGGAAACAGCGCCTGCCTAGAAGCTCGATGATGTAGTGGTTAGAGGACTTGGAGTTAGGAAAAACCAAATTTAAATCCTGCCTGAATCATTAATTGGATATGTGATCCTGGAAAGGTCATAACCTTTCTGAACCTCAATTTCCTCATCTATAAAATGTAGATAATAATAGCCCTTCCCTCATAGGGGTGTTGTAAGGCTCAGATAAGAGAAAATATGTAAAGCATTTTGCAAACTCTGTGTATGTGTGTGTATATATGTCTCTGTGTGTATCTGTATCTGTCTCTCTGTGTCTTTCTCTTTCTCCCTATGTCTCTGTCTGTGTCTCTTTGTCTGTCTCTGTCTGTCTAATGCTCTCTCTCTTTCTCTGTCTGGGTCTATCTGTCTGTCTCTGTCTCTGTTTCTTTTCTCTCTCTCTGCCTCTCTCTATTTCTATCCGTTTCTCCTCTGTCTCTCTATTTCTCTATACATGTATAATATATATATATATATATATATCTATTATGTGCATATAATACACACACACACACACACACACACACACATATATATATATATATATATATATATATATATAAACACATATATGTATGCAGTAACTGATTTTATTATTTCTGGGATGATACAAAACACACATAGATAATTAAATGCAAAATACAGAGAATAAGCATGGTACCATGGAAAAATCACTCTTTTTGGAGTAAGTGGCCCTAGGTTCCAATCTTGCCTCTGTGACCCATTAGCTGCCTATCCTTGGGCAAAACCTCTTACCCCTTTAATCTCCAATTTTCCACATCTCTAAAAGGGGGAGATTAAACTAGAAGATTTCTGAGTTTCCTTTCAGTTCTAAATCGAAAATCTAAGCTGCTAAGGGATCTATACAGAGTAGTTCCAAGAGGCATGGAGCCCTAACATGGTCTCATGTGGGTTGTAATGCCTGAGTTATGCTCTGAAAAAGCCAGGGATCCTAAAAGACAGAGACGCATAGGGAAAGTATGCAATCACGGTGCACTACTTGGACAAAGGGATGAAATGGTCCTCAAACTTTTGTTCTCCATATCTTTATCCTATTAAAAAATGATTGAGGATCTGTCCAAAGAGTTTTTGTTTATGTGGGTTATAGTTATAAATATTGATCATGTTAAAAATAAAAACTAATTAGGAATTTGTAGACTCTCTGAAAGGATTTCAGAGATTCCTCAGGATGCTCTGGACCAGACTTTGAGAACCACTGATAGAGTGCCCCATATGGGGAAGGGCCAGCAGGCCAATCTGACCAGACCAGAGAGTGTATGAAAGGGAAGGTTGCAAAACCGTAGCGTGGAAGGTTTTGGATACCAGCGGGAAGGATTTTGTATTTTATCCTGGTGTCCAAGAGAATGCATCAAGGTAGAAAAAAAATTTATGGAGCCAAGTAATTTGTATAAGGTCAGATTCTGGACTGTGTAGAGTTTTGTGTTCTGTAGTAAGAATTCAACCAGGAGGACTATCTTTTAGCTCCTGAGTTAATCCGTCCTGCACTGGACCATTTCATTAGAGCCATATGTAATTAGAGAGAGCCTAGGAGTGTAAACTATGTCACATCCACATTCTGGGCAGCTCACCAAGCTCCCCGGGCTTGTGGCCACGCCAGATCATCCCTCTGTACAGCCCTGAGGGGCTGAGGGCTACATCGGTGGTCACTGGAGGGAAGGGAGAGCCCATCTAGATTCCAGATACATAAGCTGAGGAGCAGAAAACTGAGCTTTTTTTCATCCCCTGTATGCAAGAGGATCCTCCATCCCAAACACGCTGGTGCATTCCAGGCCTTGAGGGGGCTGGCCGAAAACCAGAATTGTGGTCAATCCAGAGATTCTCAGACACATCACCATTGGGAGTGAGAATAAGAATAGCTTCATTTTCAGTGTCCCCGCAGCAGTAGCTTTTCCTTCCAGGCTTCTCTTTTTTTTGTCTCTATGAAACTAGAGTTTTGAATGTGAGAGCTGATTGTAAGTTGATATCAATCAATCGACAGACATTTATTAAGCACCTACTTTGTGCCCAGGCACTGTGCTAACTACTTGAGGATACAAAAAAAAGGCAAAAAATAGGTTCCATCTTTAAAAACTCACAGTCTAAATGAGGGAGACAACCAGCAAACAATTATGTACAAACAAGTTATATAAAAGATGGAGAGGAAATAATCAAGAGAGGAAAAGGTACTAAAATTTAGAGGA
The DNA here is from genome assembly GCF_902635505.1 of Sarcophilus harrisii. Lineage (NCBI taxonomy): Eukaryota > Metazoa > Chordata > Mammalia > Dasyuromorphia > Dasyuridae > Sarcophilus > Sarcophilus harrisii. The sequence goes on along the minus strand of NC_045429.1, from coordinate 415,734,058 downwards.
GTTGGGAAAGGCTTCTGGCAGATGAAGGGATTTTAATTGGGACTTAATGGAAGCCAGACAAGCCAGAAATGAAAGGAGCAATGAACTTGGAATCAAAAGTTTAAATCCTGCCTTCTCTACTTGCTGACTGTGACCTCTCTGGGCCTCTGTTTCCTCATCTGTAAAAATAAAAGTCTGGACAAGATCATCTCTAATGCTGCTTTTAACTCTACAATCCTAAATGACCTAGAATTGATGATCACCAGTGAAATTTGACCTTCACCTTATCCATAGATCCAAACGAGAGTGTAGTTTAGAGATCTCCACCAGAAATGGAGGAACCAATGAAGTAGATGGTGCTTTCAGACTTCATGGTTTCTCTGATATACAATCCCTTAGAAATTCCTTTTTTTAAACAGAATATAAACCACACATTTCCTCTGTTTAGGCACTGGCATTTCCTTTATGACCAGGTAACCAGAGATCAGAAATCTCTTATCTATCCGAACTCTAATTTATATAGTGCACAACATGGATCCTTCATATTGTGAAAGGTTTCCTTTTCCCCAGCTTTTTCTTGATGTTTAAGTTGTACCATTAAGGAAAAGGTCTGAATCTTATTACCATTTTACTTGAATTGTTGATAGAATTAAGGAGGGCATACAGAGGAGAGGATTTACTGAATGTCAATTTATACAAATCTGCATGAAACCTTGAAAAACCGAATCTGTATTTGTCACAGACTGTATGCCAGGTGTGGGTTCATCAAAAGCAAAGGATTCAGAAGAGAAAGGCAGATTTGGGAGGTCAACAGCTGGTGAGAAAGATGGTATTTGAGAATGGGATTTGGATTTCCAGACCATGACTTGTAATAAAGGAATGGCAGACTTCTGGCCAGGGATGGGACACATCTAACAAGAGTTGTTAAGAATGTATTTACCAATGTTCTTTTATAAAATTGAACATACATAATATATATCAACATATATATATGTGCAACTAAAAATTCATCATATATATATCAGAGTTTCTTAAATTTTCCTCACTCACTACTCCTTTTCACCTGATACTTTTATGCAATGTAGGTATTTAATTTTTAAAGTATAGAAATCAAACATAATAGATCATAATTTCATGACCCCCCCACATTCAGTTACACAATCCATTTTAAGAAGCTTTCATATATATATATATATATATATATATATATATATATCTGGGGAGGGGCAGGAGAGGATTATAGGAGGAAATGTAGACAATGAAAAAAAAAGATAATTTTTAAAAGAGTATATTTGCCTGGAGTCTAGCAAATCTAATCAAAAAGGTTTTCAACTGAGAAGGAAGGAGATGGGAATAAATTGTTTGCATGTCTAACATTAAATTAGATATCATAGAGAGTAGCTAACTTATAAGAAGAATCCCAGAATTTTAGAGGAACAAGGGACTTCAGAAGTCATTTAATCCAGCCCATATTACTGAAAAGCATCCCTATTCTAACACCCACATGACAAGTGGTCATTCAGCCTCTTCTGGGAGATTTCTATCAAGGAGAAACCGCTCCTTCTAAAGCAATTCCTTTCACTCTTGGTGAACTCTAATTGTTAAGAAGTTGTTCTTGATATTGTTCTTCCAACTCCTACCCTTAGATCTTCCCTTTAGGGCCAAATAGAGGAAATCCAATTCCTCTTTCCCGTGTTGTTGTTCAGCCATTTTAATCATATCTGACTCTTCATGACCCCATTGAGGGTTCTCTTGACAGAGATACTGGAGTGGTTTGCCATTTCCTTCTCCAGCTCATTTTACAGATGAGGAAACTGAGGCAAACAGGGTGAGGTGACTTGCTCAAGGCTCACACAGCAAGGAAGTGTCTGAGGTCAGATTTGAACACTCAGGGGAGTGTTCCTGATTCTAGACCTGGTGCTCTAAGCACCATGAGGGCATATGTATGATTATCACACATTATATCTGTAATATATTATATAGAGGGTGTGTACATATATACATATGTGTATATGTGTATCTCCGATTCCAAAGGAACAAATTAAATTAAAAAAAAAAAACTTGTTAAGATAAGTGGTGATTAGAGGGGAAGAAAATAGTATTCTATATGAAGTATACTTAGGTCAGAAAATCCAGGAACTAGTGGGAGAAAACATGGTGGTGGGCACTCGGGTAAAGATCAATAAGGATAGACATAGAATTCATATTATCAACAGAGAACAGTTGACTTGGAGTTGTTAGAGACTAAGTTGGAATCCTGTCTCTGACATTTACAAGCTCTGTGACCATGGTTAAAATATTTAACTTTTCTGACTCATTTCCATTATCTTGGTGAGGGGGGAATGGGAATAAAATGCCAAGAGTACCCATCCCAGAGTGTTGTTGCAAGGGTCAAATGAGAAAATGTACATACAGCACTTTGCAGACCTTAGAGCTCTATTCAAATGTCAGCTACTGTCATCTAAGTGTTCTAAGCTTCAAGGCCTAAATAGAATTTCAGCTTCTATAGCCAGAATTCTTTTAATCTAATTTGCTTGCTTTAGTACCCAAGAAGGAAAATCAGTCCGATTGTTCAGCTCTTAAAAAATAAAATTCAATCTGCAGATGCAGAAATATATTAATGGTACCTATCTGCTCGGTGAGGCAATTCTGCACTCACTAAATTGAATTGATAGTCATGCTTGAGCACCAGTACTAAGAAAATGATGTGACTTTTCTGCCCATAGAAGTCCCTCACAGCTTTTAGGATTTCTTCTGTCTGGTAGATTGAATACCACCAAGCACATTCTGGGAAAATTCAGAGTCCCACATAAGGAAATCTAAGAGGAAAGGGTCAGAAAAAACAGCTTTAAGATACAAACAAATTTGAAAAACATGCAATGAGTGCCTAGGAGGCTTAGAACTCACAGTTTGTATCTGGGGGGGAAAGAAGGATTTGGAATCAGGGACTCAATTTTGGTGTGAGCAGTGGAAACTAGACAGGGGGCTTCACAAACCTTTCCCAGGTCATAAAGAGAATCAAGCTCTGATTAAATTTGGCCACTACCTCTGCTAAGTCAGTGCATTTATGAGCTGTGTCAGTATGTGGTAGTACCCTCAGTCTTTGCTCCTAGGGCAAGTAGCATCATGAAATGCACACTCAAATTAAATGCTGCTAGGGAAATCAAGGTTGGGAGTGGGGCAGGAGTGGTGATGTCCTAGCAGTAGGTGAGGGGCCCGAGCAAGACCTCGGAACACCAGCAGGCCATCTAGCTGATTCTCATTTTGCATAGTTATTTTTATTAACTACAATGAAGTTCAGTTGTTCTACTTAAGGATTAAAAGTGTTGTCAATGCTCTCTCTACATTTTGGTGCCCCATGATAAAGCACCAGTCATCAGGCCCTAGTTATAGCTCCGGCCTGAGACATTGCCTTGAATCACCATTGAGGTCACACATCAAGTCTGGAAAGTAGGTCTTGAAAACGCTATTGCAATAACCCCCTTCTGATTTACTTCCCAATAACAGAAGCTATAGATATTTAAGCCCTTTAATCCATACCTATCTATATTTAATAGCTGTGTGATTCTGGGAAAGTCACTTATTTGTCTAATTTTGCTCATCTGTAAAATGAAGTGGAGAAGGAAATGACAAACCACTCCAATATCTTTTCCCAAAGAAACTCCAGTGGAGTTACAGAGAGTGAAACGTGGCTGAAATAACTGAACAACAAAACAATCACAATCAAGATTTAGCACCTATGGCTTTTGGTGAATGGGTCAATTCATCACCTTTTTGCTGATAAGTAGACTAAACAAAATGGATAAATAAGTCAGTGCCACAGAACCAATAAGTGAGCAGAATGGGGAGGTTGACAAGGTCGAGAAAGGAAGGGGTAGAAATTCAAAGCCCAGGTGGGTTAAAATATTAACTAAATTCCTATCCTCCAGGAACCTCCCCCTCAATTCCCATCATGAATCAGCACCAGTGTCCAGAAACTAAGCTCCTAGTTCCTCCTGGTCCTGCTGACCCATTTAAGAACCCTATGAAAATGCACAAGACTTGATTGTTTTCCTTGCCCTTTCTCCCAGGGGGCCCTTGTAACAATCCAGCAGATCTGACCTGTTTCCATGCTCCTTGCCTGCCTTCTTTACTGTGATAGAATCTGATAGCTTGACTTTTTCAGACTGGCTGTGTGCTCCACATTTCCTTACACTGTTCCTGAATCTTACCCAACCAGCAATAAAATTATCTTTCATGGTTTCCTGACATTTTTTGCCTTTTGTAGATGGGAAGATGCAAATAATCTTTAGTGATTTCATACCCCACCTCCACCATTATCTAGATAGATATGTATACATAAACATAGAGTTATGCATGTATACATATGTGTTATACATATATTATAGAAAGTTACTTTTAAGAGAGAATTTGACCATCTTATTCCCACTAAGATATAAAAATCGATAAAGCTTTGTGTGTTTCCACTCCTAGGGATATTTATATCTTAATAGGGGATAAGAAACTTCTAAGTCAAATAAAATGGTCTCTTATTGTGGAATTTTCAGACATTTTCATAATTATCATCATCATAGCTAAAATTTATATAATTCAGCAGTAATGAACTGAACCAGCTACACCCAGGGAAAGAACTCTGGGAGATGACCATGACCCATTACATAGAATTCCCAATCCCTCTATTTTTGTCCACCTGCATTTTGGATTTCCTTCACAGGCTAATTGTACACTATTTCAGAGTATGACTCTTTTTATACAGCAAAATAACTGTTTGGACATGTATAGATATATTGTATTTAACTTATACTTTAACATATTTAACATGTATTGGTCAACTTGCCATCTGGGGGAGGGAAGAAGGGGAAGGAGGGAAAAAGTTGGAACAAAAGGATTTACAATTGTCAATGCTAAAAAATTACCTATACATATATTTGTAAATAAAAAGCTATAATAAAAAAATAAAAATAAAATTTATATAATTCTTACCATGTACTTACCATGCACTCTGCTAAGTGCTTTACAACAAGTATCTCGTTTGATTCTCACAATAGTCCTTGGAGGTAAGTGCTATTATAATCCCTATTTTACAAATGAAGAAACTGAGTTTCTTTAAAGGTTAAGTGACTTGTCCAAAAATCACACAGCTAGTGTCTGGATTTGAACCCAGATCTGGGACTTTCAGTGCACTATGACATCTTCTAGCCACGCCAGAGGTTGGGACATTTAGGGAAAACAAAGGAACTTTCTCCCTTGGGAAGTCCCCAGAATCTCACAAGCCTGCCCGGATTATGGTGAGAGCCAGAAGAACCTCAAATATCCAAAGATTTGTGTCCAAATAGAATAACTGAGTGTCTCCCTGGAACCATTTTTTAATTTCTGGTTCTGGACAGAGCTTGCATATGATCATAATTCTCTCTTTCCCTTGACCCAGAGAAGGTTATCCTCCTTTCAGGGAGATTTTTGTCTCCTGCTGCTGTTCAGGTTGCCAGGAAATGTAGCAGGATACCAGGGGAAGGAAAGCGATAGCCGATTAGCTGGCAGAAACCATTCCCTGAAACGTAAGGTTGCATCTGGACACAGAATACCAGGGCCATGACCTCAGCTTGTATTGTACCAGGGGGGTTTCCTGTAGGAATCTACATGTAAGATCTCAGATGGTTCCGAGATGCAGAAGGAAGCTGAGAACAGAAACAAAATAAAGAAGACACGGGGGAAGGTTGGGAATTTTTCTCTGTCTCGGGTTCATCAATTATAAAAGGGTAGAGAGTGGAAGAGGGGGAGGGAAAGATAGGAAGTGATAGATGTCTTACGTGGCCTAGAACAACCCAGTCCCACCTTGTTGATACTGATAGGCAGCACGGTAATTGCTTTTGATTATAATGACTCAATTGGCAATCTGGCAGGTGCACCCATATCCGTTAGTATCATGTGTCTCCAAGACATACTGTGGGATGGGTAAAAATTAATTCACAAATGATCCTGAACCAATGTAAATTAGGATGGGGGTCCACGATCCCTGAGGGCATCTGTCGGGGGTGGTAAGATTAAAATTGAGTATCTGGGGACCTCCAGACCAGTACTGGTGACAAAAGGAGCATAGGAGAAGCTCTGGTCATCTACTCTTTGTTATATTCTCATTACAGTGATCAGGGCTTGAAGCTGATGACTTAGCTCTTCTCAGCTTGGCTGGAGCTGGCCCAGAATGCAGTGGACTAACAGAGGAAGTAGTGAGGTCTTCATGGAGCTCTAACAGTAATGGCTTTCCAACTAGTGCAAAGTCAACAGTGGATGACTACTTGGAACTGTTATAGAAAGGATCCTTTTAAGCTCAAAGGGACCTCAGAGATCAGCCACCAAAACTGTTCTGAAAGTCCGAGGAAACCAAAAGACCCCATTTAAGGAAATGACAAGTTTCATTTCTAGGTCATTGAAAATAAAAATGTAATTTTTTTAAACCATTAAACCCTTGGGGGCTTGTGAACCTTAGCTGAAGAACTCTGATTCTGGGTCAACTTCTTGATTTTGCAGATGAGGAAACTGTACCCCAGAGAAGGATAGATTGGTCCAAAGTCATAAAAATAACAAGTAAGATTCGAATTCACATCTGCTTTATGGGGTTTTCCTATTTAGGTCCTAGATGACCTCTGAGGTTGATGTATTCTGAGGTTCTTGTATCTTTGTATCTCTAGCCCTTTCTCTCTTCTTCTCTGGCTTGTAATAAGGTATGAGGAATTAAAATGAAAACTCTGGAGACAGCTAGATCTTCCATCTTCAAACCTATCCCATGGAAGATCAGGAGATGGAATAAGAAAGGTTGAGTTTCAGAGAGACAAAACTCTGTTACTAATAGGAGAGAAGAGAATAAAAGCTGCTGGGATGAAAGAGCCCCATATGATAGCTTTAATGAGAAGGTTCTTGGAGTATTTTTTACCATAGGTGACCGGCTTCCCCACCTTAAGAACTAAGATTGATTTTTTTTCTTTTGAAAACTATGTCTACGGGACCATAGCTCTTCTTCCCTTGCTCCTTCCCTCTCCTCCTACTCCAGAGCACAGGTGTCAAACACAAAGCTCTTAACCCACAAAGCTCCCAGGTATGGCTAAGACAGAGGAAAAATATAATTGGAAAACATTTACCAAAATAAATAAAAAACCAATAAAACATAGATAATATTCACATGTGGCTTTTTCTGCGTCAATAAGTGGCCCACAGGGATCCTTATGCATGGTTTACTGTTAATTGGGTCTTTGCTGTTGTTGCTTTTCAATCCCGTTTGACTCTTTGTGAGCCAATTTGTTGTTTTCTTGGCAAAGACATTAGAGTAGCTTGCTATTTCCTTCTCCAGGTCATTTTATACATGAGGAACCTGAGGCAAACATAGTGAAGTGACTTGCCTAGGATCATACAGCTAATAAAAGTCATTATGTGGGGGAAGGGGGAGAAAGATGGTACCATAGTACAAAGAGCATTGGGCCTAGAGACAAGAAAACTCATCTTTCTGAGTTCAAATCTGGCCTCAGACATTTACTAGCTATGTGATCCTGGACAAGTCACTTCCCTCTGTTTGCCTCAGTTTCCTCATTTGTAAAATGAAATGGAGAAGAAAATGGCAAATCACTTTAATGTCTTTGCCAAAAAAAACTCAAATGGGGTCATAAAGAATTAAACATGGCTCAAACAGCTGAACAACAAAAAAGCATGTCCGAGAGTCAAAAAGCCCCGAGTTCAAGTTCTCCTTGTCATTTCCTTATTCTGGGTCTCAGTTTCCTCATCTGTAAAATGATGGGCTTTGGGATTGAGGACTTCCAAGCACCACTCTAAATTGAGGAACCCATTTATTAAGTACCAGAAGGTCACAGAAGGACAGATTCAAATCCAGAGTTTTTCAGTCAAAGGTTCAAAATCCAGAAGTGCCATTTATTTCCTATGTGATTAGAACAAATTATTTCATTTCTCTGGGCTACAATTTCCTCATAAAATAAGAATAGCTACCACTCTCCTCATCCGTAAAAAAGGAGCAATACCTACCCCTATTTACCCATTTCACAGAGTTGTTGTAGGGGTTAATTAGGTATTATATCTGTAAAACATTTAAGCTCTTTGGAGAATAGTGCAATATAAATACAAAATAATCAAAGTTGAAAAAATAAAAATAGCTAACATTTATAGTGTGTTTTAGAGTTTGCAAAGCATTTTACAAACATTGTCATTTCATCCTCATAACAACCCTGGGAGCTAGGTATAATTATAATCCCCATTTTATAGATGAGGAAACTGAGGCAAGTTAAATGACTTGCCAGGGTTACCCAGCTTGAAAACATCTGAGGCAAGATTTGAACTCAGGTCTCATTGCATCAACTTCCCCTCTCTAAAATGGGCTCATTGGACTAAATGATCTTTAAGACTCTTTCTAGTTCACCATCTCATGATATGAAAGTACAAAAATGACCCTGTTACACATGATAGCACAAGTCTCTGCAAAGACTAAGTGCCAAGTAAACATTTGTCAAATTGAATGGTTGAATTGTTGCACACCAAGAGCTCTCAGGCTTAAGGCAGAAACAAGGTATAAGGCACACAGTTTTGTGGTGCAAATTTGCTAGACTCACTGGATTGGGCTCTCAACTGCATTTTCATCTCTGTTTTTCATCCACAGCAGCAGCTGCTTTGGGCAGAAGAACTGTTCAGGAGATGGTTGTTGATTGATTGACTATAAATGATTGATGGAGTATCTCCCATTCAGCCAGATCTCTCCTTTATCCCTTATCCTCAGGTTACTCAGTCTGTCTCTTTTGGCCCCTAGATCCATCTTTCAGTTTCAGGTTGAAATGTTCCTCTCAATAGCCACCTAAACTCTGACTCAATGAGTCTATCTTTTCCTTGATCTGTCCAACAACATTTATCAGGTTTCTCTTTATACTCCATTTATCTCTCTGGCTCTGTTTTTCTCTGTGTGTGTCTCTTTTTCTGTGTCTGTCTATCTTGCCTCTCTCTCTCTTTCTCTCTCTCCTCTCTCTTCTTTCTCTCTTCTCTCTCTCTCTCTCTCTCTCTCTCTCTCTCTCTCTCTCTCTCTCTCTTTCTCTCTCTTCTTCCTCTCCTTCTTTCTCTCTCTCTCTCTCTCTCTCTCTCTCTCTCTCTCTCTCTTTCTGCCACACACACACACACACACACACACCTCTCAGATACCTTTCTCTTTCTCAGGTCTCTCAGTTTTCTCTATCTCTCTGTTTCTCTATCTGTCTCTGTCTCTCTGTATATTTGTCTGTCTGTCTTTCTGTCTCTTCCTCCATCCTTCCTTCGCTCTCTCCCTTCCCCCATGTGTTGTATTTGTCCGTTTCTCTCTGTGTGTGTATATGTGTCTGTCTCTTTCTCTCCCTCCTTCCTCCCCCATCTGTATGTGTGTCTGTCTGTCTCTTTCTCTATCTCTGTTTCTCTTTCTGTCTATCTCTTTCTCTCTGTTTGTGTATATGTCTGTCTGTCCCTTCTTCTTTCCCTCCCTCTCCCCCATCTGTGTGTCTGTCTATGTATCTGTCTCTTTCTCTCTGCCTCTCTCTTTCTGTCTCTCTCTCTCTGTCTCTCTCTCTGTCTCTCTCTCTCACAAAGAGATCCCTAGTCAGCTCCCCAACAAGTTGTTTCCATTTGTCTTCTATTCTCTGGCTTTCAAGCCTTTTCTAATTGACTTCCCACCAATCTGTGAACGTCCAACTTTCCTGGCAGCCCCAGCTGTCCTACAACCTGCATTAAATCATAGACCTGTCGTCTCCCTGGCTTTCTGCAGCTTTCTCAATTTTCACGTCCCTGAAATCAACTTTCACATCTCATCTCTCTAAAACCTCACTATTTCCTTTCATCATTAATCCTCTCCTCCCGGGAGTCCCAGCTCCGGGTCTCCACTGGCATCCATTCAGTCATGCAGCTCACATAGCCCTCCTCCAACCCTACCCAGCTCCACACAAGTGTTTTCATCTCCACCACAGCTGACTTTCCGGTTACATCTGATTCCAGTAGACAGGGCTAATCTTAAATTCATATACATTTCGGGGAGGGGGAGTTTAGTTTCTCTCCATAGAGGGGAAGTAGAGGAGTCTCTGAGGAGGTGGAGGGATAACTTCCCAGAACGCAACTTGTGTTTTGGGCCACCTGTGACATCACAGAGTAACTGATGTGTCCCATCCGTGGGCTAAAAAGCCCCCCAAAGTTAGTTGTTATTTTGAGGGAAAAGAGAAGGGTTTTCACACAAGTATAGTATACAAGTCTAACTTAACCAATTTAGTCTTGTTAGTCTTAACTAGCCTGTAATAGATACTCGGTAGGCTATGTGACACAAGGGAAGATCCAAGGTCAAATCTGCCCTCAGATACTTCTTAACTGTGTGACTCTGGAAAAATCACTTAACCCCTATTTGCCTCAATTTCTTATTTGAAAATGGGGATATACTGGAAAAGGTAATGGCAGCATCTTTGGCAAGAAAACCCTAAAGACAAAAGTTCCCAGGGTCATATAGAGACAGACAAAACTGAATAAAAACAGATACTCACTGAGTCAGATCATTATTGGCAGGGACCCTAAAGATTATATGATCCATCCCCTTTGTTTTACAAATATAACAGAGGACTGATGGATGAGGGCTCAGTCCTGGGAGCATTCACAAGAAAACCTCATGGATTTTTGGCAAGCCTGATTCTGGGAGTTAGTGATGATATAAAGTGGAGGAGCTCTGTTCAGCAGCCAGAAGACCTTTTCCCCACCACAAAGATCAGAAGCTGTCCTAAATACCAGCACATGTGCTGAAGTGGGGTACAGGGCTCCTTCTCCATTCCATGTCATCACCAAATTCCAGAAGGAAGGGTCCTAAACATCCACACAGCTCACTGAGCATTGAGCATCTATTACATAGATGTGAACCTGGGATCCAGACAGAGGAAGGGCTTCTTTGCCCAAGGTCATGCAGGTAAGCGGCAGATTGGGAGCAGATCTCAGATCTCAGGTCCCATAAACTCTAAGAGGAATGCTCCAAGTCTGACACACTTTCCATCCCTCACACACATAACCTAAAGGAGAGAAGATTTAGGAGAGCCAGGATAGCAATTTTACATACTTACAAGATAGAGAAATAGAGAGAACCTCAGAGGCCATCTAATCTGGCTTCCTCATTTTACAAAGGAGGAAACTGAGACCTAGAAAGGAGGAGGGGGAAAGGGAAAGGTGCATTCATTTACCAAGCACTCAACCATGTGCTAAATGCAGTACTGAGCATTTTACAAATATTATCTCAATTGATCCTCATAACAATCTTGGGAGAGGGGCTATTATGCCCAATTTAGAGCAGAGGAAACTAAGGTTAAATGACTTGTGACACGGCTAGCATCTGAGGCTGCATTTGAATTCATGTCTTCCAGATTTCAAACCTGACCAGACCAGAATTACACAAGTAATTGCATAATAAAATAAAATAAATAAATAAAATTTAAAAGTGCCAGAAGAGATGGCACTTGATTATGCTTCCTTCCAGATCATGTGATCCCTAAAAAAGAAAAACTAGGAGCAAATGATGAGAAGTCATATACAGTTGTACAGTTGTACATTAGGAAGAATTTCTTAACAAATAAAGCTGCTTGAAAATCTCACAAGCTGTCTGGTGAGACAGTAAGTAACTTCCACTGGAAGTACTCAAGCAGACACTGGACAACCTCATAGGAATACTTACTATAGGATTCAGCTATAGGATTCAGTACTTTTGGTGAAGATTGGACTTGATGGCCTCTAATATTATTTCTTTTAAAACAATTTGTTTCAATTAAAAGTTGATTTTCTCTCCCTCCCATCCTTGGGAGGAAATCTTTCAAGATTTCTCTGAAATGATCCCTTGTATCATTTCTTATGGCCCAATAGTATTTGATTATATTCATAATATCACATTTTGTTTAACCATTTCCTCATCAATGGGCATCCCATCTCCCCCATCCCCTAAGTTCCTAGTTTTTAACCACAAAAAGAGCTGCTATACATAATTTTGTGCATATATATCTTTGTCCTCTTTCCCTTTTTCTCTGGGGTATAGTCTAGTAGTAATATCAACAGCTTGATTCAAACACATGCACAATTTATCAACCTTTGAGACAGAGTTCCTATTGTTTTGCAGAATGACTATACCAATTCACAGCTCCATCAACAGGGAATTAATGTGTCTCTTTCCCTCGGCTCCTCTGATATTTGTCATTTTCCTTTTTCAGTCAACTTTGACAATATGATAAGTATCAGGTGGAATCTCTAATAGCATTTCCACCCAAAAATCTAATTAGAACTACCCTTAACCAGAACTTAATAGGTAATTACTAATCCACTTAACCTAAAGAGAAATCAGAGTGCTGTAATACTAGTTGTCTTCAAATATCTGAAGGGCTGCTTTTTTATTCCAAATTTCCAGTAACAATTTATTACAATATAGCAGTACTATCCCCATTTGCAACACTAAGAAAACCACACTGGGATTGAAAATTTTAATCAGATAAAACAAACACTTGTGAAGATAAAGACAATTTCATCTTCTGTTTGAAAAATATATCCACGGATGCATAGAAATATGTCGACATTGATTAGTAAGTGATTGCAAATACATGCACGTACATAACACGCAGTCATTATATCATCCAAGTTAAGCCTGGGGCACATTCTGTTCAGTTTGGAAATTTCCTTTTGCCTTATCCTTATCCTAGATTTAGATCCGATTTTTATCCTACTACTGGCCAATGACTCTGAAAGAGTGAGACTGATGACTAGGTGCAATTCTGCTTCACGTAGATCCAATTCATGCACAAGTCAAGGCATTGCCCCATGATGTCATTGGTGAAGCCCAAACAACAATTAAGTGTTTACTCTGTTCCAGACACTATGTTAACCACAGAAGCTACAAAGAAAGGCAAAAGTCTCACAGTTTAACAGGGGAGTGGGCACATGAATAACAATACACAAAAGCTATTTACAGGAAATGTTGGAAAATATAATAAATTAGAAAGCATTAGCATTATTTTTTATTAAAGCTTTTTATTTTCAAAACATGTGCATGAATAATTTTTCAACATTGACCTTTGCAAAAGGTGTTCTAAATTTTCCCCTCCTTCTCCCCAGTCCCTCCCCCAGATGGCAAGTAATCCAATATATGTTAAGCATGGTAAAATATATGTTAAATTCATTATATGTAAACATATTTATACAATTATCTTGCTGCACAAGAAAAATCCGATCAAAAGGAAAAAAAATGAGTAAGAAAACAAAAAGGTTTTAGCATTATGAGAATAAAAGTCAAGAAGACTGGCAGTGGCCCAGGGTATAACCTTGGTGTCTTTGATGTTTGATGTTTTTTAAAAATTATTTCCAGCAAATTTATTTATTTGTTTTTCTCTATATATTTTTTAAATTAAAGATTTACCTTTGATCCCTCATGATTACCCATATTTACAGAGAAGGAAACTGAAGCACAGAGAAATAAAGCAATTCCTCCATAGTCACTGATCAAGCTCATGTCATGGGTGGGATTTAAATACGTCTTATGGGGACAAAGCCTGGAGGAGTAAAGGCAGGAACTTGCCCAACCTCTCCCCCAAACTGCTCCAAATTCCTTTAAATAATGACTCTAAACATGTCTTACTCACTCCAGGTCCAGCACTCTATCCATTTACTGGTATTAGAATCTAAGAGCGTTTTCAAGGAGGATAGAGCTCTGAGATGTAAACCTTATCTATAGAGTGTACCAGGCACTGTCCTAATTAAGCACCTTATGAATATTATCTCACTTGAGCCTCATGACAAGCTCAGAAGATTGGTGCTATCACCCCCAATTTATAGTGGAAGAAAGTGAGGCAGACAGATGTTAACTAATCCTGAGGCAGGATTTATCCATCAAATGAGGATGTTCTAACTGGTTCCCTGCCAAGTTTGTTTTGAGGAAAGTCCTATAAAGTTTAAATCCACACCAAAACCCTGTATAATGTCAGGCCACCAATGGTTAATAAAAAGACTGAACACTGTTTTCAGCTACTGCACTGGAGAGAGACTGACTTTCAGGCTGGCATCGATTCAATAATGGCTGCTCTTTGAGTCATTCCAAATCTGGGTGACCACACTTTTGCTCATTCTCCATCTTTCCATCTGGTCTACAGGACAGGGTGACAGTGCTGGCCTTTACTGGACTTTACTGGAAGCCACATGAGCTGGGTCTATGAGATCTCTCTGATCTTCCTAATCATCCTAGTGCTGTTGTTATTGTTCAGTCATTTCAGTCATAGCTAACTCTTCATGACCCCATTTGGGGTTTTCTTAGCACATATACTGGAGTAGTTGGCCATTTCTCTCTCAAACCCATTTTATAGTTGAGGAAACTGAGGTACACAGGGTGAAGTGACTTGCCCAGGGTGACACAGATATCTACTATGTCACCTAGCTGCAGGATAGTGTAGTCCAAGGGAAAGCATGCTACACAAGTCATAAGCCCCAGATTTGAATGCTGGCTCTCCCATTTACTATCTGGGTGACTGTGAGTCAATCACTTCATCTCCCTTCTGGATCTCAGTTTCCTCATCTGGAAAATGAGTGAGTTGGACTTCTAAGGTCCTTCTGAGTCCAGATCTATGAGCCTATCTTAGCAACCCTTCAGAAGATCAAATATCCTTACCTTTGCTTCTCCCCATATAACTCAGGCAGAGTTGGTGGCTGGAAGCCACCAATGGCACCAGGGAGTATGAGTCACAAAAAGTATTAACAGTTATTATTAAGAATTAATCCTCTTTTATGCTTCCCTTTTCTTTAGCATTAGCTACCATCCATCACTTAGTAAATGACCATTTTGCATTATGTCCCGTTCTTGCTTAGGTTAAAGTAGCTGAACGGTATAATTTATAGAATGCTGGGCCTGGAGTCAGGAAGACTCATCTTGAGCAAATTCAAATCTGGCCTCAGGTCCTTACTAGCTGTGTGACTCTGAGCAAGTCACCTCACCCTCAATTTCCTCATTTGTAAAATAAAGTGGAGAAGGAAATGCAAACCACTCTGAAAACCCTAAATGAGGTCAGGAAGAATTGGACTTGACTGAAGAACAAATGCTTAGTGCAAGACTTTCTCTCTGTCTCTCTCTGTCTCTGTGTATTTCTGCCTGTCTCTGTTTCTGTGTATCTCTCTCTTTCTTTGTCCCTTGCCACCCACCTTCCTCTCTCTCTGTCTCTGCTTTTCTCCCTCTATTTTTCCCTATCTGTCTCTGTCTCTCCCCCTCTCTCTGTCTCTGTCTTTCTGTCTGTCTCTCTCCCTCCTTCCTTCCATCCTTTTCTTCTCTCTCTCTTTCTCTCTCTCTCTCTCTCTCTCTCTCTCTCTCTCTCTCTCTCTCTCTCTCTCTCTCTCTCTCTCTCTCTCCTCCTATTCCCTCTCTTTCTCTCTCTTATTCTCTCCCTCTCTCCCCCCTCTCTCTGTCTCTGTCTTTCTTTCTTTCTCTCTGTGTGTGTCTATCTCTGTTTCTGTCTCTGTCTCTCTCCCTACCTCCCTCCCTCGCTCTCACTCTGGCTTTGTGTGTGTGTATGTATAATGCCTTCACCCAAGAATAATTTGTATTCATATCACCAAGGAACTAGGAACTGAACAGGGGTTAAGGAAAAAATGCCACCTCTTGATCTGGATAAGCAGGTGAGTCACATTTCCTGGAAGGCTATAGCCTTATCAATAATAAAAGGCAATTTATCCAGCTGGGGATCTAAGAGACAGCCTGTCACTACTTTTCTTCATCTGCTCCCAACAGGACAGGAAGCTGCTTTTAAGGAGATGCAATTTGACAGTAAGAAAAACAAAAACAACATTAAGGAGAGAATAATGGCTAGGCTGCTGTCAAAACCTTCACATTAGATAACAAGGCAGGGACAGAAATCAAAGGTGTCAGGCACAGATAGGAGGGGAGAGCATCCCAGATATGTTCCACGAAAGAGTTATAACCAAGGCAATTGTGGATCAAGAATTCCAGAGTGATTTTGCTATTACCTCCGAAAATTGAGTTAGAAAAGCTTCATTAAGGCCAGGGAGAAGAGGCATGCTTTCATTTGGGAAGTGCAAACAAAATGAGAAAATGCAAAGATCATTCCCCCAAGTGAAACCCCAGTCAGAGTACCAGAGGGAATCCACAGCTAAGCTCTTAGGGTCAAAGGGCAGAGATCAGTAATGGAAGGTTCTTTGATGAACAGAAAACCCCCATGTCCAACCCACTTGTCCTAAACCATGGAGGTCTGGGCATCTTGAATGGAGACTCCCAGTATCTTTCTTCCCATTTATGCTACACACTCCCTTCCCTAGGATATCGGGATCAGAGGAGGAGGAAAGGAAAAACAATTCCATTTGAAAACACATTCAGTGGGTGTGGGCAAGCAATCCTATGGATAAGTTATCTCTCCAAGGATTGGCTCAGGTGTGCACGCTCATATGAACTGAGGTTAAAGGCTATAGGCAGCTTGTATACTTTTTCTGCTTTCTCATAGCAGAGATGTGTATTGCTTCTTTGTTCTTGCTTTTTTTCCTTGACTTTTCCCATTCTCTTGACCTTGTTTCTTTCTTTATTCCTTTATTGATTTGGAGAGATTAGCATATCTCTCAATTCGTCATTAATTCCCTTCAGTCCATAAGTGTAAGTGTTCTCCAGAAGCCGTAGTAATGATTATTAAATGATAAATAATTGTATATTAAGCCTACGATTAACTACAATTCAGGGTTTTAACCTTTGTTTTGTATCATAGACCTTTGTATGGACCCTTTCTCAATAATATTTTTATAATAGATTTTTATTTTTCCAAATATGTGCAAAGATAGTTTTCGATATTCATCTTTACAAAACCTTGTGCTCCAAATTTTTCTCCCTCCCTCTCCCTAACCTTCTCTTCTAGACAGCAAAAAATCCAATCCAATAATATTTTTAAATGTACAAAAGACAATGTTTAGGATTACAAAGAAAACCAAAGGTTAATGAAAATAAAGATGGAGTTTTTTTCCCATCCAAGTTTGCTAATCCCCTGGAATCTTTCCAGTCCATGGACCCCAAATTGGGAACTCCTGCACTAGGCTAGGTGCTGAGGATACACACATAATAATGAAAATAATTCCTTCCCTCAAAAAATATGAATTCTCCCCAGGGGGAAGGACACAGCACATAGATGAAAACAAAAATATTTTAAAGAAACCATATATATATATATATATATATATGTATATATATATATATATATATGTATATATATTGTACATACAATTACATACATAGCACATATACACAATTATACATAATATCTATGCCGTATATGTGCTTAAACTGACTCCAAATTATCTAGAGATTTTAAGAGATAGAAGTAAGGAAGAAGAGATTTCAGGTTTAATGGCCTGTGTAAAGGCAGGAGATGAACTGTAGGGGAACAGCATGAAGTACAGATTGGCTGCATCATGGAAATGTGAAGAGTAATAATGTGGAATCATTCTGAAAAGATAAGGTGGAGTTATATTGCTAGGAGTTTTAAATGCAGAGAGCTCATTCTGGGAGAGTCTTCCTTTGCCCCTGCCCTTGAGTCATATCCCTAAGACTTAACCTTGAGATTCCTGGAGGCAATGACATTTTGTGACAATTATGTGACAAAATGTGACATTTTTATTAGGGAAATGGAGCAATCAGAGCTATAATTTGGGAATATCACTTTGGAGACTATATGGCAAGTAGACTGAAGAGATGAGAACCAAAGCAAGGAAATCAATTATTAGCAACTGTGGTTATAGTCTAGACAAGAAGTAAGAAAAGCCTGAAACAGAGTGCCATCTGTAAACTAAGATAGTAGAGAGGAGGGGACAGCTGGGAGAGACGTTTTAGAAGAAGAAGAAACAGGATCTAACAACTGATGGGCCATGGGAGTGAGGGAGAATGAGGAGTTGAGGATGACTGTGGTTATGAACCAGAGTGCCTGGAAGGATTGTGGTACTCTTGACAGTAATAGGGGAGTAAGGAAGAAGGATGGAATTCAGAGGAAAATGTCTCTTACACAGTTTCTTAGCCATTAATTCATTGGACTAGATGGCATATTATAGACCCTCTGGCTTGTTTCTCCTCCACAGAAACAAATTAGCTGCTTGTACCAAAGATTATTAGAGAGAAGTCACGTAAGTCTTTCAGAGACTAAAAATCAGCACGGTAGAAGAGGAATCATCTGTGGATTTCTCCTTGCCAAAGCCTGTAAACAGACAGAACAGACATATTTTGGCTGAATCTGGTCTCTTTTTATCTTTTTTCAATGGTGGGTAGAGTTCCTACAGAAGTGTAACTGCAAGTTTTTACACCTTAGTTCTCTACAACTTTCTTAGATTTCTTCTCTGTAGTTCTGATGGGAAGTTGGGTTCCAAAAGGAAGCTGATGTCCAAAGTTGAGACGGGAATTGGAAATTCTCTGCAGATTCTCCTTGACCCCTGTTATTTAATCAGTCAACCAACCAAAAAACATTTAATAACAGACTATAAGGCATCAGGTACTGTGCTCGATACTAGTATTACAAAGATAAAAACGAAATATCCCCTACCCTCAAGGAGCTTACATTCTATTGGCAAAATATACAAATTCAAAATAAATACAAAGAAAATACAAGGCACTAGCAGCTGGGGAAAGGGCCAGTCGTTATTGTTTGTCCTTCCTTCTCAAAGAGGAGCATGACATCAGGAAGGAGATGTCATTAATTACTTGCAAGTAAATTGGATTTAAGTGAGGAAGGACTGTGAAAACTCACCAGCCTCACGCTCTCCTGCAGAACCACTCAGTTCAATGAGCAAACTGTTCAAGAAAGGATAGAGATGAGAGCAAAATAGCCATTTCAACTCCAGAGCATAGAGACAGAATGACATGCCATGGAAGAGAAAGAGCTCAGCTTTCTCGTGTTTATTTCTTCACCTCCCCACAATCATAGAAAACCAGGAGAAACATCCTCTTGTGTTGGTCAGGAAGGGTAAGATGTGCTATGGCTTAACCAATGAACAGTCGTCAAATGCCTGCTGGTGGTAAGGTTCTTATTGAGAGAAACACAGAAATGTGTAATTGTCCCTGCCCTCAGGAAGCTTATGATTTAATAAGGAAATGGCATATTTTCAAATAATTGTGATATAGCATAATGGAAAGAGTGATGGTTCATTCAAATCTCCCTTATGACCTGTATGATGTTGGTTAAATCAGTTAACCCCTCTGAGCCTGTAGTTTTGCATTTTATAGAATAAAGGGGGTGGAGGTACCAGGCTTGGAGTCAGGAAGATCTGAGTTCAGACACTTATCAACTGTGTGATCCTAACCAAGTTATTTAACCTATATTTGCCTCAGTTTCCCTATCTATAATATGGGGATAATACCTACCACCTAGAGTTGAGAGAATCAAATGTTTTACATGGTACCTAATACAGAGCAAGCATTATGTAAATGTTAGCTATTATTATTACATATCATTATAATTATTATTATAGTATATATTACATAAATAAATTAATTATTATATATAATGTTATATGTTAAAATTTGCAAAGCATTTTATATGCATTTATTTCACTTGATCAGAGCTTTGGAAAATATACTCAACAGAATCATGTACATTTCAGGCCATAGTCACTTCTAGCACTACAAATCCCAGAACACATGATAATATTTTGTTAATATTTATTGAGCTCGGGGAGGCTAGTTGGTATAGTGGATAGAGAACCAGCCCTTTAGTCAGGAGAATTTAAGTTCAAATTTGGCCTCAGACACTTAATGCTTCCTGGCTATGTGACCTTGGCAAGTCATTTAACCCCAATTGCCTCAGCCTCTCTCTGTCTCTGTCTGTCTGTCTGTCTCTCTCCATATATATATATATATATATATATATATAATATATATATATAATTCATTACCTATCAATTATTATAGTATATATTATTAAATGTTAGTTATTATTATTATATCATTATATTTATAATTATATTATATATTAGTTATTATACATTATATAAATAATATATTAATTATTATATATAATGTTATGTTAAGATTTGCAAAGCATTTTATATACATTTATTTATATAATATATATATATATAGAGAGAGAGAGAAACAGAGAGAGACAGAGACAGAGAGAGACAGACAGAGAGACAGAGAGAAAGAGACAGAGACAGAGACAGAGAGACAGAGAGAGAGAGAGAGAGACAGAGACAGAGAGAAAGAGAGAGAGAGTACTTTTACCTATGTGCCCAATACTGTGCTAAGTACTTGGGATATGAATAAGAATCAGAAAAAGAAATATAGTTCCTGCACTCAAGAAATTTACAAATCTGATGGATGAAAAGACAATACACAGATGGAAACACAAAGTGGAGATGGGGTAGATAGAAAGTGATGGAGCCCAGTGTGAAAGGAATACAGGCTTTTGGGAAGGAAAAAGATAGCTGACTGGGAATCCCCTTTTAATGGCACCTTTGGGAGGAATTCTGGCTCTCCTCTCCAACCCTCCAATCAGAAGGGCAGAGGGTCCTAAGGACTCTGATGAGATCTAAGTACAAACTGATTCATTGTTATAGTCCTCAATGTTACAGCTCAGAAGAGTCAGGGTTCCTCCTTTAAAAAATGATTCTCAGAAGTGTTAGCTCAGGCTGGAGCTATTGCCTTGATGCAGTCCAAGGTCATAGTGGGATGATGCAAGGAACTAACTGAATGTGCAGATTTTTAAGTATCGTTTCCAGTATCATGGCAGCCAAAGTCATAGTCATGAACCAGTTGGCATTACATTAGAGTACAAACTCTAAGGGAAATGTTAAAGAAGGTTCTAACAGTCAAGAATTATAGTTTTACAATGAGACTCTCAAAGGAGGGTGTGCTCTTAGCACCATGTTGCAAAAAAGCCAATCAAAGTAAAAAGCATCCATTAGATGGGGAAAGTCACCACTGGTTTTGGGATGGAGGACTTCTTTTGTTCAGTCACATCCGAGAGATCCTATTTGGGATTTTCTTGGCAAAGATATTGAAGTGGTTTCCCATTTCTTCCTCCAGTTCATTTTGTAAATGAGGAAAATAAGCCAAACAGGGTTAAGTCACTTGCCCAAGGTCACACAGCTAGTAAGCATCTTTTTTCCCAAGATATACTCAGGGTCACATAAAAATATCTTGGGGGGGAAAAGAGGTTGCAAGTTTAAGAAGCCTGCTTCTATATAGCATAGAGTAGTTGATCTGCTGTCAGGACAACATGAGTTCAAATCCTGCCCAATACACATAAGTTATGTTACTATGGCCAAGGTGGTTGACCTCTGTAAGCCTCAGCATCCTCGTCCCCAAAATGAGGATATGAACATCTCTATTACCTACCTGATGGGGTTGTTGTGAGACTCAGCGAATGTGTGTAAAGCTCTTTGTAAACATGAAAGTGCTATATAAATGTCACTTATTATTGTCAATTCTATTTGCATGACATATTTTATGTCCATCAACTCTTTTCCACTCCCATTTATGCTCTTCTACTTCAGGGTCTCATCAATTTTCCTCTTGACAATTGTAATAGCTTCCTAACTAGTGTCTCTGCTTCCTGTTTCTTCCCCCTCTAAGCCATCCTTCATACAGTTGCCAAAGTAATTTTTCTAATGCAACATGTCAGTTCCCTGCTCAAAATCCTTTAGAACAGGGATTCTTAACCTGGGATCTACAGATCCCCCCAGAAAATCTATGGATCTGTCAATGTGTCCATGAGGGCAAGAAAAAAAATAAAGTGATATCTTCATTTCAATATAACTAGACTTTTTCAGAATCCTGTGTGTTTTATTTCATACATTTAAAAGAAGTCTTTAAGAAGGGAGCTTTAGTTTTCACCAGACTGCCAAAGGAATTCATGACACACAAAAAGATTAAGAATTTTTAGAAAATTCTTACTTGTTGGAAAGAATACAAATTTCTTAGACTGTCATTCAAGGTCTTCCACATCTGCTTACACCCTATTCTCCCAGCCTTATTTCGTTGTACTTCCCTAAATTTATTTTGGACAGTCAGTTAGTGTAGGAAGACTCATTTCCCTGAGTTCAAATCTGGCTTTAGACATTTTTGCCTCAGTTTCCTCATTTGTAAAATGAGTTAGAGAAGGAATTGGCAAACAGTCCAGTATTTTTGCAAAACAACCACCATAACAACAAACAAACCCAAATGGAGTGTGAGAAATGAATATTTCTCTCATATTTAATAACTAATTATTAAATCCAGACTGTGTTTTTTCCCCATTTTCTGATTCTTCATACAGAAACCAACCAGAGTGGGAAGTTTCTCTTAGAGATTTATCCAGGCCAAGATCTAAGCAGACAGTAAAAAAAAAAAAATTCTAAATTTGGGCTCATTATGTTTTTTAGATAGGTCTGGGAAAAAATGTAGATTTCCAGTTTCTTTCAAGACAGGTGACATGGAACCTGATGTCTCTGACTAAGAGTTGGGTCCCTTAAGTCATGTACCCCAAGACCTCATTTTAATATAGCCCACCTCCCATTGTGTTAGCCAACTGGATTAAATGGCACTCTTTAGGAACATAGAACATACATGATCTGTGGTAATCTATTAGATTTCAGGATTTTGTTTGGAATTTATATATCATAAGACCAAAAGTCCCTTATAGCAGATCCTCCTGATTCATCACATATTACCAGGATGTGATTTTTTAAAATTAACATATAATTTGTAAATTATTCTCCCTTGATTATTGGGACATTTTATAAGGGACTTTCCACTTCCTTTTTTGCAATCCTACTTCTTGCTCTTTCCCCTTTATGTTGGCTACTTATAAAATTAGTATGCTGATCAGAAAGGGAAGGCAGTGGACAGAGGGACCAGAACAAGCTACAATTTTAATACTATAAGGAATTTGAGATGAGCTTTGGACTAAATGATATCTAAGATCCCTTTTAGCCAGAGATGCTCTGGAGAATCAAGAAAATGTCAATAATGAAGATTAAACTTAATGACATACACACATTTTTTCCAGAAAGCTGGTTGTTAAACCTTAACCAGCACACTCCTGCTTCCATCTCTGTTTCTATAGAGTGTGGTAAGTGACCTAGGGCCTTTTAGGCTCATAGACTATCTCTGAAATGAACCTTAGAAGCCACTGAATCCAACCCCCTCATTTTATATGAGATCCATATAGTCTTAGGAAGTTTTACTTTGATCAGTTCCATACTTTAATAATATTGGCCAGAAAAGGGTATAGGAAATGGCTTGGAATGGGAGGCATGGAGGCGATGAGATCAATTATTGCTCTACTTAGTCAATATTTCTACTGTTCTTTCTAGTTCCAAAGCATTCAATTTTATAATTTTTATTAGTTTTTCTTGCCAACAGTCATGTAGAGTCCAGAGATGATCATTTCCCCCATGGTGCAAAGCAGTTAAATGATCTGCTTAGTCCCACACTGAGTCATTGGCAGAGCTTCACATTAGAATGGAGCCAGGATTTCTGGGTCATTGTTAAGCTCACTTTCCCTTAATTGCTGCTCACACATACAGCATATGTCAGAAGTCTGAAGACTTAAACTCTGTCAGATGATCCTGGTGAAGACAACCAGAGCAGTCTCAGTCTTATACTCCAATCAATCCCATTCCAACCTGGACAACAAACATTTATCTAGCAATTGGCACAATATAGTTGCTTAACAAATGCTGTTGAATAGCATTTCCAATCCTTCTGTTATTGTTTGCTTCCATTTTTGTTTTCCTTCTCAGGTTATTTTTACCTTCTTTCTAGATCTGATTTTTCTTGTGCAGCAAGATCACTGTATAAATATGTATACATATATTGGATTTAACATATACTTTAACATATTTAACATGTGTTGGACTACCTGCCAGCTAGGGGAGGGGGTGGGGGAAAGGAGGGGAAAAGTTGGAACAGAAGGTTTTGCCATGTTGAAAAATTACCCATGCATATGCTTTGTAAATGAAAAGCTATAATAAAAAATGCTTGTTGATTGATCAAAAATTGATTATCAATAGGGCATGGCTCTGGTTGCTAGAGATACAAGGGAAAAAACCTAATGAGCTCACTGTCTGGTGGGAAGAGAACATAAAATATACATAAATTATACACTCATATATACATAAATTAGTTCCTTTTTTCTTTCCTCTTTCTTCTTCTCTCTCTTATTATAAGGAATAATTGGCTGTAAAAGGAGAGATCAAATAATGTGCTTTAGGAATATCTGAAGGAGGAGGGAGTATTGACAGCTTGGGGCGTGGGGGAGTGGAATCAAGGAAAACTTCATGGAATAAACTAATAAATGAGCCAAGCCTTAAAGGCAGATAGAGTGAATAAAAGGTGGAGAGGAGGAATAAGTGCTTTCCAGAAATGAGAGATGGAGGATCTCTTTAAATAATGATAGAAGTCACTTTTAGAGGTAGCAGCAGGGGAGAACTTAAAAATGACTCTGGGTCCTTGAGGAAAGGGGAGTTTGAAAAAGCCACTGCAGGGAGTATGATTGTAGACCTATCAAGAAAGAATAAAAGGATTGCCATACAGTAATGAGGATCCAGCTGAGATTAGAAAACATATTTGTAGTGAGCCTGGTATCTCAGTTGACTTCTTTCAATACCACTTGACGGTCTGGGAGTAGGAATAAAGAAAGAAATTGTTGAGAGCCAAGCATGGATAGGATTTGAAATCCTTTCACTAACAACAAGCTTACTACCTGGAAGACAGATGGAGATCTCCACAAGAGAGAGTGTCTATCTCAGAGTAAGTCTCAGAGCTGAAAGAAATCTTAGAAGTCATGTAATCTCAGTTACACCTAAACATGGATTCCTTTCCCAACATCCCCAACAAGAGATCATCCACGTCTGCTTCCCAACCTCTCTTAAAAGGAATCCACCAAACCCCAAGGCAGGTTGTTCATTCTAACTTTTGTACATTGTGCTTTTGTAATCACTAGTTGGATAGGTATGTGCACAATAGATAGAGCACTGAGCCTGGAATCAGGAGGATCTGACTTCAAAGCTGATCTCAGACCCTGATTATGGGACTCTGGGCAAGTCATTTGATCATGTTTGCAATAGCAACCTACAGTCACACATGACTGAAACAACTCCACAACCAATCGTTAGGATGTTTTTCCTTACATCAAGACAGAATCTGCCTCCCTGTTCCCAGTAATGTTTTCTAGGACTAGGAATCCCTAATAGAAACTATTGAGTCTAACTCTTGCATTTTACAGTTGAGGAAACAGATCCAGATAGTCTAGAAAGTTTTAAGAAATCTAGTGCTTTGATCAGTTGTTCGGTGTTTTAATAATATTAACTTGGAAGGAATGAAGCTGTCTCTTTGGTATGAAAAACCTCCAGATACTTATAGATAGCTATCAGTTGTGCCAAATCTTCTCTAAGAAAATTTCTGAGTCAGAGTCAGACGTGACTGAACAATAACAGCAAAACAGAATCACAGGATGGGACCTGAGGAATTTTTAGTGTTTGACAGATGGAAGGACTGGCCACACCCTTGGTGACCTTTAAAAAGCAAAAAGTCAGCTCTAAGACGAATTAGTTCTTTACCCTCATCCTTTTGATTTGGAGAGAGAACAACCTGGGAGCCCAGAAGCTGGAGGTACATATTCCCCTTTTGAAATCAATGAGCATCTATTCTTCCTGGTCATACTTTATGGATTCTTTATGGCATTCTGGGAAAATATGGCTCAGGTTTATGGGGGAGACATTTTGTGGCTTTTTTTTTCTTACTTTGCCTTTTCGGGAAATGCTTTTTTGTTAGTCATGTCCACTGACACATCAGTTGGGGCTCATGAGTTATAATGTAAGGACCGTGATTCCACAGAGTACCTTGGAAGTAGGGTAGCTGTCCTCCCCGGAGACCAGATATACAAGGATAATGACAGGGGAGGGCAACCCAGAGAGGGAATCCACATAAAGATTTTGCTTCCAATTTAAAATTCTCAAATATCTTGCCCAGGAAAAAGAAATGATGCAAAAAAATCAGCCAATGAGACTAAGTGGAAAATTCCACCATTAATGACCCAAGGGATCCCTTTTGAATCAGCATACTCACTAGCAACAGATTCTAGCTTGGCCCGAAACCGCTGTGAATAACGTAATTCTATTGCTAGGCTCTGTTTGCCTTGAATTCTATCAGCAGGCCTGCAGACTGATCAGGGGGAGTACACCTAAAAGAATGGCTAAAGGAGTCTTTGCCCTCAGCCAGAGACTGAGCTAGGATGAGGGAAGAGGAACTGGGACCCGGCTGGACCCAGTTAGCTCCATCCATTTTCCAAGAGTCACCTGGGCACATGTCTGCTTGATGATGTCTGGCAGCTGGGCTGCAGGCACTGAGGCAGATTACACCCAGATGAGCATCCATGATAAACAACAGGATGCGGGGTGCTCACTTTCCCGAGGGGAGCAGGAGCATCAGTGAGCTGTACACTGAGAAGTCCCCTTCTCCTTGGCTAAAGACATACAAGCCAAATGTCTCAGGAGAAGGAATGCCCTTGAGGCTTTAGGGGCTGGACTTGCAATCCCAGAAGCAAGCCTGAGGCAGAAAAGAAATACTACATTTTGTCTTTTTAATCAAGCTATGGTTGAGTGGGTCTTATATTATACCGAGTCTTCTATTTTTTCTCTCTCTCTTTGGGAAACCCAGGACATGCCGGAGATAGAATCATGTTCTTTCTGGGCTTAGCCTTGAGAATGCTTCTCCAGCTCCAGTCATTAGCACTTGGACTAATTTATGATGATGATGGAGAGTTAACAGGATATAGTGGAAGTGGTATATATTGTCAATAAACTCCAATAGTTTCCTACCAAATATAAACTTCTTTCTTTGACATTGAAAACCTTTTTTTACACCTGGCTCCAACTCCCTTTCCAAGCTACATTTTACTCCCTTCACATACTGTTTAGTCCTGTCAAGTGACTTATTAGCCTTCCCATGATACTCCACCTGCTGTCTCTGAACCTTGGCCCAGGCTCCCCAACCAGCATCATGACTAAAATATACTCTCTCTTCAGCTCTTTCCATTATAATCCCCAGTTCCCCTCAAAGTTCAGCTCAATTGCTACTTTCTCTAGGAAGTCTTTACTAATTCCAACCTTCCCCCACATCTACCATCTACTAACCACCCCTCCCCAACCCCTACCACTCACTAAATCATTTTATATTTATTATCTCTATATTTTTGCATATTAAATTAGGCACATTGTCTGATGGGGAAGACTGAGAAGCCCATGATTAATTTTACCCTTGGAAATGTAGGTGTAAAACATACAAATGGTTTGTGCCCAGTTAAAGAGAGAAAACTCTTCAACAATGGGCTGATTTTGGGTCCAAACCCTATGTGAAAAAGGTCACTCTTTTTCTTTTTTTTTCTTTTTTTATTGAAATTTTTTTTATTTTCAAAAATATGCAAAGATAATTTTTCAACATTAACCCTTGAAAAACCTTGTGTTTCCATTTTCCCCACTTCCCCCATCCCCTCCCCTAGATGGCAAGTGATCCAATATATGTTAAACATGGTAAAAAAAAATGTTAAATCCAATATAGGCATACATATTTATACAATTATTTTGCTGCACAAGAAAAATCAGATCAAAAAGTAATTTAAAAATGAGAAAGAAAATAAAGTTGAAGCAAATCACAACAAAAAAGTGAAAATACTATATTGTGATCCATACAGTTCCCACTGTTCTCTCTCTGGGTAGAGATTGCTCTCTCCATCACAAGATCATGGGGAACAGGCCTGAATCATCTCATTGTTGAAAAGAGCCATGTCCATCAGAATTGATCATCATACAGTCTCGCTATTGCCATGTACAATGATCTCCTGGTTCTGCTCACTTCATTGAGCATCAGTTCTTGTAAGTCTTTCCAGGCCTCTCTGAAATCATCTTGCTGGTCGTTTCTTACAGAACAATAATATTCCATAATATTCATATACCATAATTTATTTAGCCATTCTCCAATTGATGGGCATCCACTCAGTCTCCAGTTCCTTGCCACTACAAAGAGGGCTGCCACAAACATTTCTGCACATATGGGTCCCTGAAAAAGGTCACTCTTTCTTGTGTGATTCCCCATATTGTCTCATATCTTAATGCTAGGAACCAATGGATACAAGGGAACACACAAGTCCTTATGAAAAATGAGATTAGATTACTCAGATTTTGTGCTTCGTAGGATAAAAGAACAAAGATAGAACCAGATATCCCTTTCACCCAGATGAAGCAAGTTGGAAGAAGGTATCCTTCTAGGTCTTCTAGGTCCTTCACCTACCCCACAATGGTATCCAAGATTCAAGCATTACATTTGAACAAATGACCATCAGTAAGTCAGTCAATAAGCAACTATTAAGTGTCTACGATGTCCCAAGCAGAGCAGCCAGATGGCATTACCTAGTGCATTGAGTCCTAAAGTTAAAAAGACTCATATTCTTGAGTTCAAATCTGGTCTTAGATAATTTTTAGCTGAGTGACTCTGGGCAAATCACTTAAATCTGCCTCAGTTTCCTCATCTGTAAAATGAGCTAGGGAAGGAAATGGCAAACCCCACTCCAGTGTCTTTGCCAAGAAAACCCCAAATGGGGGCCACAAAGAATTGGACACAACTGTAATAATTAAACAACATGGCAGGTTCAAGCCATGTTTTCATGCTCTAATGGAAGCACTGTATTCAAGCATACCCTGAAGATTGAATGGAAGCTCCTGACATATATGGGGCTAATATGGCATCTGGGACATGGTAGACAATTTAATAAAGATTGATGGATTGACTGGAGAGCTGACAACCTGGATTTCTGTCCTGCCTCCAACACTTATTGACCAAGGTCTATTGGAAAGAGCACTGCATTTGGGGATTCCTGATAATGAATTGTGAGAACTTAGACAAGTCATTTGATAAATGAGAACGATGACATTTGTCCTGCATTGCTCACTCACTTGCCTCCAGAAAAGAGCTTTGTAAATTGCCAATCACCATAGACACAAGAACAATTATGGAGAGTCTCCTTTGGGAAACTACAATGAAGAACAGCTGTAATTGTATCACCGCTGATAAGCTGGCTGCTAGTTGCTAGCTTGGAAAGTTGAGAAATTAGCAGCATCACGAAGAATCTTTCATTATTTCTGTGACTTAGGGTCAACTCCATTTAGAGCAAATTCAAATTGCCAAGCTACTGATAATAGTCTTTTCAAACCAAGTTAAAATAGGGCTTCTCATTTAGGTGTGTTAGTCATAGAATCATCAAATGTCACAGCTGGAAAAACCTTGGAGATCATCTGTTTGAATCCCTTAGTCGATGCATGAGGGAAATGGGAGCTTCAGAGGAAGTCAGCATTGGGAAGAGACTTCAGGGGAGAACTTTGCACTTCTCCCATAATCCAAATCAAAGACAGCAAGTTGCGTGCCTTGGAGACATTTTTTCATTGAATGTTTTATAAGAAATTTAACACTGAGCAGCAACAAAAAAACAGCTAAACTAGCTCAATAAGTATTTACATCTAAACAAATTACAGTCAGTTTTTGCTTTACATAAATTCTTATTTCACAAATTTAGCTTTATTTAAAGAATTCTGAAAGAAATCTGAATTTAAAAAACAAACCTGATTAATTTTACCATACAGTATGGTGCTCACTCTCTAGTGTACTTTCTTCCATCTTTCTCTCTGTGTGTCTGTTTTTCTCTCTGTGTGTTTCTATTTCTTTCTGTGTCTATCTCTGTCTCTTTCCATCTCTCTCAGTCTCTGTCTTGCCCCTGTCTCTCTGCCCATCTCTGTCAGTTTCTGTCTCTAGCTGTTTGTCTCTATCTCCCTCTCTCTGTGTCTTTGTCTCTGTCTCTCTGTTTCTCTCTCTCTCTCTCTCTCTCTCTCTCTCTCTCTCTCTCTCTCTCTCTCTGTCTCTATCTCTGTCTGTCTCTCTGTCTCTGTCTTTGTCTGTCTATCTGTCTCTCTCTCTTTGTCTGTCTGTCTCTCTTTCTCTCTCTCTGTCTCTCTCTTTGTCTATCTGTCTCTCTCTCTTTCTTTCTCTCTGTCTCTGTCTTTCTCTCTCTGTGTGTGTCTCTCTCTCCTCTGTCCCCATCCTTCAGCTCTTTGCTCTTTATGTCTGCTCTCATATATCTGCCCTTTTCACTCCTCCTCCTGCTCTCCTTTCTCTGTAACCACCCCCACATGTCCTTGAACTGTGAGACCAAGCCCCCTCCCTCTACTGAAACACAGTCCTCTTCTTGCCTTCCTCCCTCCCTTCTTTCCCCACCTGACATTATGTAAAAATCATAAATGTGTATGGAATGGTCCACTTAGGTAAAGCGAGAACCATCTGTAATTTCACTTTATTAAGTATTATAACACTTTCTCAGTCATTCCCTCTTAATCCCCATCTGGACTCTCCATCCATTTTCATTTGCTTTTCCTTTTACAATTTAAAGCAGAATGTACTCCACTCTCCTGATTATGTTTTTCCCCATATATTTTTAGATTTCTTATCTTCTAAAAACTAGGAGTCAAAAAGACCTGATGTTAAATCTGGTCTCAGACATTTACTAGCTCTGTAACCTTGGACAAATCACTTAAGTTCTTCTTCCCTCAGTTTCTTCAATTATAAAATGGAGATAATTGCATCTACTTCATATGGATTGGTGTGAAGTTCACAGGAGAATATATGAAAAGCACTTAGCATAGTGCCTAGCATATAGTAGGCATTTAATAAATGCTTGTTCCCTTCCCCCACCTTCATCACATTATAATAAATACTTCATTTCAGGAACATACTTAAGAAGCTAATCTTTATGTCTAATGTCTCTCCATATGACAATGGTCTGCTCAATCCCTCAGCTTCTCTCTGTTGGTTAGAAACATTAGTTAGGGTATGAGATACCACCTGACACATCAAATGGACAAAAATAGATGTAACAATATTGGTGAGTGGAATCAAGTACATTCATGTACTGGGGGCAGCCATGCAAGTTGGTGCAC
This sequence comes from Sarcophilus harrisii, assembly GCF_902635505.1. Taxonomy (NCBI): domain Eukaryota; kingdom Metazoa; phylum Chordata; class Mammalia; order Dasyuromorphia; family Dasyuridae; genus Sarcophilus; species Sarcophilus harrisii. The sequence continues at coordinate 415,703,086 of NC_045429.1, read as the reverse complement.
TATGGGAAGCTATTTGACATTATACAACAAGGGCTAGAAAACCTTAACCTGGTTGGGATTCCCACTATGGGGATATATACCAAGGAAATAATTAGAAGGAAAATTTGACCTATTTGCCTGAAATTCATGACTGAGTTCTGTGAATAACTTAGGGTTGCCTAAATGTCCAGTAGTTGGGGAATCCCTAGCTTCCTGTGGCTTAGAAATATAAAGGAGATTATATCACCAGCAAGAATTAGGATTACAAGAAGAAAATGCATATGTAAAAGTCTATACAAAATACCACAGTGGATAAGGAATACTGCATATATACTGACTGCAACTATTATGTAAGAGTGTGTCTGTGTATGTGTGTATATGTGTGTGTATGTGTGTGTGTGTGTATGTGTGTTGAGTGTGCTTGCAAACTGCATTGGTCCAATCTGAACAGAGGCATTTCTGAATATAGGTCACACCATTAAAATGATATCTCTTTGAAAAGAAAAAATTATAAAGGCACACACTGAAAAAGAAAAAGGAAAAAATCCCCCAAGAAGAATAGATTCACTAGGCAATGGATTTTTGTATTTCTTTCCATTCAAATGAAGATGTTTTAGTCATTTTTTCATCACTATTCTGTGCCTTCTCACTTTTGTGGTCGTTTTCTTCTCCTACTTCTTTCCATTATGTCATCTCTTCATTATCATCCCTTGGTACTAAGAATATGATTATAGGCTACAATCAAGTTTTGTACAGGCAAGATTTTGAAAAGGAAGAGTGTCCTATTTTAGTCAATTACAATACATCCCTGTATGGACCAATTCATCAACAAATTTGCGATTTCATCAGTATATTCTTGGACCAAAGAAGATCACAACTCAACAGACATGGCCACATGTGCCCTGTAGTAGAGAGGAAGCATGGGGAGAGTGGGAAAATGTCCAATTTTTGTCAAAAAGACCTGGGTTCGATTCTCACTCCTGACATTTACTAATTGTATTTTTCTGGATAATTTCTCTAAATTTCAATTGCTTTATCCATAAAAGGGGGATGACATGGTAATACCTACAGTATTTACAAGAGAGTCTTTTAAAAGATTAAATGAAATCATCTACATAATGTGCTTTGTAAGCCTTGAAGATCTATAGACATTCTGGTTATTATAATTGGTCAATACAATCTGGTGGCCAAACTTCTGATCATGAGCCTTTCCAGATTTAGCAAGCCTATTCCTCAGACTTGGGCATACCACCAAGCCTTTCTGGTTTGGAATGACTTTCCAGAGATTACAATCTGTTGACATAACCCTTGAAAATCTAGGTTCATCTCCACATCAAAGGGAGGCTTTGGAAGAGGATACTAGTGAAGGACACACACACACACACACACACACACACACACACACACACACACATCCAAGAACAATCAGAAGGATCAGAAGAGGTTAGTGTTAGTAAATAAATTAATTAAAATTTAGATAAATTAAATAAAATTAAATAAAAGTCATCATTGATACCTGCGTGTATAAATTTCATTTGACAATTGATTAAATATATCTTTTTATTACATTTTTTATTAAATATATGTCAAGTTGGCTTATGACATCTATATCCATCCTCTTAGTTCTAACTTACTAGCTTCCTCCAACTTCTTGAGTATAAAGTTTGAATTACTCAATTAGTGTCAGATGATTTAAAGATATTGGTTCTCCAGACAATTTTCAGATGATGAAATTAAAGTTATCTATAGTCATATGAAAAAATGCTCTAAATCACTATTCATCAGAGAAATGCAAATTAAAACAACTCTGAGGTACCAGTACACACTTCTCAGATTATTTAAAATGACAGGAAAAGATAATGATAAATGTTGGAGGGGATGTGAGAAAACTGGGACACTGATGCATTGTTGGTGGAGTTGTGAAATGATCCAATCATTATGGAGAACAATTTGAAACTATAAGGGCTATAAAACTCGCATATCCTCTGACCCAGAAGTGCCATTACTGGGTCTGTATCCCAGTAATTATAAAGGAGGGAAAAGAACTCATATGTGCAACAAAATGTTTGTAGCAGCTCTTTTTGTGATAACAAAGAATTGGAAAATGAGTAGATGCCCATCAAATGGGGATTGGCTGAATAAACTGTGGTATATGAAGGTAATAGAATATTATTGTTCTGTAAAAAATGACGATCAAACTGATTTTAGAAAGGTCTGGAAAGATTTACATGAACTATTACTGAGCGAAAAAAGCAGAACCAGGAACACATTATACATTATAACAGCAAGAATGTGCGAGGATCAACTATGAAAGACATGGTTCTCCTCAGTGGTTCAGTGATCTAAAGTAATTCCAACAGACTTTGGACAGAAAATGCCATCTGCATCCAGAAAAAGAATTATGGAGATTGAATGTAAATCAACACATGCTATGTTCACTTCTTTTTTCTGTTTTTTTTTCTCTCTCTCATGACTTTTCCTTATGCTCTGATTTTTCTCTCCCAACATGATTCATAAAGCAATGAATATTAAAACAAATTTAAAATATTGATTTTCTTTTCCTTTAACCAATGTTTGATCAGTTGGTCAGTAATCAATCAACAAGTGTTTATTAAGCTCTTACCATGGAGTAGCTAGATGGTCCAATGGATAGAGTGCCAGCTCTGGAGTCACCAAGACCCGAATTCGAATCTGGCACTTAGTAGCTATGTAACTCTGGGCAAGTCATTTAATCCGGTTTGCCTTAGTTTCCTCATGTAAAATAAGCTGGAGAAAGAAATCACAAACCACTCCAGGATCTTTGCCAAGAAAATCCCAAATGGGGTATTAGATAATCGGATATTACTGAAAAATGACTGAAGAATAATAACATTTTCAGACATTATGTTAAACACCGAGGTTACAAAGAAAGGCAACATTTTCTCTGCCCTCAAGGAGCTTACATCCTAATAGGGAAGACATGTAGATAACTACATAGATACTGGATATGCAGGTAAAGTAATCTTAAGGTGATCTCTCTGGGAACTGACTACTAACTTAGAGGGCATAGGAAGAGTGGGGAGGAATGGAAAAGAGCTCCTACATGAGATTCAATTTGCATTGACAAGGAAGCTAAGGTGCAGAGGTGAGAAGGAAGAGGATTCCAGACATGAGAGATGGTGAGTGCAAAAGAACAGTCAGGAGAGCCTTGAGGGAGGAAAAGACCTTGAAGAAGAAATGGTACCTGAGTTGTCATGAAAGGAAGCTAAGCATTTTAAGAGATAAAAGTGAGTCAAAAGAGCATTTCAGGCATGGGAAATAACTTATTCTGAAGGCAAGGCAGGGAGGGGATGGGTAGAATGATGTTACTCCTGTTAGTCCTGTTGGACTCATGTCCAACTCTCCATCACCCCATTTGGGGTTTTCTTGGCAAAGACACTAAATGGTCTGCCATTTCTTTCTCCAGCTCATTTTACAGATGAAGAAACTGAGGCAAGCAGGGTTAAATGACTCTGCCAGGATCACACAGCAAGTAAGTGTCTGAGGCCAGATTTTAAGTCAAGTCTCTAGACAGGAATGATAGATCCAGGAAGTAGCATGTGGGCCACTTAGGCTAGAATATAAAGTGCATGAAGGGGAATATGAATCACCTGGAAAAGAAGTTTGGAGAAGAGTTTTAAATATGAAGAGTTTGTATGTTATTCTAAGAGTAATTGGGAGCCACTGGAGAAAGGAGACCTAATGGGAGAAGTCAATCAATCAATCCATAAGCCTTTATTAAGCACCTACTATGTGCCAGTGCACTAAGCACTGAAGAAACTCCAAAAGTGAAGTTTGAAACTAGTTTCAAATATTGTCTCTGATGCTTACTACTGCGTAACTTTGGGCAAAGCACTTAACTCCCTGAGCCTCCATTTCCTCACCTGTTAAATGGTGGGGATTGGGCCAGATGATTTCTAAGGTCCTTTTAGATCTTTGAGATTATTATAAAGCTTTTTAATTGGGTGTGAGGAGGGGGATGTGCTTTCCCAAGATGATTTTGGCAGCTGAATGCAAATGAATTGGAGAGAGGACAGAATAGAAGTCAGCAGCCCAATTAGAATGCTAATGAACAGACCAGGTGAGAGGAGATGTGGACCATACATAGGAAGATGGAGATAAGAAGGCAGCTAGGAGAGACGCTGTGGAGGTGACATTGTCCATACTTAACTATTGATTAGATACGTGGGGTGATGATGGAAATATGAAAGACAAAGATGATTTCCAAGGTTGTGAACCTGGATGACTGGAAAGATGGTGGAGTGCTCAATGAGAATGAAGCTTAAAGAAAGGGCAGGTTTAGAGGGAAATGAATGAGTTTTACATTTCCACTGTGCTCTTGGACTCCTTTCACCTTATAATTCCTATCTCCTAGAGGTTGCTGAAGGTTAAATGAGATGATATTTGTAAAGTACTTAGCACAGTGCCTGGCACACAGTAGGTACTTTATGAATTTTTTTTCTTATTTCTTATTATTTTGTTTTACAAGACAATGAAGTTGTAGGGTTCTAAGCATCTCCTTACAATAAATGAAAGTGGAAGGGACAAAAGAAATACTTGAGGATCTGTTGTACCTATATTTAATAAATGCAGATCCCTGAATGCAGCTCTTAAAGTTAAAATAGATTTTCTTTCTTAATTACTCAGTGCTTGGAAATTGTATTTCCAAAATGACCTTTCCACCTTATCCTCTGCCGATGGAGCTGCTGTCACTGTTAATAATACCCAGACTCAGTTCTGACTGATTTGAGCCAATTAGGACAGCCCAGAGAAGGCTGCTAGGGCAGCCTTGGTGCTAATGAGGTCAGCTGACTTGTTCACATTTGCATATTTACCCAGCTTTGAGGGGGAATGATTTTCCTTTCCTCCCATCCTTATCACTTTGAGAGAGAGAGAGAGAGAGAGAGAGAGAGAGAGAGAGAGAGAGAGAGAGAGAGAAAGAGAAAGAGAGAGAGAGAGAGAGACAGTGAGACAGAGAGAGACAGAGCCCAAAAGAGAGAGAGAGAGAGAGAGAGAGAGAGAGAGAGAGAGAGAACAGTTACAGCTATTCAGCTTGTTTCACAGCTTAAATCATGGAGAGGAGACATTGCAAGGGGATGTCTGCTTAGGCAGGAGGTCAACTGAGCCTTCCCTTTCACAGGGACATGAAGCCAAATGATAGCTCAGCCTCCTAAGCTTTCATATCACTGTCAAGAGCCCTGGAGTCCTCCCAATCACCTAGTATACTTCTGCCAGATTTGGTGCCTCACTTTCACTCCTCCAAGTATTCAGTTGCCAAAGTGGGCCCTTTCTACCTTCATATAGTTCAACTATGTCCCTGTCTCTCCACTCATATAGCCATCACCTTAGCTCGGGCTCTTATCACTATTTACCACCTGGACAATTGCAATAGCTTTATAATTGGGCTAGCTAGCAAAGGGATTCTCCTAAAGCAGAGTTCTGAGCATGTCACTCCCCTCTCCCCAGTAAATTTCACTGGTCCCATCTTGCCTCTAGGATCCAATAAAAATATAAATTTATCTATTCACATCCAGGTCCCTTCCTAGCTACAACGAACCTTAAAGGTAATCAAGACAAACCTTTCATTTTCTACTTGAAAAAAGAGGTAAAATGACTTGCCTAGAGTCACACACCTAGTAAATAAATGCCTGAGGGAGAATCTGATCTCAATTCTTTTAGACTCCCAAGTCCACTGTTCAAGCCACTGAACCACATTGTTTCTCCTTATGTTTTATTCCCCTCTATAAACTCTATGCCCTGACTATACTAACCCCCTGGATGTTCTCTGAACGTGACAGACACTGTGATTCCATACCTTTGTATTGAACGTTCCCTGTGTCTGGAATGCTCTCCCCCTTCTCCTCTGGTTCCTTCCAAACTCCCAAGTGCCCCCTTTTGTATGAAGCCTTTCCTTATTTCTCAGCCTTTTCTTCCCATCCATTTTGTATGTTTTGTAAGTGGAAAAATAGATACAGCAGCGGCAACCCTGGAAATCAGGACTTAAATTCAAATCCAGCCTCAGATATTTACTAGCTGGATGAGCCTGAATGAGTCATTCAACCCCAATTGCCTCCAAGAAAAAGAAATCCTCTCTTTAAATATTTAGCTAAGGTTCTATGTAAAGCCTTCTACACAACTCCAATCCATTCTCTGAATTCAGGACACAATCATCAAAACTACTCATCGGGTGCTTCAGTCATAGATTGCTTTGTAACATCTGTTTTGTAGCTTTTATTACTGATGGAGTCTCCACATGCTTGTGATTTGTCTCCTCAACTAGATTATAAGCTCCCAGGGGACAGGGGCCATGTCATATTCAACCCTACCTAGCACCAAACTGGACACAGAGTGGACACTTAGCACATATTTTGTAAGCAATGTGGGCTGGGACAGAAGAATAACACATGTAGGGTATCACTATATTTTGGTTAGAGGAGAATTCAGTGATCCAGTCGGTGATAGTATCCAGATATACAGCCAACCTTTCATGATGATCACCAATACATAGGAGAATGCAGGGACAAATAGTAACATGAGACTCGGAAAGTTTCTGTTATTGGAGTAAAAAGGCTTGACTCCTATTTGCCTTTATCTCTGTAATCTGAAAAAGGCAGGCCTTTGGATTAGGGGAAGGGAAACAAAATCACCAGAGGCCCTACTGAAACAAAATGCCTTCGTTTCTCTAGGGAAAGAGGTCAGTAATCAGAGAAAACTTATTGCTGTGAAATCTACAGACTGGGTGCAAAGATTAAAGTAGAAGAGATTAAGGGGAATTGTGTAATGTGCAGCCTCCCTTTTAATGGCCACAGCTGAAACAAATAAGAGAGAAACTGAATTTACAAAGACAGGACAAAACTCACCTTTCTTTCTGACCCATCGCCTTTCCAAATGCATAAAGATTTTCACATCAACAAAGAAATTTTAAGTTTCCTAATTAGTGCTTTCATGACTGGAGGCTACAAAAAAATTAACTAAATAATTAGAAAATTATACTAGAAAATAAAAAAAAAAAAACCTGACATTTGAATCCTGCTTTAGCCACTGAATCCTGCCTCCGAGTTGTAGGACCTCAGATAAGTCACTCTCCTCTCTGAGACTGTTTGCCTCTCTGAGATGGAAACATTATTTTCACTGCCTATTACTTACCCCCCAGAGTTGTTCAAAAGGAAATGCTTTATAAACATTAAAGCACATGCTCTAGAAATGTGATTTATTATATGCCAGAGAATACTGTACTTCAACATTAATGTTTCAGGTTCAAATATGGATACACTAAGGTGATGTGAACACAGCATTGAGCTTACATTTAGTGCTTCACCATATGTATGCAAAGTGCTTTATGTATGTGAGTAAATGTGTGTGTGTATATATGTGTATGGATGGATGGATGCACATAAAAGTGTCTATATATGTGTACATGTAAATAATTAGCTATAAATTAGACAAGCAGATAGACAAGATACACATAGAGCTAGCTAGCTAGATACATACATGGATGGGAGGGAGAGAGGAAGGAAGGGAGGAAGGAAGGAAGGAAGGAAGGAAGGAAGGAAGGAAGGAAGAAGGAAGGAAGGAAGGAGGAAGGAAGGAAGGAGGAAGGAAGGAAGGAGGAAGGAAGGAAGGAGGAAGGAAGGAAGAAGGAAGGAAGAAGGAAGGAAGGAAGGAGGAAGGAAGGAGGAAGGAAGGAAGGGAAAAAAGGGAAGGAGGAAAGCAGAGAGAAAAGATAGACAGACAGGTGGATAGGCAGACATGCAACCCCCATCCCTCTTGATGATGGTGAAAGAGAGAAGCACAAAAGCGGGATTGAAGCTTAACATAAAAAACCCCCCACCCTAAGATCATGCTAATTATCCCATCATTTCCTGGCAAACGGAGGGAGAGGAAATGGAAGCACTGTCACACTTAATATTCTTGGATTCAAAGATCACTGTGGACAGGTGACTTCTGTCATGAAATTAAAAGATGCTTGCTCCTTGGAAGGAAAGCTACAGCAAATCCGGACAGCATGCTAACAAGCAGAGGAGTCACTTTGTCACTAAGCTCCAGAGTCAAAGCTTTAGATTTTCCAGGAGAAATGTGTGGCTGTGAGGGAGGGCCTGTAAGGAGACCTGAGCAACACAGAGTCAACACTTTCGAACTGTGGAGCTGAAAAGGACTTCTGAGAAGCCCTTGGACAGCAAATAAATCAAGTCAGTCAACACTTAAAGAAATTAATTCAAATTACTCATTAGAAGGTCAAATATTGAAGGGGAAGTTTGCACACTTTGACCACATAATAAGAAGTCAGGACTCACTGGAAAAGACCCTGATGTTGGCAGAGATTGATGGCAAAAGGAAAAGGATGCAGCAGAGGATGAGATGAACAGATAGTCTCGTGGAAGTCAGAAGCATGAGCTTGGACAAACTTCCAAAGACAGTGAAGGACAGAAGGGATCCATGGGGTCATGGGAAGAGTCAAACATGACTGAATGAAAGAACAACCTGACCCACAATGTTTCAGGGGGGCGACCCTCTCCTTACTGATGGATATGGAAGCGCTGTCCTAAGTGAGGGGTGGGAGTTGGTGAGGGAGTCAGTCTCTCTTGAAGGAGGAGGGGAGGGTTTTAGGAGGAAAGATAAGTTTGGTTTGAGGAATGTTGAGTTTGATTTATCTACAGGTATCTAGTTCAGGTTGTCCAGAAGGAAGTAGATCATGATTGTAGATCTGTAAAGAGACTAAAAATGGGCATCATTTGCATAAGGATGATAGTTAAAGCCTGAAAGGTGACAAAATCACTAAGTTAATGGTGATCTTGTCACCCATGAAAGCCATGAAAGGGTTTAACTGAGACAGACAGAGACAGAGTGTTGGGGACATCCACAATTAATGTTCATGACATAGATGACGAATCAGCAAAGTAGACTCAGAAGGAATGGCCAGCTGGTAATAGAGAAAGAACCAGAAGAGAGCAGTATCAAAAGAAAAGGCAGGGGGGGAAACACATCCCAAAGAAGGTGATCAGCACTGTCAAATGCCAAAAGGAGGTAAAAAATGACAAGGACTGAGAAGAGACCATTAGATTTAGCAATTAAGAGATCATTGGCAATCAGAGAGAGCAGTTTCAGTTGAATGATGAGGTCAGAAACCAGATTGCAGTTATCTGCAAGGATGTAATAAATGATGCTATGACAAGATGAAATCATAAAAGAGAATTAAAGAGAAAAGAGCAAAGGACAGACAGGACTTTGGGGAAGTTTGTATTTAGTGGTAAGGAGGTTAATGAACCAGCAAAGGAAGCTAATAGATATCAGTTAGATAGAGATCAGGAATAGGGAAGAAAGTATCACAGTATGAGCTACTGGAGAGAGTGCTGGACCTGGAATCAAGATGTTCTGAGTTCAAATCTTCTCTCTAGCATTTACTAGCTGTGTGACTATGGGGTGGGAATAGGAGGAATAGGAGGGCTCAGCTTCCTCATCCAAAAAATGGAAGTAACAATGCAAGTTATCTACATAAGAGGTTGTTATAGAGTATATAAATATTTATACTTATATAAACCCTAATGGTGCTATATAAATGTGCTCTCTTATTCAGAGGCAGACAGTGAGCACTTATTAAGCACCTGCTAATTACAGACATGAGTGCTAAGCACTGGAAGTACAAAGACAAAAATGAAAGCATCTTTGTCCTCAAGGAAATTATATTCTATGGGGGACATAAGGGTGAGGATTTCTACCCTCATCCCAAATTTAGTATTCCCAAAAGATCCAGCTGTCTCAGCTCAATCAATCAATCAAAAGTAAACTAAGTATGAAAAAATCCTTTATCGATTAAAAAATATGAAACAGATTTGGGATCATTGGATGAGAACAAATGATGTCATGAAGGAAATATCTTGTGACTGACTGGAAGAATCAGATACTCCTGAGCCTATGTAGAACACAGAAAGCCACTTCAGAATCTGCATTCCTGCAACACAAATCGAGTGCTGTTAGAATTCAGGAGTGAAGGACTCTTGAGGGGGAATTGTCCTTGAAGTGGGGGTGGAGTGCAGGGAAGCAAATCAGTTTCTTTCCTTCACCCCTTCCTGTGTATGTGTGTGCATGTGTGTGCGTGCGTGTGTGAGTGTGTGTATGTACACATATAAATATATCATTTATACTTAAGTGTATCCATAGTACATATATTTATTGTGTATAAATACTTGCTCTCTTCTCACCAAACATTAGTTATAAAAAGGACATGTGCAGATAGCAAGTAGACTCATTTATCAAGGAAAACAGCAAACAGAAATTAGAAACGTTATATAAATTAAAATATCTTAGAAAAATAGACAAGAATGAAGGAGCTCCTTTGATAAGAATGAAATAAGACCTCCATTAGAACCAAGAAAGAGAGACCCCTAATATCACCAAAGTCTCTAGGAAGGAAAAGTAGCAATCAGGGATATGTTAAATAGCCAGCTGCCCTTATGGGTCTGCTGCATCCAGAGGTTTTTCCCTTTCTCTTCTAGAAGCAGTCCTGAAAGCACATAGTAGGCACTTAATAAATATTGATTGATTGAAAGTCTGGAATAACTTATGCATTAATTTAACCTTTCTAATAGGTATACAACATAGGGATCAACATTCTTTTCAGGTACAACTCTCCTTCACAAGCTGCAGGGTGGAAAATAGCAGAGGCTTACTTGAAAATCCATTTACACACATGTACACGTTACATATACATCTGATTCTTTCAGCATCATCTGCTCTCATCCAATGACCCAAAACCCTTTTATGTTTTTAATTGATAAAGGACTTATTCATACCTATTATTATACATACATATGTATATATATATATATATATATATATATATATATATATATATTACACATATTTTGTTGTTCAGTCATGTTTGACTCTTCATGATTCCATTTGGGATTTATCTTGGCCAAGACACTGGACTGTTTTGCCATTTTCTTCTCCAGCTCATTTTATAGGTGGTGAACTGGGGCAAATAGGGTAAAGTGCCCTTAACCAGAGTCACATGGCTAATAACAGTCTGAAGCCAGGTTTGAAATCATGAAAATGAGTTTTCCTGATTCTGAGCCCAGATCTCTATCCACTATGCCATCTACCTGCCCCACCTTCACATGTTTATATAGTAACTATATCCATAAAATAGGTAAAATTTTAAAAAGAAAATTGGGGATGGGAAATTACCAATATAGAGGAAAAGCCCTATGTAGGAGATGATCTCTGAGCTGACTTTTGAAGGAAGGTCCAAGGCGGAAGTGAGGAGGCAGTGCATTCCAGGCAAGGGGGGGACTCTCTGTAAAAAGGAATAGCCAATAGAGACTACAGAGGAATAGCCTGAGGAATCCAAGCTGTTCACAAGTCATCAGCTGGAGTTATTGGCCCATAAAGGATGTCATTTATGAACTAGTTGCATTGTTATTCCAGATGTTAGTTGTCATGTTATCTTGGCCACAGTAACTGGAGCCCAATTGGGAATTGTTCAAATGAGAGCACCAGAAGTGATCTAAAGTAGCTCAGAATGGATTCTCATACCAACAGGTTTGCAAGAGGGTGCCATATTTGCCAGACTCCTTGGTATAATCTACTTGCTTTTTTATGGAAAAAAAAAACAAGAAATTTTGTTCAGAAACCAAGAGAGATTTCACAGGACCACACCAAGGAAAATATCTCTTGGTTGTGATAGCTTCCTTCCCAATCTGGTTCCATCACAGACTTCTGATGTAATGACAAAAGCTGTGGGCCAGTTTTTGGAACAAATAAATTTACTGTTGTTGAGTTTAATGGATTTAAGAAATTTTTGACAGGAATCTTTTCCAGATGTTACCTTTGTTCCTCCTCATCCTTGAGCAAACAGGCAGTTTAAAAGGAGTCTACTTAGGAATATTCTACTTTTTGGTCTGGTCCTAGAATTTCATATCAAAAGTTCTTCCCCATGTCAATCAGCAATTCCTCTATAAATAATAATAAGGGAAATGAGAGGAATCAGCATTTATATAACATCTACTATATAGCAGAAGGACTTTTTTACAAATATCATGTCATTTGATCTTCACAACAAGCTCTTGAGGCAAATGCTATTATAATTTCCATTTTATAATCAAGAAAACTAGGGTAAGCAGGGGTAAAGTGACATTTCCAGAGTAATACAGCTAGTAAGTAATTGAGGTCCACTCTATTCCAGGCCCAGCACTCTGTCCATTGTACCACCAGCTGCCTAATAATATCATATCATATATATACACATCTATTATAATATAATAACACTTATATGGTACTTTAAAATTTGCAATATATGTAGTGATGTTCTTGATTTGCTTTTGTATCACCCAAACACAGTGCTCTGAACATGTAGGCAATTAATAAATGCTTGTTGGGCTGATTTGAGATCATCACACTAATCCAAGAAGGTATTCCTCCCCAGGTGACATGACGACAGCCAAACCACATGAGAAATAATTCTTCTGAACCATCAGATATTGAGTTTGGGGCAACACCTAAGGATTTAACAGACTGGAAAGGGAGGGGAAGCAGAGATCTTTTCTGAGCCCTGCAAATGCTGAGGGGGAGTGCCTGCCATTTCTCTGGCCAGTAGAGAGAAGCCTTGATATAAAGTAATCCCATCTGTATTGGTTAGAAGATTATATAAGCCATGGATATGAGGCAATATTGCAATTAAGGATTAATAATAATGGTGATGGGTGATTGAAAGACAGCATAGTTGGGCTTTGGAATCAGGACTACCTAAGGTCACACCCTGCCTCTAAAAACAGGTTGACTGAGCAATGGAAGGTAAATCAGTGCTTGAGGCAAATATCAGATTATAAATTATAAGAGGGTTACCAATCTGCATTAAAGAAGGGAGTTCCCCCTTGGGGGACTAGAGAGGTAGATGAAAAGACAACAGTGCTTTAATGTTCATAAAACTATACATATTATCTCATTTGTTCTCACAACTACCATAGGTATTATCATCCCCATCTTACCAGTGATTAAACTGAAGCTCAGAGAAGGTAAATGGATTCCCATGGTCACACCGTTAATGAGTGTTGGAGCCAAGATTTGAATGCAGTCATTCAATAAATATTTATTGGGCTCAGCTCAAGACTTGTAAAGCAGTGGGGAGGGAGCAGGGCAAAAGGAAATATAAGACACTGATCTTCTCCTTAAAAAGTTAACAGTATAGTTAACAAAATATAAACATAAAGAGATAACTATGGTATGAAGCAGATTATGATAACCCTTGTCTGGACCAGTTCTCTCACTGAGGGCTGTGGCGCCTGATCTTTGCAAGGCCCAGAGATAAACAGAGGGTGAGACAAAAATGAATACCATTCTGTACACGCCTTAAAGAGATTATAATCTAATAATAAAGATAAAGGGAGTCATAATAGCAAGGAATCACATTGATACAGGTCTCTAAAGTTCAGAGTTCTTTCCTTATAATAGCCCTTTGAGGTACAAATATTATTATAAAGACAAATTAGGTGGTGGGGTGGATAGAGTGCCTTGGGGGTGTACAATGGCTAGTGGGTGTAACTTAGATGAATCACCAGCAAAAAAAGCAGTCAGACAGGTAGGAGGATCTGTCAATCTGTTCTTGATACTCTCTTCTCTCTAGGTTTTGTGATACTGCTGACTTCTCCTGTGGATCTTCACATTCTGTATAATATAATGGAGGACCCCAAGGCTCTGGTCTGGGCCAGAACTTCTCCCTCTATATTATTTCACTTGGTGGTCTCAATGGCTCCAGTTATCTCCACACTGATGACTCTCAGATCTACTTGTCTAATCCTAACCTCTCTCCCCATTCTCACATCTCCAATTGCTTTTTAAACATCTTAAGCTAGATATCCCATAGGCATCTTTTTTTTTTTTAATTTTTAAAAATTTTAATGGTATCATATTTTTCCAATTACAAATAAAGATGGTTTTCAACATTGTCCCATAGACTTCTTAAATTCATCATGTCCAAAATTGAATTCATTATCTTTTCCTCCAAACTCTCTCTGCTTCCGGACTTCCTTATTATTATCACAAGTATCACCAACTTTCCAGGCATCCAGGCTTGCTCACAACTTAGATGTCATACTGAATGCCTCACTTTCACATCACCCCAATATTCAATCAATGTTCAAGTCCTATTGTTTTCACCTTCATAACATTTCTCATCCCTATTCTCTTCTCTCCTCTGAAACCCCAGTACCCCGATATAGGTGCTTATCACCTTATGCTGGGATAATTGCAACAGCCTGCAGGTGAGTCAGTCTACTTCAAAAAATCCATCCTGCACTCAGCTATCAAACTGATCTTCCAAAAAGACAGATCTGATCAAGTCACATATTCCTCTTCCCCTCATCATTGAACAAATCAACTCTGCAATCCGGTGACATTGATCTTACAATTCACACAGCACTCCATCTCCTGATTCTGAGCATTTTCCTGACTGTCCCCCACATCTGGGATGCTTCCTTCTCTGCCCCTTCAATTCCCTGGCTTCCTTCAGATTTTATCTAAAGTTCCACTTTCTTAAAGAAGCCTTTCCTAGTCCTTAATCTTCAAGCCTTTCCTCTGAGAGGACCACCAATTTATCTTGATGTTGGTCAGTTATTTTTCAGTTGTGTCTCCCTCTTTGTAAAAGCCATTTGGGGTTTTCTTGGCAAAGATACTGCAGTGGTCTACCAATTTCCTTCTCAAAGCTCATTTTACAGATGAGGAACTGAAGCAGACAAGGTTAAGTGATACACCCAGAGTCACACATCAGTAAGTGTCTAAAATGGAATTTGAACTGAGGTCTTCCTGACCCCATTCCAGTGCTCAGCTGCCCCTAACGTGTAAATAGCTCATTAGCATAGAACTATTTGCATGTTGTGTTTGCCTCCCCATTTCTACCCCTCATAAGATTGTGAGCTCCCCAAGAGCCAGGAATATTTTTGTCTTTCTTTGTATGCCTATCTTTGTATCTTGGTGCTTAACACATAGTAGGTACTTAATAAATGCTAGTTGATTGATTGACTGAGGAAAACTGGGGGAGGGGGGGAGAATGCCACAAAAGCCTAGAGAGGAAAGAGAAGGTGATCAATAATATCAAAAATGGCAAAGAGGTCAAGGAGAATGAGCGATGAAAAAACCATTAGATCTCGTAAATTAGAAAATTCATGGTAACTTTGGAAACAGTAGTTTCAGTTGGATACTGAAGTGAGAAACCAATTGGGGATAAATTCCAGATTTATCTGGTGCCTACTTTGTGGCAGCACCGGGCTAAGTGGTTAAAAGAGAATGAGAGGAAAGGAAAGGGAAGCATCCAGTGTAGATAGTTTTCTCAAGAACCTGATAGTAAGTGATTAATAAATGCTCTTTCATTAATTCATTCATTATAATACAACCCCTCCAAGGAAATCTACACTTTAGGAAACTAATTAGTCTTTAAAATAACAATAAACGGAAATAGTGAACAAATAAGCAAACAAATAAAAAATCTAAAGAGTTCTTGGTCACATTTTTAGCTGTAGAAAGCTAGAACAGTACAATGATGAAACGTTGGGAAAATTCTTGGACCAAGCAAAAGCCAGAATTGGAATGGCAACAAGGAGGGTTAGGGGACAGATGAAGGTACACCAGAGGAATATAGTTTTGAAGTCTAGAAAGTTAGCAATAAGTAAGGAAGACAGCTCTGGGGTCACCACAAAATAGAAGTTCCAGGAGGAACTCAGCAGTAGAAGAAATGGGGCAGGCCTTATGGAGGGATATTATGGATAGGATGAGCAAACTGTGGCAATGATTGACTCTTCAAGGCAAAGAGGTCCCAGGGAATGAGCTGAGGGAATGAGCCAGTATTTTGAAGTAGTTGAAGAATGGTACTGAAGTTCATAAAATCAGAAATGGGCTAGGAGGGTTCCGGAGAAGGTGGGATGTTTGCTGGTGGTTAAAGTGGTTAAATTCAGCACCATCCTGCAATTTTGGAGGATTGCAGGTTTCTCTGGAGAAGCTGAGGCTCACTGAAAGGGATGAGTCGTCTTAACTACCTAGAAACAGTTAGTGCTTCCCATTTGCTGGGGGAGGATCCACCCACAATAAAACTATATAAATCTGGAAAACTGTTTATATTCCAAGGGGAGGTGAGTTCACCAGAGAGGAAAGGAGAGCTATCTTTCCATCTTTGAAAGTCTTGAAGGTTTTTGTTGGGTTGGATCATCTGTCCCCTATACAATGTTTTGTTAGCCCAAGGACTTGCATAGGAGTTAAAGGCTTTTTATCATCCTTTGGGGAGACCTGACATAACCTAGGTTTTGCCTTATGATTTATTGTAAAGCACCCCAAAATGAACCCAGCCTATGTAAATGTGAAACCAGAGCCCTGCGCCAGGATCCTAGGTAGAAAGACTGGAGACTGTGATCAGAGAGAGGAACATCCAAATTTAAGATCTTGGAAGTGTAACAGTTTCAGTCCTTGTTTCAATTTGGGAGTGTTTTTAAGCTTTACTGAGAAGATCTATTGAACACAGTTGCATATTAACACAGTAGCTTTTTTGCATTTCAGTAGGAACAGCATGACAAACAGGCTCTAACAGCATATTTATTTTGAAAATATGTTTTTTAATTTAAATGCAAACAGACGCTGCCTGGTCTGCGGGTCATCTTGCCTACTGCGATGTGTGATTAGCCGGGCCTTTCTCCCCGGGTGGTGGGGCTAACTAATGGACTTGAGCTTTCTGGGTATGTTTATCTTCCTTAATTACTATTTTGCTGTGTCTTCCTGCCTGTCCCCGCTCCCAGCAAGGTCCCTTCCATCTTGGGCCCTTGATGCTGATCTAGACTCATCGGAGGCAGGGTGTGGATGGGACGGGCTCTGAAATATTAATGGAGAGGGCAGCCAGACCATGCTGGTTTCAAAGCCCCCCATCCCCTGCTGGTAAGTCAGAAAGAGCAGCCAGAGCTCCATGCCCGTGGCAACTCTCCAGTCCCAGACTAAGTCAGTGCCAGACACAATTTTCTGTAAACGTTATTTGACAATAAATCTGAGCAGAATTCTGGGAGAGTCCTCTTAAACACTGGGGTGAGTTACATGGATACCTTCAAAGGAGATGTTAAATGTTGCGTCAAACTACACCTTATAATTGATGAACGGGCCAATTTACTGGAGCTTTTACTTCTAACTTATAGGGCAAGTTAAAACTAGTAAAATTTCTTGCAGTTCAGATATAAAAATCTGCCCCTGCCAAAATCAAAGATTCTGTTGGCAGTGTGAGTCTCCCACTGTTCTACCTCCCAGAGCTGTTGTGATGATCAAATGAGATAATATTTGTAAAGCATTTAACACAGTGCTTGGAACATAGTAGGCACTCAGCAAATGTTCATTTCCTTCCTTCTTTCTTCTTTTCTTCCTCCTTTCCTTCCTTCCTGTTTTTCTTTCTTCCTTCCTTCTTCCCCCTTCTTCCTTTCTTTTTTCTTTCCCTCTTTCTTTCTTCCTCCCTTTTTCCTTCCTCCATCCTTCCTTTCTTCTTTCTTTCCTCCTTTCATTTCAGGACTGTTGTGAGGAAGACATTAGATCATACTAATGATCCTAGCTCTGCTGCTGATTTCACTTCCCATCAGTTAATTTCCTCAATCTCTCCCTCTATTAATGAACAGTCAAGGAAGGATAATCACATACAGTAAAATCCTAATTAATTGGAATTCTCAGGGAACTGGGCATTCTGGGTAATCAAATTTTCTGCTTAACTGAGTTTTAAGAAAAAACTTTTTTTAAAAAATTTCAAGCCTTGCCATTCATTTTCCTCCCCTCTAAAGCCTCAGGGTCCAATTCTCTGTCCCATGAAATCATGGATAGTATAGCAAATGTAACTATCTCTTTTTTTAAAGACAAGAAACCTTTCAATGCTTTGAGGTCATCTTTTTGAATTTGATTTCTCATGGTACAGGCCCACAGATATGGAAGGCATAAAGTGAATCATGGCAGCTAGATTGGACTCTAATGCATCTCCCTCCCCCATTTTAAAAATAAGAAAACTGACTCCCCAAGAGAGGAAATGGCATGTCCATGGGGCACAGAAGCAGTAGGTGGTAGAGCTAAGATTAGAATCCAGATTTCTGATGCCCAGTCCTGTGTTCTTTTTACCACATTGTAGAAGCTATACAGAAACATTGTATATACTTACAACTTGCTTTTCTCTTTTATAACTTAAATATTTACTATCAACTTATTTTCTTTTATTTGCCTTTTTCTCCCTTAAAAGCAGATGGTGGCAAAAATTACAACTAATTGTAGGTTTAGGTTGGGTAGGTTTCCAGTTAAATGAACATTCTGCTCCATTTCACAGAATTACAGAATGACGGAGTTTGGAAAGGTTCCCAGAGATCATCTCGTTCAACCTGTATCCAATCAAAATCTCCACCAGAACGCCCCAGGCAAATGGTCATTCTGCAACGGTCTGAAGACTTTCAGGGATGGGAAAAGCACCACTTCTGATGGCAGCCCAATTCATTTTGGGGCATTTGTTTTTGTTAGTCCTTGGGAACTAACAACTTTTTTTTTCTCAAATTGACTATCAAACTTGAGTTGACATAAGAATTACACAAATCCAACAGCATTTAACCCAGGAATTTGAAGGAGCCAGCATTTAGGGAGCTAATAAAGAGCTAAATCTCATATTACATCAAATAACTCAGAGAAAATGCCAAATACAGAATCCTCACCTCCAGAAATAAGGGGAAAGATAGTCTTACAGTATTCTACCACAGTTAAACCAAACCTGAAGTATCACATTCAGTTCTGGGGACTAGAGTTTAGGAAAGCTATGCCCAATATATAACATATAAACTACACTGTCCCCATCCATTGTTTTTAATATTATACAGAGATATACAACTAAATGAGATGGTATTCGGAGAATAAGGAAATTATATATTGTGCCCTGGACAAATCATATCCAGATTATGATCCTTAGTTCTGAAGATCAAAGCTGAAGAATGACATTGACAAGCTGGAGAATATTTAAAGGAGCATAACCAGTAGTCATTTTTATAAGATTTTAAGCTTCAAAATTTTCTTCCTCCCTCTTCCCAAGATAGCAAGTAATCTGATATAGCTTATACATGTACAATCATATTAAACATATTTCCACATTAGTCATGTTGTTAAAGAAGAATCAAATCAAAAGGGAAAAGCCACAAGAAAGAAAAAAAAAAAAACAAATGAAAATAGTGTGCTTCAATCTGCATTCAGACTTCATAGTTCTTTCTCTGCATGTGTTCAGCATTTTCCATCATGAGTCCCTTGGAATTGTCTTTGATCATTTCATTGTTGAGAAGATCTAAAATTATCAAAGTTGATCATTGTACGATGTTGCTGTTACCAATTATAGTGTTCTGGTTCTTCATTCAGCATCAAATGTTCATGTAAATTAAACAACTAGAATCGACCAATCTACCAACCAGTCGATCCATAAACATTTATTAAATACATGCTATGGGCTAGGTGCTGTGCTACCTACTGGAGATTCAAAAGCAAAAGTGAAAACACTTCTTGCCTTCAAGGAGCTTACAGTCTGGTTGGGACAGATGTGTATATTAGTTTTGTATGTACAAAATAGATATGGAGAGGGGGGGAAGGCACTAGCATCTGAGTAATGTTTGCCCTGAATTTTGAAAGAAAATAGGGATTGAGAAGAAGGAGGAGGAGGAGAAAGAGGAAAAAGAAGAGAATGAAGAGAAGGAGGAGGAGGAGGAAGAGAAGGTGGAGGAGGAAAAGGAAGAGAAGGAGGAGGAAGAAGAAGAGGATGAGGATGAAGAGGAGAAGAAGAGAAGAAGAGGAGAAGGAAGAGGAGGAGGAGGAGGAAGAAGAATAGAAATTCTAAAAATGGGAGACAATCAACACATAGGCGTGGAGGAAGGAGAACTGCCAAGTATAAGGAACCATGTTTAAGAAGACCAGCATAGCTGGACTGGAATGTGCATGGAGAGGACTGATATGTAAGAAAATTAGAAAGGAATGTTGGAGCTAGATTACAAAAGACTTTAAATGCCAAAATATTTTTTTTTCCTGGAGTTTATTGAACAAGGTAATGGCATGGTCAGATTTTTACATCAGAAAAATAAAGTGGCAGCTGTGTGAAGGAATGGTTGGAAAGGGGAGAAACTTGAGGCAGGAAGGCTAATTAGAAGGATATTGCACTTGTTCACATGAGGTGTTAAGGGCTTTTAAGAGGGTGATGGTCATGTGAATTGAAGGAAGGGGATAGATTAGAAAAATATTGTAAAGATGGAAACAAGAAGATTTGGCAACTAATTGGCTATAAGAGGCAGGGAGAATGAGGAACTCAAGATGATATATAAGTGGTAATATTAATGGTTGAATACTCTTGAAAGAAAAAGGAAACTTCAGAAGAGCAGGCTGGATGGGGTGGGGAAACATTATAAATTATATATAAGCTATCTAACTTGAAATGTTCAGTAAGAAAATTGTTGGTGCAGGATTGTAGCTCAAAATAGATTAGGACTGAATATATGTAAATATAAAAGGAATCAGCATAGAGATGATCATTAAATCTATAGGAGTTGATGATGTCTCCAAGCAAGAATATATGGCGAGAATTATTCATTCAGGAAGGAAAGGGAAAGAGAAAGGAAAAAAAGAAGGATGAAGCCAGAGTCTTAGTGTATACCCACAGGTAATGAGTGTAATATAGTTGATTAGCTAAAAAGACTGAAAAAGAGTGCACAGATAGTTAGGAGGAGAACAAAGAGAAAGCAGTGTCACAAAAACCTGGAGAGGAGATGAAAACATGGTCAACAGAGCCACATTCTACAGAGATGTCAAAGATGATAAGGAATGAGTAAAGGCCATTTGATTTGGGATCAAATAATCACTGGTAACTTTGGAAAGTACAATTTCAGTTGAGTGAAATCAGATCAAATAGAAGTTAAAAGAGAACGAGAAGAGAGGAAGTAAAGGTGATGAGGGTAGACCATTTTTTCAAGAATTTTGATTGGGAATGGGAAGAAAGAGAGAATGACAGTTTGTAGGGGTTATAGGATCAAGTGAGGTTTTTTTTTTTTTTTAATGGAGACTTGAAGTGTTTATAGACTTTGGATACAAATCCATAAATAGAAAAAGATAGTGAGAAGTCTTGAGTTCATTCCATATAACAACTAACTAAAGGAACTGAGCTGTTTGAGACAGAGGAAGACAGAGATAGAATATTATTTGGGTAATGCTTGCACTGAGCTTTGAAAGAAAATAGGGATTGAGAGAAGGAGAGAAGGAAGAAGAGGAGGAAAAGGAGGAAGAAGAGGAGGAGGAGGAGGAAAAGGAAGAGGAGGAAAAGGAACTCCTAATATTTGAGCAGATTTCAGCAGAGGAGAGAAAGCATCTTCACTGACATAGTAACTGAGATTTTCCCCAAAGGAACAACAACAATAAGACAGAGACAGAGACAGAGACAGAGACAGATAGACACAGACAGAGAAACAAAGAGACAGAGACAGAGAGAAAAGAGAGAGAGAATTCATCAACATAGTGATTGTAGATTGGGGAACAGAAACTGAGAATATTTAATTTAGAGAAGAAAAATCTTAAGGGTTTATGATAACTATATTCAATATTTTAGGAATTGTCCTATGGAAGGACTAGATTTTTCATCTTGACACCACAGGGCTGATCCAGCATATTTAGGATTTACAAAGAGACAAATTTATGGCTTGCTATGAGGGGAAAACTTAATAACAATTTGAATTATTCAAAAATCAAAAGGGTTATCTCAGAGTTAGTAGGTTCCTCATCACTGAAGATCTTTGAGCAAAAGATGGGAGGACATGTGTCAGGTATGATGTAAAGGGCATTCTTAATTCTTGTTCTGGAGTTGAATTTGCTGGCTTATGAGGTCTTTCCCAACTCTAAGACTCTATGACTGATTCTGGAGGCCCTCGCTATCGTTCTTAGCAAGATATTTCATTTGCAATGGTCCACAATCTATTCCTTGGCCTATTTCTCCCCTGAAAAAATAAGAGACCATTATAATACATGGAAAAAGGAAGACTTCAGCAGGACTCTGATTTGGGGCCTATGCAATAGCAGGTAGACATAACAAGAAATAGATTCATTCCAGAGAAAAAGGATGCTGACTCTGCAGTCCTTGAAACTAGAAGCTAATTTCCAATTACTAACTGCAGGGATAGCCTTAGGCAAAGCAGGAAAGGAGGTGAAGTTTGGGATTTACCAACTCTCCCTTCTTGCACTTTCACTGGTAATCTCTTCTAACAGATTTTCCCTCCCTCCAAACCACATACCCCTACTCCTATTTTAAGAGAAAATTCCTAAAAATAGGGCTACATATGAGCTTTCTTTCCACCTCATCTACACAGAATCTCTAGCTTCCTTCAAGGATCATTTCATGAGCCATATTGAATAGGAACCTTTTTTTTTCTGATTCCTCTAGTATTGCTTCCTTCCTCAAATCATCATGTATAACTTACATATCTAGCATCCCTCTTCCTTTCTCTATTCCCCACCCCCAATCTTGCTGCTTCAAAGAATAGTGGAGCTTTAGTGTTACTGTGTATGTGTGTGTGTGTGAGACAGAGAGAGAAAGAAAAAGGCAAAAAGAGACAGACAGAGATAGAGAGAGACAAAAGCTAGAGAAACACAAAGAGAGACAGACAGAGAGAAACAAAGAGTCAGAAACAAAAGACAAAATAGGAGATGTTATAGCAGCATGATGATTGCAGCCTTCCCTAATAGCTTGGTCACTGACTGTTCAATGCAGAATTGTATAATTAGTATTGATGAGAAGCAGTCACAAGACCCTACTACCAATAGGATAGCTAAAATCATGTATCGACTCAAAGAGCTTCTGTTTTTAGCTCAGATGAGATTCCTATTCTGTGCTTTGAAATCCTGTTTCCTAAGCCTTAATTCAAAAAGCAGCCATCCCTGGAGATGTAAGTCAAACATCAGTAAGAACTGATATTTAGACAGCTTGATAATTTATTAGATAAAGTGCTGAATCCAAAATCAAGAAAACCTGAGTTCAAATTTGGCTCCAACACTTACTAGCTGTGTGACCCCAGAAATCATTTAATCTCTTCAGCCTACTCTGAAACCTCAGTTTCCTCAGTTGAAAAATGAGGATAATAATAGAATCTACTTCCCAGGGTTGTTGTGAAGATAAAACAATAATATTTATAAAGCACTTTGCAAACCTTAAAATGTTATATAAATCTAGCTATAATTTTACTCTCTTCCCCTTGGTTGCTGGGAGAAGAAGCAGCAGAGGAGAAGGACACTAAATAAACTAACTGCATTTCCCACAATTCTTGGCTTTGAAGCAGCTTTTGTATTGCATTGTATATGGAGCAATGATTTTTTTTAATAAATTTTTTTTTACAAACGTTTTACTGTCTCCCTCCCTCTCTTCCCACTTCACTTTAGAGAAGGCCACCAATTAATACAGATTTATAAATACATGTAAAAACACGAATACTTCTTTTTTCAGTTCTTTTTCTGGAAATGGATAGCATCTTCCTTTGTCAGTGCTTTATATTTGCTCTGGAAGGAGGCAATGATAAGTGACTTCAAGCCAAGAGCTGTTATATAGAAGCAGATTAGACTTGTCCTTGGCTCTATTCAATAAAACCAGAAGGAATAAGTAAAAATTGCAAGGAGGCAGATGTTGGCTTCTCGTAAAGGAGCTTCCTAACAATTAGACCTATTCATAATCCTCCACATCCCTCCCCCCCACATTATTAGAGGTCTTTGAGTGAAGAATGGACAACCACATGTTGGGGATATTGTAGAATTAGTCACTCAGCCAATATGTATTTATTAAAGGCTTGCTATGTGCTGGACATTGTGCTAAATCCTAGGGACATAAAGAAAAGCAAATATACAGTGATCCTGCCTTCAGACAGCAGTGTGAGAGACATTTTGCAAGTAATTGTGTACATATAAAATATATAGATATGTATACAATATATGTATGTCATATATATATACATATACATATAAACACACATATACACATATGTATGTGTGTATGTGTGAGGTGGGTTGGATGTGGGGAGTTGGGGATATCTATATCTCTATCTATATTTATATAGATAGAGATATAGATATCTCAAATGGGAGATGATCTCTGAGGGAAGATACAAGGATGAGAGAGGGGGAAAGAACATTCCTTGTCAGGTATGGATAATACCTGACAATAACTCCCAAGATCCCTTTCATTTCTGGCATTTTCTAATAATTCATTGTAACTTAGTCATGTTCTATCCCCTTCTATCATTCCTCTCCTACCATTCTCCAACCCCCTCTCCTTTCCTCACCTCTTGTCTGTCTCGTCTCTCCCAGCGATTTCTCCCATTCTCTCTGAAATCCATTGCTCTTCTCCATTTCTTTCTCCTGAGTTGAGAGCTTGGGATGTTCAGCATCATTTAAGCTTGGATTTATGAGGAAAACCTTAAAAAGGCTGCTTAATTCCTTCTAGATTCTATTTCTGCATTTCAAACAGCCACCTGCTGAGGCGGGCAATGTTAGGCTAGGGGTTGTGGGGGGGGGGTACTCCGAGAAGAGGAGGAGGAGGTATGAAGTCGAGAGAATTAGGAATGATGAACACATATTTGCTCACCAGATCTTGGTTATACACAAGAGTGAAAGCATAGAGACAAAAATAATTTAAGATAAACTTATGGATGACAAATCTCCAATGTATCATTATAAGAAATCAGGCTGATTTAAATTATAGATTTAGAGCTGGAAAGGACCTCATTTTGTTCTGCATCTTCAGTTTACAGGGAAAAAACTAAGTCTCAGACTTGCCCAGTCACACATATAATAGCCTATCAAGTCATATTTGCAACAGGCTATCACAATGGTGTTCTGGTTGATCTCGCAGCCTCAAATGTCTTCCCACTGCAGTACACTCTCCACTAAACTGTCAAATGGATCCTCCTAAAGTGCAGGTCTGACATATCACTCTCTTATTCAATGACTCCGGTGACTTCCTATAACCTCCTGGATCGAATATAAAATCATCCTTTTGGCATTGAGAGCCATTCATAAGGGATCCCCTTCTGCCTTTTCAGCCTTCTTATGCCTTACTCACCTCCACATACTCTGCAATTTAGGAACTGAAATTAGGACCACTCTGTTGTTCTTCCCACAAGAGGCTCCATCTCCTGACTCCTTGAATTGTCATTAGCTGTCCCCTCTGACTGGAATTCCCTCCCTTCTCATTTCCATCTCCAACCTTTCCTGGCTTCCTCAAAATCTCACCATGTACATGAAATCCCTACCAATAGTCCTTAATACGAAGAATGACTTTTCTCTGAGACTATCTCCAATTAGTCCTGTAGATTGCTTGTCTGTTCACAGATTTTTGCATATTGTTTACCCCATTAGACAGAGCTCTTTGAGATCAGGAGTTGTTTTTTGGAATTTCTTTGTACCTCAGTGTTTGGCACAATGCCTGATATAAAGTTATCCCTTAAGAACACAAGGTTTTGCAAGGGTTGATGTTGAAAAATTACCCATGCATATTTTTTGAAAATTCAAAGAGCTTTAATTAAAAAAAGAGAAAGAAAGAAAAGACCAAGAAAATGTGTTTTCTGAGATCATTGAGACTCTTACCTTGCAATGAAGCATTATACATAGGTAAACAATATTATCCACAAATATATTTGATTGGAGTTAGTCAATCAATCAACTAGTATTTATTAACCATTTGCAATTTGCCAG
This sequence comes from Sarcophilus harrisii, assembly GCF_902635505.1. Lineage (NCBI taxonomy): Eukaryota > Metazoa > Chordata > Mammalia > Dasyuromorphia > Dasyuridae > Sarcophilus > Sarcophilus harrisii. The sequence goes on along the minus strand of NC_045429.1, from coordinate 415,677,358 downwards.
ATACTAAGTGCTAGAGATAAGGAAAAAGAAAAAATAAAAATAAAAAAAAAACAAAGTTAACCCGTAGTAAATGCTTGTTGCTGATGTATCCTTTCCTCCCATTATTGAGTTCTATCTGCAACCTCCATTTGAGGGAAAGAGCTCCACACCAGATTTAACCACCATATCTCTTCTTACCCAGCCATCTTTCAGTTCTTTTTGCATGTTGTTTTCTCCATTAGAAGTTCAAGAACTATCTTTTTGCTCAGATTTGTATTACTCCCTTCCCCCATGCCTGGCACATAGCAAATTCTTAATAAAAATTTACTGACTGAAGAACAACAAATAGCAAAGGAGACTTGGTTCCAGAAAGCTGAAAAATTTTCCTGAAGTCATAGTATGGAAGCATATTAAAAAAAACCTCCTTTTTAGTAAAAACAAAAATACTAAGAAATAGTATTTTTTCCCACCCTAAAAATCCTTTCTAAGCTTGTCACTTCTTGGAAAGGTAGGTGATAGGTTGAGAATTAGAAGGCCTTTTCATAAAGAAATGTGTTAAGGGCAAAAATGGAAATTTGAACAAGGAGTACCTTCTATCTTGTTCTCACCTTCCCAATCCCGAAGTGATTGGTTGCTGATGTGCTTCTATTCTACTGAAGGTGAGATCCTCTGAATCCTTGAAGAGAGTGTTCTAGGAAGGAATGAGATGATGATTTATGTTAACCCCAAATTGTATATTTTACATGTGATTTTTCTCCTTCAAAATTTCTATAAATGTTATCTCAAACAATCTTGAGAGTAGACTATACTAGTTTGGATATTTCTCTCTCTAGGCTACAAATCACTTGGATATTAATATTAACGTGAATTAAATTGTTGATTTAAAAAAAAGATGTGCTTAAAGCCAATTCCAGTAAACTTGTGAAGGAGCCATCTGCATCCAGAAAAAGGACTGTCAGGACTGAATGTGGATCACAATATAGTATTTTCACCTTTTTTTGTTGTTTTTTGCTTGTTTTTTGTTTTCTTTCTCATTTTTTTTCCTTTTTGATCTAATTTTTCTTATGCAGAATGATAAATATGGAAAAATATTTAGAAGAATTGCATGTATTTAACCTACATTGGATTACTTGCTGTCTAGCAGAGGAGATGAGGGGAAAGGGAGGGAGAAAAAATTTGGAACACAAGATTTTGCAAGAGTGAATGTTAAAACCTACCTTTGCATGTATTTTGAAAATAAAAATCTAAAAATTAAAAAAAAGAAAAAATGAATGTGTATTATTATTTTTTAAAAAGATGGGCCTAAAATTTAGAATATAAATTGTAAGTTTTTTTCAACAATATATAATAGAAATATCATTCAGAAAAGCTGGGTTCAGATCCTGCCTCTGATGCTAACAAACTGTGTGACCTTAGACAGTTTTTTTAATCCCCCTTATCCTCTATTTCCTTGTTGTGCAAATTGAATGGGCTGGACTATGGCTTTAAATTTATGATCTAAAGTCAGAGAGCCAAGATTCAAACCCAGGAACTCAAACTTCAAATTCAGCATTTTTCTCCAAAGTATCAAACATCCAACAAAGTGATGAGGGATGTCATTCTATCCTTCGCTGTATCCTTCAGTGACCCTCAGAAACCCAAATCTGGAATCTATCTGTTGTCCTTATTCTGGCCCAGATTTTCCTCTATCTCCACCCATTCCTTTCCCAATTCTTTCCTTAGAAATAAAAGGAAAGCAAAAAGGAGATCCTTCAAACTATTAGCTTTCTAATTGCCAGTTTTGACCTCGTTCTTACACCTCAAAGTGTATCCTTTTCACCTAGCAGTCAAGCATGGCAATGGAGAAAAACTTGGGGGAAATAACAAAATTGCCAAGTTAAAGCCTTTGAGAAAATAGCTTGCAGTATGTTTATTTCCATATTTGTTGCTTCTTTCTCCTGCAAATTACAAGACACTGTGGGGTCTCTGGCTGAGTTACTTTTTTTTTTTTTTTAATAAAAGAAAACAAGATTTCTTTCTCCAAATTTGCTTCCTGAGGGCCAAGATGACTGAACATCCTATCCACGTGGAGTTCTGATTTTTTTTCTCTTCTGTACTTTCTGTTCAGACTCTTTGAGAATAGATTTTGCTTTACTTTGCAAATCTTGCCAAAAGAGACAGGCAAACAGGGCCAAGGAGAAATAATGATCATTATAATAACTAACATTGATAAAATATTTTAAGGTTTACAAAGCATTTTCCACATAGGTATCCTCAGGAGTAATTGGTATAAATATGATTAATCCTCATTTTACAAAATGAAAGATTAAGTGATCTATCCGGAGTCATGTAGCTAATAATTCTAAGAGCCACATTCTGTATCCATGTCTTCTTCTGACTCCAAATCCAATGTTCTTATCACTAAAGCACTTCCCATTCAGTAACTCCAAACTATCCTACTTCCATTTAAAGATGTCTTAATCTGTTAGAAATATAAGCTCCTTGAAGACAAGGATTTGTTTGACTTTCTTGGGATTATATTACCAGCCCTTAATGCTGTACTTGACTCATAGTAAGCATGACTAAAAGCTCATTTTAAATCTCTCTCTCCATCTAGCTACATCCTGGCAAAAGTCTAGAGATGAGGATGCCTTACTTCCATGATGGCCCAGTGTGAGATGCTCTGTAGGGAATATTGCATAGCTGGACTTCTCTCACAGTCATAGAGAACTGACTATTAGAGAACTGAATATTAGGTCATAGAGAACTAATATTCTCATGTCTCTCAAAAAAAAAAGAAGGATCCAAACCATAGCCCCCGACTTATCTTATGTTCTCCTATGACAGCTCCCTCCACTTCCACTGGGAGTTGTCCTGTGAAGTCCGGGTTATCACCCTGGATGCCTTAGAATCAGCTGGAGTCAGGATAAGCAAAAGTCCTTGGTCTTTATTCTTGGTCTTTGGGGGTAGAAGTGAAGGGGATGGACACAATCTCTCCACAACCTCCCTTCTCCTCTTCTGCCGCAAAAGTGATTCTGGCTTGTCTTACTTCACCCCCTAATCTCTCCTACAATTCTCTGTATACATCAAAAGATGGAGCCAACACTAAATAGTGAGAAGGGTCATTTTCCAAGCATATGTTTATAATAGAGTATTGTCCAATGGGTAATTAGCCTTACGTGCTCAGTTGTCTGATTTCCAATGCATTTATTCAGAGTTTCAATCCTTTACATTGTCCCAATTCCACCTCTCTGGGTCTCAGTTTCCTCATCTGTAAAAAAAAATTAGAGAGAGAAATTTGGTCTAAATAGCTCCTAATATTCCTACCAGTTTTCAATCTATTATCTGATAATCTGATGATGATAATTTAAATTTATATAGAACTTGAACATTGGCAACATTTAAAAATTACATTATAATCTCTTGCTTGACCATCACAACAACCTGAGAAGTCTGCAGTAAAAGGATTATTATCTCCATTTTACACATAAGGAAACTGAGGTTCAGAGAGGTCATAGGATCATAGGTTTAGAACTAGATGTGCCATTAGAGGTTATCTAGTCCACTCCCCTCTCCCAAATGATAGATGAGGACATTGAGATTAAGAGAAATTACTAACTTGTCCAAAGTTGCCTAGATAGTAAATGGTGGAGTCAGAATTTGAACCCAGGACTCTGGTTCCACTACAGTATACTGATTCCTAATATCACTTTTTATTCCTATTAAAGTTTGTTTTATTGGTTACCTAAAACAGTATTTCCTGAGCATGCTCTGACCAGTTTACAGCAAAATGATTGTATTCAGTTCTGGTTGCATATTTCAGAAAGAACACTGACTAGGTATCTGACCTCCAAAAAAAACAGAATGATGAGTGGACTTCAAATTTAAGTAACATGTGCAGGCCAAACGGCTACTGAGCGCCGGAGTCCAGATTTAAGCCCGAGTCATCTGACCTCACTACAATGTCTTTCAAAATCTTACATTTAGGTCCAAAAAGTCAATTGCACAAATACAGAAATAGGAAGCGCTGACATTTCACCAATTCACAGACAAATAGCTTGGGAAATAACAAGACAAGAGCTGCCCCCAAACCTGCAATGATGAACTTACAGTGGATTCTTCTGCCAGCCATTCCTCCAAGAGTGCCATCCACCAAATGGAGAAGGGATGCCTCTTAGCAAAGGTACCTGCAGGAGGTGAGGTGGGATCAAATCACAAAAGGTAAGCATCTGACTTCTTTGCCTTTGTAATTATTGTTCATTTATGGTTTGCCATTTTCTTCTCCAGTTCAGATGAAAAATGAGAATATTACCAGATGTGGCAAATAGGATTAAAGGACTTGCCTAGGGTCACACAGATAGTGTCTGAGGCTATATCTGAACTCTCAAAAATGAGTCTTCCTGACTGCAGTCCCAGCACTCTATCCACTGCATTACCTACCTGCCTCCTTTTAGGGACTAGTCCTGACTATTATTAGGAGTTACTAAAAATAGAGAATTTAGCTTAAACTTTTTAATCAAATCTAATTTAATTTTAGATAAATCCAGGAGGTAAGGAATGTTCTATTGTGAGGAATTAGAGAAGACAAAGGCAGAGATGAAAAAAGATGAAAAAAGATAGAGAACAAGAAGTCTCTAATACTAACTCTTTCAGCAATCTTGGGATTGCTGAATAGCAATAACAAAAGTAGTAAGGGTGGGAGGAGTTATGTAGTAATGAAGTTAATATTTGTAGGAACCCCCTCATTTATTCTCTGGGAAATGTGGTCCCTTCTAAAACAGAATTAAAGCGATTAGTTCGGAAACAGGAAGGATAAGAAAGCAACATGGCAGAGCACTATGGAACTCAAGTCCAGCCCATGAGTATTTATCAAGTGCTCTTTGGATGCCAAGTACTGAATTAGTACAAACACAAAAAGAAAACAGCTCTTGTCCTCATGATGCTTCTTTTCTGCTTGAATGGGCCCAAGCCTTGAAGCTAACTATTTATTTCATATATGAACCTGGACAAATCACTTACATTTTCAGAGATTAAATTTTCTGATTGCTAAGATGGTACCCATTCTCAATTACATCACAGGGTTGTTGTGAGGGATGTGCTTGTAAAATTAAAAGCATTAGATAAAAATGCTCTTATTATTAATATTTTCACAGCCTAGAGGACTATGTACAGAAGCTGGAAGGGACCTTAGAGATTAAGTCCAGTCCCTGCATTTTACAAATGAAAAAAATAAGTCCCAGAGAATTGCCTGCAGTCACACAATACATGTATGTAAAGGAACAGATTCCAAATCTTTTGCTCCTAGGTTCCAAACTCCTTCCACTATATCACCTACCTCTAATAGGAGGCTCAAATGAAATAATGTGGCCATAAAACCCTACAAAGATGGTAGTTAGGTGGCTCAGTGGATAAAGGGGCCGGCCTTTATATACTTTAACATAATACTTTAACATATTTAACATGTATTGGTCAACCTGCCATCTGGGGGAGGGGGTGGGGGGAAGGAGGGGAAAAATTTGAACAAAAGGTTTTGCAATTGTCAATGCTGAAAAATTACCCATGCATAGATCTTGTAAATAAAAAGCTATATATAAAAAAAAAAGATTTAAGTCCTTTTTACCAAGTTCTTCTCTTATCCACTTCACCATATAATGAGTCTTTCTGGTTAGATCCATTAACTCTGAAAGAATTTTATTAGGATTAAGCTAATGGAAACAAAAATTGGAACTTTGAGTAGTGGAAAGAACTCAGGCCTTTGAGTCAGAAGTTTTAGATTTGTTATTTATCACCCAGGTGTCTATGGGTTATTTTATCTTCTGGATCTCAGTTTCCCCAACTGAAAATGTAGATAAACTAGATGATTTCTGAGGTTCTCTCTAGCTCTGCATCCCATGAATTATTATGAAACCTCCAACTGGATGACATGTAAGATATCTTTTAACTCTAACATCCTGTGATACTCTGGAAATGTAGAGTGACAATATTCACTTCACACTGTGATTCCTTCCTCAGCCACTGTGGACCCCAAAGAGATTGGCAGCACTTTTCGTTGCTATTGCTCATTTTGTGGTCAAAGCTGCCACCTGATAATTACCTTTCTTCTACCTGCACAGACAGCTCAGTCCTGGTCAGTCACTTTGGGAATGAAACTCAGTGGAGAGGGAAGAAAAAGAAAGGCAGCTTTAGGCAGGACTGATTGCTCTGGGAGAAAGCCTGTTCTTTTCCAGCTAATTTAAAGCATCAGGCAGATCTATTTGGGCCTTGTTCACTAAAATAACAAGAGTTATGGCTATTGTATTGGAGGGTAGCAATATAGCTTGTTGGAAAGAGTCATGAATTTGAGTCAGGAGACCTGAGATTGGATCTTACTTCTGTACTAACTAACCCTGTATCTTGGGCAACTCACTTCTCCCTGAATCTCAGTTTCCCCATCAGTAAAACGAAAAAGCTAGTATATATTGTCTCAGAGGTAAAGCTGACAGGACTGACATAGCAATTAATTGAATGTGAATACTGATGAGCCAAAAATATTTCTATATCTGCCATATTCTTTGTGATCATCTGAAAAACCTCTGGCTTTCTGTGCTTAATCTTTCTTGAAAAAAAAAAAAAATCTCTGCTTTAGATATGCCTTCTCCTTGACTGAGAAGGACCTCACACTCCCTTTTTAGAACCCTCCATTTCTGTAAATCCCCATGCCCCATGCACTAATTAGTGCAAAAGTGGAGAACCAAGCAGAAGCAGACATCTGACCTTCCTTAGATCACATCTGGCCTTCTTTTGCATCTGTGTCTCTATAGTATAGGACTCAGAGTTCTCTGGTCCTGAACTTGGAAAAGCAGTGGCAGTCTGGAATAAATTTGGCACTGGTCATGAGAACTACCTCTCATGAGGCTATCGATCCCCCTTCTTCCTCTGTTGCATTCAAAAGCAAAACCCTGTGCTAGGCTGAGTTGTGCATGTATCCTGACCCGGAGGGACCCACTTATTTCTCTATCTCTCCAGTGAACTGTGATCCAGGAGCTGAATGCCCCAAGTGAGCTACAAGTCTTCCTTTGTGAGTTAGACTGCTGAGTTCGGATCTATTGCTTTTAAAATTATTGGCTCATTTAGAAAATGTCTAAGTCCCCTCCCACTCCCCCAAGAGTAGCTGCAATGGCTTGAGACATTCTCCTATTAGGTTATAAGGATCCTGCCTTATTCATTTCTGTGTCTTGTCGAGAGTCTAACCAAAGCTCTGTGCATAATATCTACTCAATAAAAATTTGTTGAGTTGAATTGAGATTTTAATCCAAGTGACTGGATGTCATTTTTAATGGAAACCAAGAAGACCTCAGTTCAAATCTCATTTCTATCACTTACCACCTATATATTTTGAGCCAATCTCTTGACCTGTCTGGTCTGGTCAAAATGAAAGGCTTGCATGTCTGAGGGCCCTCCCAACCCTAAATCTGCTTGGTTTGGGATTGAGCAACTTCATGTCTTACAGAAAATGGTTGTCGTCAGACCAGCATTGGGTAGAATAATAGTCATTCCTGAGTATTTCACTGAGTGCAACATTTTTTAAAAATTTCTTTAACATTTCCCATTTGCTTTCCTATAAAAAAAATTAATGCCTTTTGTTTTTATATCACCTTCATTTCCAGATATATCATTTGTTACTCCCTACCCATCATTCCTTATAAGAATTTTTTAAAGAGAAAAATGAAGCAGTTTTACAGAAATAACTGACATGTAAATTGAATTTAATAGTGTATGTAGTATTTCTTTAATGGGGGCAATAATCTTGAGACCCTGCTCCATGGAAGCAAGGCTTTAGTTCAGCTGAGTCATTTTTAGTTGTGTCCAACTCTAGGTGATCCCATTTTTCTCCCCACAAAGATTCTGGAATGCTTTGCTATTTCCTCCTCCAGCTCATTTTACAGATGAGGAAACTGAAGCAAACAGAGTTAAATGACTTGCCCAAAGTCACAAAATTAGGAAGTGTTTGAGATCAGATTTGAATTCAGGGATTCCTGATGCCAGGGCCACTTTATGTACTACAGCATCACCTAGAGCCCTTACTGCCCTGAACTGACACATCAGCTGAATCTCAAGGTGTATGGAGGAACAATAATCCTAAAACCCTGCCCCATAAAGACAAGAAAGGTTTTTCCTCAAAACATCTGTACATAGTTTGTATGTTTGATGACTTACTAACAAAATTGGCTCAAAGAAATAAAGGTTTGAGTATGACCTAACACCTTAGTGCCCTAAATATGAGACCCAAGGAGAAAGTATTGATTTAACTCCCCCCCTTCTGACATAGAGGCAGGGACACTATGCCTAATGGAATTGATGGTCTATGTTTGCTGAAGAATTGCCTTTGCTCAGTATCCCCTACTCCAGCAATGATCAATCACATCTCCTCCTATTAACAGCAGTCTTTGCAAAGACAGGAAGGAAGGACATTTTCCAATTAGGATCCAACATAGACAATAGGCAAATCATTTAATCTCAGAATCCCAGTTTACTCATCTGTAAAAGGGAATAATAATACTTTTCAATGAGGATAGTTGTGAGAATCAGAGAAGAGAATGTAGCAAGTTTCTCAAACTTTGAAGAGACAGTCAGTTATTATTAACCTTTCTCCTCATGTTAGTTCCTTAGTCTCTCCTCGGAGCTCCAAACCTTTTTCCAACTGCTGGACATATTCATTTCCTGCCATCTTCTCAATAACAGCCTTTCTGTTTGGACTAGAAATTACATCTTAGAGGCCAGCTTCTTAAACTGTGGGTCATGCTCCCATATGGGGTCTCATAACTGAATGTGGGGGTCATGAAATTATGATTTATCATCAGAAAATATTTATTTGTATACTTATTTTATATACCTACATATCTGGGGTCATACAAAAATTTCTCAGGTAAAAAGGGTTCATGAGTGGGAAAAGTTTAAGATACCCTGTCCTAAAAGATTTAAAACTTAACCAATCTGGATCTCCCCCACTAGGGCCCCACTCCACACATTAGTGACTCATAACATCTAAACCCAGCTCCTCTTATGTTTCACATCACAGCTTAGCCACCTTCTAGACAGCAGCTTGTCACATTTTGCCCTCCCCATTTCCTTTCTAGTTCTAGAACCATAATCAATAAAACCTTGTTTCTGGTATGGATGTATTCATCTCTTCCCCTCCAGCTCTACTCACAATTCCTGTAGCTTTCCAAAACAAAATATCTTTCTTGTCTTCCCCTATTACAATGTAAGTTCTTTGAAAGCAGAAGCCATCTTCCTCTTTAACTTAGTATCCCAGAATTAAGCACTCCATCTCCAGACTCCAGGACTCCTGGTATCTTCACTGGATGTCTTCTGAGCCTGAAATTTTTTTCCTTCCTTATGTTTACCTTTGATTGCCCTGTCTTTGTTTAAGCCCTGCCTTCTATAAGAAGTCTTCCTTGATCCCCCTGAAACCTAGGGCGTTCTCTCCATTGATTTCCTCCAGTTCACTCCATATAATTCTTGTTTGTGCATAGTTGATGGTATGTTTCTCTTTTTTTGTTATACATGTTAAAATATATGTTAAATCCAATACAGATAAACAAATTTATAGAATTATCTTGCTGTATAAGAAAAATCAGATCAAAAAGGAAAGAAAATGAGTAAGAAAACAAAATGCAAGTGAACAACAACAAAAAGAATGAGAAAGTTATGTTGTGATCCACCCTCAGTTCCCACAATCCTCTCTCTGGGTGCAGATGGCTCTCTCCATCACAAGATCATTGGAACTGGCCTGAATCATCTCATTGTTGAAGACAGAACTGATCATCATATATTCTTGCTGTTGCTGTGTACAATGATCTCCTGGTTCTGCTCATTTCACTTAGCATCAAATGTTCATATAAGTTTGTATTTTTCTCCCATTGGATTGTGAGCTCCTTGAAAAAAGAGACTGTCTTTTGCCTTTTTAAAAAAAAAATCCCTAGCACTTATCATAGTGCCTGGCACATAGTGGGTGCTTAATAAATGTTTATTGTCTAACTGGCATATAGTGAGCAGTTTAAAAGAGTTTTTCCACTTATTCAAATAAATTTCAACTTTTATCTATCATATGTATTCATGCAGCTGCTCTTTCTCCTTTATCAGATTGCTAGGTCTTTGGGGGCGGGATGTGTCTTACTTCATCTTTATATAGCTATTGTCTAACCCAGTACCTGACATACTCTAAGTGCTTTGTAAATGCTTGTTGAGTTGAATTGAATCATATTGTGCACAGTCCTGTCAGAGCTTCAGTTATGGAGAGCATCAAGTTTCTCTCCTTAAAAAAATCCATGGTGACATTGCTGAAATCAAATGTGTTGAAAGACGTTGGGAGGGAAAGTAAAAGCCTGGGTATGCAGCTTCCTAATTTCTCATAGAAGAAAGAAGCAGTAGCAAAAGGAAGAGGAGAGATGTTTGGGGTCTCACAGCTGTGGATCCGACTATCTCCTTCTAGTTACATTGAGTTTCCTTCATAAGACCATGTGTGGACTTATTCTGGAAAACAATTTTGAATTATGGGAGAGACGTCACTGAATAATTCTTTGTCCCAGTCACCCATATACCTCAAGAAGGTAAAAAACATAACAAAACAGAAAGGCTCCATATACACTAAAATATTCATCGCAGCCCTTTTAGTGGCAATGAAAACCTGAAACTGGCAAGGGTCCCCATTGATGGGGGAAATATTCAAACCAATTATGTTATATGAACATATGAACATAAGAATTATGGATTATCAGTTCAGAGAAACAAAGATAGACTTGTAGGAAGTGATGCAAAGTGAAACAAGCAGAATCGGGGGAAATATAAATGATTTGTTCTTGTTGTTAAGTCATGTTTGGCTCTTCATGACCCCATGCACTTTGTCCTGAAAGTTTGGATTTTGGGGTTTGGTTTTTCTTTTGTTTTGTTTTTTGAGGCAATCAGGATTAAGTGACATAGCCAGGATCACACAGCTAGTAAGTGAGTGTCTGAGGCTACATTTGAACTCAGGTCCTCATGACTCCAGGTCTAGCAGTTTATCCACTTTCTCACCTAGCAGCTCCACATAAATGATTACAAAAATATAAACTAAAAGGGAACAGAACTGATTAATTGCAATGTCCTGTCTTGATCCCAAAAATCTGATCTAGTTCTGGTCCAGTTATTAAAGTCCCATGCAAAACAATAGAGTCTGAACTGATCACTTTCCAATTCTAATCATTAAGACTTCATTTTTATGAATTAACCGGAGCAGAAATTCAGTACAATTCAACTCATCATCAACACATAAGCAACTAACATATTATTCAATTATGCTTGGTGCTGGTGATACAAGACAAAAACGAAATGGTCCCTGATCACAAGAAATATGTATTTTACTAAAGATTACAGATATAGCTCTGGAAAGGTTCTTAGAGATCAGCTAATCAAAACCTTCTCATTTTAACTGAGGTTTAGAGATGTTAACTGATGAGTGTGTATAAGTTCACATAAATAGTTATATAAGTGTAAAAATATAAGGTGATAAGCATAATTAAATAATATATATGTATGTAGTAATATAAGCATTAAGTGACAGGATTTGAATCCAAGTCTTTTGATTCTAAATTCAGTGCTCTCTTCATTGTATTGATATAGCTCTCAACATGTAAAGGCTAGGCAAGAACGTAAACACAAAACTAAGACTGGAATTTTATGTAGCACTCATCTTTGTCTTAACAACAAATAGCCTCTTTCTTTTGAGCAGCAATGGAAACAAAACCTTTAACCTAGATGAATCATAGGGTCATAATATTATTAAAGTTATTAAAAGTTTCCCAAAAACTTTGTCTAGAGAAACTTGGCAAGGCAAATGGTACAAAGAATTCTATTTTTATTTTACCAATGAGGAAACTGAGGCTCAGAGAATCAACTGGTTAGTAAGTGTCAGAACCCTTCAAAAGAACTCTTGCAATCCTCTGAAGAAGGCAATGGGACTACCATTAAGTAGCTGTATGTCCTGAATTAAGTCACAATCTCTCAGGGCCTCAAATTTTCTCACCTGCAGAATAAAGGAATTGGAATAGATGACCTCCAAGATCCCTACCAATTCTAAATCTTGTGCTTCCTGCCTGAGAATTGCCCAGAAGTAGTGTTGAAAGGCAACATCACATAGTAGATGGGGACTAGACCTGGAGTTCAAATCTCATTTCAAACACTTATCCTCTGTGTGATCCCAATCTGCCTCAGTTTCCTCATTTGTAAAATAAGGAGGTTGGATTTGATGGCTTCCACAATTCCTCTCAGCTAAAAACTATGAACTTATGATTCACCTGACACGCATCCTGTTATGTTTCAATATGGTACCTATGCATTCAATTCTTGACAAAAATCAAAGTGAGATACTTTGGAAGCAAACTTAGTCTTGGGCAGTATAGAAAGGGAAAGGGTCAACAAGGCAGGAGAGGAACCTAAACCATTAGGAACCTCTTTAGCTTGGTATCTGAGCTCTCCAGTTTCTCTGTTCTTTTTCTGCTCCTCCAGGCTGATCACATCCCCATGATGTTCTCCTTGCTCTGTCAGACATCACTAGGGAAGAGTTTCTATTCTGTGGAGACTGTATTGTCTTAAGTAGCTTGTGTTATTATCCTTCATACAGAAAGAGGCAGCCCCCAAGCCCCACAAGTCATAATAACTCCAACTCACACTTATACAAAGCATTAATATGTACAAAGAACTGTTCTCACTACCCCAGGTAATATGAGTATTGCCCATTTTTACAGGTGAGGACACTGAGTCTTGGAGAAGTTTGCCTAAGATCACAGAATTAGCAAGAGTCAAAGCTGGAATTCAAATTCAGCTCTCCAAATGGTCAGCCCAGTATGCTGCCTCCCAGGAGGGGATGGATGAATTGTTACCATATCGACAGATCTAGGTTCCCTTCCAACAGAAATATATAATACAGAGAAATGATATCCATTCAGAGAAGGACAATCAACATGATCAAGAGTTCCTTTATAAATTATAAACAGAGACAAGCTGCACGCCATGCTTGCACACACATATACACACACACACACACTCTAACTTGTCTGCAAAGACAGAAAGAATAATCAATATAAAAAACCTTAAAGGATATAGAGAATATAACCATAACTTTGAATACTCGATTGTACAATCTATTGGGAATGAAAGGTGGGGTTCTACCCCCACCCCAATAATCTCAGAAGGCCCAGCTTGAATCAGTCAATCAAAAGCAAATAAGTGTGATTTGAAGAGATTAAAAGAGACTTTGAGTCATAGGATGAAAGTATTTGATACTACACAGAAAGGGTCTTGTGATTGGTTGGAGATAATTAGTTATACCCTGTGGGATCATGCATAAGAACAGCAAACAATTCAGATAGTCAGGGAAATAGTGATTGACTCCAGGGATGGAAGATGCCTAAGAGAGAACTGACCTTGATGCCTAAGAGAGAATTTCTTTCTTCTAGGCCCATTGATCAGGAGAAAATCTTGTGAACATCAAAAGAAAAGCTTGGAAGGTCTGCTGCTCCTGAGTGTTGGTGACCATGTCCACTGGATTCAGTAATAGAATCTCCCGAGTAGCAGTAGCTGATGGAAAAGACTTTAACAGGAACTAAAAGACACATGAAGGACAAACTAGGGGCACCAAGGAAAGGCAAATTTAGGACTCTACAAGGGCACTGATCCTTTGAGTTCACTTTCCTGAGGAACTTCATTAGGACTCCACAAAGGAAGAAAAGGATTTTTAATAACCTAAGTTGTGAATTACCATTTTATTCCCTCTCCCTCTCCCCACACATGGGTTTCCTACACATGTGCCTCATTAGCATTTTACTACAAATTTGAGTCCACTTTCCCATAGGGACCTTATGTACACAAGGAGAGAGTGTGCTTCAGTGTGGGGGAATTGTTTCTGTAACAATTATCTTTGTTATACCTGCTTAGTAAATATCCTTTCTAAAAGCTGGTTATGTCTGACTAATAATCAATGGAAAGCACTCCAGTGGGGGCTTGTAAACAACAGTACAGGAAGCTCCATTCAGTTAGACTTATCTCAGGAACCCCAAGGGAAGAAGCAATCAGCCTCCTTTGGGCACCTAGTAGCCAGTACCAAATGGGAGTTGAGGGATTAGCCCTGGAAAAGCTACTATATCAACAACCGTTAGATATGGAATCAAAGCATTTTGAGTTGATAGAAATATCCCCTTATATGTGATGGAGCTTAGACTCAAGTAGGGAAGTAAATGCTCTTCTTGTAGCTTGAAAAAGATAAATTTAAAACAAGGAAAAGAAAGTACTGCTTTAAACTTTTTTTAAACTGCTTTTTGTGGGTAACAAAATTCTGCAGTTTGTCATCAATTATTCACTCAGCAAACATTTATTAAATCTGTCATGTATACTAAACACTATATGCTAGGCACTAGGGGGGAAAAGACAAAAATGAAATAGGAAGCTTATATTCTAAACAACATGATATATAAATATATACAAAACATATTTAAATTACTCAAATGCATCATGATCTCACTGATTCAAGAGTTCCCTTCAAGGATGCAGATTGCAGACCATCTGTGCCTGTCCATCTTATGAAGTTCTTGTCTGCATTCTCCAAAAAATTCACCATACGGAATGTATCCATTGTAGAAGGATATAAGATATATATTAAGTAAAATTGAAGGTGGAAGGTAGAAGAACTCTTTGTTAGATGAAGGTGTTTGATCTGGACATTGATGGAAAGTAGGATTTTAAGAGGCAGCAATAAGGAGAGAGTATATTCCAGGCATGGGAGATAGCTGGTATGAAGACTGTTTATCCTAGGAGGTAATAGAGACTGAAATACAAATTAGTTTAAGAAAAATTTTATTACTGAACCTGAAGGGCTCACCAAGGCAAATTAGCAATGGTGTTAAAAAAACATTTTTAAAAATACATCTGCAATGCACTTTTATGCTTAATATGCATCATTAACATTTTCTCCAGCATTTTCTTAAATCTTAAGTTGAATCAATGAAACAATAAATCTACTCCTAATTTGTAGCATTTGCTGATTTTCACAGTGTAAATACTATGGATGGAAATTTAACAATCAGCTCTGGCAAGCCAAATATGAGCTGGCTCTAGCACAATGTTGGAAATTAAGGATGTTTGGGAAGATACATCCCTAATGGTGGGAGCATGCTAAGTCTGGCTTTCCTTGGCAACTGGAACAGATGGAATACAGGATCGTACAGAGACATATGTCTGGAAATGTATAATTATAATATTGTGGTGCTCCTGAAGAAGGGATAGATTTTCACTGATCCTCCATATTGTCTTCCCTAAAACACATTTAATATTGTACACAGTAACAGCAACATTGTGCAACGATCAACTTTAATAGACTTAATTCTTCTCAGCAATACAATGATTTGAGACAATTCCAAAAGAATTGTGATGGAAAATGTGGTCCACATCCAGAGAAAGAATTATGGAGTCTGCATATAAATTGAAGCATCATGTTTTCACTTTTTTTTCTTTCTCACAGTTTTCCCCTTTTTTCTGATTCTTCTTTTACAACATGTTTAATATTATTGTATATATATAACCTACATCAGATTGCTTGTCACACTGAAGAGGAGAGAAAGGAGAGAGAGATGGAGAAAAAAAATGGAAATCAAAATTTTATATAAGAAAATATTGAAAACTATCTTTTAAAAAATAATAAAATAAAAGTACCATATGCTGGTCTTACCAAGTATGTATTTCTAACTGATCAAGCTATGCTATACAAGGTTAGAGGTGAAATAAACCTTAGAGATCACATTTAAAAAATTCTTCCTTTTACAGAAAAGGAAACGGGCTGAGGGAATTGACTTGGTAACTGCTATCTTGAAGCCTTCTATGATCACCTTTATCACCCCAGGAGAAATAATCTTTTCTTCCTCTGGCCCAGAAAATCCCTTTGTTTATCCCTCTCTTTTGGACTTGTTAGAGTGGAAAGAAAGTGGCTTAGGAACAGCAGAGATTTGAGTTCAAATCTTACATTTCAGAAGTGGCTCTCTTCAACTATGAGATGATTCAAACCAGTTCCACTTGTGCAGGGGCAAAGAAAGCCATCGACACTCAGAGAGAGAACTCAGAACCACTGAGTGTGGACCATAACATAGCATTTTCACTCTCTCTGTTATTTGTTTGCATTTTGTTTTCTTTCTCAGTTTTTATTTTTCTTCCTTCTTGATCTGATTTTTTTTTGTGTGCAGCAAGATAACTGTATAAATATGTATACACATATTGGATTTAACATGTATTTCAACATATTTAACATGTATCGGACTACCTGCTAGCTAGGGGAGGGGGGGGAAAGAAGGGGGAAATTTGAAACAAAGTGTTTTGCAAGGGTCAATGTTGGGAAGATTATCCATACATATAGTTTGTAAATAAAAAGCTTTAATTTTTAAAAAGCATCATTTCATCATGAATCAATTATTTCACATTTGTGAATCTCAGTTTCCCCAATTGTAAAATCAGTATATCTTCACTCTCTAACTCACATGATGGATGTGGAGTTGAAATGACAAAGTAGGGAAAGATCTTTGCACACCTTAAAACACTTTATAAATGTCATTTTTATTATATATCTATATTCAATTTTTTATCATAGATTCTTGTTTTAGAGACCTGTCACACAGAACAACCAGATAGTGCAGATAGATAGAGCACTGGGCCAGGAATCAGGAAGGCCTGAGGTAAAATCTAACCCCAGATACTTATTAGCTGTGTGACCATAGGCAAGTCACTTAGCCCTTATCTATAAAATGAGCTGGAGAAGGAAATGTAAATCACTCCAGTATCTTTTCCTTGTAATCCTTGTAGTAGTAGCTACAAGATACTGGTCAGAGTTTGAAATGACCAGGGAGGGGAAGGAGAGAATAAACATTAATTAAGCACCTACTATGTGCCGGGCACTGTGATAAACTCTTGAAACATATTATCTGGCCTGGAAAGTAGCTGCTGTTCTCATTATCATCTTACAGATGAGGAAACTGAACCAGACAGAGGTGAAGTGCCTGGTCCGGAGTCACACAGTTAGTAAATGTCAAACTCCACTCTGACTCCACTTAGCTTAGGTTTGTTGGCTTTCCTCCTCCCTCCCCTCCAAATTGAAGCAGAAACAGTGGATGGAAAGTGCAAGTAGGTTTGATGGCTGGGAAACAAGATTTGACAATTTGGATTGTTGAGTGTGAATGGGGGAGGGAAGGAAGGAGGGAAGGAGGGAAGGAAGGAGGGAAGGAAGGAGGGAGGAAGGGAGGAAGGGAGGGAGGAAGGAAGGAAGAGAGGAAGGGAGGAAAGGAAGGAAAGGAAGGGAGGAAGGAGGAAGGAGGAAAGGAAGGAAAGGAGGAAGGAAGGAAGGAAGGAAGGAAGGAAGGAAGGAAGGAAGGAAGGAAGGAAGGAAGGAAGGAAGGAAGGAAGGGAAGGAAGGAAGGAAGGAAGGAAGAAGGAAGGAAGGAAGGAAGGAAGGAAGGAAGGAAGGAAGGAAGGAAGGAAGGAAGGGAGGGAAGGAGGAAGGAAGGAAGGAAGGGAGGAAGGAAGGAAGGAGAGGAAGGAGGAGGAAGGAAGGAAGGAAGGAAGGAAGGAAGGAGGGAAGGAAGGAAGGAAGGAAGGAAGGAAGGAAGGAAGGAAGGAAGGAAGGAAGGAAGGAAGGAAGGAAGGAAGGAAGGAAGGAAGGAAGGAAGGAAGGGGAAGGAAGGAAGGAAGGAGGAAAGGAAGGAGGAAAGGAAGGGAAGGAAGGAAGGAAGGAAGGAAAGGAAGGAGAGGAAGGAAGGGAAGGAAGGAAGGAAGGAAGGAAGGGAAGGAAGGAAGGAAAGGAAGGAAGGAAGGAAAGGAAGGAGAGGAAGGAAGGAAGGAAGGAAGGAAGAAAGGAAGCGCTTTGAGGGCTGCTTTTTCCGGCCCTTTAAGAGTCTCGGGAAGGGGCGGCTCCCCTCTTGCCGGGCTGGCCGAGGCTGGGCCGCAGTCCGGGGGAGCCAGCAGCGGGGCTTAAAGGGCCGCCCCCAGTTTATGGCGGCCGCCCTTGGCTTCTCCCACCTTGGGCTCCGGCCACCAGGCAGGCCGCACGCCTCTCCCAGCCTCGGGGCGCGGGCCTGGGGCAGCAGCACTGCCTCCTTCCGGAGCCCCGGGGGAGAGCCCCGGGGGAGGGCCCCGGCCGAAGCCACGCCTCCGGCTCCCCAGGCCTCCGGCCGCATCCTCGGTGCTGAGTCGCCACCTAGCGGCGCTAGTTACCAAAGGCACAGACGTTCCCTAAGGGGACGCGAGAGAAGGGGCCGACGGGAATGGGGAAGTGGGCAGAGAGATCATTGGGGGCGGGGCAGAAGCGTCCCGCTCGGCGCGGCGTGTGCGGCCTCGGGCCTGAGAAGCGCCGCCCGTGACGTCAGCGTCCCGCGGCCGGCCCTGGCTCTGCTGCCCCCGGAAGCGGGCTCTCGCTCGGAGGACCGGGGCTCCCCCAGCCCAGATGCGGCGCACTCCCCATTCACCCGGACGGCGGCGCTTGCGCTAGGCCGGCGCCGCCGGCCGCCTCTCAGCTAGGACACATTATCGGATCACTTGAATCCAGTCTCGTGGGCAAAGTGCGGCTACCATCCCCGTGTCACAAGCGGGGAAACTGAGGCACGGGGCTTAAAAAAAGACTGGCCGGGAGCCCTATAGCCCGAAAGGGCCCGAGGCAGAGTTTCTCGTCGAGTCTTTCGCATCCCAAGTCCAGCTGTGTCCGTTAAGCGCCTGCCTGCCCCCGAACAGTCTGATCCTGACCGAGCGCCTTCCGTCGCACTGCTCTGAGCAGCTGAAACAGGGAGGCGGCGCTCTAAGGGGAGGAAGCATCTTGCACCGAGGATGATGAACGCAAAGTGAATTCTAGAGAATTAACGCAACGAATGAAGGGGTGAACGTATTCACTCATTCATTAACACAAAGTAATTTCTAGAGAAACGGCGCTATCGGCTCAGGGGAATCGGCGTGAACGAACGAATGAATGAATGAATGGTTTGTTGAAAGCCTACTATGTGCAAAAAACCCTGACTGTGCTAAGTAGAAAAGGGAGATAGCCCCAGTCCCCAGAGAGCTCACATTCTAATGCAGGGCAGGGCACCACAGCTACCAGTCAAATGGAAAAGTCGCAAGAGCTGTTTCTTCTTTCTGGAGATCTTCAGACAAAGGCTGCATAACGAGCATTTGTTTGACAGGGATGTTTGTAGAAGAGATTCATATGCAAATACAAGTCGGAGCAGAGGTGCTCCCAGGTCCCTTTGCAGGACTAAAATGGGCGTTTCTGCAAAATCGGTGACCCAGTTCTCAACCAGAAAAGACCCAATTTTGTTGTTTTTTTGTGCTGTTTCAGTCGCGTATGAGTCTTCATGATCCTATCCGGGGCAAAACTACTCTAGTGGTTTGCCATTTCTTTGTCCAGCTCATTTTACAGATTGAAGCAGAGTTAAGTGACTTGCCCAGGATCAAACAGCTAGCAAATGTCTAGGGCAGAATTTGAACTCAAGTCCTCCTGACTCTAGGGCTCTAACCATTGTGTCCCTTAACTGTCCCTGTGACTTGCCCAGAGACTAGCCCGAGGTCAGATTTGAACTTGCAAAGAAGACTCAGGTCCGGCGCACTATCCTCTGA
Organism: Sarcophilus harrisii; assembly: GCF_902635505.1. NCBI lineage: Eukaryota > Metazoa > Chordata > Mammalia > Dasyuromorphia > Dasyuridae > Sarcophilus > Sarcophilus harrisii. Next base: position 415,657,747 of record NC_045429.1, on the reverse strand, counting down.
GCCATCTAGCTGCCCCAGAAAAAGGCCCAAGGAGAGTTCAAATACTACATTAATGAACTCAGTGCCAGTATTATAACTTGTCCAAATTTCTCTCCAGGCTGTCTGCATGCACTCCTGTAGCTCTCTGGATTTTCTCAACCAAGTCACAGAAGCACCTTCACCCTGAAAGTTAACACCACCCTTGGACTTCTCATGTTGGAAATAATCTCTGCCCCTGAATCCACTTCCTCCCACTAGCTGATTCTCCCCAGATTCCATATTCCAGATTCTCTGGGCTTTCCCTACCATTATCTCTCTTCCATACCTGTCTTCCCTTTTAGCTTCCTTTTTATGTATAGTCTTCTAGCATTAAAAGGTAAGCTCCCTGAGGGCAAAGACTTGCCTTTCATTTTTCATACATTTGAGAGAAATCATTATTTTTCTATTATGATAATAACCAGTTTTTAAATTGGGACCGTTTCTCCTTTCTATTTCCTCAAATGAATCTCAGAAGCACAAGACATAGATCAGATTGGCCTATTCAGGGTACATGCTCCAAGAGCTTGGGAAGGGCCTCCACCCAATTAGTGGATCTTACTTTTGTTTATAATGTAAACAGAATCTAATCCAGGTGGATTCTTGCCCCAAAATGTCAAATCTATGCCTTTGAACCCCTCCATTGAAATCTAGACCGACCCAGCTCATGAAGGAGAAAACCACTAGGAGCATTTGGGTAGAGATGGATTCCTTTGTCCAGAATGCTGGAGTCTCATGATCAAGTCACATTCTCAACAGGAGCTGAAGGCTTTCAGTGAACCTTCTCATGAATATGTTCATCCCTTCATTAATCAACCAGAGTTGATTTTTATCTCTCAGGGGAACCCTCTTTTTCCAATTCAAACATTTGGTGATCTACATGGTTTTGTCTTTGGTTACCAAGAGAAACCGATGGGGTGAATAGACTCCAGTTGGACCTTTTCAAAACCGTTGACCAAACAATTTATCAGTTAGCCTAATTAATAAATTGATTATTAATTACCCAGAAACTCTTATCTCTGGGTCTTTTCATTCATCTTGATTTGTATCCCCAGTGCTTAGCGCAGTGCTTAGCCTGGCATATAGTAAGCACTTAATAAATGCTCATTAACATGAAATATAGGGATAGGGGGGGTTTGGAAACCATCTGTTTAAATTTTTTCTGTCCTTAATTTCTTTGCTGGACTAGTTATTCTCATTGTTAGGAATAGATGTTTTTAATTTTTTATAAGATTGGAAACAGGATAAATTTACTACTATTCATGATTCCCTCTTCCACTACAGTTATACCTGCTGTCCCTATTAAAATACAAGAGAGTCATGTAGCACTCAGTTGTACACAAAAGTCCCTGTTGGAGGCATTCTTCTGATTTGGGAGATCATCTAGGTCAGATCCCTTCATTTTTTTGCCTAAGAAAACTGGGGCTCCAAAATGAAAAATGACCTTTTCAAAGCCATAATACAGTAAGGAGTAGAGGTGGGACTTCACACTAGATTCTATACCTTCACTCTTTTGATGGGTTTCTGATACATGGATCTTATCAAGAACATAAAGTTTAATGAGGCACGATAATGTCTTTTCTAAGGACTTGCATAGTCCTCAGAAAAAGCCCTAATGATTTTTATCTGTTTATTACTTATTAGTCTTTATTAGAGGTATTAGGGTAGGAGGCAAACTCCAATCTACTGGTAGGATGAAGGGGCAAAAGAAACATCAACTGCCTTTCCTTTTGCTCCATATCCAATCAGTTGCCAACTCTTGCCAATGCTTCCTTCAGATCTCAGCCTTGCCCCCTTTTCTCCAGTCACACAGTCACCCTGACCCAGTTCAGGCTCTGGTTACCTCTATCTTAGATGACTGTAACAGCTTATTGTTCTCTAGGTCTAAAGTTTCTCCTCTTTCCAATTCATCTTTCAAACAGCCATCAGTGAAAGTGATATTTTTTTCCTTAAATTTTTTTTAATATAAACAGTATTTTCCCCCCACATATAATCATATTAAACATATTTCCACATTAGTCATGTTGTGAAAGAAGAATCAAAACAAAAGGGAAACCCTTCAAAAAAGAAAAAAACAAAAAAAGTGAAAATGAATGTATTTCAATCTTCATTCAGAAACTCCATAGTTCTTTCTCTAAATGTGGATAGCATTTTCCATCATGAGTCCTTTTAAAATTGTCTTGGATCATTATGTTGCCAAGAATTATCTATCATAGTCAATCACTGCATAATGTTGCTGTTACTGTTGAAGTTGGGAAGGGGACCGCAAAAGTTTGGGGTCATAGAAGAGTGTCTCAAGGTGGCTCATAAGAATTTGCAGGCTTATACCCGTTTCCTAGTCAAAGGGCAAAGTTTTATTGTAATTACAACACTACTACAAGCAGACTAAATTCCAAGAGAATTAGCAAAGTCCTAAGACAGAGGAGACCTCTTTATTCAGCTTTCTATCACTGACATGCTAATTCTATGGCCCAGAAAAGTGGTCTTGGGAATTTGGTTACCACTGACCAAATCATCCCTCAACAATGAATTGAGGAGTACATTATTCAGAATCAGACAGATTGTTGTTCTTAGATTGGGAGTGTGGGAAGTCCCTGAGGCAGACTCCTAAACCAGAAGATTTAGGATTTACTGATTTGTCACAAAATCATATTACATTATTACTGTGCAGAACCATCTTCTGGTTCTGCTCACTTCACTCAGCATCAGCTCATATAACAAGTCTTTCCAGGTTTTTCTAAAATCTACCTGCTAATCATTTCTTATAGCACAATAGTACTCCATTATATTCATTCACCACAGTTTGTTCAGTCATTTTCCAATTGATTAGTATCCCCTCAATTTCCAATTCTTTGCTACTACAAAGAGAGCTGCTATAAACATTTTGGTACGTGTGGGTCTTTTTCCATCTTCTTTGGAATACCTAGTAGTGGTATTGCTGGATCTGAGTAAGCAGTTTTATAGTTGTTTGGATATGGTTTCAAATTGCTGATCAGAATGGTTAGTTGACTTGTTTCACAACTCTATCAACAATGCATTAGAGTTCCAATTTTCCCTCATTTTTTCCAACATTCATCATTTTCAAAGTGATATTCTTAAGGATTGTTTGACCATGTCACTGTCCTACTTACTAAATTCCAATAACTGTATTACCTCCAGCATTAAATACAAAGTCCCCAAATTAGCATTTAAGCCTTTCACTCTCTGGCTCTAACTTACCTTTCCAAGTTTATTACATATTATTTTTCCAACCTTCCTGCCAACACAGACTCTTGAATCCCTTTCAAAGGGAAAGGGCTAGAAGAAGGATGAGTCTCCAATCAGAAAAACAAAAAAATCCTTACCATCAGTCTCACCACTGTGCCTTCCAGCACTCCAGGCACATAGTAACTCATCCAAAGAACTGCTGGGCCTCATTCTGACCTAAAATGAGGATCTTAGATCATGGGACCCTTTTGTCTGTGCTGCAGTGAATCTATCTAAATGCATTGTCATCCCACTTAGAAGATGAGTGCACTGAGAGGACACACTATATTGTGTCTCTATTTGTTGCACCAGAACTTAGCACATAAGTGCTTAAGAAATGTTTTTTTTAAATACCCAAAGAGTTCAAATAAAGGGCCAGAACAGAATCTATTGCGCTTCAGATGGAGTACAAAAGGCAGGGGTAGCAATCATGATCTCAGACAAAGCAAAAGCAAAAATAGACCTAATTAAAAAAGAGAATCATGGAAACCACATTTTGTTAAAAGATACCACAAACTAGGACTTCTTAAACTTTTTCCACTCACAACCCCTCTTCACCTTAGAAATTTTTAGGCAATTCCAAGTATATAAGGATATGAAATAAGTTTAAAAATCAAACACATGCTGATAATAAATCATAATTTTGTGACCCCCATATTCAGTTGTGAGACAGTGTAAGAAGCTAGGCCATAGACAATAAAGTACAAAAACATTTATAGCAAGTTTGTGTCATGAAGGCCTTATTTCTCAAATACAGAGAACTGAATCAAATTTATAAAAATAAGAGCCATTCCTCAATTGATAAATGGTCAAAAGATATGAACAGGAAGTTTTCAGAAAAAATAGATCAAAGATATTTATAATCATATGGAAAAATTCTCTATTATTTAGAGAAAGGCAAATTAAAACAAATCTGAGGTATCACCTCACACTTATCAGAAATGACAAATGCTGGAGAGGATGAAGGAAAATAGGTATACTAATAAACTGTTGGTAGAATAGTAAACTAGTTAAAATCATTCTGGAGAAAAATTGGCAACTATGCCCAAGGACCATAAAGTTGTGTAATACCCTTTGACCCATCCATACCACTATTAGGTATATACCCCACATAGATCAAAGAAAAAGGACCAAAATGTACAAAATGTTTCTAGCAGCTCTTTTTAAGGCAACACCCATCAACTGGGGAATGATTGAGTGGCCCAGGACAGTGATGCAGTACTATTGTGCTATAAGAAATGATCTGGGGGATAGTTTCAAAATAACATGGCACGACCTATATGAATACTGATGCAAAGTAAAGTGACAAAAACCGGAAGATCATTAAGCATAGTGACAACAAAGTTGAAAGACTTGGCTAGTCTGATCAATACAATGATCTAAGACAATTGCCAAAGAACTTATGATGACTTCACCTTCAGGGACAGAGCTAATGAACTCTGAGTGAAAATTGGAATACAATTTTCTTGCTATATTTTTTCCAATATAGAAATGTTTGGCATGATTTCATATGTATAACATATCATTTTTGCTTGCCTTCTCAGTGTGTAAGAGAGGCAAAGAATTTGGGAACCAAAAATTATTAAAAAGAAAGAAAGAAAGAAAGGAAAAAAAAAGCTTAAAAATAAGTAAATAATGATAAAATATTTAAAAAGAAATGCTTTTTAAATCATTCCTGGAATCAAAATAGTGTTACCCTCCACCGGAATAGGAAAGGTAAAAGGTAAAAGGAAAGATAATGAATTCTGATATGGACATAATGCATTTAACAAGTTTTCTGGACATATGGTTTAAGATTTGTGAAAGCAGTCTGAGATGCAAGATTGGTGCTCAGTCCCTAGAGTGATTGTCAAAGACTGCTTGCTTAGAGGTTAAGGAGAATGATTAAGAAAAGGCTATTGAATTTGCAACTAAAAAGTCACTGCTAATTGTAGAGAGAGCAAATTTGGTAGAATGATAAAATTAGAAACCAGATTGTAAAGGGTTAAGAAAAAAAGTGAGAGGAGAGTAAACAGCGAGACCTAATGTAGATGGCTTTTCAAGGAATTTAGCTACAAAGGGCAGAGAGACATAAGATGACAGTTAGTGAAAATCCCAGTTCCAAGCTCCTTTACTAATAGCATGCATATTTAATGAGGACACGGCTTTCCAAGTCAAGGATTCAGGTCAGAGAGACAGCAGTTATTTCTGTTTGAGGATGACAGTTCTCATTTACACTCTGCAAATGGCGCTACTTTTTTTTGGCTGTCAACACACTCTAACATACTTGTGCCTAGTGCCCCCCAAAACAAATAATTCCTACTAGGATGATTGCCATTGACCTTGACCAATTTTTTTCTAGGAAGATTTAAATTTACTTTGATGAAACTTAAATAGCTGATCTTGTGAATAAGAGAGCAAACACTCCACTCATATGTAAATACCAAATTTCTCCTGGGCTGTGTTTATGAACCTTATAATCTGAAAGTACTTACTTTTGACTACTGTATAACTCCATGAATTGTTTCTAAACCTATTCTACTGATTATTTCTTCTCCTATGGTTCTCTGGACTCCTAAACACTGTCCACAGACCCCTATTTGGATTTTGGTATAAGGCAGAGAACATGCAGTCTTTCAAGGAAATAAAACCCACTGGTTGGGTGTATTCATCTAACTTGTCTCCTGGTGAAAGACATTTAAAAAACGAAGGCTTGTATCTGAATAATGAGATACTCAATACATTGGTAACCAAGAATTGTGGAGTAAAAACATGTAACTTCAGAACATGGATGATTTGTAAAAAAGAAGGCTGGTCACATGGTGAGAAGGCATAACTGATCAATCACTTACATGGATAGTCACAGGTTGCTGATAATGCTGAAGTATCTCAAACAGCAGTCTGCAGTATAAGATTTATACAGATGCAAATGAGCAGGCAAGTATGGGTTTGGATGCCATATTAATGAGAACAGACATGTATCAATATTTTGTTGTCATTCGGGTTTTTCAGTCGTGTTCAATTTTTTGTGAACCCATTGGGGTTTCTTCTCCAGCTCATTTTACAGATGTTAGCAAAGAACATTTAAGCTTTCAAAGTACCTGGCTTTGTGGAGTCCTTGTGGAAGGAGCACTGGACCTGGGGTCAAGAGAACAGCACAGCCAGAATAGCAGAGAACCCCAGCTATGTGACCTGGAGCAAATTATTTCTCTGGGTCTATTCTCTTTTATAAGATGAGATTAGACTGGATCCATGGGGCTCGAGTGGACCTTAGAGATCACCTCGGCGAGTAAATAAGAGCATCACACCTGGAATCAGGAAATCCTGAGTTGAGATAGGAAGAAAGGACATTCAAACCCATTTCCTCTGGTTTTTTATGAAGGGCTTGTTCCAATAACATCACACTAGCCAGATAACTTCTACAGTTCTTTATAGTTCTGCATTTTAGGTTTTAGAGGAGAGAACCCAACAAGGATTTAACTATAAAGGACTTAACTATTTTAAAAAGTGACTTCTAGAATATACCCACTCTGGGGTGTATTCAACCTAATCCCTTTCTTCTTGACCCCCCACCCCCCATCTCTATTGTTCTGTAAAACAAATGCCAAATACAGGTTAAACCAGATTAAAATGGAATTGGGAAATATTTAACAAAATAAATAAAATCATAATAAAACAGATATTAATTTGTGGTTTTCTAAGTCAATATGCCACCTCCAGGGATTTATTTTTATTTTGATACCATTTCTGGACAGTAACTACTGGCACCCAGAATATTCTTTGCACTGGGTACATTTTATTCGTGTGGTTGACTACATTTCAGGAAGACCTGGAGGAGCGAAAAAATAGTATTTCTGAAAATGTTAACCATAAAACATAATTAGGAAGAATACTTCATTTTTTTGCACATTGAAGTTTAAATTTAAAAGATTCCTTCAAATGCCTTCCTCTGATTTTGTATTGGAAGCATTCCCCCCTCAATAATAAGTAATTATTGAGAATCCACTGTATCTAAGAACATGCCGTGGACCTTTTTTTTTTTTTTTTTTTTTTGCTCATTCAATAAATATATACCACAGGATACAAAAAGTCAGCTTTGCCTATGAAGAATAATTCTTGTGATAAATAAAGCTATGAATGATAAAAGATAGCAATATACAACATACTACATAATAAATTATAATAATAAAATTTTGAAGCTTTATGGCTTGTAAGGCTTTACATAATCTCACTTTATCGCTCTACGTTTCATCACCTCTAGTTTGGTGAGTTCTTAAAATCTTAAGAATGAAAGGATCCCCCCAGGAGGAATGCCTGAGTTTCAGTCTCAGTTCTTCTACTTTCTAACACTATAATGTTAAACAAGTTATTCTCCCTTTCTGCAACTGTTTCCTCATCTATAAAATGGAGGCATTGGTCCAGATTACTTCTAAGGTCCTTATAATCCATGGTTTAAACTACCATAACACTAAAAGAACAGAACAGCCTCTCCTTTTTCCCTTCAACACAATGGTAGTTTTTAAATGCCCTCCTCCCTCAACAGAATGAAATCACCTTAAAATGCTCTTCCACTCTAATATCGCTGGCAAAGTGACAAGGAAATCACAACAGTATTTTTGTTTTATTAACATATTACAGTAGACAAATATTACACATGCTATACAAAATATACATTCTTATAGGTGAGAAAATATAAATACCAGGAAAGGGCAACATCAAACTAGGACAACTTGACTTATACCTCTCTTTGGGTACAACTAGTTCCATAGCTGCTATCACTTTGGCATCATCCGACAGGGCAGGGAAGGGTGGGAGGGTTGGAGACTAAGAGAGTACTAGGAGAAGAGATAAGTGTTCATTACAAACCCATTGAAATACCCTTGAAATCCATCTTGGACAGATACACATTTCTTGAAGATACACTAACAGTTGATTATGAAACAAAGTTCACTTTGCCTAATGTATCCTAAAATACACATATATATGGAGGTTCCCAGCCACCCCTCTCCTGGTATTATCTTGAGTGTGATCAAATTTTGTCAAGGAGAGTTCACCATCTATTCCGTCCTAAAGGGGACCTGGGTTTTCAGACTCTGATTGGGGTTATGAACTTCTAGAACACTAATTAACTTTGAACTTCTCTTTTTATAAGTCAGTGAAAGAAGCTGTTTAAGACAAAAAAAGACAAATGAACCTAGATGGTTGTAATTCCAATAAATCAAAAACTTTTGAGGGCAGACACAAGGAATGTAGCTGGACAAAATTACTTGCCAAGCTAAAGGGGAAATACTAAGAAAAACGAAGTATTTCCAAATAAAGAGATATCAGATGTTGGCTCAACCTTACACGGGTCAACTATGTCATTGTGACCTTTAAATAATGTAAAGCAACAAAGCAAAATAAAGCAAAGCAGGTGAAATGAAGGTAAATGAATTCTTAGCATTGCATTTGCATTCTGGCATTTCTGGATTTCAGCATGTAAGCAGAAAAGGGTTAGAAACAATTATCAGAATATGTGGGTACAGCCCTGAAGAACACAAGCTTTTAATATTACCAATTGTCATAGATATTGTAGAGGGGTTTCATTTACCAGACAGGTACTTGGATGAGATGATATGTAAAGTTCCTTTTGGATCAAGGAGCAGCATGGGACATAGAAAACATATGATCAATTATGTTTTTTAAAGCTAATTCCTAATTCCACTTTCCCTACCAATGTCACATTTTTTGGAGACTCATAGGATTAGAACTAACCTGGTAGGACCTCAGAGCTTGCCTAGTCTACAATTCCCTATTTTATAGATGAGAAAACAAGAGAAATTAAATGACTTGCCCCAAGTTACAAAGATAGGAAACAGCAAAGCCCAGAATTTGAACCTTGTTCCCCTAATGCCAAATCTTCTCACTTAAATCACATTTTGTGGATTTTAAGACTAAGATACTTAGAGAAAAAAAAAAGCCATGATTTTATACTGGGCAAAATCCACACGGGAGAATAAGAAAATGATGGGATTATTAAAATCCCCTGGAAATGTGGGAATTTCATAGAAATCATAATTGGAAGAGACCTTAAAGGTCACCTTTGTCAAACCTTCTTCCTAATGTAGGAATGAATTTCTTCTATAATATTCCTAACGGAGTGTCATTCAGCCTTTACTTGAACAATTTCTGACTCCTTTGTGAGGAAAATCACTCCATTTTTGTGTAGTTCTCAATTAAAAAAAAAAAAACAAACCACAAAACACCTTCTTCTTTATAGTGAACCAGACAAGGGGTATGTTGAATTTACACTCATAGGAGCTAGGTTCAAATTTCTGTTTAGTACCTAGGTGACATTGGGCAAGTCAATCTCTGTAGGACTCATTTTCCTCACCAAGTGGTTGGACTAACGGACAGATGAGGTCCTTTCCAGACCTAAACCCATGAACCCATCACCTAATACTTCTATTTCTGTATTGTTATTATATTGTCTAATTATCCACTCCCCCTGCCCCCAACATTTTTGGTATACTGGAATGGGTATGAACAGCCAGCACCTGGAAATTCCTTTTCAAATTCAAAGTAATCTATGGAAGAAATTGATCTTGCACAGGTTAATTACCTAATCCATAATGACCTATGAATTTTTAAAACACTAAGGATAGCACTCCAGGTTTCCTAATACATTTTATCTTAGAGAATCTGAGTTACTTGAGAATGAGACTTAACAGGAAGTCAAATAGATCAGCTAAGTCTAAAAGTTTATGCTACAATAAATCTTGGATAACTAGGAAAAATAAGATGTATTTTTTCAGGTGAAATTAAGTATGATCAATCAGTGAAGAGATACAAATGGATCAATTAGGAACCCTTGCTTATCCCTGTTGAAATGTAGTGATCAGAAAAATACAATCCTGAGCACTTCAATTTGCCTGGGAGCTAGTAAGGATGCCTGTTATATTAGCATTAGATGGACATTACACTATTTTGAACAAACATCAAGAGCCACTAAATTTATTTAAACTGTGTGGTTAAATTGCTTCTGGAACATTAGTACTGTCATTAGGCCAAAAATGTATGTACAATGAAGCCTCTGTAATGACCACTTCTAATGCAAGCCTTGAGTCAATAAATTAGTCAAATTCACTTCTCTTTAGAGCTGAGCTGGCTTTGCCCCTTCTCCAGATCCACCAAGTTACTGATGAGGAAAACCTGGGAAGACTTACATGAACTGATAAAAAGCAAAATGAGCTGAATTAGAACATTGTAACCCAGGAAGAACAATACTATACAATGATCAACTGTGAATGTCTTGGCTATTTTCAGCATTGCAATTATCCAAGACAATTCTAAAGGACTTATGATTTAAAAAAAACCTATTCTCCACCAGAGAAAGAACTGATAGAGTCTGAACACAGATCTAAGTGTACTTTTTTTAAAACCTTATTTTTCTTGGGGTTTCTTGGAGTGTTTTCTTTTGTAACATAGCTAATATGGAAATGTTTTTCATAACTGCACAAGAATAATCTATATCAAATTGCTTGCTTTTCAAGGAAGGGGAAGGAGACAGAGAATTTGGGACAAATTTAAAAAAAAAAAACTACAGTTAAAAATTGTTTTTAGGCATCATAATTGAAAAAATATCGAAATATAAAAATCTTCACTTAAAAAAAATTACTGAAGGATCCTAAGGATCCCAGGAAGAGAATGCAAACACTTTAGGCTGACTAGTTAGAAGGTGCCCTCCTAATGGGAGGAATGAACTGCTGACTGGAGAAGTATAGATAATTCTTGAGACAGTAGTGAGTGGGTAAATTATAGAACAGAAATAAACAGTGGCCAAGCCATGTGCTATCACTTTGGTTAACAAGGAACAGCTTGTTACCATGCTATCATTCTTGCCATAGAGGAAGTGAGTCAGGGATGTTGGTACAAGGAGCTGACAAAATCTTTTCCTTTGTTCTAACCTTAAAGTTATTCTGTGAAAAGCTGCTTTTCTTCATGTAGTGTTGGTCGATCTTGGATCAGGAAAGGAGTCTTTCAAAATGGCTCATATTATAACAAGAGAGAGACAAATAAGAAGTAGAGCTATCTTTCAAAAGTGTTTAAATGAAGACAGTTTTTTGAGAGGTGATTCTAAGTGAAAGGATCCATTTGGTAGTGTTTTAGAGAAGAAAAAAAATAAACAAGGGAAAGATAGTATCCAATCAAGAAAGTGCTGGTGGGTAAGAAAAATATAAGAATTAAATCAACCAATGAAACATAGCTAAAATTTCTGGTGGACAGCTTGGAAATTTTTATGAAAACCTAGATCTTTTTTTTTTTTTTTTTAAATCTAGATCCTCTTGAGAAGCATATTAAACAAGAAAATTTTAGTAAAATAATTAATAACTGACATCCCATTAAATGGTTCAAGCCATTATTGGGTTTGATACTGAACTTGACCATAAGAAGAGATTCAGAGGCTATAAGGAAAAGAAATTCACAACATAATATTCTTTGCCCATTGAGAGTCACCTTACAAACAATATCTTTAGTAATCAGAATTATTATTTGTAGGAAAAGTTAATCTGCCTTAAATATCATTTACATAAACACTAAGTTAAAGACCTCATAGAGCAAGAGCTTCTCCTTCTACAGCTTTTTTGTATTGTACTTTCCTCTTCACCCAAGACAAAGTTTTATCTCTGTGTAGTATACTTTTTTTTTTTTAAAAAAACATTCTCTATTTATTTTGAAAGAAATGTCTTTGGTAAAATAGGTTGTTCCCTCAACCCCATATATATATGGCTAGTAGAACAGGACAAGTCTTTTTGGATCAAAAGCACAGTGCCACCTGAGGTTTACAAAGCAAAAGGCAGTAACTGAGGACAAACAATCTGTCTATAGAAGAAAATTGTGAATCTCTGCCAATGAAAAGAATACAAAAAAGTGTTAAGTTATACCAGGATAGCCATCTATGTGTAAATTATGAGGTACCCTGCTTACACACACAGACTTGACTTCTTAATTACTAAGAAGTTTTCAATGCAATTTCTTTAAATTTTCCAAGTTCTACAAAATCCATTACTGGTCTGTTAAAGCAGCTGTCAAAATAACAGAATATTACATAATTTGGCATAATAAAAAAATATTTACATTAAACTGGAATTTTACATGAAGTGAATACAAAAAATATTTATAAGTGAAAATGTATTTACACCTTCTGTCCTGGTCTGAACAGGGACAGAAAACTTAACAACGCAAAGACCTAAACTTGGTACCAGTTTGCCAAAACAAGGATGTGATTCTTGTTTGTTGCCATGAAAAAGAAAGCACCAGCTCAAAGTCAGGCTTACGGTTACATAAAAACTTGATGTGCACTTTTAGAAGGGCTTCTCAGAAGACCAAGTAAATTAGCCAAGCTCTCCACATAGTAAGCAGCAATTTCATTCTTCCAAACTCTTTCAACTGCAAAACTGGACACATCTTGCTGGGTCCAGAAGAAATGATTGTTGTACTAGTCACATACCTAGGCCTTCTCTCGGTCTGATGCAACCTAAGAGAGAAGTAAACTGGACTCCTCCATTCTCTTTAGTGACCAGCTCTCTTGGTCCCCTCAGTTATACTTGTAAACATGACAGGAAAGCAAAGGTGAACCTTGGGGTTTCCTCTGAGCTCTGAGGTAGTACATACACAATTGGGGATTGGAGTGTGTGCCCACATGCCAGTCTGAGTGGAGCATTTTTCATGTAGCTTCACTGCCATCTTGTATGTTCTGAGTCCTGCTGAAATCAAAGGAGTGACCTTGTAGCCTGTGACAGGGTCTGGGGGAAGCAGAATGGTCTTCATCACTTTCTGTCAGGTTCTCATTTTGGAGAAGTCGTGGTGATTCAAGGACTGGCTGCTGGGAAAAGTGAGATTGTGGAAGTCCTAATTCTTTGTTTATGCCCCATAAAGGCCGCTGTGATGTTTCTGAGAATAAAATACCAAATAAGACAACACAAGATCAAAATTCCTTTTTAATGATTTTCCCCTTTTTCTTTCTTAAATTAAAAAAAAATATTTTTTAAACAAGGTTTTTCAGTATTCCTCAATAAAGAGATTCCTACAGAAATACATTAACTGACCTTAATACATTAAAGAGCACTATTTATGGGGCTAGCACCCCATTCCATTCCCATTTACTCTGCCTAAACCAGGAGTGAAAGACTTCATTCTGGCATTCCTCTCATAAAAAGCATTTCCCCTGAAATACACGGAAGCATTAAACATTAGACCCAAACCCCAAATACTTGCAGAACTCAGTATTGATTTAATTTAGAACATCGTGCCATACATTATAAATGCCTTTTAAAGGTTCTTTTTGGGGGGGTCCTAGACCAGAGAGAGCTGAATGAAAGTCAGTGAGTCATCTAACAAAGACTTACTAAGAGCCCAAGTACAAAATATAAGGTATTCTCTTTTGGCTGTGTTTGAGAAAATTATTGTCTCTCGCCCCCAAATCACAGAAGTCCTGAGCATATCCCATAAGAGAAATCAGAAAACTAGAAAGTGAAAAAAAAATCTCACATTTATCTCACAGTATCTAGAAGCTGCTATGGTTAAATGAAACATTTTTCTTCTTCTCCATGGAACCATCAAAAAAAGATTATTTTAACCTTTCTACTACAATTTTTGCACTTTACTCACTAAAAGTAAAAGATAAGAAAGGGGAACACACACATTTTTCTACTAAGCCCAAATTCCTATATACTCTGTGAATTTTAAATAGTGCCATCTTGTTATGTTCAGAGCTACAAAAACAGAAATCTAGTTTATTGCATGAAATTCAGCATTATGAATGTGGCAAATACTCTAGTAAACCAGCTCATTTTGTGCAATGGCAATTGACAAGGCTAAACTAGATTTAAATTTTAACTCAAGGGAAAGAAAGTCATCCTTCAGAGAAGGAAAAAGTATCACATAAGCCTTACCATTGCTCATTTGTGTGGAGGATACAAGTGCCTTCTCATTTATCCTGTCATGGTTGGTGAGGTAGACAGACATGTCTCTGTCTCCTGAAGATGTCAAGGTATCCACAGCCACAGCTTCTGGGGAAGGATGTGCCAAACAAGCCTCCTGGGGCATCTGGACCATGAGACTGGACAGCGTCTGGTCCAGCCCGTCCTCCTCGGTGATGTAGGTGTATGGACAATATTCTCTGGTCCTGGAGTATATGTTGGCATTGTCATAACAATCCGAGCAAATCACCCGGCTGCTGCTGCCACCTGATAATAACAAGAAAAGCCACCACATTCCTCACTTAAATGAAGCAGCCACAGCCTCATCTCTTTGCTCTATCACAACTTTGTGAAACTATGATGAAAACCAAGGAGCTGAGACAAAGCTGGCATGGCAGCCAAAGACACAGCTCTGATTCATGCAAACAAAGCAAGGAAGGAGGAGCTGTGAGCTCATTTCACAAAACCCTTGCATTAAACTGGCAATGTGAGCTCTTCATGAAAACCTACAAGGAAACCCAAACTCCACAAGACAGGTTACCAGGCCAGTTTTTTAAACACATTTTCCACCTTCCTAGGATAACACTTTGGCCTGGAAGCCCAGCCAAAGCTTCATTCTGACCCTCACAGGCGGATCTCTTCTCTATTTCTGGCAATTAAAGCTTTTCTTTCCTGGAGTCGGCAGGACACAGCAGAAAGAACGCTAGTTCTATAGTCAGAAAAGAACTGGGTTGAAATCTTGCTTCCACAATTAACCCTGGTTAAGTCTGAGGTAAGTTTCTTGGGCCCCCAGTTTCCTCCTTTATAAAATGAAGGAATTGTGCTAGGTATTTCTAAATCTAGGACCCTGTGATCTCTGCCTGCCAAGGAGTTCTATCTGAAAGCAATCATGGATATGAGTCAGAGGATCTGGGTTCCAGTCTCAGCTCCATCACTCACTACTTGTGAAACCATGGTCAAGTCACTCCCTCTCTCTCAGTTTGTACAATGAGGATGTTGGACTGGTGACTCAAAGGGGCCTTAGAGCTCAAAACCTGTGGTTCTGATTTTTTTTTTTTTTAAATAATAGAGATATTTTCCTGTGGCACTCAATTCTTGAAATAATGCAAAAAAAAAAAAAAAAAAAGATGCACTTCACAGAAATGTTTTCAAACCAACTTTCCCCAAACATGTCTTTTGTATACTGAAGGAAACATGTACCAGTTAAGTTCAAGCCAGGCTGGAATGAAAACTTCACAGGTGCAGTTACCTTCTGGGCCTTTATGCATGAATCCATTTCCAGGCGGCATGAGCTGCTGGTGACTCCCGGCCTCCGAGTTGCTGTAGCCCTCCTGCGGTTCAGACAGCGTTCCCTGAGAAGACAGGTAGCTGGGGATGTCAGCAGGCAGATTCAGCTCTTCTGTGGACATAAGGACACAAGCAACTTTCAAGTCAGCACTCAGAAAATCACTGAGCATGCATAGAGATACATGTCAAGATGTGTCCGATAATCATTAGCCAAATGAATTGTCTTCCAGGTGCCAGCAATTTTACCACATCTCTCTTGGCTCAAGGCATTTTCTCTGGTTATGCCTGGGGCCTAAAGTGCTTTCCCTCCTCTGCCGATTACTGGACCTCCCTAGTTTGCTATTGAAATCCCAACTAAAATCCTATTTTCTAGAGGAAGTCTTCCCCAACCCCACTTAATTCCATTATCTTCCTTTTAAAAGTTATTTCCTATTTAATTATGCTCTGTACATATGCATATGTATTTGTTCACATATTGTCTTTCCCAATAGATTGGAAACTCCCTGAGGGCAAGAACTGGCTTTTGCCTCTTTTTTGATCTCTGACCCTGGACACAGGGCCTGATATACAGTAAGCACTCAATAAATGTTTACTGACACTCCTACCCCCACCCCAGCCTATAAACTGTGCTTAAGAATTATCACCACTGGGCAGTTACTAATTCTATTTTTCTCCTGTACAAGTTGGGGGGGGAATAGCAAGAATTCTATCATCCCTGATTTTTCCCACTTGTCTGCCAGGCAGACTCTTCTCTCCTGGACTCTCAGTACAGTGGGTAAAATCAGTAAAATCACAACTCAACTTGCACAGTGTCAGGAACTTGTTCTATGCACAAGGAGAAGTTTTGGAACATTAATATTCACTTCAGAATGCTCCACAGATACAAACTTCCTGACCCTGACATATCAAAGTCAAAAAAACTCTAGAAGAAAAATGCTTTTCCTCCCTGTATCCCTTAGATCACTCATATTTCCTAACATTCCCCCACATAGCAAGTACCAAAACCTAGGAGATGACCCTGCCTCCAGACACCCCTCACCTGTATTCGTGATGCTGTAGTCCTCACTCTTCCTCCTCATGTGGTAAATGACGATGACCCAGATCAGAGAGGTGCCCACGACACAGCACACCACCACGATGATGACAATCCCGACGGTCGTCCAGCCGTCATCTTCGTGTCCAACACTGCTTTGTGCCGAATCGCAATTGGAGGAGGAGATGACGTTTAGGTAGATGTGACCCCGTTCCGTGCCCAGGGTGTTGGACATGATGCACGTGTACTTCCCAGCGTCTTCCAGCCCAGCATCTACAATGATGAGAAGCTGATTGGCTGCCGCAAAGAAGTGTCTTTCCGTCACCATCAGAGGACCGTCGTCTTTTGTCCAGTTGAGGCGAGGAGCTGGACTTCCTCCAGCGATGCACTGCAAGACAGCGGTCTCCCCTCGGGTTACAGTTCTATCCTCTAGAGGTCTGATGAAAGAAGGTGTTTCTAGAAGGGAAAAAAGAATGACATTTCAAGTTGGCATCCCGACTTACACCTATCATAAGAGGAACATTAATATTTTTTAAGCTCTTTGGTGCAACATTGCCTCAAATCCCAATATAATCAAGAAAAGCCATCAGAAAGCCAAAAAGTTTGCCTAAAGCTAGAAAAAAAAAAGGGTGTGTGTGTGTGTGTGTCTGTCCTTTGCCAATAGCAAAATCTTATGAGAGAACAGGACTCCCACCTCTTAACCTCTCCCTTAGGACTACGTGATCCCCCCAATTCTGTTCCCCCAAAGGAGGGCCGGGAGATCCAGGCTCCCAGCCCGGCTTGGAATGAAGATGTCTCACTTAGGAGGCTTCCTTCCCACAAGACCCAGGCAGCTCCTGAGTAAGGAGGCTTCAGCCAAACACGCCGAGTCAGGGAAAAGCAGCTCACCTAACACAGTTAAGGTAGCATTTGCCGAGAGACCGCCTGCAATGTTTTGGGCCATGCAGCTATAGATTCCCATGTCTTCTATCTTCACGTTGGCAATGAAGAAGACATCATCCTCGGGCATAACGTGCATACGTCTCTCTCGGGCCGCAGGGAAGTCTGTGCCACCATCTTTCTGCCAGGAGATCTGAGGAGCCGGATGACCCTCTGCAGCACACTCTAGTCGGGCCATGGCTCCGGTACGGATGGTTAAGTCCATTGGGGTTTT
This sequence comes from Sarcophilus harrisii, assembly GCF_902635505.1. Lineage (NCBI taxonomy): Eukaryota > Metazoa > Chordata > Mammalia > Dasyuromorphia > Dasyuridae > Sarcophilus > Sarcophilus harrisii. Next base: position 415,640,073 of record NC_045429.1, on the reverse strand, counting down.
CAGAAATGATGGCAGCTCTGTACCCAAAAAGTTCATAGCGAGAATGAGATGAGGAATATAAATGCATGAGAAAAACTGGCATCCTTACTACACCCTTGGCTTGTGCTTCTGGATCAGCAGTGACAGGTAAAATGGGAGGTAGTATGAACTCAGTCTGAGACCGTGCCCCTCGCACTCTGGGGGCTTCCAAGAACCTGATAAACACAAGTATCTTGCCCCAGCCTGGCCTCTGGCCCTCACCAGCCCAATTCTACCACAACCTTCCTAGAGGAGCTGAGGCTCCAGCAGCTCCCTACTAGCCAGCAAGGCAGTCTCAGGAGTCACAGACACAAAATACCCAGAGTCCTTGCTACCAAAACCCCTGGCATGGGTCATTGGGTCAAATTCAGAACGAACATAACTCTATCAATCAGAACAATACCAGAGAGGCAAGTGTTCATCAGCCTGCTCTCTCCATGACCCTCTAGCTACCCTGGAATACCTGTCACCTGTCTGCCCGTGGCTCTGAGGATGACTGGGCCTTCACACGTGCTGTAGTCAGCCCCTGCACATCATGCTAGCTGCTGCCTTCTTCCATAGGACATCTTTCCCCATCAGAAGGGGAGCTCCCTGAGGACAGGCCTTGCCTCAATTCCCTCCATCCATTTCTAGCACCTCTTTCCCCTCCAGCTATGTGGATCTGTTCCTAGCCTGGGGCAGGCCATCTCCCATATTTCGGTGACTCTGCCCTGCCCACCCCACTACAAATGTTCTTCCAGGCCCCTCAGTTTCCTTCATGATTCACTTCCAATATCTCCTTTTCCAGGAGACTTTTCTCAGCTTCCACGTCAGCTCCCACTGCCAGGGCCATCTCCTTTGTCTTCCCCAATAGACAAGGAGCTGCATAATGGCAGAAATGGTTTCTCTTTGTTTTCCACAGGCAGACACTTAACCTGACTGCTCACAGATTACTAAATCAAAATAGAGTCTCATTCATCCTTCCATTTACAGAAGGGGGAAATGAAAAGTGGAAGCATGTTTTTTATAGTGCCTACTGTATGCTAGAGTCTGTGCTAAGTGCAAATATGATCTCAATTGATCCTCCCTACTTTTTTTTTTTAATAGCCTTTTATTTACAAGATATATACATGGGTAATTTTTCAACATTGACCCTTGCAAAACCTTCTCCCTACTGTTGTTAATCCCATTTTACAGTTAAGGAAACTGTAAGGGTGACAGAGGTTAGGTGACTTGTGCAGAGTCACAGTCAATGTCTGAGGCTGGATTTGAATTCAGGTCCACTGATTGCAGGTGCCACTCTCTATCCTCTGCACCACCAGCACCTGAATTTTTGCAGTGGAGAGGTATAGTAACTTCTAAAAGTAGCTACCTACTCTTACTAACAGAAGGGAAAGCAGAATATTCAAAAATGCATGTACACACATGTATGTCCGTGTATAAGTATGTGTGTATAACGTGTGTATAAGTATGCATGTATACACACACACACACAATTTAAAATCACTTGGAACAAGGTATTTTTCTTGTTGTTTTCACCTACAAAAGGAGTGTTTTCCTCATAAAGTTGCAAAAAAAAAAAAAAAAATCAGAGGTTGGGGTAGCTAGTACAGTGGATAGAGCACCAGCCCCTTGAGTCAGAGGACCTGAGTTCAAATCTTATCTCAAGACACTTAATACTTCCTAGCTATGTGACACTGGGCAAGTTACTTAACCCCAATTGCCTCAGGGAAAAAAAAAAAAAATTGTTCATTTGGTGCTCTCACCCCCACAAATCCTACTTAGTGGAGAAATGCTGTGGTCAAGAGGTGATGATGCAGGAAGACCATCAGGGTGTTGCGAGCTGCATGATTTGCATACAGCAAAAAACAAATAAATTTCCTGAGACAAGTAAGTTCAATTAGGGAACCTACTCCCTCACAAACATTTATCCTTACACTAATATTCTCCCATATATCAAGAAGAATCTAATTTTCTTGGTCAAGTGAATAAAGTTAAAAGAATAAGTTATTAACCATTCTCAAATTTAAAAGATATCAAAGGAAACAATTTCTTACCATTCACAGTTAATCGGGCTTTATGAGAATAATTAGAACCAAAGTGATTAGTAACAATGCACTGATATTTTCCTTCATCTGTGAAATTCACATTGAAAAGATGTAAAACCGTAGTGTATTCCAAGGCTTCTCCACCTTGCTGGCGATATCGAGCAAAATTCTCAATGTCAGCATCATACAAGATTTCGCTATCTTTTCTCCATGCAGTTGACATTGGTGAGTCACTGCTGCTCACCGCAGTGCACGTAAGGGTCACATTGACTCCTTTTAAAGCAATTGTGGTCTCTGGGTGTGTCCTTATCTGGGGCTTAGGAAAATCATCTGGAAAAAAGTAACAGGAGCCAAACATTAATTGATTTGTTTTTTGAAATAATCAATAATTCAACTAGAAACTGAACAAAGGACAAACAGTTAAATGTATACTCCTGTTGTAATTTGTTTGAGCCTTCAAACCTTAATCTTGCTTCCTAGATGGCATTTCCATACCTTTCTAATAATCATCAACTTGCTGGACAGAAGAATAAACAACTTTGGGCCAACATTCTAAGCTAGTCTCACCATTTGCTATACAAATCTAAGCAATCTTCACACACACGATGCTAGTTTCCTAGGCAAAATGAGGAGCAAGCTCTTATTTTATTTCATAAAGAAAAGCCTGTACTAAAAAAAGTTATTTGAAAATATACAGGAAATGATCAAAGAAACTAGTAATTTGCACAACAGATCAATCTGTCTGGAAGTTTCATATCATCTGAGCATATAACAAAGTAAAATTTCCATTGTACTTTAAAGGAAAAATATTTAAATATGGCAAGATATAATACAAGTTTTAGTCAAAGCCCCAAGTAAGACCCCAGACTATACACATCAGGCAGGTAAGAACACATTTCTATAGATTCATGGTCACTATTTCTTTGGACTTTAGACAGTGAGTGAAATATACAAACCGCAGACAAAGTCTTTGGGATCCACGTTGAGGATGCTCTGCCCAGCTAGCCATTCAGGGTGAGCACAACTCACATTCACAGCCTGTTCTAAGTGATTGTCCACTAGCCACTGCAGCAGCCACCTCAGCTGGCAGTCACAGAGCAAACTGCTGGTGTTCAACATCCTACACAGAAAGAGAGACAGACAGAAAATGAAGGCCTGTTCCTTCCACTCTTCATACTCCAAGTTTTTGCAGTGCCAAAATGCTTGCTTCACACATTACCACTCAACATCTTCAGCAGGGAATGTACTGTCATCCCTAATAAGGGAAGATTACTTTCAAATTCTTTTCACAGGACTAAATTACCTGGGGTCCCATTTCCAATCAGAATAAAGAAAATGCTACTAAAGGTGTGCTTCTGGCCTGCAAAAAAACCTGTTAAACATGTCTGAAAAATAAAGATTAATGATTGTATTTCTACAATCTTTTCAGGAGCCCAAGGTGAATATTAGTGTAATTTTGCCTAAACAAGACACTATATTCTTGTGTTTTCTTGCACATGTTGTTTTTCCAACTAGATAAGCTCAAATAAAAGGACAGGTTCTTCTATTATTTTTGTTATCTCAAACTTTAGCATACTATTCTCTTTCAACAAATAAACATTTAAGCACTGATCAAGTCAAACGTAGAATAAGGCATTCCAGGGCATACATTTAGGTGGACCTTTTAAATAACAATTCACTGAAAAAAAATCTGTTATAGTTCAAGTCCCAGCCCTGACTCAGCGCAATGCCTATGAAACCCAAAGTCACCTCACACATTCCCCAACCCCTTCTCCATGTGAGGCATCTAAGACTTTAACTTATAACCTCTACTGACAAGTTCCTTCCCTGAGTGTTCCCTGTGCCAATGAAATCACAACTCCAACCCCTATCCACAGAGTATAAGCTTCTTGAGAATAGATAGCCTTTTGGGTATATTCCAAATTATTCTCCAAAATGACTGAAATAATTCACAACTCCAACAGTGCACTAGTGTCCCAGTTTTCTCAGATCTCCTTCAATATCCAACATTTTCTGTTTTTATCATTTTAGCCACTCTGATAGTTATGAGGTGGTATCTTGTTGCTTTAATTTGCATTTTACTGACCAACAGTGATTTAGAACATTTTTTTCATATGATTATAGATAGTTTTGACTTGTCTGAAAACTATCAATATTCTTTGATCACTTATCAAATTTTCTTTCCATATAATTTTTTTTTGCATTGGTTTCACTTGTGCAAAAACTTTTAAATTTTATGTAATCAAAACTATCTATTTTACATTTTGCAATGCTCTACAAATCTTTGGTCCTAGATTTTTCTCTTTTTCATAAATCTGACAAATAAACTATTCCACTGCTCTCTTAATCTGCCTATGGTATCACCCTTTATGTGTAAATTACATAAATTTTGACCTCATCTTGGAATACAATGCAAGATGTTGTTCTACACCTAGATTTCTGCCATATTGTTTTCCAGTTTCCCAGCAATTTTTAACAAATGTGTTTTTGTTTCAAAAGCTTGGATTTTTGGATTTATATATGCTAGAGTAGTATGATACTAATATATATCCCACTGACCCACCACTCTATTTCTTAGCCAGTACCAGATTGTTTTGATAATTACTGCTTTATAATTCAGTTTGAGATCTAGATAACTAGACAACCGTGTTTCACATCCAAATATTTTATATCTATATCTAGAGCTATTTTAAATGTAATTTCTCTTTCAATATCTTGCTGAACTGTGGTGGTAATAAATAGAAATGCTGATGATTTTTATGGAATTATTTTGTATCCTGTAACTTTTTACATATAATGCTTGCTGATGGCTTTAGAGAAATATTATTTGTCATTGTAAAGTATGCTCCACTATGCTCCCATGTTTTTAATGGGAATGTATTTTGTCAAAGGCTTTTTCTGCATCTATGAAAATTATATACTATCTGTTGATGTTGTTATTGATATAGTCAATTATGCTAATAGTTTTCCTAATATTAAACTGGCCTTGTATTCTTGGGATAAATCCTACCTTATGATATATTGCTATAATCTCTTTGCTAGTGTGTTATTTAAAAACGATGCAACTACCCTTTGACCCAGCAGTGTTACTACTGGGCTTATATCCCATAGAGATCTTAAAGAAGGGTCAAAGGGACCCACATGTGCAAAAATGTTTCTGGCAGCCCTCTTTGTAGTGGCAAGAAACTGGAAACTGAGTGGATGCCCATCAGTTAGAGAATGGCTGAATAAGTAGTGGTATATGAATGTTATGGAATATTATTGTTCTGTAAGAAACGACCAGTAGGATGATTTCCGAAAGGCCTGGAGAGACTTACATGAACTGATGCTGAGTGATGTGAGCAGAACTAGAAGATCATTATACACAGCAACAAGACTATACGATAATCAATTCTGATGGACATGGCTCTCTTCAACAATGAGATGATTCAAACCAATTCCAACTGTTCTGTGATAATAATGAGACCCATCTACACCCAGAGAAAGAACTATGGGAACTGAGTGTGGACCACCACATAGCATTTTCTGTTATTGTTTGCTTGCATTTTTGTTTTCCTTCTCTCAGGTATTTTTTTTCTTTCTAGATTCGATTTTTCATATGCAGCAAGATAACTGTATAAATATGTATACATATGTTGGATTTAATATATATTTTAACATATTTAACATGTATTAAACTGCCTGACATCCAGGGGAATGGGTGGGGGGGAAGGAGGGAAAAATTTGGAGCAGAAGGTTTTGCAAGGGTCAATGTTGAAAAAATTACCCATGGATGTGTTTTGTAAGTAAAAAGCCATAATAAAATAAACAAATAAATACTTAAAACAAGAACAAAAACAAAAACGTTGCATCAATATTTGTTAGGAAAATTGATTTATGATTTTTTTTCTCTGCTCTGGCTCCCCCAATTTTTCCAAATAATTTATATAAAATTAGGATTAATTGATCTTTAAATGTTTGGTAGAATTTGCATGTGAATCTATCTGGTCCTGGGGAATTTTTCCTTAAGAAGCACACTGATAGCCTTTTCAAGTTCTTTTTTCAAAAATTTGGCTATGTAAGTATTATATTTCTTCTTCTGTTAATCTGAATAACTTAAATACATTTCTGTAGATATCCATCCAATTGTCTTAATTTCTTCTTCTATGGTGGCAAGTTCACCTCTTTCATTTTTGATACTAGCAATCTGGTCTTCTGTTCTTTTTTTAAATCAACTTAACCAATGGTTTATCTATTTTATTGATTTTTTTTTCTCACAAAACTATCATCTAGTTTTATTTTTTTTAGTTCAATGGTTTTCTTTCAATTTTATCTTTCCTTTGATTTTTCAGGATTTCTAATTTGGGGTTTAATTAGGGGTTTTTAATTTTTTCTTTTTCTAGGGTTTTTTTTTTAAGGTACATGCCCAACTCATTGATCCCCCCCCCTCTATTTTTACTAATATAAGCAATTAAACATACAAATTTTCCTCTAAGTAACATTTGATTGTGTCCTATAAATTTTGTTGTTATTTTCTTTAATGAAATTATCAATTGTTTCTATGACTCGTTTTACCCATTTGATTAGGATTGGATTATTTCCAATTTTTTAATCTCTTTCCTTGTCCATTTTTGAAAGTGATTTTTATTGCATTATGATTTGAAAAGATGTGTTTATTATTTCTGCATTTGGTTGTAAGGTTTTTTAGTACTAATTAATACATGGTCAATTTTTGTGTAGGTGGCATGAACTACTGAGAAAAGGCATATTTCTTTCTATGCCCATTCAATATATTCTACAGTTCTTTCCCAGCTAACTTTTCCAGGATTTTATTCACCTTTTTAACTTCTTTCTTGTTTATTTTTTGGTTAGACTTATTTAGTTGGAAGAGGGGAAAAATTAAGATTCCCCCACTGATATACTTTTATTATCTATTACCTTCTGTAAGTCATTCAACTTCTCCTTCAAAAATTTAGATGGCATACCATTTGGTGCATATATGTTTAATATTGATATGATTTCACTGTCTATGTTATCTTTCAATAAGATAGTTTCTTCTTTATCTCTTTAATTATATTTACTTTTATTTTTGCTTGTTCTGAGATCATGACTGCTATTCCTGCTTTGTTTCAGGTGAAGCATAACAGATTCTGGTTCAGTCCCTTACCTTTACCTTATGTCTATCTCTTGCTTCAAATGTGTTTCTTATAAACAACATATTATAGGATTCTGATTTCTAATCCATTCTATCTGCTTTTGTTTTATGGGCAAGTTCATCCATTTACATTTATAGTTATGATGACAATGTATTTCCCTCCATACTTACTTATCCTCCTCTCTTACCACATCCTCTTCCCCCAGCCCTTTCCTCAAAAAACACCAATGTTTGGCTTGGAATCACCTCCAATATACCCTCCCTTATATCAATCTCCCCATCTCCTTCTATTATTACCATCCCTTTTTATTTTCATATAGGGTAAGATAGATGTCTATCTCCAAATGAGTGAATGTTATTGATTCTGAGCCAATTTTGATGAGAGTAAGATTTAAGATTGGCCTGCTGCCACCCCCACCCTATCCTCACCTTCTCTCCCATTAGCACTTTCATGCCTCTTTAAATGGAATCATTTACCCCATTCAATATCCTCCCTCCTTCTTCTTTCAGTACAATTTTTTTTCCCCACTCTTTTATTTTTTATGGGTATCATCCCATCAAAGACACCTTATATTTACACCCTCTGTCTAAATATATTCCTTTGCACATATAATAAAAGTTAAGCGTTACAAATATTACCTTGCCATACCGAAACATAAACAGTTTAACCTTACTAAATTTCTTAGGTTTTCTCTTTCTTGTTTCTTTTTCACCTTTTTTATATTTCCTTTAAATCTTGTACTTGCAGGTCAAATGTTTCATTCAGCTCTGGTCTTTTAAGTAGAAATTATTGACCCACTGAAAGGGATCCCCCACTGAAAGGGATCCTAAAACCAAAACACCAAGAAATATAGTGGCCAAATGCCAGAACCCTCAAACAAAGGAAAAAATACTCCAAGCGGCTAGAAAAACCCAATTCAAATATAAAGGAGCCACAATAAGGATCACCCAAGATCTAGCAGCATCCACATTAAAAGATCGAAGGGCCTGGAATATGATATTCCGAAAGGCTAAGGAACTCGGTATGCAACCAAAAATAACTTACCCAGCCAGAATGACCATCTTCTTCCCTGGAAGAAGATGGTCATTCAACAAAATAAGTGAATTTCACCTATTTTTGGTGAAAAAACAGAACTTAACAAGAAGTTTGATCTGCAAATATAGAACTCAAGAAAAACCTAAAAAGGTAAAAAGAAATCTTGGGAACTATATTTCTGCTGTAAAGATGTATAAAAAATACATGTATACCTTGTTCTAGAAATTAGAGGTGGAAAGGACATTGTATCAGAAAAAGGGTAGTAAATGGTACTATATCTCACAAAGAGGCAAAGGAAACTTATTATATCTGAGAGAAAGAATGGAGGGGGATGAATATAGTAGGTATTTTACTGCCATAAGAATTGACTTTAAGAGAAAAAATTTTAGACATATTCAATATATGGTGAAACTTCTCCTATCTCATTGAAAAGTGAGAAGGAAAGTGAAAAGGGAAGGAATAAGCTAAGCAGAAGGGAATACAGAAACTGAGAGGGAAAGGAGTATGATAGGGGGAGGAACTCTAAGGTGGGGAGGAGGGATACTAAAAAGGGAGGGCTGTGAGAAGCAAGTGGTGCTCATAAGTTTAATACTGGGAAGGGGGGTAAGGGGAAAGAAGGGAGAAAAGCATAAATAGGGGTTAACAAGATGGCAAGTAATATAGAATTGAGTAATTTTAACGATAAATGTGAAGCGGTAAACTCCCCATAAAGAGGAAGCGATTAGCAGAATGGATTAAAAGCCAGAATCCTACAATATATTTGCTTACAGGAAACACACCTGAAGCAGGGAGATACATGCAGAATAAAGGTAAAAGGATGGAGCAAAATCTACTATGCTTCAGGTGAAGTCAAAAAAGCAAGGGTAGCCATCCTGATCTCAGATCAAGCAAAAACAAAAATTGATCTAATTAAAAGAGATAAGGAAGGGCACTATATCTTGCTAAAGGGTAGCATAAATAATGAAGCAATATCAATATTAAACATATATGCACCAAGTGGTGTAGCATCTTAATTTTAAAGAGAAATTAAAGAGCTGCAAGAAGAAATAGATAGCAAAACTATAATAGTGGGAGATCTCAACCTTGCACTCTCAGAATTAGATAAATCAAATCACAAAATAAATAAGAAAGAAGTCAAAGAGGTAAATAGAATACTAGAAAAGTTAGATATGATAGACCTCTGGAGAAAACAAAATGGAGACAGAAAGGGTACACTTTCTTTTCAGCAGTTCATGGAACCTATACAAAAATAGACCATATATTAGGACATAAAAACCTCAACTCAAATGCAGTAAGGCAGAAATAGTGAATGCATCCTTTTCAGACCACGATGCAATAAAAATTACACTCAACAAAAAGCCAGGGGAAAATAGACCAAAAAATAATTGGAAACTAAATAATCTCATACTAAAGAATGATTGGGTGAAACAGCAAATCATAGACATAATTAATAACTTCACCCAAGAAAATGACAATAATGAGACATCATATCAAAATGTGTGGGATGCAGCCAAAGCGGTAATAAGGGGAAATTTCATATCTCTAGAGGCTTACTTGCATAAAGTAGAGAAAGAGAAGGTCAACGAATTGGGCTTGCAACTAAAAATGCTAGAAAAGGAACAAATTAAAAACAACCAGTCAAACACTAAACTTGAAATTCTAAAAATAAAAGGAGAGATCAATAAAATTGAAAGTAAAAAACTATTGAATTAATTAATAAAACTAAGAGTTGGTTCTATGAAAAAACCAACAAAATAGACAAACCCTTAGTAAATTTGATTAAAAAAGGAAAGAGGAAAATCAAATTTTAGTCTTAAAATGAAAAGGGAGAACTCGTCACTAATGAAGAGGAAATTAGAGCAATAATTAGGAATTATTTTGCCCAACTTTATGGCAATAAATTCGACAACTTAAATGAAATGGAAGAATACCTTCAAAAATATAGCTTGCTCAGATTAACAGAGGAAGAAGTAAATATCCTAAACAGTCCCATCTTAGAAAAGAAATAGAACAAGCTATTAACCAACTCCCTAAGAAAAAATCCCCAGGACCAGATGGATTTACATGTGAATTCTACCAAACATTTAAAGAACAATTAACCCCAATGCTATATAAACTATTTGAAAAAATAGGGACTGAAGGAGTCCTACCAAACTCCTTTTACGACACAGACATGGTACTGATACCTAAAGCAGGTAGGCTGAAAACAGAGAAAGAAAATTATAGACCAATCTCTCTAATGAATATCGATGCTAAAATCTTAAATAAAATATTAGCAAAAAGATTACAGAAAATCATCCCCAGGATAATACACTATGATCAAGTAGGATTTATACCAGGAATGCAGGGCTGGTTCAATATTAGGAAAACTATTAGCATAATTGACTATATCAATAAGCAAACTAACAAAAACCATATGATCATCTCAATAGATGCAGAAAAAGCATTTGATAAAATCTAACATCCATTCCTAATAAAAACACTTGAGAGTATAGGAATAAATGGACTTTTTCTTAAAATAGTCAGGAGCATATATTTAAAACCATCAGTAAGCATCATATGCAATGGGGAAAAACTGGAATCTTTCCCAGTAAGATCTGGAGTGAAGCAAGGTTGCCCACTGTCACCATTATTATTCAATATTGTATTAGAAACATTAGCCTCAGCAATAAGAGTTGAGAAAGAGATTAAAGGAATCAGAATAGGCAGTGAGGAAACCAAACTATCACTCTTTGCAGATGATATGATGGTATACTTAGAGAACCCTAGAGATTCTACGAAAAAGCTATTAGAAATAATCCATAACTTTAGCAAAGTTGCAGGTTATAAAATAAATCCCCATAAATCCTCAGCATTTTATACATCACCAACAAAATCCAACAGCAAGAGATACAAAGAAAATTCCATTCAGAATAACTGTCGACAGCATAAAATATTTGAGGAATCTATCTATCAAAGGAAAGTCAGAATTATATGAGCTAAATTACAAAAAACTTTCCACACAAATAAAGTCAGACTTAAACAATTGGAAAAATATCAAAGTGCTCCTGGATAGGTCGAAGCAAATATAATAAAGATGACAATACTCCCTAAACTAATCTATTTATTTAGTGCTATACCAATCAGACTTCCAAGAAAATATTTTAACGATCTAGAAAAATAACAACAAAATAATAAAAGGTCAAGAATCTCAAAAGGATTAATGAAAAAAAATCAAATGAAGGTGGCCTAGCTGTACCTGATCTAAAACTATATTATAAAGCAGCAGTCACCAAAACCATTTGGTATTGGCTAAGAAATAGATTAGTTGATCAGTGGAACAGGTTAGGTTCACAAGACAGAATAGTCAACTATAGCAATTTAGTATTTGACAAACCCAAAGATCCTCACTTTTGGGATAAGAACTCACTATTTGACAAAAATTATTGGGATAACTGGAAATTAGTATGGCAGAAATTAGACATGAATCCACACAACACCGTATACCAAGATAAGATCAAAATGGGTGCATGATTTAGACATAAAGAACGAGATTATAAACAAATTAGAGGAACATAGGATAGTTTATTTCTCAGACTTGTGAAAGAGGAAGAAATCTGTGACTAAAGACGAACTAGAAACCATTAGAAAATTTTGATTACATCAAATTAAAAAGCTTCTGTACAAACAAAACTAATGTAAACAAGATTAGAAGGGAAGCAACAAACTGGGAAAACATCTTCACAGTTAAAGGCCTCATTTCCAAAATATATAGAGAGCTGACTCTAATTTATAAGAAACCAAGCCATTCTCCAATTGATAAATGGTCAAAGGATATGAACAGACAATTTTCAGATGATGAAATTGAAATCATTACCACTCATATGAAAGACTGTTCCAAATCATTATTAATCAGAGAAATGCAAATTAAGACAACTCCGAGATACCACTACACACCTGTCAGATTGGCTAAGATGACAGGAAAAAATAATGATGAGTGTTAGAGGGATGCGGGAAAACTGGGACACTGATACATTGTTGGTAGGAGTTGTGAGCAATCCAACCATTCTGAGAGCAATCTGGAATTATGCCCAAAAAGTTATCAAACTGTGCATACCCTTTGATTCAACAGTGTTTCTACTGGGCTTATACCCCTAGGAGATACTAAAAAAGGAAAAGGATCTGTATGTGCCAAAATGTTTGTGCAGCCCTGTTTGTAGTGGCTAGAAGCTGGAAACTGAGTGGATGCCCATCAATTGGAGAATGGTTGAGGTAAATTGTAGTATAAGATATTATGGAATATTATTGTTCTGTAAGAAATGACCAGCAAGATGAATACAGAGAAGCTTGGAGAGAATTACATGAACTGATGCTAAGTGAAATGAGCAGAACCAAGAGATCATTATATACGTCAACAACGATACTGTATGAAGATGTAATCTGATGGAAGTGGATTTCTTGGACAAAGAGACCTAATTCAGTTTCAATTGATCAATGATGGACAGAAGCAGCTACACCCAAAGAAAAAAAACACTGGGAAATGAATGTAAACTGTTTGCACTTTTGTTTTTCTTCCCAGGTTATTTCTACCTTCTGAATTCAATTCTCCCTGTGCAACAAGAAAACTGTTTGGATCTGCACACATACATTGTATCTAGGATATACTAGGACATATTCAACATATATAGGACTGCTTGCCATCTAGGGGAGGGGGTGGAGGGTGGGAGGGAAAAAATCGGAACAGAAGTGAGTGCAAGGGATAATGTAAAAAAAAATTACCCTGACATGGATTCTGTCAAAAAAAAGTTACTATAAAAAAAAAAAATTATTGAAAGACCTTTATTTCATTAAATGTCAATTTTTTCCCCTGATTTTATTTTATTGGGTAGGTGATTCTTAGTTTCAATCTAAATTCCTTTGCCTTTTGGTATGATTCCAATTTCTTCAGTTTTTTAAAGTTTAAGATGCAAAATCCTGCATAATCCTGACTGTTGCTCCATATCTGAATTTTCTTTTTGGCTGCTTGCAATGCTATCTATTTTTGTGATCTATGAGCTCTGGAATCTGACTATGATGTTGCTAGCAGTTTTCATTTTGGGATTTTTTTTTTCAGGTGGTGATTGGTGGATTCTTTCAATTTCTATTTTGCCTCCTAGTTCTACTATATCAAAGTACTTTGACAATTTCTTTAAAGATGTTGTCCAGGCTTTTTTTTTTTTTTAAATCATGGCTTTCAAGTCCATATAATCCTTTTATTATCTTTCCTAGATCTATTTTCTAGGTCAGTTGCTTTTGCAATGAGAATTTTCACATTTTCTTTTATTTGGTTACTTTTCTGATTTTCTTTTATTCTATCTGATGTCTTACAGTTATTAGTTTCTACTTACTCAATTCTAATTTTTAAGGAATTACTCTCTTCAGTGAACTTTTGTATTCCCTTTTCTATCTGTCCAATTCTATTTTTTAGGTAGTTATTTTCCTTGATGAATTTTGGTATATCTCTTCCCAAGCTATTCACTTTTTTTCATGATGCTTTTATATTATATATAAAACTACTTTTCCCTATTTTCCTTCTACTTCTCTAATTTGTTTTTAAAAATCCTTTTCAAACTCTTCCAAGAACTCTTTTTGGGCCTGAGACCAAATTACAATTTCTTTTTGAGGCTTCACACTAAGTTACTTTGACACTAATGTTCTCTTCTAAATTTATACCTCCATCCTTCCTATAACCATATAAATTTCTATAGTCAAGATTTTTGTTTGCTTTTTGGTCATTTTTTTCTGTCTTTCTTTGGTGACTTGGTGTTTTTATGTGTGGGGATCTAGTCCTACACTGTCCTAAGTTTTTTTTGTGCTAGTGGTCTGGGTCTTACGCTGGCTATCACTGGACTTCAGGACTTAGCTGATTGCTTTTCCTGTAGGTTGGGCTTCCCTTCTGGCTTGTAGTCTCTCCTGAGTGTGAGGTTTAGCTACTGGATTGCTATGGTATGAGTCTTTCTGGTGGCTGGTCCTGGACAAACAATATTGTTGTTCATGGGCCCAGGAGCAGGGTGTCTGGTTGACTAGCCCTGGGGTAAGGCTTCCTTACTGATCAATAAAAAAGCCAAGCCCTTGAGGATGATTTGTGTTGGGGCCTTTCTGAGCTGCATTCACCTAGGAGGGCAGGGCCTTGCTGGTGGGTTGTCCCCTTCCCTTCACACCCAAATCACAGCCTACAGACACCCATCAAAACCAAAGGGCAGGGGCAATGATTAACGCCAGGACGGAAAGAGAACAGAGGACAAAGACCAAGGGAAAAGATTAGCTCCAAGGCAGCAGCCCTGGCAAAGCCCATGCATGGATATTTTTATGGGCAGAGTTAAAAATCAATGTGATATCCAGTTTTTACTCTAGTTCCAAAACTCATTTTGGGTCAGGCTTATAATCAAGACATTAAATGTCAGGGGCTGATGACAGGAATAAAAAAGAAGGTACTTACAGTTCTTTCAGATGTGTCTGTGCGAAAGCATTTTCTTGGATAGACATTATAGCATTATTGTTTAAGTCTCTACAACCAAAAGAAACAAAACATTTTTTACCTCTTGTCATTTGTACAACTGCAATTAAAACACTAAGTAGCTTTGCTAACCCTAAAAAGCTTTGCTAACAGCAAAGGTTATTTATTCAGTGGATCTTAATGTATGCAAACTACTTACAGATGCTCAAGGGCTTCAAGACCAATAAATGCCTTCTTTGTAACCGACTTAATATGGTTTCCTTGTAAAATTCTGAAATACAAACAAACTTTGGTAATAAAATTCTCCAAGCCCAAAAAAAAAAAAAAAAAAAAAAAAAGTAAATTAACTTATAAACAAGGCCAGAATGAACTTAAAACAGCAACAAACACCTCTCAATTTTCAAGAGTTTTGAGTTTTAAACACAAAACCAAAAATAAAATGAAGGTTCTGAACATCACTCTGACCATGGGGATGTCCTCCTAGTTCAATGTCTTTCTTCTCTGGTATCAGATTCAATTTCAGAGGGGATCCCAGATTCAGAGGGAGAAGAACCTCAGCTGTTGTCTTATCCAGCTTCTTCATCATAAAGGTGAAGAACCTGACAATCAGTGAGTAACTAGTGAGAAAACTAAATGAGTTTCCAAAGCTGCACAGGAAGAAGCAAGCAGCAAAGCTAATGGGGACCTGGGAGACCTGGTTTCTGTGCTATGTCCCTTCTTAGCAGATAGCTTTCTTTGGACAAGCTGCTGGAAGGCCCAGCCTAGGTCTATCATCTTTGTTTCTTAGATCCAACAGCCCCAATTATTGCTAGATAAAACTGACAGAAGCTTTCATATTAAATGGTTTTGTTCTTTTACTACTACTCCTTTTATGCAGAACCTATTTTTTTTTTAACCTGAACACAACTTCACTATATAGGTGACCACAGTTTTTATGGAAGGCAATTGAGATATGCTCAAGGTCATCCAGCTAGTGTCAAGTGTCTGAGGTTGGATTTGAACTCCGGGTCCACCTGATACCAGACTCATGCTCTATCCACCATACCATCTAAATGCCCTGGAAATAATGGTTTTTCAATAGTAGAGGCCCAAAAAAGAAAGAAAATCTAGGAGTAAGTTAACTTCCACCGAGTATCAGTATCAAAAGTCTCAGAGAATAGAGTTATGAAACATATTTTTGCACAGGCACAGATAACATCAGGAATACATACAATTTAGTGAGTTTGTTGAGTCCTACAAATGCTTCACTTGCATCTTCTATGGCCCAGGAGATCTCATTGTTCCGTAAATCTCTGCAAGAGTGAAAGCACCTTTTTGTTTTAGGGAAAGGCCAGGGACCACTAACATTAGGTTAACATTGTTAGCATCCTAACATAGCCATGTCAAATAACCACTCTGGTTTGATCCTACCCGCCCCGCCCCCCTCCCCCCGCCCAAAATCACAGTTTTCCTAACTTCAAAGACTATGCTTTGAATTAGTTCCTTAGGAAGGAAATTCTGTGATCATTTGAAAGATAGACATGTGAGAGAGATTGCTGTTTGTCACAAGCTAAAAGAATCCAGAGGCAAGCCTGGATAAGTAAATTAAGCAACATGCTAAGAATGTTAATCTTCCTGGCTAACAGTTCCTAATTGTGTTAGCATATTAAAAGATTATAGGAAGGGGACTGTACAGGGCTGTGAGGCAGGCAGCAATAGGTTTTTTGCAAGTTCAGGGAATATAGTTCACAAATCTGGTTACTAACTAATGGGATTTCTTTGTGACCTATGTCTATCCCCAGGGTCCTCAGCTTAGAAAGGCAGACTACAACTAATACCAATACAGCATTTCACAACTCCAGAGCAATTAGATTCTTTCCCCTGGGAAGCAAGGAAGATACATGTGAATAACAATGCTACAGTGTTTTCTTTAAAATAAAAATTATGGGTCTTTCAAAATTCACTAGGCCATCCTCAAAGGAAATGTAGTTACATGAGTGCTAGATGGAAAATGCCAGCAAGAGAATATTTGGTATTTGGTATCTCTTCAAGTCTACTTATGCCAAAATACCAAAATTTTCTACTTTTACAGACTATTTTAAAACTATATGGATTACTATATCAAAGATGGCCATCAATGGTCCACTTTACTCAAAATCTTGCTTCTAAACAAGACAAGTTTTTTTCCTCTTGCCTTCTATAACTCAGTTTCTTTAAGACTGCTCATTTCCTGCCCTTTTTCCAAAGAAATGACCAGACTCGCTCTTTGCATCTCCAGCAGCATAGTGCTTTCTGCTCATCAGCTTCCCCATTTCCTCTCCCATCTCCCCTAATATGACCATCAACTAGCATACCAGTGTGAATATTCACATGGTAGTTTAATTTCTTCCCTTTTCCCCAGCTGTCAAGATGCTGAAAGAAAGAAGCATATTAGTTTCAATTCTTTAAAATAAAGAAAAAGAAAAAGAATGGCCACAGGATAACTTCAACCCCAGAACCAGGATCTCTAAACTCTAGCTCCAATTCTGTCTTCAACTTCTTTTAAAGCAGTCATAATGGTATGCATGGAGTATCGCCCCAGATTCTCTAGTTCTTTGCAGATAGTATCACCCTTATTCTTCGGTAAAGTATATTGGGTTCTGGGAGTCAAAAGACCTGCTGGGATTTCCTTTGTCTTATCCCAAAATGGCTACAT
Source organism: Sarcophilus harrisii (assembly GCF_902635505.1). NCBI lineage: Eukaryota > Metazoa > Chordata > Mammalia > Dasyuromorphia > Dasyuridae > Sarcophilus > Sarcophilus harrisii. The sequence goes on along the minus strand of NC_045429.1, from coordinate 415,622,709 downwards.
TAGGTAAATACAAAGTATACTATTAGTCTATTTACTCTGACAAGAAGATAGAAAGCTCTTGAAAAATCAACCAAATCCAAATTTGGAGGAAAACTGGCTCCATCTATTTTAAAATTCAGACAAAAGCCTCTGTATTAGATCTAAATTGCCATTCTCATCCATAGTTAAGCACGAATGTTTGCAACCTGGTCAATTGGCACACCACCTTGTCTTATTCATTGCTTGGAATTTAATGACCAGACAATCCCGTATTTAGCATCCTTTAAGACCATAACAAATTCTGTTATTAATCACTTTGCTCACTCTCATTTTTGCTATACATTTTAAAAATTACATTTCATTAAAATATTATTAGAACATAACAATTTACAAAATCTCCTAAAGTGTTGCTAATTAAGGCATTTTAATGAACCAACAATCAGGATGATTTATTTCAAATGAATTTGTAAATAACAGATAAAAGTTCAGATATATTCTTGACTATTAAAGACTATAAGTTTCTTTTAGATAAGAATGGTGTGCCTTATTATACGATCCCAATGGTGCTTAGCATAACAGTAGGCATAGAATGGAGAGCCAACATATATTGTTGATTGACCAATCTAAAAGAGATTTGATATAGTTTTAGCCTAAGGCAAAGGAGCAACAAAATTACAACAATAATGAAATGATTAAATTATAGTGAGGATATTTATTAGTTATTTTTATTTCTTTTGACTTTTTTTATTGAAGCAAAAGCCAATTTTTTTGAACCAATATACTTACAATGTCCGCAGATTTGAAAGGTCTTTAAAAACCCCATCAGCAATGTGAGTGACCCTGTTGTCCCCTAAATTCAACTTCTCCAATAAGCTCAGTCCCGCAAAGGCAGTTTCATCCAGGCGAGTTAAATGATTATAGGATAAGTCACTGTAAATAATATTTTGGCAACAGTAAGAAATTCATTATACCTGAGTACAACTTTACATTTCACATCCTTCTTATAAGATACATATATTCTAGAACTTTTAAACTCCTAGAATATAGGTTAGGAACTTCTAGACTTTATTACTATGACAATTATTAATTTCAACCTGATCTAAACTGCAAAATCATCACTGAAATTGAGTTTAACACTTACAGTTCAGATAGTTGCTGGCAGAACTCCCAGGCATCAGGACTGATTCTGTCAATAGCATTCTGGCTGACATAGAGCTGTTGTAATGTCCTCAAGCCATAGAGCCAGCCCTTGTTCACTTCTATTAGGTTATTGTGCTCCAGTTCTCTGAAGAATTAGAGAAACAGAGCAGAAAATGGGTCATAAAACAAGATATTCAGTGAGAAGAATATTCTTAAATCTTCATGAAGTCTTAGTCCTGGATGATATCTAACCCAAAATCTCTTTTTCACCTAATCCTACAAATATAATCTAGGAGGACAATCAATGAACTTGATAGTGTATTTAAGGCTGGATAATATAACAAGATTACATAGGAACAGCAGATTTTCAAAACCTAAAAGCTAGAGTAAATATGACCAAACTATGTTAACTATGCCTAATCTTGATGAGTTCTGATAGTCCTAATAGAAAAAAGTAATTCAGTTAACTTTAGATATGATACTTATGGGTAGGGCAGCCAAATCTACTGATTTAATATTTTACAGCACATGCCAACTTTGTACTTCAATTGCCTTAGGGATTAGAGGAAAGAACTACTTCATGGAAATTCTGTGTAATTAAAGACCCTACTCTAGCTTTCTGAGCTTTAGAATTCCTAATCAGAAGTCCTAGTTAACACTCTCCTGCTTTGATTCCCAGTACTTACAATTCTTCCATGTTAACTAAGCCAAAGAAAGCTCCATCCATAAGTCTGCTAATTCCATTCCGCTGCATTTTCAAAGATTTTAAGGAATCAAGCCCTTGGAATGTAAGACTTTCCACAGTTTTAATCCTGTTTCTTTTAAGTTCTCTTTAAGAGAAATATGAACAAAAGTTAATATACAGTTGAGAATCATCTGCTTAAAAAAAAAATGAAAAGATAGTTTCACAGAAGAAAAAGCTCCCTCAAATTAGCTACTTACAAAAACTGAAGATGAGGCAGCTTAAAGATCTTGGGTGGAATCATGCTAATTCTGTTTCTATTTAACTTGACCACTACTAAAGAACTGGACAAATTATCAAAGCAACCAGCTTCCAAGGTAGCTATCCTGTTATTGCTCAGATTCCTGAAATAAACAAAGCAAAAATATATATTGAACAAGAATTCTACCCTAAATAACTCTGCACAGATAATACTGCTTGTATTTTTTTTTTTGTATAAGTTTATTTTATACTGAAAAGCCAGAAATTTGGCAAATTTCACTTATTTGCTTTCTATACAACTACATTAGTAAAATAAACCAAAGATTAGCCTTAGAAATCACCTTCTTTCTCTTTTTTTTTCCTCACTAGGAATTATTATAATCTTGTTATCTTAGCAGAAATGAACATTAATGATTCAGGTTGTCATGTAACACACACATTAAAAAGCACTAAAATGGAACTTTTTAAAACTTACAGATATTTCAGTTGCATTCTAGGAAATGAAGATGTCTTGATTTCTGAGATAATGTTTGAGCTGAGATCCAGTGTCTCCAAAGAAAGGTAAAACTGAAGCTGTTCTGCACTCACTTCTGGAATTACATTGTGTACTCTGAAGACCAAAAAAGAAACATTTAGAAGTTATCTGTTACTTATCCTTTAAGTATTATCCATATAAATGGAGGTAAAAGAATTAAGAACACTATAATGTGTCTTTTAAAAAGATTTAAGAGGTTCTGTTATCGCTTGCTTGCATTTTTGTTTTCTTTCTCAAGTTTTTTTTTTTTAATTTTCTTTCTAGATCCTATTTTTCTTGTGCATCAAGATAACTGTATAAATATGTACACATATATTGTATTTAACATATACTTTAATATATTTAACATGTATTGGACTACCTGCCATCTAGAGGTGGGGGTGGGAGGAAGAAGGGAAAAAGGTTGGAACAGAAGGTTTTGCAAGGGTCAATGTTGAAAAATTACCCATGCATATGTTTTTTGTAAATAAAAAGCTATTAAAAAAAAAGATTTAAGAGGAAAAATGAAAAATGCTTAAATATTTACTTACAATGAAAGTAGAGTGATGTTAGAAGTTGATTCTCCAAAATAAGGAATTTCTGTTAACTCATTATAATTCATTTTCCTGGGGAGAACAAAAAAAAAAGATTTGATTAATCAACTTTTTTTTCTTGTTTAGTTCTCAACTAAAAAGTGTGCAGACTCTAGAACACACAGCATGCTTAATAAATTTTTACTGATTGATTAGACTGCCAACCAATATAGAAAAAAGTCCATGGTCCAAAATAAATTGAACTAGGACTAAAAATTATGATTCTTCTTTTTTAGCCTGCAAGTCTATTATCATTATAAGCCTGGTAAACTCAGAAAAGAATAGGAAAAATTGTATAAATGTGTTTTTCTTAACTTTTCTATAGACTAATCATTTAGAATATATGCTTATGATATCCATTTTAGGAAATATTATAGATGATGTGCATACACATGTATTATGTATATGTGTACACATATATGTGTCTATGCATGCATGTATACAAATATGAATGGATACGAACTATCAAATTAGTTATCTCATGTACTCCTGAGTACCCCGTAACCTAGAACTACTCAAACAGAGAGGGTTTGATGATTATTTGCTGAGGATGTGACAGAAGGAATTCAGGATTGTACTGAATGCCCCCAAAGCTTCTGAAATAGTCCTATTTCTATAGAGAAAAGACTTCTGAACATTCAAAATCTCTGCAACTATATATATATATATATATATATATATATATATATATATATATTTGTATGAGTCTGTTTACTTTCATTTTATTTAAAATTAAAACAAAGTTTGGGTGTGGAGTTCAGAAGCAAAAAATAAGAGAGATGATGAGAAGTAGGTAGAAGAAGATGAGAGGTAGGTAACTTAGAATATCAAAAAGTTCAGTGACAATATAATAGTGAGAAAAGACAAAGAATTCATAACTAAATTATGTACAGGACTCCCCAAAGCAATGTGGGGCCATTTTGGGGTCTTGGCAAACTAGTCCCATCCAAAAGTATATGCAAAAACATTTGAGGAATTGTAATCAAAACAAGATTAAATTATTTTCAATATAGGAAAGAATAAAACTTTTTTTTTTTTTTTTTGCTGAGGCAATTGGGTTAAGTGGCTTGCCCAGCATCATACAGTTAGGAAGTGTTAAATGTCTGAGGTCACATTTGAACTCAGGTCCTCCTGTTTTCAGAGCTGGTGTTCTATCCACTGTGCCACCTAGCTGCCTTTAAAAAAAGTTATTTAAGTGGACTGTGAGCTCCTTGAAGGTACATGATATACCCTGCACATAGTAGGCAACAACTAAGCATTTATTGAAAAGCTTAAGGATGTGGGAAGGACTGGAATTTCAACTTCTCTTGAAAATAACAAAACAGCAAGTACCCAAACTTCCAAATAAATAGGGAATTACTGTAAATAAGTTTACTTTTTTATATTATTAACTTATTTTAAATGTCAAATATTTGGCAGAACATATAAAAAGTTTACATATAAGAAAGTTTTCTAAGTCTGAGTAAAGAAAACACTATAACTTTACAAAGCAGAACATTTCACTTGTGAAAGTATAGTGCAAACTGCAACTTTAAAGCAACAATACAATGGCACAATGCCCAGAGACTTTATAACAAATCCAAACAAACTGTTCTGATGTTTAATCACAGCTTTTAAATTTTAATTCTTTCCTACTCTCATCCCATTTTCTCTACCATGTCTGGATTGGCCACCCCCAAAATGACAGTGCTTATTAGGTCACAAAGATACAATTAAAATAACTTACACTTCCTGTAACACCTCTGAATCCAAGCTGATGTTCCAGTTAGATAATCGATTATGGCTCAAATCCCTAAAAAAACAAAAAGTTACTCAATATTTTCATCTGAGTCCTTGAAGAGGAATAGGGGCAAATGGAAAGTGAGTACAATTAAAGCTAAAGGGAAAATTCTAATATTCACATTATATCAAGTGGCATGGGAAAAAATAACCATATGTGAAAACTCCTCTAATGTGCCAGCACTAAAGTTGGCAGTCCATATAACAAAGCTACCAGAGTTCAAACTAAATCAATCTTCTACAGGGATCTAGTTCTAGGAAAGGGAAATCCATTTCATAAGATTACATAATTTAGAGCTGACCAAGGTTTTCCAAATGGAGTCTAATCCTTTCATTTTATATAGGTAGTGACAGAACTTAAGGTTCAAAATCAAGTCTTTTGTTCAATTTTTTTCTTTTCTTGGTTTTTTTTTTCCTCTCATGGTTTTCTCTTTTGTCCTGATTTTTCTCTCCCAGCATGATTCATAGAGAAATGCATATTTAAAAAAGATTACTATACATGTATTAACCAGAGAAATAAAGAAAATAATTTTTTTAAATCAGTCTTTTGCCCCAAAATCTAACATTTTTTTCACTACTGCAGTCTTGTCAGCCCAGATTACATTAATAATAGAGGTGAAATGAATAAAATAAAAAGTAAATTCTATCGTTCACTTTTAGCTTAAGTACAATTTAGTTTTGATTGAAGTTGCAACAAAAGCTAAATATTTAAATAAGCTTTAAGGAACTCCTCTCTTGCTTACTATATTTTGGCATCTCTACAAGGTTAGGTGGAATTGAGCCCACACAAGCTGTCTGCACAAGTGCTTTACTGCATGCTACAATATGGTTGGCAATAAGAACATGCTGGTAAAGCATTACGGATCACTGCAAGAGGAGAAGGAAGAGCTTATCTCACTGTGCTACCAAACAGTGTTGACAGATGCACACAGGTTTGAACAATGTCTTTATTACAGCCAAACGATCAATTTCAGCCAGAGTCATGTCTGTCAGTGAAACCAAGCACTTTCCCTCACAAACGTGCATTACACCATAATATCACTAAGGACATGCCAAAGATCCTCCCCCTTTTTTTATGGAAAGGTTCTAACACCTTTGCTCTAGGCTGAAGTCTGGCAAGTTATCAGATCAAGGGCATTAATGGGTGGAGAACAGGGTGCGGATGATAGAGGTGATGAAATATACCCAACAAAAAAATCTCACTCAGATATTTCTGCCCCCAAGGTGAGAGGAGAATAACACAAAATGTCACACAATTGTGAAAAGCAACTTTAGTTTTTAACTCATTTTATTAGGTGGTTTCAACAAGGATAGAAATTGCAAACTATGGATCTCCTTCAGGTGAGTTTTTTTTATGCTCAGCTCCTAGTAAGATGATGGTCAAGCAGACAGATCATATGAATACTATTCCTGCTCTAGAGGTCCTAGCCTACTAACACCTCTTATCTTCCCCCCCCCCCCCCCCCATTAATGCTTAAAGATTGGACTTCTTTCTTTTTTATTTAAAGTATGTTCACATGATCCTCCTTCCTGGTGCTGATAAATGGCAAAGGCTCAAGTCCTCTGATTCCTTCCTGATGCTAGTAGCCTTCCATATTACCAGTGATTTTCCTTTATTTTTCCCATTTCATTTAAAATTCTTCTTAACTATTCATTCAATTTTATCAAGCACAAGAAATACCAACACCTTCCATCACAGCCAAAGATTTTTAAATAGAAACATAGTGTTTAAACTTAGTCCCAATGAAAATAGTGTGTGTCACTGTTAGGGGAGAGGAAGAAAACATAGGAAGGATATAACCACTTTTCTAATACCTTTCAAATAAATCTAAAGCTGGGGTTCTTAACCTTTTCAATGCCATGGACCCTTTTAGCTAGTTTAATTGAAGCCTAAGGATCTCTTCTCAGAATGTTTTTTTAAAATGTACAAAATCCATGAGATTACAAAGGAAACCAAATACAGCAAAATACAATTATGAAAATATATATGTCTTTTTAAAGTTTACCAACTCCAAGTTAAGCAACCCCCATATAAAAGAGAAAAGGAAAGGATGAAAGTGGTAACACCCTCTGAAACTAGTAGTCTTATCTTACCCTTGAAGGTTTTGAGGCATTTTTTCCATCCAAATCCCACCTTACACCACAGCTAATACTATATCAAGATATCAGGAGATTTAGAGCCCTTTATTTATAAAACAACACATGCCACAAAGCAGGGAACACAATGTGTCTGTAATTAACATGTACTGGAACAACCATCCTTCCTGCAGCAGGATACAAGCAATCACTAACATCTAAATCCTCTCTTCTAGTTAAACTAACATTATATGGATTATCATGTACTAACTAGTAGAATTTATTTTATACATATATATCTGTAGACATAGAGAAAACTATAAATCAGTCCCAGTGATATCTTGAGAAATTAAAAGCTTCAGAGTTCAACTATCCTATGCCTTTTGATTGAAGATTTTGAAATCCAGGGTTTGTTGGCTGTGCTCAAAATTTCTTTTTCCCCATAACAATAATACACATTGGCACAACTGTTATTAAATTTAAAAAAAAAAAAAAAAAAGGAAAAAGAAAAAAAAATCTCCAACATACCACACAGTGGTTCAATTTTATGTGTTTCTGGAGAAACAACTTAGAGTAGTTGACTGTAAATTAGCACTCAAAAAAGTAGGTAGTCTTCACTAAAATTTCGACCAATGCAAAGCATATCTTTTTTAAAATATCAAAGTTCTAAACCCACTTGAAAACAGTACTGTTTTTTCTCCACTGTTTTTTCTAATAGGATGCTACAATACATTCAGGTACTTAATGCAATGACCTAGTGGTATTGAACTAAATCTAAAAAAGCTCAATGTTGCAACGGTCACTATTACAACTTAATATCTCATCTTTTCAGCTCTCAACACTATTGGTATCTGAATATTTATGGGAAAAATAATTGAAAAGTGGAGGTCTTAAGAGCCAGCCTTATCATTGTTGTGAACTAAGCTTCCCCTCATGCTAATCTACAGGGATAGAGCTGTAATAAATGATGAATTATTAAAGTTCTAGATATCCTGTGGAGCCAGAGGTGCCATTAATGTAGTCATTTAGTGCCATCAGAGTATAAATAATTTATATAATCTGCAGAGCAATCACAACAGGTTAGAAAAGGAAGATTCTGCTCCACAAGGTAATTACAAAATCTTTAGGCAAGAGAGAAGCATTAGGATTTCTTCTAATCACAGAAAAGTAAATTTCTAAGTCACCTCACTCATTTTTCACTTCTAGTACAAGGCAACATTAGTGAACTGACCCAGATACTTTAGGGATAATCTTTCAGGGGGAAAAAGTAACCTTCTTTGCAAAAATTTGGAAAGAATACTTATCAACTTTTTTCAAAGTTTTGCGTATTTATATTTTATTTATTAATGTATTTTCCAGCATCATCAGAGATTGAGGTTTTGGGCTTAAGTAAACTGACAAAATAACTGCTTATCATCTTGAATGACATAAGACATCATTTTACAGTAAAGTTTCAATTAACTAAAACAGATCTCTCTCTCAAAACATCCAATTTCAATCCACTTCTAAGAATCAAAGCTTTAAAAAAAATCCCCCAAAAACACATTTTCTAATTTTCTTAGGCCTCATGCTTAAATGATCTAAGACTTATCCAGATTTAGATCATAGGATCATGAAAAAATGATTATCTTAAATGTACTCAGGGCTTACCTGATTTCTTGGAGTAAATTGGCCATAATTCAATTTTTTTCTTGAAGAACTAGATGTATTCATTATAGAAATCATCAGACTGTATTATATTATAGTAATGTTGGCAGGGAACATAAGGTTATGTGTAGTCCCAGATTGCTGTACTTTTAAAAATTCATTAATTTGGCTTTTTTTAAAAAAAGTTTTTCAGTCTGTTCTCAATACAGGTTGTCAAACCTGTTTCCTGTTACTCTCCATGTTAAGTAACTTTAGCAGCCTACAATCTGATTCAAATCCATAGCTTGGGAAACCAAACAATTAAGATATATGGGTAGGATATGATGAAATAAGAGTGGGAGAAATATCTGCATCAAATATTATCAATAAAAGTCTGACAATTAAAATATATAGGTACACCCAAAGAGAGGACTGTGAAGACTGAGTGTGGATCACAACATAGTATTTTCATTTTTTTTTGGTTGTTGTTTGCATTTTGTTTTCTTTCTCATTTTTTCCCCTTTTTGATCTGATTTTTCTTGTGCAGAGTGATAATTAAGGAAATATGTATAGAAAAATTGCACATGTTTAACATATTTTGGATTACTTCCCGCTAGAGAAAGGGATGGAGGGAGAAAAAAATTTGGAACACAAGGTTTTGCAAAGGTTAATGTTGAAAATTATCTAAGCATATGTTCTGAAAATAAAAACCTTTATTAAAAAATATATATAGGGAATTGACACAATCACATAATTATCAACAAGGGCCAATTTCCAAAAGATTTATTTAGATAAGTAGTCAAAGGATATGACATTTTCGAAAGAATTAAAATCTATACATAACCATATTTTTTAAATGATATAAATTACTATCTCTCTCTTAGACATGCAAATTAAAATGAGTCTCTGAGGTTTCACTTTACACCATGATAACTGATGGAAATGACCCCCCCCCCCCCCCCAAAAAAAAGGGAAAATCAATGGAAGCACTGTGGGAATTTAGAGACATTAATTTGTTGCTGGTGGGAGTTGTGATATGATCTGACCATTCTGGATGTCAATTTGAAATCATACAAGAAGTAAGGGAACTAAATTTTTCAAACCCTTTGACCCAGCAAATGCATTATCATACTTAAGCCCTAAGAAAGTCAAAGGTAGAAGAAAGAAGGGCCCAATATTTACAAGACTATCAACAGTAAGTACTACTTACGATTGCAAAAAATTAGAAGCAAAGTGGCTACCCAATGACTGAGGAAGAGCTAAAAGAAAATAAGCATGGATTATGAACCTAATGGAATTTCAAAGCAGTAAGAAATGACAAATATGAAGAATTCAAGGAAATAAGGACAAATTTATTTAAACTGATGCAGAGCAAAATAAACAGAACCAAAAGAAAAAGATTCGCAACCACAAAAGGTGAGTAATGGGAAAACAAATGAAGGTTGCTCCAGGAAAGATCATGAAACATTCCCTCTCCTTTTCATAGCGGGGAGCTAGGTGACTACAAGGACAGAATATGGTATACAGTGATAGCTATGGCCGCTGAAGGATATTGTTGCTTAGTGAGGGAAGGTTTTCCCTTTTTCAGGAATGACCATGATATAATAAAGATAAAAGGCATCAATAAAATATGCTTATGGTTTTACTTATTTTTGATATTCATTACTAGCTTTTGGTTTTTTGTTTTTGTTTTACCTTCGTTTCTCTACAAATTCTGCTCCCATTCCCCTTGTAAAAAAAATTCAGTTAAAAAGCAATTAGCAAATCAATCAAAACTTCAACAGTCTCTAACAGCAAATGAAATTTTCCAAACCCTTAGTCTCCCTTCCCTTACTCCCCACTCCCTCTGTGATGAAGGGAAGTGCACTGCCTGTGGACAAAGTGTATATTCATGGTAACAACCAAGCACTGGAATTCTTTTTGGTAGTTGTTGCTCTTCCATTTACACTGCTGTCATCATTGTATCTTGTTTGTCTAGGTCTCCTGACTTCACTGGGGTTCAGCTCAGAAGCTTCCCCATTTCTCCAAACTTTTCATATTACTCCTTACAGTGCAGTAATGTTCCCTTATATTTACGTACCCATAACCAAAGGACATCTATTCTATTTCAAGTTGTTTCACCCTGCTTTCAGTTCAGCTGAATTAATTTACAACTCTATTGACAGTGTGTGCTGCTGCATTTGTCTTATCACAACCTCTACAACATTGATCTTTCTCACCTCCTCTTCTTTGGGTGGAGAGTAAAACAACTATTTTGATTTGTCTTTCTCCTATTTTTAATGACTTGTAGCAATCCTAAAGTAGCTTTAGTTTGGTTTTTCTGTCTTGTTACCATATCACAGGTAGTTTAGGTTGCAGTTAACAAGCTACTGTAACAGGAAGAATTTTTCTCTTCTAACCTCTATTTACCTTTTTGTCTACTATGATTTTTCTGCAATACTTCCGATGATAATGTTGATCTACTACTAGGAAAAAAAATTTCATGTGATAGAACTCAAGAATAAAACACTAAAGGTGTTTTATTTTTAAATCTTTATTAAGAAAATTAAGGAAATAAGGCGAGCAAATATTCAATGATTTACTATGGATTTAACTGAACTCTTATCACTTTCTCCAAAAGACTCTTTTAGGGAAAATATGCTCATTAAAACAATAGCCACCACCACCACAACCACCATCACCACCATCTGCAACAAACTACTATCTTCTCACCTACCAAAGTCTCTTCTATCATTTAACTTTCAGCAGATATGCTTAGTTTTACTCATAAGACTCTCCTCTGTTGCAGTCAATCCTTTCTTTTTTACTTTTCTCCCCTATCTGTTCCTTCTCAAATAATCTTTGCTGAACCATCATCTTTGTTTCCTCCTATTAAACAGTGGGTATTTCTCTGAAGCATAACCTGGTCTTTTTCTCTTTCTACACAAAACCACTATCAAAGATCTCACCAGCTTGCATGGGACACATATCACTTGAAAATTTATATATTCAGTCTAAATCTCTTCTTAACTCCAGCTCTTTGTTAACAAGTGAGAAATGGAGACAATTTCTTATTTTCTACAAAATTCTATGAAGCTGGAATTAGAAGACTGAAAAGAACTATATTATTTAGGAAGGACATGGAGAAAGTTTGCTTTGTCTTTCTACCTACAAAAACTACTTTCTGAATCATTATGCCACAAATAATGTCACTAAAAACTAAGACTTTTTGTGACACTGGATGAAGAATGAAATAACTGAAACTTCACAAATGAGTGGATATACTAAAAGCACAGATATCTCAATTTCAATAATCGTGCTGTTCTTTATTATAAACCAAGTTAGATAGTACTTCAATTTCAGGATATTTTATCTATCCCTCAGCAACATGATTGTGGGAGAAAAACACTATCCTAGGAATCACAAGACCTGGCTTTGAAACTTGGGCCTCTTACTAACTCTATAACCTTAAGCCCTCCAGATTTCATTGTTTCCTCAACCATAAAATAGTGGAACTGATCAAGATGACTTCTCAGGTTTGAGATTTACTCTCCTTTTCTTCCTGTCACTTTTTTAGTTGACCATAGAGAACAACTTTATAATACCTATTTGCTCCTATGTGATCAACATTTCTATTCATCTTTCAAATAAAAAGCAAGTGATAATTTTGCAATTGTGGAACAAATGGCTGATACTCATAAAAAACAAGAAGGCCTTTAACATTTTTTAATCATCACTATAAAATATTTATTAGGCACCTGGTTTTATACCTGGTGATAACAGTAATTACTTAGGTATTTAACCAAAAAGGTCTTTAGGAGTAGCTGGTTTTAAAATTAGGTATTGTGCTATTCCCATTATGACTGGCAGAGATTTAATCTTAGACAAGTATCTGATAAATCTGTTACCAGAGTAATCTGTCATTCCTTACGACACTGCATTACCTGGCAAAATCTAATACCATATTCCTCCAACAATTGTTCTCAGAATTAGATACTCTTCTCATAGCAATATGCCAAGATTTTTACTTAACTAGATAAGCAAGTTATTTTGCCAAATGTAAAAATGGGCATATTAAAAAAGAGATTTCTCATAGAAATCCCAGCTCAAATATAATCTGAATGAGGATTAAAAAAAAGGTCTCATACATTTGCTCACTTCAGCTTTTTCTGCCATCTTCCCTGGCAAGAGGACCACTAAGCACAAACAACAAAGTAATTAACAGGGTAAAGAATGGAAGGGCAAGAGAATATGGGCACACCACCACAACAATTAGCAACAATAGCAGCAACAACCAATTAACCAAGCATGAACTAAACCTCGGTAAATTGCGAACACCACTTTAATTGATATGACCAAATGATGGGACTAAGATCTTATAATAATAGACTTTATACTTTTAGAGTTTACAAAGAACTTTTCTCCATTCCTGATGAGGGGTCCATGTATTTTCCCTGCTAATTGAATAAGGAACCTGAAACCGAGGCTTTGAGTTAATGAATCAAAAATTTCAAATTGCAAGTATACCTGCCCAAAGCAAATTCCTACTGGAAGAAAGGAAAGCTTCTTCACTGTGAGAGGCCTATCCTAACTTCTGTTCAGAAGGGATGGAAATTCTTAGTCTGAAGGTAATAAACTCAGCGTAGCATTCAAGACCTGTCTTCAGTAAGATACCACTTCTTCTTCATCCTATACCACCTCCCCACATGTCTAAACTCTATCCTTCCCAACCTGTCCTTCAAAATTAACTTTTTCTCTCATACAACTCATCTGCCTGGAATCCCATCCACCAACCTTCCTTTTAGAAAGCCTTTACCCAGCCTTTCAGTTATTAATGACCTTTGTTATGCCAGTGACTTTGCCTAATCCAATGCTTTAATCCAATGCCCTGAAGAATTACTGCCTTGGGACTAGATGGCACCATGAATAGCATGCTGCAGCTAGAGTTATGCTCCGAGTTTAAATCTTGCCTCAGATATTTACTTGCTATGACACACTATTTTTTCCACTTCAGTTTCCTTAACTGTAAAATGGAGATAGTATAGCAACTACTTTGCAGGATTGTTGTGAGGACCAAATAAAATATTTTAAAGTGCTTTGCAAACTTTAAAGTGCTCTATAAATGTATGTGAGAAAGATAAAGAAAGAAAGGGGTGAGGGGGAAGGGAAGGAGGAAGTGAAGGAGGGAGGGAGGGAGAGACCAAAAATAATTGAGACAGAAAGACAGGAAAAGAAAGAGAAGCGAGACAGAAGAGACAAACGTAGAGAAAAGAAAAGAGAAACGGAGAGATTAAGACAGATAAAAGACAGAAACAGAAAGAAACAGAGAAGGGAGACAGAGGAAATAAAGAAAAAAAAAATGAAGGGACTGAGGGAGAGAAGCAACAGGAGAAACAAGAGAGATAGAGGCAAAGCAAGGAACACAGTGAAAAGAGAAAAACAGAAAAACCGAAAGGATGAGGGAAGGGAGAGAGGAAGAGAGGAGAGGAGATGAAGGAGAGGGAGAAAGGAAAGGGAATCTTGAGTGCAGGGACTCCATTTTATTTAAACTTTTTATCTCCTCAAGCATCTAGTCCCAAATTGGTGCTTAATAAATGTAATAAAGTTGATATTAGTAGGAAGAGTTTCTTAGGTATGTCGATAGTACTTCATGGCCCTGATATCAGAAGCCTGGATTACTGCTACAAGGCATTAGATGATCATAGACAGCAAGGGGGCAGCCCTCTTTGGTCTTCTCTTGTTTCTTTATTGGCCTTATTTCTCTTTCCTGATTCCTCATCTCATTCCTACATGCAGTCAAGTCCACCTTGTAAAGAACAAGACCTAAGGGTCAAAATCCTTATTAGTAGCATAGCAAACCCGTAAAGACATTTCAGATTAGCTAGCATATCAGACTGAATGAAGAATAGGAAGTTTTCTTTAAGCACTTATTAAGTGTCTTACTAAATGCCAGGCACTATACTAAGTACTTTACAAATATTTTTTCATTTGATTCTAAAAACAACCCTGGGAGGAAGGTACTATTATTATCCCCATTTCGGAGTTGAGGAAATGGAGACAAACAGTATTTAGGGTCACACAGCTAGGAAGTAGTGTCTAAAGTTATATTTGAACTCCCATCTTCTTAACTCCAGGCCCAATGCGCTATCCACTGTACTCCTACCTAGCACCAAAGCTACTGGGGATCTGAGTGGCCACCTATAAGTTTTTGGCCCAGGCCATTTGTTTACTCTCATGTTTAAAATAAGCCAGTACTAAGGCATAAAATATACTTGAACGGTTTTGAAAAAAATCAAGAATAAACTGGGAAAGCATACAAAAAAATAGTAAATGTAAATAATCTCTACAATCCAACTATAAGATTTTTAACATTATTTCCATTACTTATTGGAATCTAAGACTCCAACTGATTTTAAGGAATAAGTAGTGATTAAACTGGGTATATTTTACTACTCAGAATGCCAATTTCATCACAAAGGCATCTATAAACAGATCAAAAGCAATGAGTCCTCGTGCCATATGAAAGATAACAAAATCTTTGGAGTCTGAGGTATAAGAATTGTATCATGTTTGTAACTGGGATGTGCCATTTTAGCATTTGAAAGATATCCTGTAGGTATTTTTTTAAATGCCTGTTTCAAAATGTCACCAGATAGCAATGGGAGCCTTGGTCTTAGTCACCTAGGCAGATTTAAATTTTATTAAGAACAGGTAGCTAAAACGCAAATGATGATACTTATGTTCTATCTAAACTTTTTAAAGCACAACTATTTATTAAAACATGCATAAATTTAGTATAAGGCCACAGACATGTCACTCATGCTTCCTCATATCCATTTTACCATCTGCAAAATGATAAAGAAATTGGGATGAGAATGACATGATCTCTAAGCTCTCTTTCCAATCTGTTCCAATACATGCCCATTCCTTGGACTACTCCAATTGTTCTCTTTGCTCCTAGTCTTTCTCTTCTTCAATCCATCCATTTGCCAAATAATTCTTCTAAGGTACAACCTTATCATACCTGGTTCAAAAGTCTTCAATGACTCACAACTGCCTCTAAGATATATAAGGTCTTTTTATCTTGACATCTCATCCTAGAGAAACCTCACTCCTCAGCCCCCCAAATTCTAGCTCTCCTAGCTTTACATCATACTATTTACTACCCTTCATTCTGCATATTCCAGTCAATCTAGACTGCCATGCCCTTGAAACTGACACTGCATCATGGCACTCCCACCAACTCTTCCCCGAACCTGTAACCCACCTCTTTTTTGTCTTCTTTCAAGGTTCAGACACCATTTCTTCTGGGAAATTTTCCCCGATTACCTCCTGTGTCTAGCAGAATGCTTTGTCCACTTTGGAAGAAGGAAGAGAACTAGATTGAGTAAGGGGACCTGAGTTTGAATAATGACTCTAGTACTACCTGATTTGATTTCAATTAAGGAAGCCACCATCTCTAGGCCTTAGTTTTTCATCTCTAGATGAAGGGGTGAAGAAGATGATTTCTAAGATTCCTTCTAGTTCCAATTCTATGATCTTATAATGTGCTGATATGAAATCAAGAGATTCTTAACCAAGGGCCACAGACTGTCACCCTATCCTCACCTCACTTACAGGTCCACGTAAAAAATTTCAAAGGGTCGATGGACTTAAATGGGGGCAGGGAGAGAAGGGAAATCTTTTCATTAACTTGAGATTTTGTAATCCTATTTTACTTTATTCAATTTAAAAATGTTATTTTGGAAAGGGTTTTGCCCTATTGCCAAAAAGGTTAAAAACCTCAAACTTCTGCAATATTCAGGAGAGCAGACTGGGGGAATGGGGGTTAAGTGACCACCTCATTATTATGCCTAAGAAGCAGAACTTAATTCTCCCTGACCCTTAAGACTAGCAGACTAGCACCCTATTCACTATGCTAAGCTGGCTCAAATTTTGTGCCCGTAATAGTCATTTAAGATCTGCTAAATGAATTCTAAATTATATGAGGAAAATATGAGAAATTATGTAGGAAAAGGACTTCTCTAAATATTTTCCTATGATTATCCTTAAAATTTTTATGTGGATTAACATAATAAACCTTTCTTCATATATTTTTGCTTACAAATCAATTCCTTTATTCTATCCTAAATACCTCTAATTTTCTCAAGAAGATATATTCAAAAATATCAAGCACCTACAAGAAAGCAAGGAATGTTAACAACTGAATTGTGGTAGAGTATGAATGAGATGTAGAATATAAGTTTGAAATGAATGATAACAGAACCTACTACCCTCCCTTCAGAACGTCTGGAAAAAAAGCAAAACACAAACAAAACAAACCCCCAATTTGAGGGGGAGGAGGAAGAGATATAGAAGACAATGAAAAGCTAAGGAAGCTGCAGAGAATTAGAGGAATTTGGAATGGGAACAATCTTGTTGGGGACCCAAGCTGGTTTGAAGAGATGAAATCTTAGAAGCAAAGTAGTTACCATGGAGCAAACCAAGACCTGAGGCTTTAAATTTCAACTCTGCCTTGGACATTCCAGGAGTTAAAACTAACTCCCTGGGCCTCAGCTTTATCATTTGGAAAATGAAGGTTTTAAACTAGATGCCTTCTGAGGTTCTATACCCAGCACTATGACCCTATGAAAGACACAAGGAACAATTAATGGCCAGACTCGAGGAAGCCTGGGCTGAGGATGGAGAATTAAAGAATTATTAATCATGCACCAGGTTTTCCCTGCATAGTGGACAGCTTCTTTCAACTAATCTCTGGAACAAATTAAAAGCCTCCTCACAGATTCCTTAGTCAACTTAATAGACTTACTTCACTGACCTCTCCATAAATTTTTCATTTCATTTTTTAGCTGTCCCCTTCATGCTTTATTTTTTTTTTTATTAATTCTGTGTATGTCTGTCTTTATATTCCCACTGCCAAACATATAGGTAGAAGACTAATAAGTATGTGTTAAATTTGAATTTTTTTTCCAAGTACTGGATTATTCTAATATAGAAGACTGAACAAAACAAATGTTGCAGCAAGCTATATTCTTTTTTTTTTTTTCAACTGAAGCTTTTTATTTTCAAAACATATGCAAGGATAATTTTTCAACATTAACCCTTGCAAAACCATGTATTCCAATTTCCCCTCCCTTCCCTTAAGCCCCTCCCCAGATGGTAAGTAATCCAGTGTATGTTAAACATGGTTAAAAAAAAAAATGTAAATCCAAAATAGGCATACATATTTATACAATTATCAGCAGGTTACATTCTTTTTGTTTTGTTTTTTTCTGACACAAGTGGGGTTAAATGACTTGCCCAGGGTCACACAGTGAGCAAGTATTAAGTGTGTGAGACCACATTTGAACTCAGCTCCTCCTGACTTAAGGGATAGTGCTCTATCCACTGTGCCACCTAGCTGCCCCAGCAGGTAACATTCTTAAGAAACTATTCATTATTATGGAATATTATTGTTCTGTAAGAAATGACCAACAGGATGATTTCAGAAAGGCCTGGAGAGACTTACATGAACTGATGCTGAGTGAAATGAGCAGGACCAGGAGATCATTATGTACTTCAACAATACTATATGATGATCAATTTTGATGGACGTGGCCATCTTCAACAATGAGATGAACCAAATCAGTTCCAAAAGAGCAGTAATGAACTGAACCAGCTACACTCAGCGAAAGAACTCTGGGAGATGACTATGAACCACTACACAGAATTCCCAATCCCTCTATTTTTGTCTGCCTGCATTTTTTATCTCCTTCAAGGCTAATTGTACACTATTTCAAAGTCCGATTCTTTTTGTACAGCAAAATAACTTGTTTGGACATGTGTACACATATTGTATACTTCCACATATTTAACATGTATTGGTCAACCTGCCATTTGGGGAAAGTGATGGGGCGAAGGAGGGGAAAAGTTGGAACAAAAGATTTTGCAATTGTCAATGCTGAAAAAATACCCATACATATATCTTGTAAATAAAAAGCTTTAATATAATAAAAAAAAAAAAACTTTATTCATTAAGTTTTTTCTCTATAACTTTGCACCAAAATGAAGTTTATTTTTCAGAAAACGAAGTGAATCTGAAGAGTTAAGTAGTTCATTCCCCTAACTTATTAGCCTTCTAAAATTTCCAAATACTATGCAAATGAGAGGACTATTTTCCTCACAGTATCCTTACAAAAGGTAGAACAGAATGAATTGCTGAATTTTCTGCCTTTTAAAAATGGGAATCCAATGACATCACAGAAGTTAGTGGTAGATGGCTCAGGATTTTTGGAGAGCTCAAGAGTAAATCCCACCTAATAATAGTGACCTGAATTCAGATCTGCACCTCTAGCAACATATCCTGGAATTCTGTAGTTATCGTCATTAAGAAATATTGGGGGCAGCTAATTGATGCAGAAGATAGAGCACCAGCCCTTCAGTCAGGAGGACCTGGGTTCAAATTCAGCCTTACTTTTAACACCTCCCAGCTGTGTGACCCTGGGCAAGTCACTTAGCCCCATTCGCCTCAGCAAAAGAAAAAAAAAAGAAAATATTAACAATGTCTTAGATGAAGATACAGCCAACATAAAGGACTGTGACAGAGCCTGGCCATATGATTTAAATGATACATGGAATTTCCCAGTGGGCAAACACCCTCTGCCCATGCATTCATTTTAGAGAGCTGCCCAGGGTTGTAACTAGTATGTGACATGTTGGACTTGAACCTAAATCTTCTTGGGTGTGTAAGGCAGCCTCTCTTATCTATTACACCATGAAGCACTTGTCAGGTAAATAGATCACATGGATAAAAGAACCAGAACCCCAAAAAACCTGGACAATCATGAATGAATAGCTTCAACTAAGATGAAATTGAATAATGTAACCGTTAAGAGAATCAGATTTGAAGCCTTGAAAAACTGGATTCAAATTCCACCATTCAAATAGCCAGCTGGTAATGGCTTATGTGGCCACTGAAAGGTCTTTCAACCTCTAGATCAGGATGTCTGACTGTGGCCACATTGAGGCCCTAGAAATAATTTTCTAAGGCAACCAAAGGCAATGCTGAGCTCAAAGCTAAGTAGAATAATCTCCCACTCCCAACTTCTATAAGTTGATAATTTTGTATGGCCCATGAATGAATAAATATCCAAATGGGCTTTGGCAGGAA
This sequence comes from Sarcophilus harrisii, assembly GCF_902635505.1. Lineage (NCBI taxonomy): Eukaryota > Metazoa > Chordata > Mammalia > Dasyuromorphia > Dasyuridae > Sarcophilus > Sarcophilus harrisii. The sequence continues at coordinate 415,602,931 of NC_045429.1, read as the reverse complement.
AAAACATTCCCCACTCTTATTCTAGGTGTACTGAAGAAATTGTCAAGATAAGGAGCAGGCAAAGTGATAAATTCACATTACTGTTATGATAAAATGTTTAATATATTATATACAGAATGCCTAAGTTCAATCACACATCTATTAGCTGCGTGAGCATGAGCAAGTCACAATCTTCCCTAGCCATAGTCACCTATAAAATAAAATAGCCATCACACAGCAGCTTGGGTGAATAAAGGGCTTTACCCAACCTCAGATGCTACATAAATACGAAGAGTGTGTGTCTGTGCTACAATCAAATAACTTAACCTCTCAGTAGAGACAAGGTACAGAGGAGTTACCGATTTGTTTCAATAGTTTTGACAATGGGTAAAGTGACCTATTGTGGAGGGGAGGAGGGGAAATACAGGATTGATTTTGGAAGGGCCTAATAAACTATCTACCTGAATCCTTGTTTTATAGATGAAGAAACTGAGGTCCAGGAAGAGTACACAAGTAATCTTAAAGTTCAAGGTGATACAAGGAATAAGCATCATAAGTAAAATTTGAACTCAGGACCTTTGACTACAAAACCAGCGCTCTTTCACTGGAAAGAGCTTATATCCTATAAGCGTCTCCATCTTATTGTAAAATCAACAAAAATGCAAACAACTTGCAATTATCCTTAACAGGAATGTGGGGAAACAAGAAACAATACTGAAATTTGCCTTTAAAAAAAATTTTAATTCTGCATATAAAATCAGTCACAAAGCAAAAGATAATCTTAAATTCTAAGAAAACTTAAATAAGAATATTTATCCAAATACACTACTTAAAAAAAAAAAAAAGTATTCTTTTCTTAGAGATTTTGTTCAGAATCACAGAATTTAGATCTGTAGGCCCTCCTGGCGGCTACAAGCATAAATACCTGAATTCTAATGACTACTGTAATTCACATATGACACATCTTACAAATTCTAATTTTTAAAAAATCCATTTGCATAGTTATATATCTAGCAAGTACTAAAAAGCATGTCAGAAGTCTCAATTAAAGCTAATACAAATCTACGCTTTTATATTCTAAGAGTGTGATTCTATTATTAGATTTTATTCCAATAACCTTTTTAATGACAAGATTACTCTCAAAGAGGCCGACATAATGAAAATGTCAATTTCATCTCCTTTTTAAAAAAGGTTAAGGTTACCTGACATACCAATATAAATAAACAACCAAATCTGGATACAGTGTGAAGTTCAAATGAAACTATTTTTAATAATTTCTTTCTCAACACTTTTTAAAGGAAAATGCACTTATTGCAATTAGCACTAAATGCAATCTTGCTGCTTTGGAAGCTGGACCAGGGATCACTCCATCACAATCAGGGGGCAGTAAGAAATACTTCTTAGAAAGCTCTAGTCAGTACATAAGAATGTATGCTGACTGGATTTTGCTCCACTCTAATAATTTTTCTTAAACTATATATGCATGTCTATAGCAATTGAAATAAGCCAGAAGTGTCACTACCAAACCCAAAGAACATAGAATAACCGTAATACCCTGCACTAGTTGGAATGCTTTGGTCATTTAAAAATTTTCCTTCATTTGCAGAAGGAAAAAGAGGACAATGACCATAAGCTTTCATTGTTTAGAAGCACAGAGTCAGCCACATAATAAACATTTAACAAGTGCTTGTTTCCTTTCTTTCCTACAAGTATTAACAAGCAACATCTGAATTATGCGAGGCCCTTTATCTGGATATTTTCTATTACAAGACGGTTCCTCATTTTTTATTTCTTGGAAGTCAGAATTTAAACTTTGATCACCGCCTATCTTTCCACTTTGGAATTCCACTATTAGAATTTAATCAATCAAAACTAATGGGAAAGAAATAACTGAATACTAATAGTCATTTTAAGTGGCCCATAATTGCTGCACTTAATATCTAATTGCTGTTCCTAACACCACCTCTCTGACTCAGGTTAATGAGCTCTCCAGATGCCACTGTCATATATAAGAACTATGGGAGTAAGAAAAGCAAAAGTCAAGAGTAGGTTTGACTAAGGCATTTATTACTTCTATATGATATATTGTAAGGGAGTGGAGAAATGTATAGAAAATAATATACCACATGATATTAACTAATATACCACAACAATCCAAGGAATAACTAATAGGACAAACACTTCTCCCTTTATTTGCTCTGTATTATGCTAGGAAACCCACCTCCCCAAAAAAGAGCAAGGAATCAGTTATTTCACACTAATCACATCTAAGACACATCCTAACCTCTAATTCTGCAGACCCTTTTGGGGGAGGGTTGAAATTTTTTCTGGGATACTCCAACCACAAACCTATCCCCACTCTGTTAAGACTTTCAACTCAAAGGAAGTAGGCCAGGCCTGGATCAAGTGATCCCCAAACCTGCCAGGATCCTGCCTCCACCACAACTTCTGCAAAAATAGCCTCCTCCAAATGTTTTTGCTCAACCATGTGTTTCTTTCCTCCCAAATCCTAGGCCTCCTACCACAGCCCCTCTCTGTTTCCCAGGAAGGTTCTTCTCCTCCTCTCCATGGGGGTCCCCCTCTCCCTTCGGATGTTCCCCTCCCCTCCCATTCCTCTCTAGAAGGTTATGCTCCCTCCTTTTCTCCATAGGGGAGCCCTCTCTCCCCCTCCTCCTCGGGGATGTCCCCTCCCATCCATTCCTCTCCCTGGGGATGCTCCCCTTCTCTTCCTTAGAAGTGCCCCCCCCACTTCCTTCTCTCCACAGGGGTTCCCTTCTCCCTTTCAATGGGGATGCTCCCCTCCCCCTCTTATTCCTTTGTAGAAGGCGGTGCTCCCCTCTCTTCCTCCTCCCTCCCCCTCCCTTTTCCTAGGAGTGCCTCCTCCGCCCCCTCCTCTCCGAGGGATGCCCCCTCCCCTGCACTCCGCAGAGGGTCCCCTTTCCCCCGTCGCCATCCCCCCGCCCAGGGCCTCACACTCACAGGCCGGTGGCGCCGGGAGGCAGCGGGCCCGAAAGCGCCCTCCAGCCGAGCGCGGGTAGCAGCTTCCTCCAGCTGCAGTCGAGCAGCGGGAGAGGGCAGGAGCAGGGCGCGGGGCAGAGGCCCGTCCGAGCAGCGGCGGTGGCGGCGGCGGGCAGTAGGAACAGAGCGGTCTGGGCGAGCAAGAGGAGCCGGAGCAGCGGCCCCGACACGAGCATGGCCACGAGTGGTTCCCACGGGCTGGGCTGGGGCGAAGCCGCCATCTTCTCCCCGACGTACGCAGGGCTTCTGATCGAGACGGCTCCCGCGGGACCGAAAGCGGCCGCGCTTTTCACTAGAGGCCCCGGCCGCGGCCTGCACGGGACGAGGGGGAGGGGCGCTGCGTGCGGCAGCGACGGCGGCGACGGCGACTCGGCTGAGAAGCCCGGGAAGGGGGGCGGGGGCGACGCAGATCTCCAGCCCCACCCCGCGGCGCAACGTCTGCACGCAAGAACGCCGGCCAATCTTCGCTTGGAACAGAGAGACGGCGCCGTGGGGGGCGGAGCCTCAGGGGGCGGTGCTCCTTGTGAGAGGCGGAGCCAGTGCGAGCTTTCCATTCTAGAGGCGGAGCCAACTTGTCTTCGACACCTTCTTTCCACACTTCGTGCCCGCCCCTTTCTCGCCACACCCTCCCTCTGAATAACGCCTGGTCCGCAGCGGGTTCAGGTTCTTCCCAGAACAGTCTGCATCCCTCGGGAGAGCGGCGCTTAGCGAACGGGGAGCGCGCGAAAACTCGCGCACCAGCCCCACGGGCCGTGTGACCCGGGGAGCACGTGGGGTGCGTGCCTCCGCGGCGTCCCTTAGTTAGGGGCTCTGGCTGCAGCGCGTGGGAGGAGGAGGATGCTGCGCGCCCCCGCCGGAGGATGCTGCGCGCCCCCGCCGGAGGATGCTGCGCGCCCCCGCCGGAGGATGCTGCGCGCCCCCGCCGGAGGATGCTGCGCGCCCCCGCAGGAGCCCCCGGGCGGGCGTCACTTCCAAGCAGGTGCTTGGCCCTTGGGGACCGCGCTGGCAGAGGCCAGACTAGTCTCCCGTCCCTTATCTCATCTGGTTCCTGGGCTGGGCAGGGCAAAGGTGAGTCTCCTCCTTGCTGGCATGGGGAGAGCCACCTTGTGCCTGGCCCGAGACCAAGGACGGAGCAAACGGCGCAAGAACCTCATGGCCTCTGCCTCCGCTCCTCCAGCACTTCTTGGAATTAAAGTCTTCCCCGCGGCTCCCCCGGAGCTCGGCGGGGGCCGGGAGGGGCGGAAACCGGTCCGAGACACACTCAGCGGCGCAAAACCAGGGGAAGGTGGGGAAACGGTCTCCCAGCGACTGCACAGAGGAGTCCACGGAGAAACTGGGTATTGGAAGGAGCGCCCAGAAAAAGTGCCCCGCCACGGGCGTTAAATAGCTGGCATCTGAGGGACTTTCCTTAGGGATCTAAGCTGGCACCTAAGCTGGCATCTGAGGGACTTTCCTTAGGGATCTAAGCTGGCATCTGAGGGACTTTCCTTAGGGATCTAAGCTGGCACCTAAGCTGGCATCTGAGGGACTTTCCTTAGGGATCTAAGCTGGCATCTAAGCTGGCATCTGAGGGACTTTCCTTAGGGATCTAAGCTGGCACCTAAGCTGGCATCTGAGGGACTTTCCTTAGGGATCTAAGCTGGCACCTAAGCTGGCATCTGAGGGACTTTCCTTAGGGATCTAAGCTGGCACCTAAGCTGGCATCTGAGGGACTTTCCTTAGGGATCTAAGCTGGCACCTAAGCTGGCATCTGAGGGACTTTCCTTAGGGATCTAAGCTGGCATCTGAGGGACTTTCCTTAGGGATCTAAGCTGGCATCTAAGCTGGCATCTGAGGGACTTTTCTTAGGGATCTAAGCTGGCATCTGAGGGACTTTTTATCAGTGAGCCTGTTTCAAATCTTTCCCGCTCCCCTTGGGATCCCCGGTCACCTTGCTGCCCTTTACTGGGTAGATAACTCTATCTCCTTGATAGGATTACAAAATTTTAGACGTAGAAGAGATCATCTAATCTGAGCATCTTCAGTTCTGAGTCCAGAGCGGTTATTACCCCAGAATATGGTGGGAGGAATCACCTAATAAGTGCAAGGCACTACGCTAAGCACTTAACAAATACTTCCTTTGGTCTTCGACCTTGGGAGCTGTTCCAGTTTTACAGATTTACTATTTATAGTAGGTAGTAAATACCTACTATATATCAAATACTGTGCTAAGTACCCAAGAAAGTCCCTACCTCTAGAACTCACAACCTGATAGGAGAAAAAGCAAGCACATGTATGTACAAACTATATACAGGATAAATAGGAAATCATTTTTGAAAGGAAGACATTACAATTAAGAGGAGTTGGGAAAGCCTATGGAAGATAGGATTTAGTTAGAAATTAAAGGAATTAGCACCTGCCACATAGTAGGTGCTTAGTAAATGTTTATTGATCAATGGAAAGGAAACCATTTAACTCCTGTAGAAGCACTCTATTCATTGCCCACCACTTTCTTCAACTATGGGTCAAGAACTCATAACCGAATGTGGGGGTTGTGAAATCATGATCGCTTAGCAATAAATGTTTGAGTTGCATATTTATTCTATATATGTATATACCTGGTGCCACATAAAAATTTCTCAGTCATGAAGAGGTCTCAAATGGACAAGTGTCTGACAAGTTCTGTATTCCACCTAATCTTGTGGGAAGAATAAACATACTTCTCCTCAATGACCTCACCTCTTAGTCCTCCATTGAATCACTGTCAGTTTGCTCAAAATAACTCTCTTCTCTCTCCTCTATCATCTCTCCTTCCATCCCTCAGGAAGGTCAGTCTGTCAGTGAACATTTATTAAATACCTACTATATATCAAACACTGTGCTAAGTACCCAAGGAAGTCCCTACCTCTAGAACTCACAACCTAATAGGAGAAAAAGCAAGCACACGTATGTACAAACAAACTATATACAGGACAAATAAGAATTAATTTTTGGAAGGAAGACATTACAATTAAAAGGAGTTGGGAAAGCCTATGGAAGATATGATGTAGTTGGAAATTAAAGGATTTAGTACCTGCCACGTAGTAGGTGCTCAGTAAATGTTTATTGATTAATGGAAAGGAAACCATGGAAGTCAGAAGGCGGAGAGGAGGAGACAGAGCGTTCTGGTCTTGGGGACAACCAGAGGAAATGACTGCAGTCAAGAGGTGGAGTGCCTTATTCCTAGTATTGCAAGGAGGCCAGTGTCGAGAATACAGTGCTGAGGAGCAGCTAGATAGTGAAGTAGATAGGGCATGGGAGATAGGAGGACCTGAGTTCACATTTGACCTCAGTCACTTAATATTCCCCTGCTCTGTGACCCTAAGCAAGTCATTTAACCCCAATTGCCTCACACACACACACACACACAAAATAATAATAACTAAGAATACCTGGCAGAGAGTAAGGTGTAAGGGAGTTCAAAATGGCCCCTTTCTTGGCATAAATGCCCCCAGTCAGATTATTCTCTTTGCCACAACCACCCTATATGGCCTCTCCATATCCCTTTAGTCAGATGTTTTACTACACTCTTCCATTGTTCCATGAAAATAGTTTTAATTATGGCTCTAAGAACACCTTATTGTTGACATAAAATTTTACAAACACCTTCCTAATAATAGCAGTTATCCTATTAGTATTCATTAATTGAAAAATACATGACAAAAGCCAAATAATTCAGTACTAATTTTAAATGCATTTGTATTTTATTGCAATAACATATACATAATTTTATGTGTATATATATTTTAAAACTGGTAAAACATGCAAAATATACTCAGCCTATACAAAGTTTGCTTATTTGTAGGTTAATATAATATAAAGTAGTGGAAAGAACACTAACTTTGAATTCAAAACCTAATAGTTAAAGTCTTCTGAAGTTTACTGCCTTTGTGAGTCTGGCTGAGTCACAATTTCCTTGGGTCTCAGGGATTTTTTCATCTTTAAGGTTATTGATAGAAACCCATTCACTAAATTTTTTCAGCTTGCAACCTGTCTTGCCTGAGAAATTTTTACATGTCCCTGGATATAAAAGCATATAAAGTAGGCATAAAATCAAACACTTACTGATAATAAATCACATTTACATGACCCCCCAATTCAATCACAGGATTCTATATGGGATCTTGACCCAGAGTTTAAGAAGATAGGGGCTAGATCATACAGTGTATGAAGTAAGTGATATGTAATATGGCTAAAAAGTTATGTGGGATCCAGATGGCAAAGAGTTTTTTCAAGGATAAACAGAGGAGTTTGTATTTGAAGGTGAGTACTTTCTCTCCAGTTCTCTGGTGGAGATTGTAGTCTCCTTCCCCCTTTCAATGGAGATGCTTCTCTCTCTAGAGGGGACAACTCAAGTGCCTATTGCAATGGTCCAAGTAAGAAATAATAAAGGCTTAATCTAGATTGGTGACAATGATTGGAGGGAGATTTCAAGAGGTATCATGGGAGCAGCTAAGTGGCTCAGTAAATAGAGTGCTGGCATTGGAGTCAAAGGACCTGAGTTCAAATTCAGCTTCAGATACTTACTAGCTTTGTGATCCTACATAAGTCATTTAGCCCTAATTGGCTCCTAATTGACTATGTAGGATGTAGCCTACTGAAACCAGCTTAGATAGGCAATACTGTGCCAGGGTTAAATTTTCAATGAGAGCATTTATACTTTGAAAATTAGCAAATGCTAAAATCGGGGCTTGATTGTCTAGATTTAAGAAAGTGAGGGAGAAAAAAAGGTTACAATTAAAAGTATGTTGTGGATTTGTTTTTTGTTTCTGGGGTTTTTTTCCTTTTTTCTTTTTCTTTTGGTTTTGTTTAAGAAAGTTGGTTATTGGGGCAACTAGTTGGCGCAGTGGATAGAGCACCAGCCCTGAAGTCAGGGGGACCTGAGTTCAAATCTGGCCTCAGACACTTAATACTTCCTAGCCATGTGACCCTGGGCAAGTCACTTAACCCCAATTGCCTCAAGAAAAAAAAAAAAAAAGCTGGTTATTAAACATTTACCATCCTGGTGAGCATACTCCTGGTGAGAATGAAGAACAACAATCACAAAAAGGTATCACACAAATATGGAAATATGTTTAGGAGAACAGCACATGTTTAAGCTATATCAGATTGCTTGCTGCCTTGAGGAGGGAGGGAGGGAGCAAAATTTAGAACACAAGGTTTCGCAAAGGTGAATGATGAAAACTATCTTTGCATGTATTTGGAAAAATGAAATACTATTTTAAAATAAAAAAAGTGTCAGGGTCCAGATTGCTATCTTCAACAGTAATAATTTATTATAGTGGCAAAGAATTGGAAATCAAGGGGATGCCCATCAACTGGGGAATTGCTGTGAGACGGGAGCCACCTGCTAGTGGCTGCTAGAGGTCTAATTCAGACCTCTAGAATGGTTCTCTTCATGTGAGAGGATGATGATGATACAAGGAGACTGAGAGGCAGTTGCCTCTGTCCTGTCTGACCTCTCTCCTCTTCCCTCTGCTTCCAATTTATTTCATTCCCAGTCTACAAGCAACATCTGTGTCAGTAAAGGCTGCTTTGCAACTCCTTCAGATGTTATGATCCACAGGTATGGAGGCTCTTGGACAATTGGCCTGCCCCTTCACTTAGGCATGGTCCTTAACAGGGAATGACTAAACAAATTGTGGTATATGAATGTAATGGAATACTATTATATAAGACAGGATAAGCAGGCAGATTTCAGAAAAGCCTGGAAAGATTTATATGAAGTGAGCAGAACCAGGAAAATATTGTGCACAATAACAGCAAGATTATGTGATGATAAACTATGAAAGACTTAGCTCTTCTTAGCAATATGGTAATCCAAGACAATTTCAAAGGACTGACGATGGAAAGTGCTATCCCCACCCAGAGAAAGAATTATGGAGTCTGAATGAAGACTTTGTGTGTATGTGTATTTTCTTTCATATGTTTTTTTCCCTTTTGTTCTGCTTCTTCTTTCACAACATGACTAATATGGAACTATGTTTAATATGATTGTATATGTATCACTTATATCAGAGCACTTGCCATCAGGGGAGTGAGGAAAGAATAGAAATCAAAATCTTATAAAAGTAAATGTTGAAAATAAAGAAAAGGAAAAATGATGATAGTTAAAAAGAAGGATGAGTTTGTTGGGGAAGGAGAGTATAAATGAGCTCTACTTTGGGCATGTTAAGTTTGAAATGCTTATGGAACATGTGGGACTAGAACTTTGGAGAAAGACTAGCATTAGATATATAGATTTGGGAATTATCTAAATAGAGATAATAATTGAATCTTTTATTCTCTTTTGACTGGTTCACTATTCCAGGTACTTGGTTTATGGTAAGGAGTGACAACTGAGCTTCTAGTAAAGGGTCACGATTCCTTCTGATTCTTGCCCTCTTGCTGGGGCAACAACAGTACTGCACAAAGCTCACCACTCACAGCAGGATGAGAGGGAGATAGAAAGAGTTAGTATGCAGGTATTTCTCTGCCCCTTTTTGCCTTTTCCTTTTGTTCTTGAAACTGAAGACTTCCTGCTAGCCATGTGGGGAAGCAGACAAGCCCCCACCCAGCACCGGTGTGTCTGCTATTATGACCCCTCATGATATTTCTGGGTAATAGGTCACCTTCCTTCCCTTGCAGAAAGTCACAATTCGACTAGGTTTTTTTTTTTTTTTTTTTTTTTTTTTTTTTTTTTTTTTTTTTTTGGTTTTTTTTTTGTTTTTTTTTTTTTTTTTTTTGGTTGGTTGGTTGGTTGTTTTTTTAAACTACTTGCCACTTAAATGGGAGATTTGGTGGATTGAGCAGGAGTCCCGCCTTCCCGTTTGAGTGGACCAGACTTCTAGTCAGGTGACTAGGATGGATCTCCATCTGGTGGACAAATTGCATATTACATTCTTTTGTTGGTTTAATAAAGCCATCCAATCTTCTTGTGAGTTTAAGGAAAGCAATCCATGAAAGATTTGGACTATTACATAAAGCAGAACCCCAAGGGTTGTATGGGTGGCTCACCAGTCACACATACAGCCTACAATCAAGTGGACTTGGAATTGGTTGTTTGCCTGATGTCAAAGAGCATTAATTAATACATTGGTGTAATTAATACATTGAATCATTATTGGCATGTTCCCAGCTCTATTCTTGACCCTATTGTATTCAATATTTATAGTAGTGACTTAGCTGACGATAGACTTGACATGTTTATAAAATATATGAATTTACATGAAACATGTTAGATGACAGAATCTGAATTTTAAAAAATCTTGATAATCTGGAAGAATGGGTGGAATCTGAATAATGGAAATTTTATACTATGCATACCATGTTTCTGTACCATATTACATTTTATAAGAGTGGCAATATAACAGAGTGGATAGAAATCTAGCCTTGGAGTCAGGACCGCTTGAATTCAAGTAATCTCTTTGTCATATACTCTGTATGACTTCTGGGTAGCTCTGAGTAAGATACTTAATTTCTCAGTGCTTAAGGCAATTCGATAATATCATACCCTACAGAATAATTGCTGATCTGCATTGATAAGTGGATTTTCCTTACTGAGAACTCCAAATACCAATGAAATCACAGGTCTAAACCAACAGTATGTTTTATAAGATACATTATTATGTGGGGGCAACATTATTATATATTAATAATTACATATAATTTATTATTCTCATTTTGAAGAGAAGGGTTCCTCATTAGTGGCAGGAAGCTAGGAGTAGAATACTCCCAGAGCCATAACTAACATGAGTCAAATGGGTCACCCTGACGCAAGGAACTCAAATGGAGATTGATGGTGTTTCAGGACCATCATATATCACCATGACCTTTTTACTGGGGCACTCACCAGTCCCAACTTCTAGTCTGTAATCCACAAACCGACATATATGCCATATTGCCAAACACGTCCCACCTGAGATAGATAGCCCATCAATAACAAGTCTTTTTCCACTGTCTCACCTGGGAAGGAACTGACTCATAGTCAAATTGAGAAGCTTATGATCTTTTAAAAATGCAAGGCTCTTCTTGAAGAATTCCCCGAAATGAGGGTTGGGAACCTCAGAGCTGGGTTTTTCTCAGTGATCAGCCTGTGCGGTCGTGCATCTCTGAGGCTTTATCCTCCCCCTGTCCTCCAAGGCTGCTGCCCTGGAATGAACCCATCAGCTTCTTAACTGCCTGAACACCCAGGGAGGCTGTGTGCGTGCGTTCCTGCATGTGCATGCTTGATGGGAACTGGAAGAATGGAAGGAGAGGGGCCTGCGGGGACACATCCCTCCGTCCTGCTTGTTCTTTCCCAGGGCCTCTTTGGCCATCAACAGAGCCAAGGTACTCTGCCAGAAATCTACCCTCTTGTTCACAGGAATGAGGTTCTGACTGATCAGTCCTACAAGTTTGGTCTGAGGAGAATTGGGCTCAAGGGATCAGCACCCAACTATCCCCAGCTCCCTGATCTGTTCAATGATTGGAGATAAGAGGGTCTACAGGCTCCAGACTTTCTCCACTTCCCTAGCAGCACCTTATCTCCTTACTGAGAATATAGGGAGTATGACTGGATGGATGGCATCAGACTACTAAGCCTAAATGAGAAGCTAGATACCCAGAGACACCTGGAGGAAATAAGAAGGAAGACAAAGATAATGGGAAAGCCCCTGAACACTCAGTACTATGAGGAAATTAGGATCATTTGCAGGATTAGCTGGAGTAAACTATTCAATATGAGGGAAATATTTGGAATTTATTCATAGACTTGAATTATTAAGGAGATATGTGCTAGAAGGAACTTTAAAATCCATCTAGTTCTACTTGTGTGTGGTTCAAGGAAGGTTGTATGTGAGGTTGCTGAACCCTTTTTAAGGCTGCTCATTTATCACTGGTGTCCATCTTTGTCCAGCTCTCACCTATAGCTCCAAGAAGCTGTAGCATATACAGATAAAACCTTTCAGCAGATGGGCTAAACCAGGTTTGATGGTAACCAACAGGGCTTAAATCCATCAGCGAATTAGGAGAATGTCTACTCCAAGCATATGAAGACTTCCCCTTGGCTGAATGGGGTAGATGATAACAATTTGTTCCAATGACCATGAAGATGACTGAAGCAGGAGCTATGGACTGCTTAGAGCTGGGTCAGACAGTGAGCATGCTAAAGTCATCCTGAGCCATCTCTGGTCATTTTGACTTTTTGTCTTGCCGCTGAACTTCAGTTACTCTGGAAGACAAAGGGAGGCTGATGATGTTGTAAAATTCTGCTTCACTTAAATCCAATTCATAGAGCAAGTTAAGAGTTACTTAAGATGACACTGATCCTCTTCAAAAAGTAAATACAACCAAGTCCAACCCTTATTTAAATTATATATCTCACCTACAATCTCTCCAATAAATGATCATCCAAGGCTCAGTGTAAGACCTCCAAAGTAACACAGACCTCATTACCTCTCTTCAAGGCAATTCTATTAGACTTCTAATCATTCTAATTGTTAATATTTCCTTCTACTGAGTCAAAAATTGTTGTTTTGGGGATACTAATACATTGTTGGTGGAATCATGAATGGATCCAGCCATTCTGGAGAGCAATTTGGAACTATGCTCAAAAAGTTATCAGACTGTGTATACCCTTTGACCCAGCAGTGTTTCTACTGGGCTTATATCCCAAAGAGATCTTAAAGGAGAGAAAGAGACCCCCATGTGTAAAAATGTTTGTGGCAGGCCTCTTGTAGTGGCAAGAAACTGAAAAATGAATGAATGTCCATCAGTTCCATCAGTCCATAAGTTGAGTGGCTGAATAAGTTACAGTATACGAATGCTATGGAATATTATTGTTGTATAAGAAATGATCAGCAGGATGATTTCAGAGAGGCCTGGAGAGACTTGCATGAACTGATGCTGAGTGAAATGAGCAGAACCAGAAGATCATTAAACACAGCAACAACAAGACTATATGATCATCAATTTAGATAGATGTGGTTTTTCCAACAATGAGAAGATTCAGATCAGTTCTAATAATCTTGTGATGAAGAGAGCCATCTACACCCAGAGAGAAGTCTGTGGGAACTGAATGTGGATCACAGCATAGCATTTTCACTCTTTTTGTTGTGATTTGCTTACATTTTGTTTCTTTCTCAGCATTTTTTTCCTTCTTAATCTGATTTTTCTTGTGCAGTGGGTTAGCTATATAAATATGTATGCACATATTGAATTTAATATATATTTGAACATGAAAAAAATTTTGCTGTTATTTTCTCATTTACTATTCACTAATCCTAGTTCTGGCTTTTGGGGCTATATGAGACAAGTCTGATCTTTCTCCCACTTGACAATCAATGGGGAAATAGCATGATGCAGTGAAATGAATCATGGGTTTGGAGTCAGAAGTCCTGGGTTTAAATTCTATTTCTACTATTTAGTAATCTGGGTGAGCCATTGAAGTTTTCTGGGTCTATTTCCTTACTTGCAAAAATAAGGCAGGAAAGAATTGTACTAAAATTGTACTAAATGTACCTCGAGGTCCTTTTTATCTGTTTGAAATAAGTTATTATTTCATGTCTCCAGGTTAAACATTCTCAATTTCTTTAATCCATCTTCATAAGATATAGTCTGAATTTCTCTTATCATCTCATTCACTTGAACATACTGCAGTTCATTAATGATTCTTAATTCTTCTTTTCTCCTTCAGATACTCTTCATATGTCATGGTTTTTAGGTTCTGATCTTTCCTTGTCATCTCCAGTTTGTCCATATCACTTCTGAGAAGTAGACTGATTAGAGTAGAATTCAGCATAACACCCTTACACTGGACACTATACTTCTCTGCAGCCTCAGACTGCTTTAGGTTTTGATTTTGTTTTTGCTACTTCCATGTCATATTGATGATTCATATTGAGTTTTCAGTGCTAAACACTTTCAACAAATTCTCTGCAACCACATTTTGTTCCCTGACCTCTTGTGCCTCATCCCCAATTCTGTATCTGATTTTTAAGACTCAATCAGTAGACATGTATTCCTATTCACATTCGTCTTCATAGTTCGAAGCCAGCAATCCAGCTTGTTTAAATACTCCTCAATATCAATTTTGTTGTCCAGTTAAATTTTATCAGCAAAAGTTTTGACTCTCCTTTGAACTCACTGTGAATTTGGACAATTTATCTAACCATTCTAAGGCCCACTCCTTTACCTATAAAATTGGGGGGGGGGGCTGGACTAGATGATATTATATCTTAATTTTATTTTCCAACAAGAATTAAGGTATGCTCTGAGCCTCTGGACTTCAGAAGAGGCAGGCTAGTGCTACATAAAGGGTTCAAGTTTTCCCACTTTTTACTAAGATTGAGAGAGAATCCTCTGAGGGGAAATTCATTGTGACCACAGCTTTGCCAAGTACAGAGAAAAATACCCCAGCTTGTGCTGGGTCTTTAAATACATGCAATGGTTTTGGGATTTTGTTTTGTTATTTTTTTTCTGGGCCATCATAGCTGAAAGAAAAAGTTCTCCAACTCCAGAGATGATAGTAGGAAGTGTGTGAGTGTGTGTGTTGAATAGAATGAAATAAGCTTTTTTTTAAGTCCCCAAAGGGTCAACTTAGAAGCTGGTTCTAATATACTAGCAGCTGAGTCCTTCCCATCCAACTTTTAGCATTTACACTTTCCATAAAAGTTAGCTGCTTAATTGACAGCTGGAGATACCAAAGTAAGGTAATTCTCCTACAATTACTGGAAGTAGGAGTGAGGAGATGAATCTGTATTGTGAATATAGGTCAAATCTGAATTTTTACTCAAAAAAATCCAGATCACCCTCTGTGGAATCACTTCAAACCAAGGGGTATACAGTAACTACCAGAAATGGTATCTGGGAAGAACTCGGTAGTCAAGAGTTTGTTTGAATACTTTGCTGCTCACATCTTTGACTTGTCAGTACTTCCCAGGTTCTTTCTTTTTCTTCCCTCTCCTCTCTCTTTTTATAAAATTTCATTTAAAAAAAACATGCCCTTATTCAACACCAAAAGGAAAAAGAAATAGCATTTCTTCATACACAATAAAATAGGGAAAAAATGACAATTTATGAATCCATTAATAGCTCACTTTAAGATATGTAACAAATTCCCCATATTACTTTTAAAGCTGCCCTGCTTTTCCACATACTTCCTTTTGTTCTCTTTCATGCATTTTCTTTTCAGTGCTTCAGTGATCTTTTTCTTTCTTTTCTGAAGGAGCAAAAATCATCCCCCAGTTGAGAGAGAGAGAGAGAAAAGGGGCAGCTAGCTGATGCAGTGGATAGAATACCAGGCCTGAAGTCAGGAAGACCTAAGTCCTCCAGAACACACATCCTAGCTGTGTGACCCTGGGTAAGTCACTTAACCCCAATTGCCTCAGGGGGAGAGAGAGAGAGAGAGAGAGAGAGAGAGAGAGAGAGAGAGAGAGATAATGATAATATCAATCTATCAGTCCTTGGTCTGGTAACAAACATATCCATACAAAACCAATCTATACACAGAGAATCTAAAACTATTTCTCTTTTAGGAGGAGGGTAACTTTGGGCAGCAAGATGGTGCAGTGGATAGAACGTCAGGTCTAGAATTAGGAAGACTCATTTTTATTTCAAATATGGCCTCAGACATTCCTTAGCTCACACTCTAGGCAAGTCACTTAACTCTGTTTGCCAGCTTCCTCATCTGTAAGATGTGCTGGAGAAGGAAATGGCAAACCACTTTAATATCTTTGCCAAGAAAAATTAAAATCAGGTAATGAAACATCAGACGTGATTGAAATGATAGAACGATACAAACTTGCTTCATCATAGGTGCCCTTGAGTAATGATTGCTCATTTCATTGATCCGATTTCTTAAATCTTTCAGAATTCTTTTTCTCTACATTGTTGCTATTTTGTAAATTGTTCTTCTAGTTTTGCTCCTTTCACTCCAGTGCATTCATATGTCTCCCCAAGTTTCTCTGAAATAGTCTTGCCAGTCGTTTCTTACTATACAATACTATTCTATTCTATTCATATACTTTACTGAGCAATTTTTTGAGCCATTCCCAATTGGCATTTCACTTTTTACAATTCTTTGCTATTGCAAAGAGCTGCTATAAAAATGTGTGTGTTTGATTCCTTTTCTGCTTTCTTTGATTTTTCTTGCACATCGACTTAGTGATGGCATTGTCAAATAGTTGCTTTTTCCATGTAATTTCTTTTTTTCCCTCAATTTTCCCTCAAATACATGTAAAGATAGTTTTCAACCTTCATTTTTCAAAGATTTTGTGTTTCAAGTTTTTTCTCCCTCCTTCCTTCCTTCCTTCCTTCTCTCCTCCCCAAGACAACAAGCAATCTGATATAGGTTATACATGTACAATACTCTTAAACATATTTCCATATTTGTCATGTTATGCAAGAAAAATCAGACCAAAAGGAGAAAAAACAACAGAAAAGAGAAAAACAAACAAAAAAGGTGAAAATATTATGCTTTGATCTACATTCAGTCTCCATAGTTCTTTCTCTGAATGTGGATGGCATTTTCCATCCCAAGTCTATTGGGACCATCTTGGATCACTGCATTACTGAGAAGAGCTGTCTTTCACAATTGATCATCACATAATACTTTTGTTACTGTGTACAACGTTCTCTTGGTTCTGCTCACTTTACTCAGCATCAATTAATATAAGTCTTTTCAGGCTTTTCTGAAATCAGCTTGCTCATCATTTCTTATAGAACAATAATATCCCATTGTATTTATATACCATCACTTATTTAGCCATTCCCCAGCTGACGGGCACTGACTCAGTTTCTAGTTCCTTGCCACTACCAAAAGGGCTGCTGCAAACATTTTTGCATATGTGGGTCCTTTTCCCTTTTTTATGATCTCTTTGGGATATATACTCCATAGTGACACTGCTGAATCAAAAGGTATGCACAGTTTTATAATCCTTTGGGTCCATCTAGTTTCAAACTGCTTTCCAGAGTAGCTAATCCAATCCATAACTCTACCAACAGTGAATTAGGGTGCCTGTCTTTCCATAACTCCATTAATAGCTACCATCTTCCTTTTGGTCATTTTTGTCAATCTAATCGGTATAAGATGGAGTCTCAAATATGAAGGGTTTTTTTGAGGAGTGGATTTTGATATCCTAGACATTGTATTAACTTATCTATTTTATTTTAAGATTTTTGCACAGCATAACAATTTTTTCCTCTGCAAAGTAGTATATTATGCTCTCATATGTTATACTTTCATTTACTTTTCCCAAGGATAATGTTTTCATTAAAATTTTTGCCTATTTCAACAATAGATATAATTTATCTTACTACCCATTTAGCAAGATTAAAAATCCAAAGGACAATAAGCCAATATCAATAATTAAATAAACCAAAAATAATAAACATATTTCTATTAGCAACAGTACTCCAGGCCACTATGCCCCCACTCACCTTCTAACCGCCACTAGCTTGGAATTGATCTAGAAATTCAGTTCAAGTCCCCAAATATTTATTGGCCATCTATTATATATTTTAGAGAGATTTTGTGCGGGGAATTAAAAACAGGAACATCATATAATCCCTGCCCTTAAGGAGATTAGGTCAAAAATATTTACACATATAAAACTATTTGAAAATAATAAATACTAGAAACTGAAACATTGATTTAAATAAAGACAATGCCCAAAATATTTATGATGAGGTTAGTGCTACAGCTATTCAGGAAGAG
Source organism: Sarcophilus harrisii (assembly GCF_902635505.1). NCBI lineage: Eukaryota > Metazoa > Chordata > Mammalia > Dasyuromorphia > Dasyuridae > Sarcophilus > Sarcophilus harrisii. Next base: position 415,585,242 of record NC_045429.1, on the reverse strand, counting down.
GATGGCCTCATTGAAGAGTAGGATTTGAGCTGAACTTTCAAGGATGCTAAGATAAGGAAGAGTTTTTCTTGGGCTTTTGTGTGTGTAACATGGAAATATATATGCAAAATATATTTTGCATACATAATTGCCTGTCTTCTCAATGAGAGCGAAAGTGGAAGGAGCGGGAGAGGATTTGGAATTCAAAATTTGAAAAAAAAAGAATATTAAAGTTGTTTTGACATATAACAGAGAAAAACTAAAGCTTCAATAAGATTTGGAAAAAAAAAGTGAGCTTAGTGGAGTTAATTCTCTAAGCTGAGGAGCTGAGCCACTTAATTACATACATTCACAGATATCCATTAACTGGTTCTCAAAGACTGGAAGCCCATCAATTGGAGAAGGATTGAGTAAATTGTGGTATATGAATGTTATGGAATATTATTGTCCTGTAAAAAATGACCAGCAGGATGAATACAGAGAGGCTTGGACAGACTTATATGAACTGAGGTACATGTAACTGATGCTGAGTGAAATAAGCAGAACGAGGAGATCATTGTACACTTCAACAACAATACTATATGAGGATCAATTCTGACAAATCAGGTCCAATTGTTTAGTAATGAAGAGAACCAGCTACACCCAGCGAAAGAACTCTGGGAAATGAGTGTTGACCACAACATAGCTTTTCCACTCCTTCTGTTATTGTCCACTTGCATTTTTGTTTTCCTTCTCAGGTTATTTTTACCTTATTTCTGAATCCGATTTTTCTTGTGCAGCAAGATGGCTATATAAACATGTATACATATATTGCATTTAGCATATACTTTAACATACTTAACATATATTGATCTACCTGCCATCTGGGGTGGGGGGAAGGAGGGGAAAAGTTGGAACAGAAGGTTTTGCAAGGGTCAATGTTGAAAAATTACCCATGCATATGTTTTATAAATTTAAAAGCTATAATAAAGGAAAAAAAAGAAAGAATATACAGCTGCTCAATAGTCTCTTTTCCTCAACCTTATCTAGGTGAGAGTTCATCAGTTTTCCCATTAAAAAGTCCAACTAACTCTTCTATAGGGAAAAGGTAGTTGCAAGTGATCAATAGGCTCTTACATTTCCATTTATAAACAGATAAGTTGCTCAATTTCTCACATTGGTAAATTCCAGCTTGACAGCTGAAAGTAGTATTTTCTTTGTCTTCTTAAAATATAGGAATCTGATAGTATGCACTATATAAGTCCAAGACTGAAAAACACTGGCTGCCTAGCAGATAATTAGCATCTTAAACCTATGGCATAGTGTACTGGCTATGTTGCTACTTTTAAGTTTGGTAATTTAAAAATATTAATATCTTTCCATTTTTCTTAGATCCCACTATTAACTAAGGTGATACATAAGGCCTTCTGGATTCTATATCAATGCCATGTACCAGCATTTCTTTGAAATGGTTTCTAAGATCTTTCATCATAGGCTAAGATGTCTCCCTGAATAGTTGGGAATTAGCTGGATTCTGTAGCTTGTACATCCATAATAACTCTTTCATGCAATGAGAATACATGTTCTCTTGCTGAATTCCAGTCCTAACTTATCCTTCCACTACTGTGGTCTGCAAAATCTAATACCCCAGGATCCAGCTCCAAGGATAAACAGGACTCCTGGAACTTCCTGCCTCTATTTTCTGGTAAACCCCTACATGATCTGCTTTGATAAGCAAAATGTGAAATATTGAGTTCCAGCCTGTTGCTTGCATTATCCTGCTAGAATTTTGAAAAGACCAGGATTAATTCCAATCAATACTGACGCTCAAATGAGTGTTGTGAGGGTGTGAACATACCAGAGACAGAGTGTCTACTTTTCTGTTGACATCAACAACTTTCTTGGGAAATTTAAGTTTACCTGGCTGTATCCCAGCAATGGATAGTCTTTATCACTTAAACCACCAAAATCTGGTATAGAAATCTTTGTGTATAGAAAAGATAGTGATTTTATTGATGACAAGAATGCAGGACAAAAAGTCACCAGTGGCTTTCAGTCTTACTAAATGAAACTCAAAGATGGATTTATATGGCCTGAAAGGGTTATGATGGGAGTTGAAAGAATTGAAAAGAATTTTCTCATCCTAAGGCAAATAGTAGACAGAGTTCTCATAATGGCAGCTGATACAAAAGCAAAGGATTGATAAAGATAATTTGGAGCTAAGCCAGAGGGTTTCTACTAGCTTTTTCTGGCTGAGTGAGACTGGACAGATTTTTTTTAATTAAAGTTTTTTGTTTTTAAAACATATGCATGGATAATTTTCAACATTCACCCTTGCAAAATCTTGTACATAAATTCATTCTCTACAAGTCTCATAGTGAATTAGGAGAGAGGTGAGGAAAGGAAGTGTAGTATTTAGGGAGAAGAATTTTATTTGTTATTTATCTTTTTGACTGTTTTGCTTTGAATTCACATATCCTCTAGTTAATATGATAAGAGAAATATCAGTGTGCGATTCACAAGCTACATCTTCCTAAAATGAGTCAATGCAAAGTGTTCTATATTTGTATTCTATTAAGGGAAGACTATTTTTTCCTCTGTTTTGATTATTATACCTCATTAATATAATTTAGGATTGCACTGGTTGTCATCTTATGCCTGTTGACTCATGTTGAGCCTGTAATCCATTAATATTCCCAGCTTTTTTGAAATTCTTTTCTAGACATTCTTCCTTCATTCCCCTGCTAATTAATCTTTGCAGTTTTTTTTTTTAACCAAAGTATAGGGCTCAGCTTTTATTTCTATTATCTCACTGAATCAGTCATCCATTATTAGGATTTATGTCTTAGAGAAATACTACAGATAGACAACTGAACCCAGACCTCAGCAGCAAAAAGAAAGCAAGATGAATTATATTTAACAAATTGCAAAATTTTCAGTGATTCCCAAGCTGCCTCTGAACACTAAAACCCATCTCTTTAGAACATTCTTCTGATGGTGTTTTATGTGAATCATGAAATACCACTATCTCTGCAGGGTCAACATTGTGGGTAATTCAATCGAAAATGGAAGAACAGACTGCAGCATAATCCCAGTGATGACTTAAATGCTAGAAGTGTATAAAAGATATCTCCTAGCAATATATGATGAGAAAAGCAGAGAGGATGGTCATGTACGAAAGAGAAGGCATAAAAGATGGATACTTAAAGAGCTAAGAGCCATGCTGCTGTTCACCTGAAGACCTTCAGGTTGGAAAGATCTGCTGGGGAGAATTGTGGGAAGGGCATGGATAAGTTTCTGGCACATAGTAGTACTTAATAAATGTTTATTGACTGATTGGTAAGAATACTTGGAATGAGAAGATATGTAGCTTCTAAGTATAGAAATTATACTTTTTCAGCTTATTGATAAGATTTTGGAATCTGTGTTGCAAATATAAAGGATATAGGGTCAGCATCCCTTGGAAAAGGATTAGATAATTGGAGTCAGGTAGAAGTGACTTAAATTCTAGTCTCAGACATTACTAACTGTATAATCCTGAGCAAGTCACTTTATCTTCACTTTTACTGTACTTACTCATCTGTGAAATGGGGATAATAACACTTACCTCCTGGGTTGTTGTAAGGATAAACATGAAAATAATATTTGTAAAGTGCTTTGAAAATTTTAAAGAGTTATACAAATGTTGCTGTTATTAGTCTCAGGTTTTATTCTCATTTCCTTGGAGTTTCTTTTAGGGTGTTTTTTATTTCCCTTTCCCCCACTCGTTGGCAGTTCTTCCCTTTTGAAAATAAGCCCTTGCTATAGAATCACAAAAAGCATTTATTTCTGTAGCCACCAGAGAGAGTGTGTGAGCAATGGCAGGAGGCTGAGTGCGAACCTTGGAATCTAAAAATCCTGCCCCTGATACTTAGTAGCTGAATTAACTCACTTTGTTGACCTTCAGTTTCCTCTTCTGTAAAAACCGAGGGGAGGGAGTGTGGGGGTGGGAGTGGGCTAGATGCTCTCCAAAGGACCTTCCGGCTCTAAATCTGTGGTTCTATTTTTCTCCCTAACTCCAGGCACAAGGAGAGCCTGCTGCCTCTGACCTTGCTGAATCTGGGGCATGGGCGAGACAAGCCCCTCAGTTCCAAACAGCACAAGCTGTTCCCCCAGCCCCGTACATTATGCCGCTCTCTCAGTCATCTGGGCGGAAGGGAGCCCGTTGCTTCTAAGATGTTTTCAGAACAAAACATCTGTTTCTTTCATAGACTTTCTGGCTCACGTAATGTGAGCCTTCCTCTTTGTGTCTTGTGTGTGATCTGGACTAATGGGCACTCTGCAATGTTATGAAAACAACACTGGCTCTTTCTTCAGCTCTGATCCTCAATCTCAGCTGCTGCTGAGGGGAAAAGCTGCCTGTATCTTTAAAAAAGGATCCTCTCCGTGTGTGTGCATTCAATAACAAAGTCTGCACAATACTGGATGACTATCAAGTTTTATTAAAGTTGAAATGGAAAAGATACAAAACAGGAAACCAGAAATCCAGCTCTCCTTCCTCCATCCCTGTTGCTCTGCAGAGCAGCCAAGAAAGGGCAAGTAAGTAAAGTAAAGCCTAGCAAATGGGGGAAATGTCTTCTGGAAGGAAGGAAAATAAGGTATTTTTACTGGGCTGATGTTCCTCATCTGCCTGTAGGCTTTCTTTCTCTTCCAGTCTTGTACCTAGCTAGAACTCAGGGCAAAACTTTTCCTCAGTTCCCAATCCAATCAATCCCACTATCTCAATCAACTAGAATGTGTAAATCAAGTGTATATGCCTTTGATATACTAGGCATCTGGAATATAGGTGTGAAGAATTAAAAGCTCCTCATTTCTGATAAGCTTGCATTCTAATAGGAGAGACAGTACATATAAAAACATATATAGTATAATATACTGTATAAACATAGTTACATGCAGCATATATATAAACTATACATATAAAGTTTACAAATGCATATATTATTAAATGTATATTTATATATGTATACATATGTACAAAATAATTAAATATGAGATAGTTTGGGAGGGAGGGCACTAGTTAAGAGGGATTATGAAAGGCTTCTTCTGGAAGATGTATCTTCCATACAAAATATGGAAGTATCTTGTATTTCCATATAAGTTTTATATGTATAAAAACTATATACATATGTAGTGTATATATATATACATATATAGTTTTTATACATAAAAAACATATATATGGTATATATATACCCATATATATACACCACATATATAGTTTTATACTTAAGGAAGAGGAGGATGAAGAGGAGGTAGGGGCTCAGTGGATAGAACACTGGACCTTAGTTTAAATTCAATCTCACATACTTACTAACTATATGACCCTAGACAAGTCACTTAACTCTGTTTGCCTCAGTTTCCTCATCTGTAAAACAAATTAGAAAAGGTAATGACAAAGCACTTAAGTATCTTTGCCAAGAAAATCCCAAATGGAATACAAAAAAATCAACTGAACAACAAACAACAAAAATTGTTTTTGGTTTTTTTTTTTTTTTTTTTTACTAATAGTATTTCAAGTATTGGAGAGCACCTGCATTGGGAGTCACAGAAATGGGAGATGGGAGTGTCATGAGTGAGGAGCAGAGAGTAGGTCATATTGGTTACAGAGTGCAGGAAGGGGAGTAATGTTCTATGAGGCTGAAAAGGTAGTTGAGACCAGGTTGAAAAAGACATTAAAAACTAAGAGGATTTTATGTTTTATTCTGGAGTGAATGGTAAGCTACTGACGTTGATTGAGTAGGAATCCCATGTTTAGTTCGGCACTGAAGAAATTCTTTCAGCACTAGTGGGTAGAATGAACTGGAGTGGTGGGAGACTTGAAATAGAGAGACCAATTAAAGGTTATTACAATAATTCAGGTGAGAGTAGTAGCTAATGAGTGGAGAAAAGTTTGCATTTGAGAGATGTTGAGAAGATAGAAACTTTCCACATAGCACTCAAGGTGCTCTATCCTGATTTTCTATCAGAGCTTCAAGGTATCCCCTCTCTGTAGCGGCACTGTTAACTTCTTTCCAGAAATCCATTCAAAATCAAGAGCAAGACTACTCAAGCTAAGGAGGAACTCTAGTTTGCTCAGTTCAAAGACAAATACTTTACCAAATTTCTATTTCAAAGATCCTGTGGATAAGGGAAAGTTTGGGTTATACCAAAAACAGTGGCCATTTGATTATCAAGGAAAGTTGTCACTAGTCAAGACATTCAGTGTTGTGCCCCAAGTCTGGCATCTCAATTTCCTGATTCCAAGAGGAATGGAGGGTGTTAGGTGCAACCTAGACTATACAAGCTACAGCTCTATATATCCCATTTAAACAAGCTAATAAGAAGGCTGGAATGGGAACTTTTTTATCTTTCAGGGACATGAAATCTTCAGCATTGAGTTGCATATTTTATTGACCAAGAATTTATCACAAAGCACAAATTCTGCACCTAATTAAAAGGGTGACAATCCTTCTTGACTCTAGAAATTCATGGTCCATTAAATTTGCAAGCTTAGCATCAGGAGGATATAGAGTTTCTGACGTTAGTAAGGTGACTTTAGTACCCAGGATTCAATGCTGGCAAAAAGGAAGGAGAAAACCGGAAGACTACAAAATCCCTAGTATAAGCCACTGCTAAAGAACCATAAAGAGCACAAAGAGTTCCTGATATTTTCTTCTTTGTATTGTAACCTTTGTGAAAATCTTGTCTACTCTTGTGTTTTTTTCTGTCCAGAGTCCATGTGCCCCAGCACACTAAGCATCTTGGGAAAACAGGATAAAGAAAACTATAACAAAGTGTCAAAGTACTGCCTACTTCAGCTGTTCTAGCCTGCCAAAATCTTGCTAAAACTACCTCTTAAGAAATTAAGTTGTCAACAGGTTAAGTCAACAAGTTATAGAAGCAAAAATTAAATACATTTGGACACAGTGTAGTATCATCTTGGATTTATGGTAAGAAGACCTGGTTTCAAATTTTGACACTGTTAAAGTCTATGACTGGCTTTGTTCTTTCCTTCCTCCTTTTAGAAAAAGACCAATGATATCACAAAGTGATGTCTTGACTGGTGTGTGAATTAGATTTAAGTGAAGCTGAATTACATCCAGTTGTCAGCTTCATTCTCTTCCAGAGTGATCTATGTCCAGTGGCAAGACAAAATTCAGGATGGCTGTTGATGGTCTTGGATGCAGTAGATACCTAACTTTGGTGTCTTTGATATGACCAGGTTATGAGGATTCTACCATACCTGCTTCAACCACCTTCATGGCCAATGGAACAAATTGTTCTTATCCACCCCTTCTACCAGGGGAAATCTTCACATGCTTGGGGGCCCCTCCAACTCACCAACAGGTTTAAGGTCTGTCACTTACCCTCAACCTGGTTTAACTCATCTACCATTAAGGTTTTTATCAAAGTGAGACTGCTGCACGTGCTACAGCTTCTTGGGAGCCACAGGTGAGAGCTGAGTGCCAGTTAGATCCCAAAAGATAGATGAGCAGCCCTGAAAAGGGCTCAGTAAGCCCTCACACCAGAGGTGCTAGTTCTCCTGAACACCTTTGGCTCTGTAAGACTGTGGGCAAGTCATTTATAACTTCTCTCAATCTATTTCTTCAGTCTGTAAAATAAAGAAATCATTAGGACTGATTTCAGAAAAACGTGAAAAGATTTAAATGAACTGATGCTAAATGAAGTGAGCAGAACCAAGAGAACATTGTACATTTGGAATTGGCCCTTTTCAACAACAGATTCTTCAAGGCAATTCAAATAGACTGATGGAAAGTATCATTCACATCCAGAGAGAGAACTGTGGAGACTATAGATCAAAGTAGAATATTTTCATCTTTTGTTGTTCTTGGTTGTTTGCTTGTTTTTTTTTTTTCCTTAATCTGATTTTTCTTGCACAGCATGACAAATATGGAAATATGTTTAGAATTGCACTTATTTAACTTACATCGGATTGCTTGCTGTCTTGGAAAGAAATAGAAAATTTTGGAAGATAAGGTTTTTAGCATTTAGCATTTGTCAATTTGTGAGATGTATAAATTCTCCCACAGAAAATTTAACAATTGGCTTCCACCAATTAGTTTGATAAGAAGTTTGTTCCTAGAATACTTTTGTCTACCATAGAAAAACTACTTTTTTATTGTGTGTGTGTGTGTGTGTGTGTGTGTATCTGTGTGTGTGTGTGTCTGTGTGTGTGTGGAAAGAGACAGACAGACATATACATATACACAATACATATGTATGTTTATTTATATGTGCACATGTTATTTCTGAGTCTCAGTTTCCTCTTTCATAAAATGGGGAGAGAGGAGAATTTGATTCCTGAGCTCCCTTCAAGTTTTAAAGCTATGTAATGTAGTTCCTTGAAAGCAAAAATTGTTTTCACTTCTGTCTATGTATTCCCAATCTAGAATAGTGCCAGCTTTTTAATAAATCTTATTTGATAGATTGAAGCCCATTTCTGTCAGCTCAGAAAAAAACCTGACCTATATAGGGGGTTTAAGGACTGAGGGAATGGGAAACAATAATATTTATATAGAAATTACTAGGTGCCAGGCACTATACCAAGTGCTTTACATATATTATTTCATTTGATCCTTAGAACAAATCTTTAAGATAGGTGCTATTATTGTCCCCATTTTACAGTTGAGAAAAATGAGGCTGGTTTTGACTTGTTCACACAAGGTCACACAGCTAGTAAATGGTTTAGGATATATTTGAACTCGTTTTTCTGTCTCCAGGCCTACCATTGTATTTTATATTTTTTAAAAATATAAACTATTTAGGTTTTTTTGGTCTCTGCTATTTTTTCATTTTTGTTGGGGCAAGGGCAATTACATGTAAAGATAGTTTTCAACATTCACTTTTTAAATAGCTTTTTATTTACAAGTTATATGCATGGGTAATTTTTCAGCATTGACAATTGCAAACCTTTTGTTCCAGTTTTTCCCCTCCTTCCTCCCCACTCCCTCCCCCAGATGGCAGGTTGACCAATACATGTTAAATATGTTAAAGTATATGTTAAATACAATATATGTATACATGTCCATACAGTTATTTTGCTGTACAAAAAGAATCGGACTTTGAGATAGTGTACAATTAACCTGTGAAGGAAATCAAAAATGCAGGCGGACAAAAATAGGGGGATTGGGAATTCTATGTAGTGATTCACACTCATTTCCCTGAATTCTTTTGCTGGATGTAGCTGGTTCAGTTCATTACTGTTCTATTGGAACTGATTTGTTTCATCTCATTTCAGCATTCACTTTTATAAGATTTTGAGTTCCCCATTTTTTTCTCCTTCCCTTCCCTCCTCCTCCCTAAGACAGCAAGCTCTCTAATATAGGTCATACATGTTCAATCGTGTTAAATATATTTCCATATTAGTCATGTTGTAAAAGAAGAATCAGAACAAAAAGAAAAATTACAAGAAAGGGGCGGGGGGAGGGGGGTGAAAATAGTATGCTTCAATCTGCATTCAGACTCCACTGTTCATTCTCTGAATATGGATAGCATTTTCATCATGAGACTTAGAATTGGCTTGGGTCATTGTATTGTTGAGAAGAACAAGGTTGATCATCACACTATGTTGCTGTTACTGTGTACAATATTCTCCTGGTTCTGCTCACCTCACTCAGCATTGGTTCTTTCAAGTCTTTTAAGGTTTTCTGAAATCTGCCTGCTTATCATTTCTTTTTTTTTCTATTTTTATCTATTTATTTGTTTAATTATGGCTTTTTATTTACAAAACATATTCACGTGTAATTTTTCAACATTAGCCTTTGCAAAACCTTCTGTTCCAAATTTTCTCTTCCTTCCCCCCACCTCCTCCCCTAGATGGCAGGTATTCCAATACATGTTAAAATACATGTTAAATCCAATATATGTATACATACCATACAGTGATCTTGCTGCACAAGAAAAATCAGATCTTGAAAGAAAAACAAACCTGAGAAGGGAAACAAAAATGCAAGCAAACAACAACAGAAAGAGTGAGAATGCTATGTTATGGTCCACACTCAGTTCTCACAGTCCTCTCCCTGGGTATAGATGATTTTTTTCATTACTGAACAATTGGGACTGTCTGAATCAATTCATTGTTGAAGAGAGCCACGTCCATCAGAATTGATCATTATATAGTCTTGTTGCCATGTACAATGATCCCCTGGTTCTGCTCGTTTCACTTCTGCTCATCATATTTTATACCACAATGTTATTCCATTATATTCATATATCACAATTTATTCAATCAGTCCAAGCCTAGCATTTTATCTCCCAGCTGGAAAAAAAGGCATATTCACAGCAGATAAAGCACCAGTGTCCCAACGACACTCCTCAGAACTTTTTTCATTGCTCCCACCATCCTCCACTACACACACATTTTTTGTAATAGCTTTTTATTTTCAAAATACATCCACTCTTGCAAAACCTTGTGTTTCATATTTTTCTCCCACCCTCCCCTAGACAGCAAGCAATCCAATATAAGTTAAGCATCTCATACACATTGGAAAGATTTTCTAAACTTTATGGGGAAGATACTTAGTTATTCCCCACTGGAGATTGCCTAGGATTGAACATAAGATGTGTCCGGGAAGCTAGCTAATTCTTAGTTTTAGGTCAGGGAGCAGAGGAGAAAAGGGGAAGAGACAGAAGGAGAAGAGAAAGAAGTTGAAGAGGGGGAGGAAGAGGAAGGATAGGTAGGAGGGAAAGAAGGAAGAGGAGAAAGGAGAGGAAAAGGGTATAGAAAAGAAGGAAAGATAATAGGAGGAAGATGAGGAGGAGGAGGGAAAAGAGGAGGAGGGGAAGGAAGAGGAAGTGGAGCAAAGATGGAAGGAGAAGGGAGAGGGAGGAGAGAAGGGGAAAGCAGGAGAGAAGGTAAGAGGGTGAGGAGGAGGAGGAGGAGGTGGAGACCTAGGAGGAGGAGAGAAAGAAATAGGTCACTGCCTGGGGCTGGCTAAGGCAACTGCTGTGTTTGAATTTTTATTCCAGGAACAAATCTTTCCTCTTCTCACTAATGACCCAGATGAACTAACTATCCTACTGCAAGAAGTGTGTGTGTTGGGGGTGAGTGGGAAGGGGCGGAGGGAGGATAAAGCTGGTGAAAATGGCTGACTCCACAGCCTTGGGGGTGAAAGAGTTCTCTTATTAGAGAAAAAATATTCCAGCATTGTCCTTGAGGAGGACACAGAAAAAGTGGAGAGAGGGGTGGAGAGGGGAGGGGGAAGAGAGAGACGTGGAGCTAGACAGAAACTTGGCTAAAGCATCCTGCTCCATCTACCTGCCAACATTTCCCATCCTGAGCTGACTCTTCATATTGCTTCCCTGGTTTCACACAGTCTTCCTTCAGAACAAGGTTCTTAGTCTTTCTTATATGGAGAACCCCTTTGGTGATCAGAATTGTGTTTTTAAAATATGGTGTAAAATATATGGAATTACAAAAGAAACCAACTATAGTGAAATCAAAGTTATATTTTTAAAGAAGCTCAGATTGAGATTCTCTCTCTCTCTCTCTCTCTCTCTCTCTCTCTCTCTCTCTCTCTCTCTCTCTCTCTCTCTCTCTCTCTCTCTCTCTCTCTCTCTCTCTCTCTCTCGATGAAAAGTAAAAGGGAAACCATTAGTTAAGAGGTTATATAGCAATGGGAATCAAGTCTCAGGCTGAGAGGATCTTCCTGGAAGAAGTCTGGGTCCAGAATGCTCCCTGGCAGCCACAGCTTCCTTCTTCACCCACAGTCTTAAATCCTGCTGCTGAGAGGCAGTGACTGTGAACTCTGGACCTCAGCTCCCATCACATCCTCTACCCCACCCTGGCCCCTGAGATTTTTTTCCCTTTTCTTTGGACCAGGTCAGGGAATCAGGATTCTTATTTTTAAGCTGTCAGGAGAGGGCGATCTGGAGCTAAAGAATGATCGGGTCACTTTACTCCTGGGCTGTCTTTCTGATAACTTTCAGCTCCATCAACAGAAGCCTGGCTACTTCACAAAGGCACATTGTCACACAAATTTTTTTCCCCTCCCCATTCCTCAAAGATAGACTTCCCAGATACCCTCCCCTTTCCCTTCTTCTTATGTCTTCATTCCCATCATTATCCCCTGCCCTTCCCCCACCACCTCCAGGAAACACCAGAAAATTAACAATACCCATCAGTCCAAAAAGAGAAAATTGCATCCCCTGTGTGTGGGGGGGGAGGGTCTCATTTGGAAACCACAAAGCTCAGTGTATGGGGCACTTGGTCTGTCAAGTCTAGAAAATCTGGGTTAAAATTTTGCTTCTGATGCTTGCTTACTAGCTATATGATTATGGGCAAATACCTTAAACTTTTGTATTCGTTACTTCATAAGGTTGCTTGCTGGAATATAATAGAATTCCTATATTTAGGGACCTTTTTAGATCCCTAAAAAGTCTTGGGACCATTCTAAGTTTTAATAGCTTAGAAAGATGCTGAGTCTTTGAGAACACTCTGTATATTTAAAGTACTAGATAAATAAGTTTTTATTTGACATGTTTTTTATACTAAATGCTCATGTAAATGTTAATGACAGATTCTGGTGATGGGGCAACTTCCTCAAAGCAGTCCAGATCCCCGTTTAATGTAGTGAGAAGAGTTCTGGCTTTACAGTCAAGGGAACGGTGTTCAAGTACTGCTGCAGACATTTACTACCAGTGTGTCCCTGGGCAAGTCACAATGAAGCTAGCTTTCCAACTCTCATTTTGCTCCTCTGGAGAACCAGGGGAGTTGGACCAAAAGAACTCTCCAGTCCCTTATAACTCTTAATCTTAATCCTAGAATGTTACCTTCTGCCCAGGGAAACAACTGATTAGCAATGCTTCTGCCAAAATTGTGGATTAAAACATAAAACTGACTAATAAATTATAAAAAGTACCTGAAGTATGAGTTACAAAACTACATTGAATTGTAATAATTATATCAAAAATACAAAAAACTGTGAGTTAAAATAAAATTGAATATTAATAAAAAATACTAAAAGTGTGAGTTTAAATTAAATCGAATTGTAACACAAACATTATAAAAGGTAGGTTAAAAATAAAAATATTATAAAGGGTAGGTTAAAATACTTAAAATGTGAGTTAAAAAACTAAATTGAATTGTAATAAAAATACAAAAAAATTGAATAGTAAATCACTGTGGATTACTTTACAGTTGGGTGGGTTTTAGGCAAAAGTGTATTGGGGTGGGGGTGGGGGGAAGGGCATTCATCCTTATGTCTTCCAAACCCAAGTGATTTTAAACAGAAAGAATGATGAAAGTGGGAGTAAAGAAAGAGATGAGCTAGTTGGAGGATAGGCAGCCCTCCAGGAGGCAATTATGTGTATTTCAACCAGAGTGGAGAGTATCAACCAGACCTTTGTTTGAGGGGATTGGGCTTGAATAATAAGGCCTGTTTGATTGTTTCTTTCATCCCATTAGGCTAAGGAACCCAGAGTAGGACCCCATTCCTTAAACTCTTTAGAGAAGGTGGAGACCATGCATGAATAAGAATAAGGTTTTTCTTCCTAGCCACAGCTGTGAGCCTAGTCTGGCTCCTCATAGAACTTTTGATGCCATTATCTGGAGACACACTTAACAGAAACTCCCCTGGAATTCTGGCTCCTTCATTCTCCTCTCTGTACCACTCAGGCCAGAGGGCTGTGATGGAGACAGGAACACTGGCTGGTCTTCAGAGATTCCATTTCTCACTGACAATCTCAGAAAAGCATTCTCCCCATCTTAGAGGCTTTTAAAAATTTCTATTCTCCCTAGTAAAATCTGGACACAAGGGAAGTTCTGATCTGTTTCAGGCATTACATTTGCTGCAGGTTTTATTTTAAGGATATACGTGCAGAGCTCAAAAGAATAAGTGAATGGAAAATAAATTACTTAATACTTGTCTTTGTCACTGGAAATCAGACTGAAGATTCTCAACCACATAACACTTTTCTTTTTCTTTCTTTTTTTTATGAAAGCTTTTTTTATTTTCAAAACATATATGCATGGATAATTTTTCAATATTAATCCTTGCAAAACCTTATGTTCCCATTTCCCTCCCTTTCCTCATCTTCTCTCCTAGAAGGCAAGTAATCCAATATATGTTAAATCCAATATATGCATACATATTTATACAATTATCTTGTTACATAAGAAAAATCAAATCAAAAAGAAAAAATGAGAAAGAAAATAAAATGCAAGTAAACAATAACAAAAGGAGTGAAAATGCTATGTTGTGATCCACACTCGTTCCTCTCTCTGGGGCATAGACGGCTCTCTTCATCACAAGATCATTGGAACTGGCCTCAATCACCTCCTTGTTGAAAAGAGCCAAAGGGTATGCACAGTTTTATAGCCCTTTGGGCATAGTTCATAATTCTCCCAGAATGGTTGGATCAGTTCACAATTCCAACGATGTATCAGTGTCCCAGTTTTCCCACATCCCCTCCAATATTCATCATTATTTTTTCCTGTCATCTTAGTCAATCTGAGAGCTAGATAGTGGTACCTCAGAGTTGTTTTAATTTGCATTTCCCTAATCAATAGTAATTTAAAGCACCTTTTCATATGACTATAAATGGTTTCAATTTCTTCAATTGAAAATTATCTGTTCATATCCTTTGACTATTTATCAATTGGAGAATGGCTTGAATTCTTATAAATTTGGGTCAGTTCTCTATATATTTTAGAAATGAGACCTTTATCAGAACCTTTGAATATAAAAATGTTTTCCCAGTTTATTGTTTCCCTTCTAATCTTGTTTGCATTAGTTTTGTTTGTATAAAAACTTTTAAATATAATACAATCAAAATTATCTATTTTATGTTAAGGAATGAACTCCATTTCTTCTTTGGCCACAGATTCCTTCCTTCTTTACCTATCTGAGAGATAAACTATCCTTTGTTCTTCTAATTTGCTTATGGATATCACCCTTTATGCTTAAATCATGAACCCATTTTGACCCTGTTTTGGTATGTGATGTTAGGTGTGGGTCAATACCTACTCTCAGCCGTGCTAGTTTCCAATTTTCCTAGCAGTTTTTGTCAAATAGTGAGTTTTTATCCCAAAAGCTGGAGGTTTGGGTCTGTCAAACATTAGATTGCTATAGTTATTGCCTGTTTTGTCCTGTGATCCTAACCCAATCCACTGATCAACTACTCTGTTTCTTAGCCAGTAGCAAATGGTTTTGATGACCGCTGCTTTGTAATATAATTTTAGGTCTGGCACAGCTAGACCTCCTTCATTTGCATTTTTTTCCATTAATTCTCTTGAAATTCTTGACCTTTTGTTCTTCCAGATGAACTTTGTTATTATTTTTTCTAGATCTGTAAAATAATTTCTTGGGAGTTTGATTGGTATGGCACTGAATAAGCAGATTAATTTAGGTATTATTGTCATTTTTATTATATTAGTTCAGTCTACCCATGAGCACTTGATATTTTTCCAGTTGATTAGATCTGACTTTATTTGTGTGGAAAGTGTTTTGTAATTGTGTTCATATAGTTCCTGACTTTGCCTTGGCAGATAGACTCCCAAATATTTTCTATTATGAACAGTTATTTTAAATGGAATTTCTCTTTATATCTCTTGCTATTGGACTTTGTTGGTAATATATGAAAATGCTGATGATTTATGTGGATTTGTTTCTACATAACACTTTTCTGAGCACTAGGTTTATTTTCCCAAAGAGACTATTAGCTCTTGAAGGGAAGGAAAGTATTAAGTTTTAGACTTTCTATTATTCCTCCATAGCACCAAACCACGTGCTTAGATCTGGGCAGGAATTCCACAAATATTTATTAACCCAAATGCCTATTTAATAGAGGGAAAAACAGAACATAGAGGTTAAATCACTAGCCAAGGGTCACATTCAATTCAATTTACCACATTAATTCAACTAATTTCCAACCACATGCAAGATACTGGATTTAGACTTGGAATATAAAGATCAGAACAAAGAAATTTCTATGTCCAGAAGCTTACCGGGGGTAGAGGAAGTTGAAAAGGTAATAAGGGGCTATCTAGGGACTAGGGACTAGTATGGTACAACTGGTACACAGTGGCAAATAAAAGCAAAATAACCAAGGAGAGCATTATCAACTAAGGGCATTGAGAAAAGGAGGGCAGCGAGGGCACAGAGAAAAAGTGGTCCATTTGATTTGAAGTCAGAACTGAGTATGAATCTGCCTCAGATACTCACTAGCTATAAGAAGTTGGCCAAGTAGTTTAACCTCTTTCAGCTTCAGTTTAATTATCTGTGAAAGAGGGGTAACAATACCCTCTGCCTCTCAGGTGGCTGGGAGGATTCATTGAGATTTTATATCTATACATGCATGCACAGATGTATGTATATGTGTGGATATTATGTATGTGTATTCTCATTTGATTATCACAACTCTGGGAGGCAAGTGCTATTATATACACACATAACATCACATATAATACATACTCATTTATATATAATAATAGTACCTGCCTCCTAGGGTAGCCTCTCATTGCATGTATATGATGCTATTTTATATATATTTGTATTTACATATTTATATGGATATATATATGTGTGTGTATGTATACACATATATAATAACTATACCTTATGCAGACACTGTATTTAAATATATTTAAATATTAAATAATAATTAAACTAAAATAAATAATATAATTATTTGGCAGAAGCATCGCTAATCAGTTGTTTCCCTGGGCAGAAGGTAACATTCTAGGATATTGATTTATTATATTGAAATATAAAGAATATAAATTTAAAATTAATAAATTAAATATAAATATTAAATAATTTTTAAAAGCATGCATTTATGCATATGCTTATGTGTATATATACATGCAGACATATCTACATATACATTTGTATGAGTGAGTGTGCGTATATGTGAAACCTTGATTTGCTATACACATGTTGGGCATTATTAATTTATTATTAAGGCTTCTAAGAGGACAGGACAGTTGCAATGAGCTTTGAAAGAAGAAAGGCTTGGGGACAGTTAGCACAAATTCACTGTGGCAGGAAATGGAGCCTTCAGAACTGCCATCTCCAGACTGCTCCTTCCCCCTCTCTATGCCTTCATTCAACAGTTAGAGAAGGGAGAAGGGCAGCACTGCTTTGCCTCCTTTCCAAGAGGGCCTAAATCATCTTAATTTCTTTATCTTTCCCAGAACTACTGGGACCTGAACAGAGACAGTGACAAAAAAAGTCAAAGTCCAAAGTCAGTCCAGCTTTCCACTCTTATCTCACTCTCCTTCATTTGCCCTTACGCTGAAAACTGAGGTTTTGATTATAGCAAGAGAAGGAGTTTGGTATAGTAGAAAATCCTGAATTAGGAAAGACCTTGGTGTCAAATGAATAGACTCCATGTTATCATTCCTGGCAGAATCCCAGAATTTGAGACTTGGAAGGGACTTTGGTAGGGGCCACAGAATCCCCATCAAGACCAGTAAGTGACCCTTCAGCCTCTATTTAAAGATTTCCAAAAGGGGCATGGAATCTCTCTCAAGGCAGCCCATTCCATTTTTGCACAGTTTTGATTGGAAGTTTTTCCTGACAGCCCGCCCACGTTTGCTTCTTTTTGCCTTCCACCCATTATTCTTCAGTTTCCTCATTTAGGAGAGAGGGAGGATAACACCAATAGTGCTGACTTTGTAAGGTTATCGTAAGGGCCAAGTGAAATCATGTGTGTCAAAAGTTCTGTAAACCTTAGAGCAGTGTCCTCCAACCAGGGCAAAGGTTCTTAACCTGGGATCCATGGAAAGAATTCAGGAAGTCCCTGAACTTTTAATATTTTGACAACTGTAATTCAATATTATTGGTTTCCTTTTTAATCCTTTTTTATTTTATTCCTTTAAAATATTATTTTAATAATTTAATAACTTAATAATTTAAAAATATTAAAAGGGACACCAAGGGGGTCCTATGACAAAAAATAAGTTAAGAATTCCTGACTTTACTTGGCTGTTTTCCACAATGAGGTGATTCAAGACAATTCCAATAGATTTATACTAAAAAGAATCATCTCCATCCAGAGAGAGATCTATGGAGATTGAATATGAATCAAGGGGCAGTTAGGTGGTACAGTGGATAGAGCACCAGCTTTGAAGTCAGGAGGACCTGAGTTCAAATTTGGCCTTAGACACTTAACACTTCCTAGCTGTGTGATCCTGGGTAACTCACTTAACCTCAATTGCCTTAGCAAAAAAAAAAAAAAAAAAGAATATGAATCAAAGCATAAATATTTTCACCTTATTTTTGTGGTTGTTTGCTTGCTTTGTTTTCTTGTGTTTTTTCCTTTCACTTTTTGATCTGATTTTTCTTGTACAGCATGGCGAATATGGAAATATCTTTAGAAGAATTGCACATTTAACCTATATTGAATTGCTTTCTGTCTTTGGGAAGGGGTGGGGGGCATGGAGGAATAAAAATTTGGAACATGTTTTGCAAAGGTGAATATTGAAAATTATCTTTGCATTTATTTGATAAAATAAAAAGCTATTTGGTAAATTAAGTCATTTTATTTGTATTAAAATATTATTTGTAAAAAATTATTTGTATTAAAATAATTTAAAATAATTTATTTGGTAAAACAAAAAAGACAAAAAAAAATCCTTACCCTTGGCAGTATAAGAAGTTTCTGAAGAGATAAAAATTTTGGTAAATAACTATATTATCCTACTGAAATTACTTTTCCCCCTTATTTTTATGTGCACACATATATATTTATGGTAAACTCTAAAATGTATTTCTTTCCATATTTAATATTGGTTATAGAAAGAGCCAAGAAGATATAGTCTTTAAAAGATTAGGAACTCAGGGGCAGCTAGATGGTACAATGGATAGAGTACTAGCCCTGAAGTCAGGAGGACCTGAGTTCAAATGTGAATCAGACGGTTAACACTTCCTAGCTGTGTGACCCTGGGCAAGTCATTTAACCCCAATTGCCTCAGCAAAAAAAAAAAAAACAAAAGACTGGGAACTCCTAGGAGCCTTACAATAAATACTGTGTAAGTATCACCTGTCATTTCACTTTTCAAACTTTCAGCAACTCCCCAGAATTTTAGGATGAAATAAGATAAGAAAAAATTCAAATTTTTTAGTGGGCCATTCAAAGAGGGGCTCTCATCAAATAGCCTCAGTTTCCCCCTTACTCCTATTCCTCCCTCCCCCCCCCCATGAAGTATAATATAAAATATAACATAATAGCTTAAGGTTCTTGCCTAAGAGGATGGGGGAGAAGGAATAACAGCAAGAATGAGGAGAAATGAAATGGTTTGCAACAAGTGAGACAGTGAATCTATTAGGGAGGTATAACAGGATTGCCTTGAAATAGTGAGGTCCCAGTTGAGATAATATAACATAAATCTGTAGTGGATCCAATCACCACGGTCTCATTTAGCAAAATTAAGGCCGAAGATAGAGTAAACCACACCTGAGGCTTGACAGGCAAGATCAATTGATGGGATAAGGGAGCAAAGATCCTTGAGAAGACAGTATAGAGTTCAAGGATCATGATAGGGAAGGGAAGACAGAAGGAAGGAAGGCAAAGAGATGGTAGCTTTGGAAAAACTAGGAGGTTGTGAGGGATTGGAGTTGATAATGAGAATCAAGAACAGAGTTTGAGGTTGCAAGGCAGTGGAGGAAGTAGAATGCAATAGACTGAAATGAGATAGCAGAATTTCAGAGTTCATAAATGCGGAAATAGTACATTTGTGGGTGATGGCAAGATCAGGGTATAACTATATCTATACATAGCTGAGGTAGGCTAGAGAAGTAGGTCATGGAAAATCCTTGTATTGCATTCTATGTGTATAGAAATACTTCCTTTATGTAGTATTTGTGAAGTTCAGAATTTTTTTTTTTAAAAAGTGTCCTGTGGAAAATCTTTGGACTTTCCTGGAATATTATTGTTTAATTATTAAAAAAAATAAATTAGGAGCCTTAAAAGATTGGTTCAAACATACATCTAGGATATATTTAACATGTTTAACATCTATGAGACTGCCTGCCATCTAGAGGAGGGGGTGGAGGGAGGGAAGGGAAAAGTTGAAACAGAAGTGAGTGCAAGGGACGATGTTGTAAAAATTACCCAGGCATGGGTTCTGTCAATAAAAAACTATAATTAAAAAAAATTAAAAAAAGATTGGTTCAGATTTGAAGTCTAAATCTTTCCCCATTATTATAGGTTAAGCAAAGTCAATGAATATTTATGAAATACCTAGTATGTACCAGGCCGCTGTCGTAAATGCTAAGGATTCAAAGAAGGACAAAACCACAAAACAGTCTCTGCCCTAAGCAAACATCTATGTACAAACAAGATGTGTGTGTGAGAGAGAGATAGACTGACAGAAACAGAGACTGAGAGACAGAGACCGAGAGAGACAAAGAGAGAGGAAAGACAGAGAGGAGAGAGAAGTAGAAAGAGAAAGAGAAGAGAGAGAGAAATACAGAGAGACAGAGGAGAGAGAAGGAAAGACAGAGAGAAATAGAGAAGGGGAGACAGAGACAGGCAGACAGACAGAAACAGAAACTAAGAGACAGAGGAGAGAGAGAGAAATGGAAAGAGAGAAAGAAAGACAGAGACAGAGTGAGAAGGAGAGACAGAGAGAGGAAAGAGACAAAGAGGAGGGGGGGGAGAAAGAGAAGTAGAGAGAGAGAGACGGAGAAGGGGAGACAGAGAGAGACAGACAGACAAACAGAAACTCAGAGACAGAGACAGAGAAAGAAGGAGAGACAGAGACAGAGAGAGAGAGAAGAGAGACAGTAGAGAGAGAGAGAGAGAGAGAGAGAGAGAAGAGAGACAGTAGAGAGAGAGACAGACAGAGAGACAGGGACAGAGAGAAAAGGGGAGGGAGAAGGAGAAGAGGGAGTTTTTTAAGTGTTTGTAGTACTTTTTTCTGTGCTGATTGATTTTCAACCTGTCGTCCTGTGTACCCCCATGCTACAGGATTATAAAATAGGAGAAAAAAAAAACACACAGATGACAAGAATTGATGATTTTCACACTTTATCTTCCATCAGTCCTGAAGGAGTTTCCACATTCTTGACATACCTTTGTGGTTTCAGGGAACTATGGATGCCTTTTGTAGGTTATCAAAGGACTAGAGAGACATTTGGGTGAGAAAAATGGACAAGAATTGGCCTTATGAAAGGTGGGTTGAGAGAGTAAACAGAACAGGAATGAGTTTGCTAGAGAAAACATTTGGGGAGGAGAAAAGCAAGAAGCTCAAATTTTACTGTTCACCATCTTCTCTAACTGGGAGTAAATTGACCTTCTGAGGTGGGGAAAGATATGATCCATCAAGAAATCAGAGGAAAGGGAAGAAGTTCAAATATTCTCTTTTCTCAAAGTTTTCCTAGACAATGGTTAGCTCCTGAAGAGAAAATTTGACTTCAAATACAGGAGATTCAGTAGAAACATAAGGGAGTAATCAGGAAAGGGAAATCTGAAGGGACTTAATAAGGGCAAAGAATTGGAAACTGAGATGTCCATCAACTGGGGAATGGCTGGATAAATTGTGGTATGTGATTATAATGAAATACTATTTTGCCATAAGAAATGGTGAGCAGCATGCTCTCAGAGAAACCTGGAAAGACTTCCATAAGCTTATGTGAAGTGAAATGTACAGTGTACAAAATAATGGCAATGTTGTGGGATGACCAGCCATTTATTATTTTGCTGTTCTTGGCAACACAATGATCCAAGATAACTCTGAAGGAATTATGATTTAAAAAAAAATGCTACCCATACCCCAAAAAAGAACTTATTGTGTCTGAATACAGATTGAAGAATACTTGTTTTTAGCTTTATTTTTCTTGAGTGATTTTGTTTGTTTTTTTAAGGAGAGGTATATGTTTTCTTTCATAACATGACTTTTATGGAAATGTTTTGCATAACTTCATATGTGCCTTCTCAGTGAAGGGATTGGGGAGTGGAGAGAAAGAAAGAGAAAAAAAATTAATTTGTTTTGGGTTTTGTTTGAGGCAACTGGGGTTAGGTGACTTGGCCAGGCTCACACAAAGGGAGAGAATTTGGAACTCAATGTTTTAAAAACAAATATTATTGTTTTACTTGGATGGAGAAAGCTATCTGCATTCAGGGGAAGGACTATGGGGACTGAATGTGGATTACAGTATAGTGTTTTCACCTTTTTTTGTGTTGTTTCCTTTTTTTTTCTTTTTCATTTTCCCCCCTTTTTGATCTGATTTTTCTTGTACAGCATAATGAATGTGGAGATATAGTTGGAAGATTTGTGCATATTTAACATATATTGGATTGCTTGCTATCTAGAAGAGAGGGTGAGAGAAGAGGGAGAGGAATTTGGAGCAAGGGATTTTGCAGAGGTGAATGTTGAAGGCTATCTTTGCATGTATTTTGAAGATGAAAAGCTATTATTAACAAAAACAAAACAAAATAATAAATTAATAAAAATTTAAAAAGGAAAAATTTGTTTCACACCTAACTGGGGAAAAAAAGAAAATGTTAAATAAAAAAAGAAAATGGTTAGCTCCTCATGAATATCCCAATGGAAAAAAAATTCTCCAAATCACTAATAATAAGAAAAATGCAAATTAAAGCAACTTTGAGGTTCCATCTTACATACCTTGCATTGGCCAAGATGACAAAAAAGGGAATTGACAAATATTGTATGCATCTTTGGGGAAACAAACATCTGTGAATTTGTACAGCATTTTGGAAAGAAATTTGGAACTATACCCCAAAAATCACCAAACTATGCCTAATCATTGACTCAATAATGCCACTAGAAGACTTATACCTCAAATAATTTTTAAAAGAATAAATAGGCTCATATATGTCAAAATGTTTACAGCAATTCTTTTCAGAGTCCCCCAAAACTGGAAAAAGTAGGTGGCCATTAACTGGGGAATGGTTGAAGGAATTTATTAGTATTAGAAGGAATATATTAGTAAAAGGAGTAATTAAAAAAAAACTGGCAAAAGAGATAACTTAATCATAATCTGTGAAGATTCATGTGATCTCATAGAGGAAAAGGAGAACAATCAAAACATTTCATACAATACTAGCAAAATGATAAGGACAAATATTTCTGAGCCTTAAGAACCCTGATCAATGCTAAGACTAACCATGATTCCCGCCCACCAGCACACAACAGGAGCTTACTGAATGTTGACTGATTGATTGCCTAATGTTGAATTAGATTACTCACCTCTTGACAAAGCCATAAAAAATGAGATATGCATATTTGTTTCAAGGATTTGTTTTTATTTTAATTTTTCTGAGGGCAGGACTGAATGAAAATAAATGTTTGCTAAATGAAAAATTTTAAAAAATTAAGAAAATGATTAGTGCAGTACCTGCTTTTAAAGAAAAAGAGAAGGAATTATTAAATTGAATATCTAGATTTAGAGACAGCCTGTGTAACAATGAAAAAACATGACTTTTCTGGGTGTCAGTTTCAAAGTAAAAAAAAAAGTTTTTATCATATGAATAAAAGAGAAAATGGTTAGCTCATACTATAAATCCAGTCTCCTTTTCACCCTTTAGAAGTATTCTTTCATTTTCCCCTTTCTATCTTTCTTAATAACCATGATTTCTTAGGTGAGTTCATCTCTTTAAAGTAAGATATAGCCTGTAATCTCTCTTATATTCTTCCTGTTTCTGACTATCTGTGATTCTGTCTCATTGCCTCTTATCCTCCTTAATGGTTATGTTCTAATCTTGGATTGGTTTTTGGTAATCTTTTATATCCTTATGTTGGAGAATCCACCACAAATGTTCATAGGGACTATTTGTGTCTGAGCTGTGCCAGAGCATTCCAAGGTCATATTGGTCTGATCAGCCACAGCTGGACACACTAACTTGACACATAGTGATATCATTTTATTCATCTTCGAGAAGAAGGAAAGCAACCAAATCTGCATCAAATAAGAGTCGGACCAAGTTAAATTCAGCTATCTGCTTGAAGTTAAAGAATTTTAAAAATCTAAATTTTCAGTACATAAGCATTTTTCTCTTTCTAAAGATAAAAACTCCTGAATAGAACCAGCTACACCCAGCGAAAGAACTCTGGGAGATGACTATGAATCACTACATAGAATTCCCAATTCCTCTGTTTTTGTCTGCCTGCATTTTTGATTTCCTTCATAGGTTAATTGTACACTATTTCAAAGTCCGACTCTTTTTGTACAGCAAAATAACTGTATGGACATGTATACATATATTGTATTTAACTTATACTTTAATATATTTTACATGTATTGGTTTATCCTACAGAGACAATGTATGAGTTAAAAAGAGTGCCTGAACCAGGAGATCATTATATACTTCAACAACAATACTAGATGATGACCAGTTCTGATGCACCAGGCCATCCTCAGCAACGAGATCAACCAAATCATTTCCAATGGAGCAGTAATGAACTGAACTAGCTATGCCCAGAAAAATAACTCTGGGAGATGACTAAAAACCATTACATTAAATTCCCAATCCCTATATTTATGCACACATGCATTTTTGATTTCCTTCACAAGCTAATTGTACAATAATTCAGAGTCTGATTCTTTTTGTACAGCAAAATAATGTTTTGGTCATGTATACTTATTGTGTATCTAAGTTATATTTTAATATATTTAACATCTACTGGTCATCCTGCCATCTAGGGGAGGGGGTGGGGGGGTAAGGTGAAAAATTGGAACAAGAGGTTTGGCAATTGTTAATGCTGTAAAGTTACCCATGTATATATCCTGTAAATAAAAGGCTATTAAATAAAAAAAAATAAATAAAAAAATAAAAAAAAGAGTGCCTGAATTTAAGGAGTGTAAACTTTTTTCAGAAATTCAGTAAGTAAGCAGGAAAGTTCATATATGATTATTTAAGAATGTTATTGTACAGTTGCTCAGTCAAGCCTAATTTTTATGACCCCATGGACCATAGCACACCAGGTCCATCTATCTTCCACTATCTCCCTAAATCTGTCCAAGTTCATGTTCTTTGCTTCCATGACACTATCTATTCAACCTATCCTCTGTTGTCACCTTTTCCTTTTGCCTTCAATCTTTTCCAAAATCAGGGTCTTTTCTAATGAGTCCCATCTTCTCATTATATTTATATTATATATAAATATTATAAATTAATATTATATATTATAGTCACATTTCAGTGTCAATATTTGTCCTTCCAATGAGAAGTATTTTAATATCAACTGATTTGACTTCCTTGCTGTTAATGGGACTCTCAAAAGTCTTCTCCAGCACCGTATTTTAAAAGCATTAATTTTGTGGTACTTAGCTTTCCTAATAGTCCAGTTCTCGTAGTTATATATTACCACTGGAAAAACCATAGTTTTGACTATAAGCATCTTTATTACACAGAGTGATGTCTCTGTTTTTTAGTGTGTTGTCTAGATTAGCTATACCTTTTCTTCCAAGCAATAAGGGTCTTAATTTCATGACTACAGTCATTGTCTGCAGTGAGCCCAGGATTACAAAATCTGACATTGTTTACATTTCTTCTCCCTCTTTTGCCAGGAAGTAATGGGACAAGTTATCATGATTTTAGTTTCGTTTTTGTTTTTAATATTTAGCTTCAAGTCAGTTTATACTGTTCTCTTTCATCTTCATCAAGAGGTGTCTTCCTTCTTCACTTTCTACCATTTGAGGAAGGGGAGTATAATAATAAAGGGGATTAGGAAAGACTTCCCATAGGAGATGGCACAGCGAGCCTATAATAGGAAGTCAAGAGATAGAAATGAAAGGAGGAAGTGCATTTCAGGAATAAAGGAATAACTGTCGGAAAAACAAATAGTCAAGGAAAATGCTAGAGTGAAACACTTTGGGTGGACCATAGAATGACTGACAGAGAATAAAAGTGGTAGGAGGGAAGGGGAAAGCCCTGAAAGGTAGGCTGGAGGCAGCCTAATTGGCTGGAGCCAAATCTGGAGGCAGATTTGGAAAAGCTTTAAATGCTAAATGGAGTGAGTAATCTGGTCTGAATTATGATTATCTTCAAGACCATCTGGTCAAACCTTTGGAATTTTAAAAATCAGAAAACTAAGGCCTAAAAAGATAAAGTGATTTGCCCAAGATCATACTCACCTAAGTAAGTGCAAGAGTGAGTTGGTTGCTGCTGGCATAATTTTTCCTTTTATCTTTCTGGACATGCCATTACTTTACTATTTCTTTCATACATTTACAACTAGTGGTAAAAGCTAGGAATCCACTCAGTTTTTAACTACATACTAGATGGTGTCTAATTTTCTTTTTCTTATCCCTGGAATATACCTAATAAGAGAAAATTGTCTCCTGCAAACCTGCCTTATCTCTTGAATAGTTATAAGTGTTTTATTCTTTATTTTGAAAGGAAAGAAAATAAATGATAGTTAATGGGAAAAAATAAATTTAAAAAAGAAAACAATTTGAGGAAGTTATACAAATATATTTTATATATTCAAAATTGAGAGTTATTCAATATAGAATGAGAATCTATATTGATGAATATGCACATTCATAGCTTACTGGGATAGTTTTTCTATGAGGCAGGCAGACTCTTTTACACTGAATTTTTAATTTTAAGTACAAGGAAATCCTTTTTTCTTCCTGTCCCCTTCCCCCAGCTCTTTCCTCCAATCCTAGGACAGGAACAGAACTATTTAGATAGAAGTGTAGCACTTGAATTGAGGAAGGAAAGACAAAACAACCCAACATCTGGCTTCTTAGGAGTAAAACAAAACAAAAAACCTACAAATCTGGCTTCTCAAAAGAGAGTGTGAAAGCTGCAACCAGCTCCCTAAAATATTCAGTGCACTTTGGATTCTTAGATCCTGGAAACAGTTGGTTTGTAGTGATGTTTCTAGGCTTTGGACTGATCTTTGTGATGAAAAGAGTTCATCAAACTAGTAGGAAGAAAGAAATTCAGTCAATCGCCCCTGAGTTGGAGAATGGCTGAATAAATTATGGCATATGAATGTTGCGGAATAATATTCTTCTATAAGAAACGATCAGCAGGATGATTTCAGAAAAGCTTGGAGAGACTTACATGAATTGATGCTAAGTGAAGTGAGTAGAACCAAGAGAACATTGTACATGACAACAAGAAGATTATACGATGATCAGTGTGAAGATTCAGGCCGATTTCAGTGGTCTTGTGATGGAGAGAGCCATCTGCACCCAGAGAGAGTTCAGTGGGGACTGAACGTGGATCACAACATAGGATTTGTGGGAATGTGTAGAAGAACTGCACATGTTTAACATATATTGAATTATTTGCTATCTAGAGGAGGGAATGGGGACAAAAAAATTTGGAACAGGTTTTACAAGGGTGAATGTTGAAAACTATCTATGTATATGTTTTGAAAATAAAAAGCTTAAAAAAAAAGAAATACAATCAATCAACTGATCACCTTCCCTGTATTATTTCTTTACTAAAGCAAATTGTGAAGATTAGTAGGAAATCCATTAACTGTCCTTGTTTATAAGTATTTTTATATCAATTGTTTAAACTGAGCTCTTATTTTGTTAGAACTATATTGCTCAGAAATAGAAGAATAAAAATTTTGAGCAAAAAAATTAAATTTAGTGTAAGAAGAAGCTTGACCTATAATTTAATCCAATCCTTCCTATTTTTTTTTTTTTTTTACAAAGGAGAACCTAGGGCCCAGAGAACTAAATGAGTTACTCAATCAAAACTATGTAAATTACTCAAGCTCTTTATTTCCTGTGGATACTTTCTTTAGTCAATTTTTAGGTAGTGAGTCAGGCCTATAAGAAAATTTAGACATAATCTAGTTTAAACTTATGCACTTTACAGTAAAAAGCAAAGTGTTGATTACGCACATTATGTGCCAAGCACTTCCCTAAACTCTGGAGATATAAATATGAACCAACAAGACAGTGCTTGACCTTTTGAGAAATTCCCATTCTAAAAGGGAAGACAATCTACTTAAAGGAGTGTGACTAAAGAGAAGGATTTTGGTCATGGTATTAGATTGCTGTTTTTAGAACCAGCATTGGAGGAAGAAAAATGTTGAGTGTGATTATAAAACCAATCCCTTCCTTTCTCTGGGCTCTCAGTTTCTTCCTTGGTAAAATAGAAGGGATAAAACAGGTGGTCTTAGAGTCCTGACAATTAAATCCCTGTGCACCTCTGGGGAACAAAGGCAGACGAAAGGGAAGCAGTGAGACTGTTTGGTAGCCTGCCAGACACAGGATCTGGAAGGGCTGAGCTGGAAGGGCTAAGAGGGCATCTAGTCTAATTAACAAGAGATTTTTATCTTCGATTTCTTTGAAGTCAAATGTCTTAGAGAATATTAAATTCTTTGTGCTGGCCCCCTCTCTGGTTTTGCAGTCAGTTCCTATCTCTTCTTATCTTCTTTCCAACTCTTGTACCAGCAGCAAACTGGCATCTTCAGCTATGCCTTGAGAAACCTAAAGCAACACCTTTTGGAGATATTGAGGCTGGGAAAACGAAAAAAGAAAAATGAAAAAAAGATGTAATCTGTCTTAAGGGCAGGGATACCATAGTTTTTTTTTATCTGTGTATTCCTATTCTATTCAGCACAACTTTGCACAAAGGCACTCAATAGTTACTGATTGAATTGAATGACTTTAAAAGTATACCCAAGATATTCCAGTAAAGAAATGGAATGGGGGTAGCTGGGTTGTGCAGTGGATAGAAAACAGCCCTGAAGTCAGGAGGATCTGAGTTCAAATGTGATCTCAGACATTTAACACTTCCTGGCTTTGTGACGCTTGGGCAAGTCACTTAACTCCAATTGCCTCAGCAAAAAGAAACAAAGAAAAACAAACAAAGAAATGGAATGAATTCAGTTTAAAATCCTATTAATACCTGAGAAAAGGAGAATTATTGCTCTGTTTCAGATCTGTTTTAAAAGCAAAGCTTGGAGTCCCAGCGTTTGCTCCTTCATTCTGTTCCTTTCTCCCATTGCACTATAAAGAAAAGAAAGTTATTCCTAAGGATTTTCTCCTCCCCTCACCCCAGTTTTTTGGTGCCAGATTTATAGGTCAATAAAGTGGCCATGAGGTGCCAGCTGTCCATCTTGCCTAAAATCAAAAATTCCCTCATGCTTCTCAGAAAGAAAGTACCCAGTTATAGGAGTTGATCATTAATGAAATTAATCATGATTAGTGTTAAGGCAGTAATATAAAGGGTGTGTGGCAAGGGATTTTGAAACTTTTCCCTGGTAATTTTGGGTGGGTGGGGGGAAAGGTCTTTTGTGATCCCTGAGGAAGTCTATAACTTAAATCCCTTAAACTCCACTACCCCACCCCCCAAACACATACTCTTCTATGCTTTAAGGCCATCTCATTTCCCTATATCTTCGACCTTTGAATCATAGAATTCCAAAGCTAAAAATCAGATCAATTGCTGGCACACCCATACAGAGGATGTTAAGACTACAATGTAAGAAAAAAAAAAGAACTCTAAGCGTGGCAAAAATAAATTTTCCCAGCTCCTTAAATGAATTGACAGGCATTTATTAAGTAATACTACCAGTATTGCAAAATGTTACGTAAACTGGGAGAAAAATCTGTAACAAAACAGTGTCTGCCCTCAAGAATCTTATGGGGGAGACAATATAAATACATAAAAGCATGTATAAAATATGTTCAACATACATATAAGGTAATTGAAGGTAGGAGAAGACGAT
Source organism: Sarcophilus harrisii (assembly GCF_902635505.1). NCBI lineage: Eukaryota > Metazoa > Chordata > Mammalia > Dasyuromorphia > Dasyuridae > Sarcophilus > Sarcophilus harrisii. Next base: position 415,555,628 of record NC_045429.1, on the reverse strand, counting down.
AGGGTGGGGGATGGATCAGACTTTCTATAAAAGCTAATGCTTGAGATGACTCCTGAAGAAAACCAGAGAAAAAGACATACCCTCTGGCTAGTCACTGCAAAGGATGGAGAAGGGCAGAAGTGTTAGGAAGGCCAATCTGACTGGTCTGTAGAGTTTGGGAAGGGGAATACTTGGTGTAATAAGACTGGAGACATAATGTCAACACCTCATCAGCTTCTAAAGAGCTTGGATACCCAAGGAGTTTCTATCTGATCTGAGAGATTATAGGAAGTTATTGAGAGGGTGGTGTCCACTCACCTTGAGACCTACACTGAAGGAAAATCACAGTCTCTTTAGGCCAGCAAAAGCAGGCTGGGAGAAGTGGGAGGAAGCACAGCTTTTCCCCCTACTCCTCTCCATCCATATTCATGTGATATTCCTAAAGCATTGTTATAACCAGGTCACTCTCCTGCTTAAGAATTTTCAGTAACTATTTTGTTTTTAAGGTAAAATACAAGCTCATCTGTTTGCTATTTAAAGGTCTTCACAATCTAGTTCCAAGCAGTCTTTGTTGATTGAGGTCATATGAACTCCCCCCTTTCCTCCCACTCCCTCCCCTGGGACTCTATAGTCCAGTCAAACTGGAATACTGGACATTCCTGGTACAAGACTTCCATTCCCCACTGCCATGTCTTTGCGCAAGTAGTACCCCATGTGTAGCTTTTTTTGGATTTCATCTCCTACACAATGACTTTCTCTGCCCCTCAGGATCCCAGTCCCTCAATCCCTCACCTCCAAATCACTTTAGATATATTATGTATACATGGTCTGTGTATATACTCCCTCTGCCCATCCCTAATAGAATGGAAGTTCTATAAAAGTAGACTATTATAGTTTTTCTTTGTATCTATAGCAACTAGCACAGAGGTGTTTAATAAATGCTTATTTGAACTAAAAAAAAGATCAGAACCATCCCAATAAAGCAATTACTCAATAAATATCTATTAATCGGATAGTGCAGTGGATAGAGTGCCAGGTCAGAAGTCAGGAAGACACAACTTCTTGAGTTCAAATTTAGTTTCAGACACTTACTAGCTGTGTGATCCTGGGCAAGTAACTCGATTTCCACATTGTAAAATAAGCAAGAGAAGGAACCATTCCAATATCTTTGCCAAGAAAATCCCAAATAAGATCACAAAGAATTGCACGTGATGGAACAAAAACTGTGTACCAGTAATTATGCTAAGTGCTGGGGATACAAAAAGAGGCAAAAAACAGGTACTGTGGAAATTGAGAGCCAAAAAGTCTGAGTTAAATCCTGTTGTTCTGCAAAGTAGAATGCGACCTTGGAGTAGAAACTTAACCTTTGTAAGTCTCATGTTCTGTACCTGCAAAATCAGGAGAGGCTGAATTAGATGACCCCTTTCCAAGCCTAAGATAAAGAATGAATAGCATTCCTCCAGAGAAACATAAAAAAGTGCTCTAATGAAGTAATTCTGGAACACAGGTACAGCTTCATCTGTGAAACTTTGGGATATAGGATTTCCTCCAGCAGTCAATTCCACAGGCATTTATTGAGTGCCCAATAGAATGTAAGATCCTGGAGACCAGGAACTTTCATTATTTTTTTGTCATTTAAAGGTGGAATTTAAAGGAGAAAGAATGATGGTTGGGACTGCAAGGAGAGAGTTAGGAAAGGCTTACCTTCTCTTCACTTTCCATCCTCATCTCCTGCTCCCTGGGAGAAATAGTCTTGGCAGATCATTGATGTATCATTGTATAAGTAATATCTCTGTTCTGGGTACTCTGGTAGATAGACCCACCTTACATTGTTTTTTATTTTATTTTTTTTTACTGAATAATATTTTATTTTTCCCAGTTACATGTAAAGATGGTTTTCAACATTCATTTTTGTAAGATTTTGAGTTTGAATTTTTTCTCCCTACTTCCCTTCAGTCCCTGAGACAGCAAGCAATTTAATATAGGTTATGCATGTACACTCATGTTAAACATATTTCCAGATTAGTCATGCTGTTAAAGAATTAGAACAAAAAGGAAAAACCACAAAAAAGGGCAAACAAGTGAAAATAGTGTGCTTTGATCTCTATTCAGTCTCCATCCCAAGTCTATTTTATTTGTCTTGGATTATTGCTGAGAAGAGATGATCTATCATAATTGATCATCACCCAATCTTGTTATTATTGTGTACAATGTTCTTCTGGTTCTGCTCGTTTCACTCAGTATCAGTTCATGTAGGCCTTTCTAGGTTTTTCTGAAATCAGCCTACTGATTCTTTTGTCTACACTGCTATGATAGCTAATTAACTATAATATTATTAACTAAGTTTTCCTACCTCCAGTCTATTTACTCATCACCCTACTGCCAGGTATATAACCTTCAATTAATTAGCAAAGCCTAGACCTGTGCTAGATGCAAAGACAAAAAAATGGAAGTTCCTGGTCTCAAGGATCTTACATTCTAAATCGGAGAAGTAACACATAAATAAATACATAAGTCTATGGAGAATAAATATAAAATACATTAAGGTTTGTCTTTATATCCTAGAACAAGATCCTAGTGTGGGGTAATAGGGATTCCATGTTAATAGATATATACTCTATCTGGAGGAGTTTACAATCACATATTACTTTTAGAGTAACTGCTTACTTCAATACAAGTTTAGGAGGTAGGGAGAGTTCTAGCAAGGGGGAGAAGAAGATCACAAATGATCTTCCACTAGAAGGTGATATCCTTGCCTGTCCTAATACAGCTATGATGATGCTATTCTCTCAAAAGCTTCCCAAGATTTAAGAATAAAGGAGAAACATTTTTTTGCTATTCAAAAGCCTCCATAACCTGGCTCCAATCGTCCATTCCAGTTTTATTGAATTCCACTCGTATTCATGTACTCTACATAACCAACTAAACTGCTCCTTTCTTCTCATTTTTGTCTTTGCTCTCATCACTTGTGTGTCTCTGCTCCAATCTTAGTTTGACTCTTCCCATTTCCTTTCTCAGTTTCCTCCCTTTACTAGACACAACTGAGGTATAATATTATCCCTGGAGCCTTAGCTGAACCAGTGGGTAACAGAGGCATTAAGGAACAGCACTTTTTGACTACAAATTCAGAGTTTTTTATTTTCCTTTGTGTCCTAATTATTTTGCCATATATTTGGCAACTTCTCTTCTCTTGATGGTGTTTCTTGAAAGTAGAACTATATCTATCCTTGTATTATATGCTAACACTTTGAACACGGCCTTGTACATAGAATTTTTAATGAATTAAAATTTTTAAAATTAATGAATTAAATTAATTAAAAACACATAAATGATTATCATATAATGGAGAATTTTATATATATATATATGAACTCCAGGCTAATTACTGTGTGAATTTTGGATTCAGGAGAAATTATTTTCACCTGGGGGATTGGTGGGGAGAAGGGTTGACTGAAGAGAAGGAATTAGGAACAAATAGCACTTGAGTTGAACCTTAAAAGAAGGGAGGGACTTACTTCAAGGCACAGAGGTTTGGGATGGTGCTGGAGCCATGTCATAAGAGGTGATTGTTAAAATTTTCATTGTGAGCATTTATATCTCAGAAATCAGCAAAAGTTACAAATTAAGACTTGATTTCTTGGTTGTCTAGATTAAGAAAATGGTAGATAAAATCTCACAGATTAAATTGAAAAGTGTGTTTGTGAACATTGTTTCTCTCAGAGAGCTGGTTGTTAAATACATCACTTGGTTGTTGAGCCTAGTCTTATTATGGAGATAAGGAGATGAAGGCATGGAAAACATGGAGACAGTCAAGGATAAAATGAAGAAAGAAGTTCAGAGAATAGTTTAGTTTGTTCGTAAATAGGAGAATTATGACAAAAGTAGTTATGTAAGCTGGCCCAACTCTTCTCCTCACTTCCTCTTCCTCCTCCAGTGGAGAAATGTCTACAGAAATCGCCCAAGTGCCTGCCCAATCCTCAAGGTTTAAATAAAATAAATTATAGCAACCCCAGAGTGCATTCTGATTTTCTTTCAACTTTTCTGTATTTATATATTTCTATTACTTTATATTTTGTATTTATTTAATTCTATTACCTTGTATTAATTTTATGTATTATTAGAAGCAGGAGGTAGTCCAGTGGATAGAGTGCCAGGCTAGACTCATCTTTCTGAGTTCAAATGTGACCTCAGATATTTACTTAGCTATGTGACACTGGAAAAGTCATGTATGCCTCAGTTTCTTAATCTATAAAATGAACTTGAGAAGGAAATGGTCAACCACTCCAGCACCTCTTCCAAGAAAACCCCAAATAGAGTCACAAAGAATTACACACAACTGAAAAAAAAACAAACAACAACAAAAAGAGGAAGTTTGACATACTTGCCAGAGCTGACTTCAGACTGGTAAAATCTGGGTTCAGGTTCTGTGTCTGACATAAATGGACTAGGACCCTGGGCAAGTGACTTAATCTCTCAGGTCCTCTCTAAGTCTCTAAATCAGTTCCAGAGAAGATGCCCATCTGAATTGTTATGGGGCATTTCTCACCCAGATTTCTGTACCCAAATGGGTAAAAAATAATTCTTATACTGATTATGTCTTCCCCCAAAAAACCCAAGCTCCGTGAGAGAAGGGATTGATTCATTTTTGGCTTTCCAAATAGTAGGTACTTAATAAATGCCTATTGTCAGTCAATAAACATTTTTCAAACTGTAATTCAAGGCACTGTGCTGAGCCCCAAGGATCCCCCAAAAGACAAAAGACAGTCTGTGTCCCAAAGAGCTCAAGGCCAATTGTTTGTTACATTTCCAGGTACATGGAGTATTTTTAACCTCTGATCAATAAACTATCTTCTGAGAGGCTTGTTCACTCTCAATATAAGAAATGCATGAGTGCTGCTACTGAGCCCCTTCCTCCCTGAATGTCAGACCATCAATAAGCATTTGTTAAATACTATGTGCCAGGTACTGGGGCAAGCATTAGGGATATGGAGAGGGGCTCTCAAGGGTTCCCAATGTGATGGAGAAAACACACACAAAAACTACATATAAAACATAATATCGAGAATTAATTGGCAATAATCAGCAGAAAGAAACCATTGACATAAAGGAGATCAGGAAAGCAGTAGGTTACTCCTCCCAATATTTGATCTTGGGTTGGGCTGATTAGTCATTCGTTGTATGTATGTGGCAGTGGATCCCAGGATCCAGATAACATGGCATCTGCCTTGGGTGGCCATACTTACAGAAGCATTTTTTTATTTATTATATCATTTTATTTACAAAACATACGCATAGGTAATTTTTCAGCATTGATCCTTGCAAAACTTTCTGTTCCAAATTTTCCCCTCCTTTTCCCCACTCCCTTCCCTAGATGGCAGGTAGTCCAATGCATGTTAAATATGTTAAAGTATATGTTAAATACGACATCTGTATATATATTTAAATATACAGTTGTCTTGCTGCACAAGAAAAATCGGATCTAGAAAGGAAAAAAAAAACTGAGAAGGAAAACAAAAATTCAAACAAACAATAAGAGAAGGAGTAGAAATGCTATGTTATGGTCCAAACTCAGTTCCCACGGTTCTGTCTCTAGATGTAGCTGACTCTTCATCACTGTGAAATTAGAACTGGTTTGAATTATCTCATTGCTGAAGATGGCCGCGTCCATCAGAATTGATCATCATTTAGTATTGTTGTTGAAGTATATAATGATCTCCTGGTCCTGCTCATTTCACTCAGCATCAGTTCGTGTAAGTCTCTCCAAGCCTTTCTGAAATCATCCTGTTGGTCGTTTCTTACAGAACAATAATATTCCATAACATTCATATACCACAATTTATTCAGCCATTCTCCAACTGATGGACATCCATTCAGTTTCCAGTTTTTAGCCACTACAAAAAGGGCTGCCACAAACATTCGTGCACATACAGGTCCCTTTCCCTTCTTTAGTATCTCTTTGGGATATAAGCCCAGTAGTAACACTGCTGGATCAAAGGGTATGCACAGTTTGATAACTGTGATGACAGTGGCAAGGGGTCCTGTTAGGGAAGTAAAGGTTAACACTGAGAAGAGAATGTCTTCACAGTGGGCAAGAGTCCTGGCAGGCAGCTGTGCCAAGAAAAGAGCTTCATTGGCAAAGCACAACTCCTACTTTGCACTCCTGTAGAGATTTGGAGTTCAAAATTGTCTTTTTCTAAGAAGTCTGAGGCTGGGGCTTCTATTCAATGCCCCCAGGCCTAGATTTCCAGTTGAAAAGAGAGTACTTATCTTGGAGTTTCAAGCCATTCAATAGGAATATCAGGCCCAGATTTCCAAATGAATGAGACCACTTAAGGTCCAGCTACTGGGAGTGGTCCTAGGCTAATCAACTCAATAGAGAGTGCAGCTAGTACTCACTAAGATTACCACTTAATTGCCCTCAAGGGTGGGTCTCTGTCAGAGGAGAGTTTCAGCGTTCACCCCCAGTGACTTCCCCCCCAAAAGTCAAGGGGAACAGTTTCAGGGTTCACCCCTGTCAGGGTGAGAGAGGAAGAGGCCATGTTGCAAGGGTAAGAATACAGGTAAGCTCAGGAGACCAGATTCAAATCCTGGATCTACCACTAAAGTTAAATCCTGAGCAAATCACTTATCTCTGTAGGTCTCAGTGTTCTGAATTGTACTGTTGGAAGACCTCTGGGGGTCCTCCTGCTCTAAATCTATGATCTTATGATCCCTAAGGGAGACAAAAAAGAAGGGAGAGTTCAGGGATTTGGTTATGATACATTAAAGATGTCAGTCAACAAGCACTTATTAAGCACCAACTGTATGCCAGGCACTGTGTAAAATTCTGGGGATACAAAAAGAGGCAACAAAATAGTCTTTGTCCTCTGGTAGCTCCTAAGCTAAGGGCTATTTTATTGTAAAGTGGAAATGTGTAGGACTTGGGCTACTTGGCTTCAGCACCATTCCTGAGACAAAGGGTCAGTAGGTAATCCCAAGGAGTGTCCTTCCCTTTCTGGGAAGTATCTGGAGGCCATCTCCAGTCTTTCAGATCTAAATCTTGCCCCTGGGCCCAGATGACAATGAGGCTGGTGACTTTGCACAGCCTCTCTCACTTCAAATCATTTGCAATTTCTATATCCCTTCCCTGAGGTCATGACAAACAACAACTCAAGGATCTCAAGCTCTTTTGCAAAAACAACGACAAAAACTCTCACTCTTGTTCTCTCAGTCTCTCCATCTCTCTCCAAAGGATTGGAAAATGACATTAAAGCTCCTTTGCAGTTCCAAAACCAATTGCATTTTTTTAAGTATCAAAAGATAAAATGAACGGAACAAAGCTCTAATTTAGACAGAAGTTCTGACATCAGATCAGATTCTAAGTCATAGAGATAATTTGGTGGCGGTAGGAAAACCATCACATTTCCTAGAGATGACACCTGTGGAGGATTAATTAGTCCCAATATCTATTCCTTTAAAAGGTCTCATTTTAGGGTGTTACCCTGAAGCTTGGTTATCAAGTATTACATCTGTGCATCCTTTTCTCTCATATATCTCCATCCCCAAATGATTTGAAATACTATTATTATTATTGTTACTATCATCATCATTGAACTGACTGGATGTTTAGAAAACAGCTTGAATCTGACAAAAACAAGATCTGGACAAGTAGAGGGGAAATAGAATGGAGAAAGAAGAAACAGGTGAGAGAGGAGTGACTTGTAAATATTTTTGCATTTTATCAGTCATTGAATCCTAGGAGAAATTCTAGGAAAGAGAGAGAATGGTCCCTCACTGAAAGCTTATAATTTAACAAAAAGGAAGCGTAATAAAAATACACATTTACAAAACTCTTTAAAGTTTACAAAATAAATTTGCAAATTCCTAGACTTCAGAAAAGGTAATGCAAATGGAGAAGAGGGGAAATAGAGGCCAAGAATACATAGATTACTTCTTTATCTTATTTATCCTTCTAAAAACTGTTCTGCAAGAGGAGGAATGTTTTTTAATTAATTAATTTGTTTATTTTTATTTTCTTCAGTTATAGGTAAAAAAAACCTTTTTTTTGTTATACATGTACATTAATTTTTTTACATATTTTCTCATAAATGTTGTTGAGAGAGAAAAATCAGAACAAAAGGGGAAAACCACGAAAGAAAAAGAAAAAAAAAAAAAAGAATATGACATGAGCTGATTTATATTCAGTCACCATAGTTCTCTCTCTGGACGCAGATGGTGTTTTCCATTCGAAGTTTATTGGGATTGCCTCAAATCACTGAACTGCTGAGAACCAAGTCTTTCATAGTTGATCATTATAATGCCGAAGAAATTGAAGCAAAATAGAGATTAGAGAGTTTTTAAAATTTTATTTGAAAGGGAAAGGTTGTGCCGGCAGGGTTGATGTCCAAAGCATCCAGCAACTAATGAGTGCTTCCCATGGACACGTGGCTCAGCTGCAGGGGTAGACTGAGGCAGGGCGGAGTCAGGGCACTGAGAGTGGGAACAGACCATTCTGACAAGGTAGGCGGAGGCACCAGATATTCTGATAAATTGGGATGACAGAATGGGGAGAGGCACTGGACATTTTGATGATGTCTAAAATAGGTCTTTCTCCTTATCAAACATCCTGATGATTAAGTGGGAGAGATGGTGTTGCAGGATTGAGCAAAACAATTAGGAACTGAGGCAGAACAATTCAGGGAAACTGAGGCAGGACAATTTTAGGGAAACTGAATCAGGACAATAAAAGGGAACTGTTGCACAACAGCATTGTACAACCTGGCTGTTACCGCGTACAATGTATCCCAGGGTTCTCTTGGTTCTGCTCACTTCACTTAGCATGATTTCATGTAAATCTTTCCAGGCCTTTCTAAAATCAACTTGTTCATCATTTTTTATAGAACAACAATAATTCCATTACTTTCATATACCATAACTTGTTCAGCCATTCCCCATTTGATGGACATCCACTTATTTCCCAATTTTTTGCTACCCCAAAAAGACATTTCTGTACATTTGGGGGTTTTCCCCCTCTCTTACAATGAGAAGTGTTTCTCCCCATTTTGCTAAATAGGAAATTGAGGTTTAATAGAGAATACTGAAGTGCCAAGAACTTCTTGCTCAGTTCTTCTCAGGAGTCCTAGTGAATGTTTATTCTCTTCTCCCTTTGGCTATGGAGACAATTAGGAAGGAGTTCTTAGGAGCTTCTCTGAATAGCAGCCCAGGTCCCTACATTTGTGCTGAAGTCATAAATCTCTTTGAGTCTTTTCACAAAAAGAGAATTACAAAGTGACAAAGGGGAAGCAGAGGAAGCTTTGTTGCCAAAGGGGCTTACTGTAAATAAAGTGAAATAACTCCAAAGGTCTTTGTCCTTTTCCTTCTCTTCTCCTACCATTTTTTTTCGAGATATTAGGGATATTTTTCTCTACTGGTTTCCATCCTGTGAGCTGCTTTGCATGAAAAGACTGGGAGAGGAGTAAATATAAGCTAAGTATTTCTGATATAACCTGAACTGGATGTCCAGGGTATCTTCCTTTAAATGAAGGGAGTGGGAGGGGGGAGTATATGTGTGTCTACTGGGGAAAGGACTAAGAGGAAAAGAGAGGGAGAGACACAGACTTAGAAGAAGGAAATGTATTCCCAAACACAGTCATTTATTGCTATAGCACTGGGGGGACCCTAAATTTCAACGAATTATTAAAAAAGAAGAAGAAGAAGAAGAAGAAGAAGAAGAAGAAGAAGAAGAAAGAAGAAGAAGAAGAAGAAGAAGAAGAAGAAGAAAGAAGAAGAAGAAGAAGAAAGAAGAAGAAGAAGAAGAAGAAGAAGAAGAAGAAGAAGAAGAAGAAGAAGAAGAAGAAGAAGAAGAAGAAGAAGAAGAAGAAGAAGAAGAAGAAGAAGAAGAAGAAGAAGAAGAAGAAGAAGAAGAAGAAAGTAAAGGATGCTGGTAACTCACCAAATTTCTGGTGCTTGGCTATCTAAAGCAGGAAAACTGGGAACAAAAACTGGAACAAAAGCTAATCATCAGGCTTACATTAGACCAGGTAGAATCAGATTTCAAATTACTGTTCTGTTTGGCAATGTCCACCTTCCTCCACCTCACTTCCACCCTCACCTCCCCCAAGCTTCCCTGCATTGTAATAAAATTAACTTTATATTTGCTTTAAAATTACAAAAAGCTTAATAGATTTTTTCCTTAATCGGATGTCCTCTTTAAAGTTTGTATTTTCTCTGAGTTAATGATCTCCAATAGTTTCTCATTTGTATGTGTTTATATATGTACTTTCTCTATCTTGTTTATATATAGTTGGTTGAGAATTGTTTGAGAGCAGGGATAGACTTTTGCCTTTCTTTGTCTTGTCTCCCTAGAATTTAGCACCTCCAAGGCAGGTGCTAATGAATTTATTTACTGATAAGTACAAGTTCTTACAAATATTCTATCTTATCTATTTTGGAAACATCTAGCTAAGTGCCTATTAGCTCTTTCCTTAGAATGCTCTTCTTAAGGGCAAGAATTGTTTCATCCAAATATTTGGCAAACATAGCTGTTTAATAAATGTTTGATTATTCTATTGATCTAGTTTATCTTTACAATAGCTCTGGGAAGTAGTAGCAAAATTACTTTTTTCCAGTTTACAGAAGAAGGAATTGTGTTTCCATATGAATGAGCCCAAGATGGCTTGGACACAATTAGGCATGCTAATTTCAAATCCAACATTCATCCCATTAAATCACAGTTCTCTGCTACTATATGTATAACTAAGGGAGATCTACTTATTCTTTAACTTTTCCTTTCTATCCTCTCCCTAATCTTTCTCTTCAGCTAGAAAAAAAAAAAGTGCATTGAAATGAAGTACCAATTTTTTTAACATGGTTGGTGCCACATAAACTATGGTTAACTAAGGCCAAGAGAGACCAAAAGGATTTACCAAAAGTCGAATGATCATTTATCAGCCAAGCTGAAACTGGTAGTCGAGCCTTTCTTGATTCTCCATTCGTTTTCTTTTTCCTGCATGTATATGTATTTTTTGTTTTTAAAAATATACCCCCAAAGCTGATTTTAAAATGATTTAAACAAAGAGATATTAAAAACTTCCTATTCTGAGAATTAAGGATTTCTCTTTTCCTTCCTTTAAAACAATTTTTATTCTGAAATTAAATAACAAAAAAAAGGTTTTCCGAATCCAACCATTTTGGAGAGTAGTTTGGAACTATGCTCAAAAAGTTATCAAACTGTGCATACCCTTTGATCCAGCAGTGTTACTATTGGGCTTATATCCCAAAGAGATTATAAAGAAGGGAAAGGGACCTGTATGTGCACGAATGTTTGTGGCAGCTCTTTTGTAGTGGTAGAAACTGAAACTGAATGGATGTCCATCAGTTGGAGAATGGCTGAATAAATTGTGGTATATGAATATTATGGAATATTACTGTTCTGTAAGAAATGACCAACAGCATGATTTCAGAAAGGCCTGGAGAGACTTACACAAACTGATGCTGAGTGAAATGAGCAGGACCAGGAGATCATTATATACTTCAATAACAATATTATATGATGAAGTTTGAAAGGGGGGAAACTCTTGTTTTTTTTTTTTTTTTTTTAATTTTATTTAATAGCCTTTTATTTACAGGATATATGCATGGTAACTTTACAGCATTAACAATTGCCAAACCTCTTGTTCCAATTTTCACCTCTTACTCCCCACCCCTCCCTAGATGGCAGGATGACCAGTAGATGTTAAATATATTAAAATATAAATTAGATACACTAATAAGTATACCTGACCAAAACGTTATTTTGCTGTAGAAAAGAATCAGACTCTGAAATATTGTACAATTAGCTTGTGAAGGAAATCAAAATGCAGGTGTGCATAAATATAGGGATTGGGAATTCAATGTAATGGTTTTAGTCATCTCCCAGAGTTCTTTTCTGGGCATAGCTAGTTCAGTTCATTACTGCTCCATTAGAAATGATTTGGTTGATCTCGTTGCTGAGGATGGCCTGATCCATCAGAACTGGTCATCATATAGTATTGTTGTTGAAGTATATAATGATCTCCTGGTCCTGCTCATTTCACTCAGCATCAGTTCATGTAAGTCTCTCCAGACCTTTCTAAAATCATCCTGTTGGTCATTTCTTACAGAACAGTAATATTCCATAATTTTCATATACCACAATTTATTCAGCCATTCTCCAACTGATGGGCATCCATTCAGTTTCCAGTTTCTAGCCACTACAAAAAGGGCTGCCACAAACATTCGTGCACATACAGGTCCCTTTCCCTTCTTTATAATCTCTTTGGGATATAATCGGGGGGGAAACTCTTGTAACAAATAAGCATAATCAAGCAACTTGAATATACACCATGAACCAAGAAACTTATCTTTCACCTTCGGGTCATCACCTGCAGTAAGTTTTCCCTTTTATTTTAGGGAGGGTAATTGAGAAATTTTTCTCAGACAGTTATATGTGATCAGAGTGCAGAAAACCTGTGATAGACACTTCTTCTTTACGGGATCTCTCTGCAGTTAAGGAGGTTCATAATAGCCTGCATTTTTTTCATAACTGAATTATCTGTGAGAAGGTCTCAAAGAATGCTTCAAAACCCAGATAGCTTCCAAAAAAACTGACAAGGGTTGTTTCAGGGCCAGAGTCCTCACAGTCAGCCCAGCAGCATGTCTAAGTTAAGGGAACACACACTGCCTGACTCCCTGCTGGTCTCGGTTGGCGCCAAGAAAGGGTTAGTAATTCCCACCAAGATGAGTCACGGCTCTTAGCAGGGAGTGCGCTGGGCAGGCAGGGGAAATCTCCATACTGTTTTGGTCTTTGGGATGTCAGAACAGTAAGTGGATTAAATTAGCCCAACAAACTATGTGTCATCCTGTAAATCTTCAATTTATCAGGGGCTTCAGAGTCCACCTAGTCCAACTAATAACTAACCAAGCACCCCACTATACAAAATCTCCAGCAAGGAGACATCTGGTTTTCACTTGAAGACTTTCAGGGAAGGGAGTGCTCAGCGAACCTTAAAGCAGAACCACAGCAAAGCTTTATCATCATTGCCTTTATTTTTCTCTAAGTTAGCCCACTCCGAAGTTGGACAGAAGTGTTTTTTCCCCTACATCAAAGCCCAAACCAAGCAGTACTGGCTGCCTCCCGGGGTTGGTTCTAGGCTCAGTGGAGTCAATGTGTGAAAATCACTTGATGAGCTTCCAAACTATAAAGACAGAGCCGTATATTTTTTGCATAAGTTGCTTTCCGGGGCTTTCAATTACTTTCACAACTCTCCATCCTACAGACCCTTCCTGCCTTTAGGGCCTACTCTGATTGAGGAATCATTTAAGTACAGCTTTCTCTGCTCTGCTCTGGATTGGTTCCTTTCCCTTCTTAGCATCTGAGGATCATTTATTTTGAGTTTTGAGAGAGAGAGAGAGAGAGAGAGAGAGAGAGAGAGAGAGAGAGAGAGAGAGAGAAAGAGACACAGAGACAGAGACACAGAGTAGAGACAGAGGTAGAGACACAGGCAGACAGACAGAGATAGAGATACAGACAAAGAGAAAGAGAAGGAGGGAGAGAAAGGGAGAGGGAGATGGAGAGGGAAAAGGAGAGGGAAGGAGAGAAAACGAGAGAAGAAAGTGAAATGGGTTGGGGGATTTTATTGGTCCAGGAAATCCTGCATGACTTCAGTCTTCAGAGAATTCAAGTCTTCAGAGAATTAGTTGCAATAGCTCAGAAAGGATTAAATGTCTTACTTACCATATATGGGGCAATCAGCCACCATGTGTCATAAGCAGGATTTGAGTTCATTGAGGTCTCCAAGAGAAGGCTATTCATCCATCATGTCCCCAAGTGTACTATTTAGTATGAATAGATGTTTATCAGCTGTTATTTTTATCTGGGGCCTGGTTGGAGATTTTTGTCTTTGGGCATGTGTTTAATTTGCAAACACGATCCTGGCTTCTTGGAGCTGAGCAACAGACAGATGAGCTAGAATAGGTTCTGGTATCCCTTGGATAATTATGATGTAGTCGTTAGTAAAGGGCACGAAAGAGTTGCATTGTAGGGGCTGGGGTGGGGTGGGTATGAGTTGTTAACTTTTAGTCATAGATCTGTGGGACAATAAGAAGCTGTAGAGGTCAGGTTGGGAATTATATCACTCAGTGGGGGGGGGGGCGGAGAAGGAAGGAGGGAAGATGGAGGGGAAGTCTGCTCTTTTTTTTTTTAACTTAATAGTATTTTTTTCTAATGACAGGTAAAGATAGTTTTCAATAATTCATTTTTTCTTTCTTTTTTGAAGAGCAAATATTTATTTATTTAATGTTTTCCCAGTTTCATTTAAAACAATATTTTTTACCTTTGTTTAAAAAAAAACAAACACTTTTGAGTTCCAGATTCTCTCCCTTATCCCCACCCCCAGTCTCCATTAAGAAACGCCATGTAAAGTTAAGCAAAACATTTCCATAAAAGTCATGTTGTGAAAGAAAACATAGATCTCTTTTCTTTTTCTTTAATTGCTTTTTTGTTATTGCATTACAAATATTTACAGATTCTTCCCTCTTCCCTTTCCTTCATTCTGTGAAAGGTCTTTCCTACCAAAGTAAAACAATTAAACAAGACTAAAAATAGTGACCTTTCCTAAAAAAAAAAAAAATGCATTCCATATTTAAAACACCTTATCCGACCTTTTTAAATTTTTTTAATTAATAGAAAATTAGTTTTTCTCCCTCTTAGCATCTACCACATTGAAAAAGAGAGAAAATAAAAATAAATTTCTTGTAATAAATATGCAAAGTCAATCAAGCAAAACAAACTCCCTCATTGACTTTGCATTTTTCCAAAATCTGTCTCTTCTGCCTGGAGATGGATGAATAAATAGTATGTTTTCCCTTCTGGGGAAAGGAATAAGCATTTATATAGTGCCTACTATGTGCCAAGCACGTTTACTAAGAGCTTTACAAATATTTTTTCATTTGATCTTTTCAACCTGCTATTATAATCCCTGTTTTACAGCTGAGAAAACTGAGGCAGACAGAGGTTAAATGACTTATTCAGGCTCACAAAAGCTAGTAAATGTCTGAGGCTGGATTTGAACTAAGTTTTTCCTGACTCCAAGCCCGAGTGTTCCAAATATTTCAACCAGCTGCCTCTGGAATCTTGGGTGATCATTGTACTGAAAATAGTTCTTACAATTTTCAAAGTTGTCTTCAGTATTTTTTTCCCCAAAAAAAGTCATGTATAGATGGACTTGAGGCTGAATTATACAGATTATGTACTAAATATTTCTATATATAAAAATTAAAATATATATGTATACACGTGTATATATGTATGTGTGTGTGTGTGTGCATGTATGCATGAATGAATGTATAGCCACTAAGGGGTGAGCTGGGGATGGATGGTCCTTGATCTGAATTTTATTTTATTTTTTAAAATTTTAATAGTATTTTATTTGTCCAAAGACATGCAAAGATAGTTTTCAACATTCACTTTTGCAAAACCTTGTATTCCAATTTTTTCTCCCTCTCCTCCTCCACACAGCAGGCAATATGATATAGGTTAAACATGTGAAAATCTTCTAAACATGTTTCCCTATTTTGATCTGAATTGTAAAGAAAGCCTGGGAATCTCCAAGGCAGAAGTAAGGAGGGAGACTAGGTTTAAAAGCCAAGAGATTTGGATTCCAGTCATGACATTTGACAACTGGGTGAACTTGGACAAGGATGATTATTGACATTCATAAGAGTAAAAAGTTTCCAAAGTGCTTTATAAAAATTATCTCCTACAAAGATGCCCATTAAGATTTGATGTCAGGGAAAACTTGCTGACAATAGAACTGTCCAAAACCATAGTAGACTGCCTCCGGAGGAATTGGGGTTCTCCTTTCTTAAAGGTTTCCCAGCAGCGGTTAAATAACTATTTACTAGTTCAGTGACCATCTAATTCAATCCAACCATGAAAAGAATGCCACTGGAATCCGTTCCAACCCTCAGATTCTGTGACTGTGTGATCTTATTCGAACCTCCTAAAAACCCTGTGAGATAGGTCCTATCAGTCTTATTATTCTTATCCTGTACAATAATATACAATATACTGATTCTCATTCTATACAATAATATACAATACAATGTACTTATTATTCTCATTCTATACAATAATATACAATGTACAATGTAATTATAATATACAATATAATATACAATTCTCATTCTACATAATAGCTAGCATTTATGTATTACCTGTAGTGTGCTAAGCACAATACTAAGTGCTTAACAAACATTAACTCATTTTGTCCTCATAATAACCTTAGGAGGTAGTTGCTATTATGATCCTCATTTTACTCTTGAAGAAAAGAGGCAAGTGGAGGTAAAGTGGCAAGCCCAAAGTTCTGTAGCTAATAAATATCCAAGGCTGGATTTGAACTCAAGGATTCAAGGCTTTTGCTCTATCCATTGCTGCTCTACATACCAGGAAACAGGATTAGAAAATTTAGAAATTATTTTCCCATAGTCTCACAGCCAGTTAGTTTCAGAGGCAGGGTTTGAACTCAGGTGTTCTTGACTCCAACTCATGGATTTTATCAGTTCCAAATCACTTGAACAATTAAGCTTTGGTTTCCCTCTTTGTAAAAGGGAAGAAAATAGTATAGATTTTCCAGGCTTATGATGGGCAAAGAGCATAAACCCATATAAAGCATGGAGGTTTGAACCAGAAAAGCAGCATGATCAGTAGGATTGCCTGGAAAGCAAGCATTGAATCCATTCAGCTACCCTCAAAAGAAACCCCCAAACACTAAAAACTAAAACTGATGCGGTTAGGGAACCAAATGATGTGGTCAGGGGCAGTGTAAAGAGTAGTGGGCGCAGGCCCAATGTAAAAGAATTGACAAACCTGAAATATTAGACTGGCACAAGGGAGTTTATTGTGGGCACTACAGAAGCCAGCTTTTGCTAGGAGGACTGACTTCTGAGTGACAAAGTCCTGGCAGAGAGATAAAGGTCCTAGCAGAAAAATCCTGGCAGAGAGATAACAAAAAGTTTATCACTGAGAAGAGAATGTTTCTTCACAGCAGGCAGGGGTCCTGGCAGGCAACTGTGCCAAAGGGAGAGAATGATTCCTACTTCAAGCCTCTACAAAGAAATGAGCCCCCAAATTGTCCTTTAAATAGGAAATCTGAGACTGAAGTTTCAGTTGAATGAAATTACTTCAATGTTGACATTGCCCCCATGTAATGTTCTCTTGTTTGGTTTTCCTGGGATCTCTGAGAGCAGCTTTTGTTTCAGTTTGGTAATCACCACATGAGTAGCCAGGGGTTAAAGTCCAAATCCTTTATTATCTCCTCCTGGGGCTGGGCAGCTTTCTGGAGAGCCTTTCAGTCTGGCCTTGGTCTTAGTGGAGAAACTAAGGAGGAGATCCAGCCACCAGGAGCCTGACTGAAGGTGAAATGAATTTCTGTCTCCTTGGCTCCGAGAGCTTCTAGTGCACTTGTCCTCTGTGGCTCTCAGTCCCTGCTTATATGCTCCACACTCAGTATAAATCAATCATTATATCACTAGGAAACCATTATTTGATGTAAGATTAAATCTATCATACTGAACCATGCTAAACTAGATAACCATTGTATCATGGTTCCACTGACTTAGCACCTTGTAAGAATCCTTTATTTCAAGTTCAGAGTTCTGGCCCATAACACCCCGGCCTAGATTTCCAATTGAATAAAACTACTTAAGTTCAAGCTAAGTTGGAGTGGTCCTGGGCTAATTTTCAGCTTAATAGAGGGTGCAGTTATTCAACAGAAATATCAGGTCCAGATCTCCAACCAAATGAGACCACTTAAATTTGAGCTAAGGAGGGAGTGGTCCTGGGCCAATCTTAATGAAACCACTTACCTGCCCCAAGGGTGGGTCCCTGTCAGAGGAGAGTTTCAGGGCTCACCCCAAAAGTCAAGGACAGTTTCAGGGTTCCCTCCACCAAAACCAAACCAAAAACCCTTTTCACTCTTAAAGGAGCTGTAAGGGAGCTGTGGACAGAGGTACTATGAGGCTTGAATGAGATCATGGAATGAAAAGCATCTTGAAACCTTTTAAACACTATATAAAGGACAATTATTATTAGTAATGGCCTTGTTAACTCGGGTCTGATGTTGATTCCATTGCCTGGACTTTCTCTCTGACAGGAGCAGAGCCCAAGCATTATTTATAGAGCAATACAAATTGTTTACCCTTCAATCTCAAAGAAGACCTTGACAGCAAAAAGGAGTATGTCGGTAAATATTTAACAACAGTTGTGAAAGGGGTTCTCTGTGTGTTCACATTTAGGTTTGATCTTTATTAGTAATACTTTCTTAATTCTAGCCAATCAAGAAAACAATAAGTGAAACCCTGATTTGCAGCCTCTGGTGATTTCTGAGGTGTAAATAAGATTGAAAATTAAACAATCTGCTCTGGTGAGAGCTGGTCATGGGACAGCAAAATGTTAGCTTATGGATGAAAAGGAGGAAAAAAAAATTGAATAGAGTAAAACAAATAAACAGATATGCATGAAGATCCCCTAAAATAGGAAATTCCTAGATCAAATGAATCTTAAATGCTGGAGGTTGAAAGGAACAAATCCAGGAAACCAAGATGACCAGAAAAACAAAAAGCTAATTGCCCACTCTGGGACCCCACCCTAAGTGGCCCAGCAGGTCTTTCTTGCAGGAGAGGTGACAGCTTGCACAAGACATGCCCCTGGTGTGGTGGCAAATAGTTTGTTGCTAAATAGTTGCCTCTTCATTGATCTACCTTAGTGTGACCCCACGCTTCTTACCTGACCCAAAATCACAGAACGGTGTTCCACAAAAATGGAGTTATTATCTCAAGTTCACCCTTTGAATTTTCCAAAATCAAACTCAGCCATTTTACTGGGGGAGGAGGGGCGAATCAATGCTACAGTAATTAGCATAATCATTGTTTTCTGTTCTTTATTGCGGCCCCCTTATTCTCTTTTTAAAAATATTTATTTATTTTTTTAATAATTATAACTTTTTATTGACAGAGTCCATGCCTGGGTAATTTTTTACAACATTTTCCCTTGCACTCACTTCTGTTCCGATTTTTCCCCTCCCTCCCTCCATCGCCCCCCCTCCCCCAGATGGCAAGTAGTCTTATACATGTTAAATATGTCACAGTATATCCTAGATGCAATATATGTGTGCAGAACCGAACAGTTCTCTTGTTGCACAGGGAGAATTGGATTCAGAAGGTAAAATAACCTGGAAGAAAACAAAATGCAAACAGTTTATATTCATTTCCCAGTGTTCTTTCTTTGGGTGGAGCTGCTTTGTCCATCGCTGATCAGTTGAAACTGAGTTAGATCTTTCTTTGTCAAGAAATCCATTTCCATCAGAATACATCCTCATATGGTATTGTTGTTGATGTATATAATGATCTCCTGGTTCTGCTCATTTCACTCAGCATCAGTTCATGTCTCTCCAAGCCTCTCTGTATTCATCCTGCTGGTCATTTCTTACAGACCCCTAACTCTTTCTTCTCTTCATTCTTTCCATTCCACTCCAGGTCAAGCTTCTTACCTGGGAAGCCCTAAGAGGACATTATTTGGAGCTAATTTGATTTCAGAATTTATATTTCTGAAACACAAAATCTCTAGATTAGCCAGATGTGTAAACAAATTGATTTGGTTTAGGAGAAATTTAGAGGCTTGAAAGATTGGGAGGTAAGAGAGTAGAGAAAGTGAAAGGAAGCTTCTAATTTCACTTTTTTTTTTAAACTTTTTGCCTCCCTACCTCTAAAAGTCCCTGACCTAATGGCTAAGGATTCTCTCCTTCCAGTTTCTCCTCTTCTAGGGAAAGTAAACCTTTACATTCTCCTGAGTCCCACAAGTGTTACAATCAAACAACTTTCACATTTCAAATTGAAATTCCTATGCCAGTTTTAAAAATGGTTTTCCCAAAATTTAAAGTAAAAACAAAACTTTGAATAATCTTGCTATTTCCTCAAGCTACATCCTCTTCTCATCCTTTTTTTTTTTTTTGACTGCCAAATTTTCCAGTTTCCAGTTTTCAGTTCTTCCTTAAACCATCTCACATAGCTTGCAATGTATTCCCATTTTATTGAATCCATCAGTTATTTAACAAGCATTTATTAAATTCTTGCTATACACCTGGCACTGTGCTTCGAAAAAACAACAACAACAACAAATAAAACTTTGCTCTGGATGAGCTGACGGTCTAATGGGAAAGACAAAAAGCAAATGACTATATACAGACAAGCTATTTATGAGACAAATTAGAGATGATTAAAAGAGGGAAAAGAAGAAGGTGGGATTTTATCTGGAACTCAAAGGAAGGCAAGAATTGGGTGAGGAGAGAGATAATGCTAAGCATCCGAGACAGCCAAGGCAAATGCCTGGAGCTGGAGATGGAATGTCTAGGTCCAGGAACAATAAAAAGGTGAATATCACTGAATGGCCGACTATGAGGAGGTTATTAAGGGTAAGGAGACTGGAAACATCTTAGATCAACGTTCAATCCTTCCAGGAAGATGTAAGACCCCTGCTTGCAGAAGGTGATGGAATATTAAGAGATTCATTTCATTTCAGCATACATTTAATGCAACAATAAGCATTTATTAACCACTTAAGATACTGTGCTAAGGGCTGAGGATAGAAGTAAAAAAGTACAAGAAAAAAATCAATGTGCTTGTACAAGTAAAAAAAAAAAAAAAAAAAAACTTCAATTCTACTTAGGTAGAAGTAGCACATAAAGGGGAATTGGAAAAGGGAGAAGGGAGGAGTGTACCTGAATAGTAGTGTTATGTAGCTAAGTCCATAGGGTGAGATGCACAGTCAGAAGGGGAAGGAAGTATGGATAGCCTGGATATAACGTCACCAAAATGGAAACACCAAAAAAAAAAAAAAAAAAAAAAAGTTCACCACTCGGAAAAAGGGGGCTGGCAGGGTGGGCATTATGAGGTAAGAAAAAACCCCCGACGTCCAGGGAAGTTATTTACAGGAAAAACTATAAACTTTCTACAATCTGGCTTCTCATTACTTTTTACGGCCAAATTTTTCTCAACTATCTTTCACCCAATCTATATTCCAGGCACATTGATTTACGAGGTATACTCTGATCTTATCTTGTCTTCTCCTTCCACAGTTATCATAGTCTGCTTTATATTTAATGAGTTGCATAAATCTAACCTTTATCCTTCATTCCACTCCCATTAGATTGTAAAATCCATGAAGACAAGGACTAGAAATTTTCATTGTTACATTATTACTAATGCCTTGTAATATGCATTTAATGAATGAGAGTTGTGTTTCGTTTTTTATCCTAGAATTTCAAAGGCACTGTGGGAGAAGAATCAGAATTGTTTTATTTGGTTTTCAAAGGGTAAAACTTGGAGCAACAAGCAAAAATTTCATAGGGACTTTTAGGCTTGATATCCCAAAAACCCTTCCTAACATTTGGAGTCAGAAGGAGAACTTTGCTAAATTGCTAAAATTAGACCATGAAGATTCTAATACTGGCCAAGTCTTTTTTTTTTTTTTTTTTGAATGACCATTTTTTTTATTATTTTAGGTTAAATATGTTCTTTTTTTTAAATAAAAGCTTTTTATTTTCAAAACAAATGCATGGATAATTTAACAACATTGACCTTTGCATAGCCTTGTGTTTCAGATTTTCTCCTCCTTCACTTCACCCCCTTCCCCATATAGCAGGCAATCCAACATATGTTAAACATGTTAAAATATATGTTAAATCCAATATGTATAAACATATTTATACAATTCTTTTGCTGCACCAAAGAAATCAGATCAAAAAAGAAAGTAAATGAGAAAGAAACAAAATGCAAGCAAACAACAACAAAAAGACTGAAAATACTATGTTGTGATGCACACTCGGTTCCCACAGGCCTCTCTCTGGGTGTAGACGGCTCCTTCATCACAAGATCATTGGAACTGGACTGGCCAAGTCTTGTGCCACAGTTCTCTTTTATTATCCTGACTCAGTTTTCTTAATTGTCCTGACTCAATTTCCCTAAATTGTCCTGCCTCGGTTTCTAATTTTTCTGATGAGCCAGATAAAGAGAAAGATCTATCTTAGACATCATCAGAATGTTGGATGCCTCCTCCCATTCTGTAATCTAGATTTTGTCAGATGTTCCCCGTGCCTCCCCTCACCCTGTCAGAACCGGATTGTTAGTACCGTGTTCCGCTCTCAGCACCCTAACTCTGCCCCTGCCTCAGTCTACCCCCTGTGTCTGAGCCACATTGAGATCTCACATTGTTTGCTGGATTCTTGGAGACGATAGTCCCATTCAGCCCTGGGACCAAACCATGGATCCGTTTGGTCCCAGTAAATCTCTCCCTTTCAAATAAAATATTATTTGAAAATATTTGAAAAAAAATATTATAACTCTCTAATCTCTATCTTGCCTTAGTTTCTCCGGCATTAAACCTTTCTCAGTGTCAGTTTCCTCATCTTTAAAAATTGGGATAATAGCACCTTTGTTGGAGTTTTCCTAATTCTTGGCTCAGCACATTGTCCACTATGCCACCTAGCTGCTCAGAAATAGCACCTACCTTGAGAGGTCATAAGAATCAATTGAATTATATTATGTATAAAATACTTTGAAAACTTCAAAGAATTATATATTTTCTTCACCATTATTTTAATTTTTCTTAGTGAGTCCCTCCTAATTTCAAGTTTCTTTTTTAAAATTTGTTTATTTTTAATAGACATTGCTTTATGAATCATATTGGGAAAGAAAAATCAAAGCAAAAGGGAAAAACCATGGAAGAGATTAAAAAACAGAAAAAAGAAGTGAACATAGCATGTGTTGATTTACATTCAGTCTCCTTAGATCTTTTTCTGGATTCAGATGGCATTTTTTGTCCAAATAATTTCAAGTTTCTAACCAGAAACTTGAAGACCATTATTGAATATGATGAAGTGGGGTTTCTTAGTGAGTTCCTCCTAATGTCAAGTTTCTAATCAGAAACTTGAAGACCATTATTGGATATGATGTAATAGGATTTCCCTTTAAGATAAGGGTGGAACAAGAAGGCCTCTAAAATCTCTTCCAATACTGAAATCCAGTGAGTCTATGAACTTAATGACAGAGAAGGGGAGGCTCCTATTTTACTTTCATCTACTTTATGAAGTAGAATAAATTTTAAACTTCTATCCTCAAGGCAAATGCAATTACCCCACCCTTAGCTCATATTTGACTGAAAAAATGGAAGCCTTCCAATGTTAGGTCCCTTTTTCTTCTCACTTTTACATTTCAAATTACTCATCATTTTTTTTTTTCTCTCTTCATTGCTCCAGTGTTAAAAGGTACCCTTCTTGCCAAAGCCAAATCCTCCTTTGATCCTGTAATCTTCAGTAGCTTTTCTCTTTGATCACCTTCCTTTCCCTAATTTTCAAGCTCTCTTTCTCTTTTGGTTCTTTTTCTGTTTCCTACACACAAGCCCTGGTTTCCAACATCATTAAAAACTTTTGGTTGATCCAATCACTCCCTCTAGCTATCAACCCATTTCTTCCAACCTTTCAATCAAATGCCTAGAAAGCTCAGTTTACTCTATTATCACTTTCTCCCTCCTCAATGCCTTGCTATCTGGCTTCTTTCTCCAAGGTCACTGTCGATTTCCTTATTTCTAAAGTTTGAGGCTCTTTCTTTCTTCTCATCTTTCTTCACTTCTCTGCAGCACTTAAATATGGTCAACCACCTTCAGGTTCTATAACTCCTCTCTGTTATCTTGATACCACTTTCTCCTGGTTCTCCTTTTATCTGTCAGACCAATGTTTTTCAACTTCCTTTGTAGGAATATCACTCATGCCTCCGGCATAATTTTAGTACATCTTGGGCCCTTTCAATTTCTCTATCTATATACTTTTTCTTGGATAAGGCTTACATCTACCCTTTAGGGGTCAATTATTATCTCTCTGAACATGATTCTCAAATCTACAGATACAGCTCCTATCCTCCCTCTGAGCTTTAGTAGCAAGTTTCTTTCTTATTTTAAAATTCTAATTTATTGTTTTTATGGCCCTCAATTTCATATAAAAATAATTTTAATATTTTTCTTTTAAATTTTAATTTTTTACTTCCCTCCCTCTCTCTTACTTTCCTCCCCACTTGAGAAGGCAAACAGTTTGACATAGGTTATACACATGTAGTCATGCAAAAAAAAATTACAAGAGATTAAGAAGAAAGTGAGAGGAGTGAAAATAGTCTTCTATTTAGACACCACAAATGTTTACTGAATTGAATTAAATGAATAAGATCAAATCTGTAAACAATATAGGAAGCGGATCTCATGGAATACTGCAAAGAACACCAGACTTGGAATTAGAAGACTTGGGTAAGAATTCCACCTTTATTGTTCACCAGACACGTATTCCAGCAAGTTGCTTGTTCTCTAAGTCATTGGGGATTCCTCTTTTGTAAAGTGAGGATGATAACATCTAGATAACCTACCTTGCAGTAAAGGCTGAATGAGATTTCTTTTAGCAAAGTAAGAACATAGATTTCTGTTTCTGGAGGACAAATTTATTTTTGATGATGTCAAAGCACAGGTGTTTTAACAGTCCTACTACTAGTTTCTGGGTGTCATAATTTCAGAGATTATAGTTGGCAATCTCAGCCTTCATCTGCTATAGTGATTAGAAAATCTTCAAGATAAGGGTAGACTCCTAACTGTAATTAGAGCCATAACACCTACTTAACAAAATCCAGATAGAATTACCCCTAAGCTAAAAGTAAGAATTTTTTCCCTCTTCAATGCTTGCTTCTAAGGAGTAGCTCAAAGTCCTTTGTCCCAGACAAACATCTTACTTAAAGTTATAAATTCTCAAGGTCCCTTTTGTCTTAGCATGAAAAAGAAATTGAACCAAAAAGAAAGGTAACCTAAGGAGGTCAGGATTTTCTAGCTATGTAGCCCACGTGCCTATCTTTATTAGTATAATGGGAGGGGAGAGAAAGGACAGAATTGGAGAGGTATGAGCAAGTCTAATTTGCTCCACTGATGTGATATCCATACGGAAGAAGCTGGGAAGGCTGCTTTTGGAAATGTATGATGATATACAATGCAAGTACCCTGCTTCTTGAGATCTGGATATAGACATTTTATAACTGGTTTGGATTCTCAGCTATGTAGCCATAACTAGGGTCTAATAGTCAAAGTCAGCACTTACTGATAAATATATTTAATATTATATTTTATATATATATACACTTGCATAATATAATACATTTGCATATGTATATACATACATATGTGCATATGTAATACATCTATATAAAATGTTATTCTTTTATTGCTTGATTTTATATTTTAAATTTTATGCTTTTATATTAATTTATTTCTCAATATGCTTAACCCTTTGCCCTAATTCTCTTAAAACAAATATTAAAAAAAACACACCAAATATTTCAGTGAAATCAACCGACCATCAACTGTGTCTCTTCAATAAAAAGAGTGATATTTTCATCTCTTCTCTAATGTTGTTTGGTCATTACAGTCACATATCATTCACTTTTGTATTATTGTTCTTTCCATTTATATTATTATTATATTTTTCCTAGTTCTTCAAATACTTTTTAATCTCCAAATCTTTAAATTCTATATAAATATTGGCTATTATCATTACCACTTCTCTTGGTCTTTTTCTTGAGGTTATTAATTTATGCTAGTTTAACTGCTGGATGATCAAAATTTATAACAAATAAGAAGAAATAAATAGTAAAAGACATGGTATAATGAAAATACTTGACCCTAAGTTAAACAAGTTATTGAAAATAAAAAGGGAAATAAATAGAAGAAATGACATCTATACCAAGTATTAAAAATTCATTCAGAATTTAAACCAAGAGCCCAGAAAATATCTTAGTCAGTAAGCATATGATTTGCTTTCCAAGTTGTCAAAGACAATATAGTTAGATTATACAACTAAACTCATTTGTAAAATTTCAAGAAGACTGATGGATGATTATAAACAGTGTCTATGTGTGTGTGTATATATAATATATCTTGCATATGTATGTATAATATATATTATATATGCATGTATCTGTATATGTTTGTATTATACATACATACACAGACATATATATTTTGAGACAGAACTACAGCACTCAGGATTCACTCAGGATTCACAGATGGTCTTCCATCTTCTACAACCACTTAAGATAGTTGCTATTAATATTCCTATTTGACAAATGAGGAAACTGAGACTGAGAGAGTTTAAGTATTCCAGGTCTAGCACTTTCTCTAGTGAGTCAAAACAGTTTTAGAAAACACACCTCAAAAAAGGAAAACCTGAAAAAATAGCATATCATTCATATAGTTGCTCATTCTTAATGTGGTACAGTGGATAGAACACTAGATCTTGAGTCAGGAGATCTTAGTTCAAATGCAGCTTCAGACACTTAATAGTTGTGTCATTTTGGGAAAATCATTTAAACCTCTGTCTGCCTCAGTTTTTTAATATGTCAAATGGGGATTTTAAAAATACCACTTACCTATCAGGATTTTTCTAAGTGTCAAATAAGATTATATTTATAAAGCATTTTACAGATGTTTAAGTTTTATATAAATTTTAGCTATTATTATTCAGGAACTCTTCCTGAGGGAAAACTTTGACCTGGCAAAAAAATCAGTAAGGTTACTTGGAGTAAAAAAAAAAAAAAAAAAAAAAAAAAAGAAAGAAAGAAAAGAAAAATAAAGAAAGGAAAAATTTATAAAATAATATAATTGAAAGAAATATAAGACTATGTTGATGAGAAAGGAGATTCATAGTATTCATGTATAAGACACACCCAAGTTCTTTTGAGGTTTGAATGGTTATTCTCTTATACTTCCTGTTGTAGATACATCTGGAGCATAGATTACAGGATGTTTAAAAAGATGAAAGTGGGAGAAGTAATAGGTTCTGAAAAGATCAGAGCACCCTAGAATGCATATTTATGGATGTTCAAAGTATAAGTTCCTGTACATTTTTTACAATCGGTTTTATTTAACTTAAAAAAAAAAAGAAATAAACAAGATTTATACTTCAATGTGGCCAGGGATGTGAGAAGACTATTAGATTTGGAATCAGGTGAATCTGGATTCCAATCAATAGTAGACTACTTATTCCATTACCTGGATGATCCTGGGGAATTTACTTTACCTGATTGCCTTAGTTTCCTCACTTATAAAAGAAGTTTGGACTACTGGGTGATCTTGGATGTCCTTACTAGTTTTAAAGAAGTTGCCTCCTTGAGGAAGGCCACACTGGTCTCCACTCCCAATTCTTGCAAATAAATTTTCCCATCTTAATTCACATGTTTCTTTTCTTGTATCTGTCTTACACTTAGCACATATAATTTTATATTATAGTTACAAGTGTATTTGTTATATCTGACTGAGAATTTCATGTAGACAGTCCTAGGGATCATATCTCTCCACATCTAGCACAATTCTTTACAAATAGGAGATATTGAATGAAAATTTAATGGTATAACTGCTGGTGGGTTCACAACTGGTAATTAAACTGCTGGTGGGTTCACACTGCCAAATTATTGTACAATTTTCTTTTCCACTAAGTTTCCCCTCTGCTTTGGACCTACACTCAAGGTGATCAGATTCAAATATAGAGTAGCCTGGTCCTACTCTTTTGACAGACTCTTGTTTCATTGTCTTTGTCTCTTTATCCCTTCTCATTTTGGAGTTCTGAAGTAAATTACTTAATAATTAGATTTTGGTTTATGTTCAGGATCAAGTATTGGACAGCTATCTATTTCATCTCCACAAAAGAAATGCTTCACATACATAACAAACACAAAGACATGTTGACAGAAGACATAACAAATGGCTGCAATCATAAAACTGTTTTCTCCCACAAGGTCAATATTTAAAACATCAAGACACCATGAAGTTTTTGGGACCACTGAATAGGCCTTTTACCTTCCTCTCTAGCTCTATATTATCTAAAGACTTGCCTCCAGTTCTTGTCTTATGGAAAGTCAAGCCAGGGGAAGTCAAGCTCATCTTCCTGTTAATGGTCATCATCTTTAATGTAGAATTCCCTCCTGTTTCCAGTTAGTTCCCACCAAGAGACTCGAGAAATCTGGATCTTTCAGATTCCCAATGCTAGATAGGTCCATCTCAGGATTGCTGTTCACTCATCTATATCCAGAAAAAAAAAAGTCAAAACAATTGAAACAAATCCAGGCTCAGGTTCACCTAAACCCATTCATGCAAATTGAATCCTTTGGGGTGTTGCTTAATCCCTTCCCTGGGTAATCTTTGGCAATTCAAATAGCTTTAGGTGATATGTGCTTGGAGTTCACCCTTTCTGCCAAATGGGGAGAAAAGGCACTAGCCCCGTTCTCAGTCCTCCAGGAGGAGGCTCAAAGACTCCCACTATGTTTGGCAGATGGGAAGAGAATCAAGGTAGAGAGTGAAAATATTCCCTTTTTAAGGTTCACTGAATCAGCAGTTCTTTCTGTTCAGGGTGCTATATAGGGGGTTACTCTGTTATCCCAAAGCATCCATATTCTTTTATGATCAAATAGTTCCATGAAAGTGGTCAAGGAACAAGTTCAGTACTCTGTGAGGTGTACTCCAATTTAAATACTCTCTACTCCCATTTCCACATTCCTCAAATGAGTAAAAAAGCATATATCAAGTGCTTGCTAGTGAGAAACTATGCTAACACTAGGGATATAATTGTATATAATCCTTGCCTTCAAGGAGTTTACACTCTAATAGGGGATGATAATGCACAGTTCTGGTTTGGATTGTCATAGGGATGGTGACCAAATGTTAACTGACCCCATTCCCAGAACTAATGGGATATAAAAACTGTTTGCCTCGGTTTCCTTAATTGTAAAATGGGGATAATAGTTGAGTTTCCTTTGAAAGGTTGTTGTGAGAATAACATTTGTAAAGTCTCTAGCACACAGTAGGTGCTGTGTAAATGTTTATTCTTTTCCCCTTCCTACAGGAGCTATATATTTTATTACTGTGCCCAAAGCAGACAGTGAAGATGGGCCTAGAGGATACCATTCCATCAGCACACAAATAGCAAGATAGCCTAGGTGGCTGGCTAGGTGAGTGAAGGTGAATGATACTTTATAGTCTGAACCGTCTGCTTTACCTATAATAGACTAAGTAGGCTCATTTGTGGTCACTTAGGAGTCAAGATGACTGGGCTTTAGGGAAAAGTACTATTGTTTGTCTTTCATGTTGGACACCACAAGAGGATAACTTGTACATCAATTGCATTTAAGTGAGGCAGTTGCACAAATCATTTACCTCAGAGTCCAGTGGCAAAACAAAAATCAGGATGACCAACAATGGCCCCAGATGCAGTGAATGTCTGACCAAGCTCTAAGCTGTCCACAGCACCTTCTTTAGCCATTTCCATGGCCGATTGGAACAATTGTTCTCATTTACTGTTTCCCCAGGGCAATTCCTCACATGTTTGGGGTAAACATCCTCCTGTTCACCAAAGGCTTTGAGGCTGTTGGTTATCTTTAACTTAATTTAGCCTGTCTCCTGTGACAGTCTGCCAGAGTGTGACTTTTGTATGTGTTGCAGGTAAGAGTTGAATGGCAGGTGGACACCAAAGGTGGATGAACAACTCTGAAAAGGTCTCAGCAAGGGTGGTCCCGAACACCCATATACTTTTATACAAGGTAAGTGCAGTACAAAGATTAGAAACTTCCATATAAATTTGTAAGACTGTTCCAACATTAACAAATTGTAAATAGTTTATAATTCTAAGAATGATTTAGTTTTACCTTCTGCCCACATGTCAATTATGGAATAGCTCTTGATCTGTAATTGATAATCCAAATTCCCTGCTATCTTAAATACCACACTCCTATTAATTGGTATTTAAATACAGTTACAGTGTAACTTGCTCTTCTTTTTGTGTGGAAGCCCTGATCCTTCCATCTCTGAAGCTTACTCTTCAAGGTCAAGTTCACATCTACCTGCTAATGGGATTTTTCTTGATCCAAATATCAGGATCTCTTCTCCAAACTCTCCTATCACTTGTGAACCAGGTATCATTCTATACATGAGAAGATTGAGGCCTGAAGAAATGAAATGGTCTGGAACTTGAACTTGGACTTTTGGACTCTTGACTCCAAGCTCTCCATCCACCACACTCTATCCACACTGGTTGAGACTTGATCCACACTGGCACAACTATATATTTTGCTGAAATCAAGTCATTCTATCTCTTTTCATGTGACAATGGAAAGAGTACCAACGTGGAGATCAGGAAGACGGAAATTCAAATATGGCCCAAGCTATTTACTAGTTGTGTGACCTTGGCAAATCACTTAATCTCTGTTTATCTCATTTCTTCAGATGTATAATAGAGATAAAAGCTCATAGGGCTGTTATAATAGTAAAATAAGGTAATATTTGTAAAATTCTTTATAAACTGGGGAAACTGGGGTCTAAATCCTGGCCTAGAAGCCTACTACTTATATGATCTGAGCCTCAAAGGGAGTTGGACTGGGTGACTTTTAAGGACTCTTTCAATTTTAAATCTATAGACCTATTGGATATGTCTGAGATAAATATGAAACATGAGTCAGCGGAAACCCTGGGTTGGTGTGGAAAGAGTGATGGTGAAACGTTAAGCTTCTAGGGAAACTGTGGGCTCAGAAAAGAAGAAACTGCTCATATAAAGGATGACTAGCATTTAATTTGACATCAACCCAGCATGGCTTCATCAGAGTAATTTTGTGGTCAGAATCCAAAAGAAATGAAGAACCAATGTTTTGATGGTTTTGAAGTACACAGTTTTGACTTGGAACTGAGTGGTGGTCTTAACCCTGAAACTAAAAGAATGCTATTTTCTTAGGCACTAATGGGATAAAAAAAGAAATAGCTCTGATGTTGAGCTGAAGGATAGAAATAATAAGAAGTAAAAAAGGCACGTACTGAAACCAGTTCCCTTTATTCTGGAGAGCCAATTGTGAAATTTTCAGAATGAGTACTTATTCCAACAAATCAGGGCTTGATTTATTATTTTGTTGGTTGTACGTACTTAAGAAAATAGTGGAAAATATATTAACAATGTAGATTATATCTGAAAGGGTGTTCTGCTTATTTTTTTAGAAAGTTATTGTTAAACACTTATGAGTACCTCCTGACTATTTGCCTATCCCTAACTAAATTTATATATCATTCACACTCAAGATGTCTTTGTGCAATGAAAGGGGTGGTTGATTTGGATTCCCCTGATCAGTTTTTTGCAATTTGGTTAGATTACAGATTACAGAATATAAGAATCAGAGTGGGAAGGGGTCTTATAAACTACCTTGTTGAATCCTAACCCTTCCCTCCCTTCCCCTCCCCCCCCTCATTTTATAGATAATGAACTGTGGCCAAAGAAAGCCATGTGTTTTATCCAGGGACACAGAGGTTATGTGTCAGAGGAAGTATTGGAACCTAGTCCCTCCTACTTCAAATTCTACTTTTTCCACGGTGCCATTCTGCCTTTAATTAACAATAGCCCGTACTTTCTAATCTTATCAGGTTGAAATGAGATAACATATGTAAAGAACTCGGCTCACTTCAAAGCACTATATAGATGTTTGCTGTTGATCTGGAATTTCTCTTATCCATCTCCATACAATTGTAATAAAATATTTTGTGATCAGTGGAATGATAAGGTAGAGAATGTTCCATCCCCAGCTCCCACTGAAAGACTAGAGACCCTCTATCATTGTCTGCTTTTTTTTTTATTACCCCTATTTTTACCCATACATCAAGATCACTCTAAATGTTCCGAAAGATACAACAACAGAAATAACTCTCTGTTCAATAATCCTCTAATAATAAACATCCAAGGACTGAAAGCAATGAGATCCATTAGAATTGGAAGAGACCCTAGGTTGATTCCAGGTCAAGGATGTGGATAATAAGGTCCTCCTGTTTGTGGATAATATTGAGCTGATTATAAAAAGCCTGACTTTCTGGAAAAGATCTGTAAGTTTAGCATTTCTATCCATTTGGAAAAGACTAAATGCATGAAGAATGTCTATTGTCCAGATTTCAAAAGGCATGAATGGATACCATAAAGAGCTTATCCAACAATCTAAGTGATGGAGACAGAAAATACAGAAGGGTCCAAAGTCAAAAAAGGAGGAGGAAAGTGGAATGTTTTTAGGAAACTTCAAAGTTCTTTTACTAACTCCAAGCTTCCCATTACAGGAAAGGTCCATTTTTAAGAACGCAATCATCATACTGACTTTTCTATGTAACATCAAGATGCAGGTTACCACTACTTTCAGAGACCTCAAGATGAGTATCATACAGAGGGTAATGGAGAAGATATGGTATTATGAAGGGCTGCAACATATAACCAAGGAAGAATAGGCTTGTGAAGGAATTACATGACAGAAAGAGAAGATGGGCTGGCAACCATAAGAGATGGCAGGTGGACAGCCAGACAGCAAGCTCCACTGGTACCCTCACCTTGTTGGGAGAAAGTGAAGAAGGCTTTATTACAGAGTCCTTTTACTGTAAGCTTTTGGAAGAACCTATAAGAGAACTGTGTATGATGACCAGTCATAGATATAGGTTATGATCTACATTATAGGAAGGAACTCCAAGCTCAGAGATCCACTTGAATATTTAGTTTTATATAACCCCATCTGTTAGCAAAATGTCTTATATAGAGAAAGTCCTTAATAAATGTTTGGATTAACTTGAAATATGTTTGTGAATTAAATTAAAATGAATTATGGCTAATTAAGTGATGATAGGATAAGAAAGAATGGAATACCACACAAGAAGGAAAAGTATACTAGTACAACAGAAAGAACATTGACTTACAAGTTGGAGATCTGGGTTCAAATCAATCGACAAATATATATTTAATGCCTACTGTGTGCTGTGCACCATTCTAGGCACTGGGGATAGAAGGACAAAGAAGAAACAATCTCTTCTCATTTTGTCAGGGATATTTAGCTTTGCTACTTATTACTTGCATGAGCTCAAAGAAATTTTTCTGATTCTCAATGTCTTTATTGGTATAATGAGAGAATGGAACAGTAATAATTACTGGCATTTATATGTAGTATTATAAGGTTTACAATGTACATGTCCTCCATTTGTTAAGATCTTAAGTTTTCCAGATTCTACTACCATCTTATTCCAAAGTATAATCCAGGGAGGGGAACTTCTTGATGACCAGTGGGTAGCCTCTGTTCAGAGATGGCTCTAGGACAAATTTTGTCCCAAGAACTAACTAATCAGTTAGCCTGGACTGTAAGTTATTGACATAAATTGTTTATATTCTTCAATTATAGATTTGTTTGGCTCCAACTATGTTCTTAGCTGGTTTCCTTTGTATTATGCAGCAAATATTTGAAGAACCAATGGGAGAATGGAAAGAACACGTATTCTAAAGCTAGAGGAACTATGTTCAAATCCTGCCTCTGATGTTCACTACCAATGGGACAGCAGGTGACACACTTGATCTCACTGGGCCTTAGATTTCTTAATACTGTTATGAGAATAAATGGTGTCTAATGTGCCTTCCGATTCTAGATCTATGTTCCTACATGAAGTTGGGAGTAGGATCTGTGGCCATAGAAGATATGGAAACTTGTGTTTACAAGGGCCAAATCCATTTGACCTTTGTCTTATTTGCACCATACTCTAGCAAACTTAACTAGTATAGACAAATTTGTTCTAGTTTTACTCAGCAAATAATGAATGAAAAAGCATTTATTATCTACCATGTGCCAAACTCTTTGCTAAACTTTAGAGATACAAACAAAAATATAATTTCTCTCCTCAAGGAGCTTCCATTTTCATAGGGAAAAACAGAAAATAAGGGAGTAATGGTCAAGAAAAAGCATTTTAGTTTGGAAAGTTACAGGGATGGTAAGTAGAGTCAGACTTATATGTTTTTTTTCCAAGAACAATAACAGTATTTACTTAATCACAGTTCTAGAAATGGAAGGTATAATGTGTGTGGGCAGTGGTGGGGTGGGGGGTGATGGAAAAGATTATGTGGAGCGGAAGAGTATCTGCATTTACCAGTAGCAAGGTAGCGGGCAAGAACAAGGCAGAAATGTAAAATGAAACATGATTGGAATTGACCTAGATGTAGTGGACCACATTAGTAATTGTCTAACCAGTAAGATAAAAGATAATACAATATGATAAAATATATGATGAGATAATACATAATCTATTACATAATATAATGTGATATAACATGACACAGTAGGACATGATATGATATAAGATGTGATCTAATATAACTAATAACAGGACATAATATATGGTGATATGGTAATGATTTATGATATGATATATATATGACATCTATAGAAATCTCCTATTTGAATGTCACTCATTCATGTAAGATGATATCATAATCTGATGAATTCCCAAGCTTCCGATTCAAATTAATAAAAAAGTGAATTAATCAAAAAGTATTAAGTACTTACTATGTGACAAGCCCTATTCTAGGCATGGGGAATGCATGTACAAAGAAAGAATCCAGGCTTAATCACTAACAGCTTATATTCTTTTAGTGAAGATAAATATATTATCAGATATAAATATAAAAGGAATAAATGCAAATATATACAAAGGTAGCTAAAAGGGTCACTAGCAATTGAGGCGACTTGGGAAAGATTTTATGTAGAAAATGGTTCTGGAGCTTAAAGAAAGAGAGAGACCCTATACTCAAATAAGAGTATTTATAATTCTCCTACTGTGGTTTATAATACAAATAATAATATTCTTTTTTTTATGGTAAGTCATAGATTTAAAAGCAGAAGGGAGCCTTACTCTAACTTTCATATTTTGTAAAATGTAAAACTTTTACCAGGGAGGTAAAAGGTGACATGTGTAAGAGATGGGAGGGCTGGGATTCAAATCTACAAAATATCCAGATTCAAGTGTTTGGGGAAATACATGAACAGGCCTTTAGGTATATATATTACTCATTTCTCTCTAAATAGTGACTCATTTTAGCCTTCTCTAAATTAACAGCACAATAATATAGGACTCACTTCATAGAAAGAGTTCGATTCAGAATCAGAGGAAAAGGGCTTAAAACTTGGGTCTGCCTAAATAATTACTCTGAATGACCTTAGGCAAATCATCTCCCTTTTAGCAGATTTCTAATCTAAAAAATGAGAGGGTTGGATAAGAAAATCTGAGATCCCTTCCAGATCCAAATCTCTAATGCTATTTAAATGCTGGGTTGAAATCAGGGAAAATATTTTTTGATTTAGTATTTTTCCTATGGTGGTGGTAGGATGAGGGTGGAAGACAGAAGCTGTGATTCTCCTCGACCTTGCCACCATGATGTGGCTGCCCTCTTATTCTGGAATTTCCTTCACCACATGGGATCTTGTCATCCTTTGACATGTTGGTCCTCTTCTCCTATTAGTAAGTTGCTTTTCAGTGCCCTCATTTTAGGGACTGGTTTGGGGTTCTCCAAAATTTTTCCACCATCCCCCCCAAAGCAGGTTATCTTTTCTCTTTCGTCCCTCATCTATTATATGTTGTCTTCCCCTTATTCAAATATAAGCTCTTTAAGAGCAGAACCTTCCTTTCTTTTTGTTATCATTTGTATCCCTAGCATTGAGCCTGGTACCTGGCACATACTAATAACTTAGTAAATGCTTTTTGCCCTGCCTATTTGGTATATAGCAGGGAGGGCAAAGCATCAGCTACCTTTTTCTCTTTTCTTAAAACCCCCAAACCACTCCAACTCAATTGAAGAGATTTATTTGCCAAGCAAAGACCCACCACCCTGAAGTCTGTGTCACACTGCTTCAAGGACCTGGATAAATTCCCATTTGTCCAACTGGTTGTCTTTTTTTTTTTAAATTAAAGCTTTTTATTTTCAAAATATATCCATGGATAATTTTCAACACTCACCCTTACAAAACCTTGTGTTCTAATTTTTTCCCTCTCTTCTCCCCACCCCTTCCCAAGTGATCCAATATATATTAAACATGTGCATCTCTTCTATACATATTTCATGCTGAACAAGAAAAATGATTCTTTTTTGATTGACTTCCACTGATATCAAAGATCAACTTACAAAACACCCAGCAAAATCATTAGCAAAGCTGTGCTAGTATTCCTCCTGAAGGAAGCTAGCAGGGGATGACCAATTAAGACCTTCAAGAATGAAGTCCATGTTACACTCCAAAGTCTGTTCCAACACAATTGTTTTTAGCCTAGTGAACTTTCATCCATGAAATACTTTCTTTGAAGGGATTGATTAAAAACAAGAGTTTGATCCTCCCCCCTACGCCCATTGTTTACTTACAGCTAAACCATTGTACAAGAGACCAACTCCCAGACTACAGGTTTTAAATAGGTTAATCTTGGGACTGGAAAGGTTAAAACAATAAAACACATACACACAAACTCACTCCTAAACACACATTTGAAAGTTGAAGGATGCTTTATCTGTTCTGCTAAAGTATTTCCTGATTTTTGTTCGGGACCACATGTTTCCTTTCTTCCAGGGACCTTCTCCAGGGAGTAGATGAGTTTCTGAGGAATGACTTTGAACATCCCTTAACCCTGTCCTAGAATGTGTGCTGACTTAGGTTGTTTGGCTGCTGACAGATGGGGTTAGGGCACGGTGAACAGCTTTGAAGTTGGTGGGGAGCTGTGTGGAGGAAGCAACCATTCTCCACAATAACCTCCTCACTGATGGAAAGTACTTAGGAATTAGAGTTAGAAGATCTGGATTTGAATTCTCTCTCTCTGACTCTGTGTGATTTTGGACAAAGTGCCCCATCTCTTCATCTGTAAAAGGTGGGTTTGGGGGTCTGCAAAGACTTGCCTTCCTTCCCACCTAGTTCCTTCTCAGGGCCTCTGATTCTTCATTTGTAGTTGGAGAAAACTGGGTCTGATGATCTCTAGGTTTTCCTCAAACTCAAATCAAGTCTGTGATTTTGTTCAAATTTATGATGTGGTATGTTACTCTCTTGCAGCAGAATCAAAAGGATGAAGATTTCAATTCAGCTCAATTCATCGGATCATAAAAGCAAAGCTTGAAAGGTCCTGAGGAGCCATCTGGTCCAGGGTCACACAGCTGAAAAGTTCCAGGGATAAAATCTGTCAAGTTCTATGAAGGCACGTTCCACTGCATCATGCTGCTTCCTGATTGAATTCAAGTTAATGAACATGTCTTAAGCACCTACTATGTGCACAGCACTCAGATCTAGGTGCTAGTATCTGGGGGCCCTTAAAAAATGAAAAGAGAATAAGAGCTTTTCTGGACAAAGGGGAAGTCTCTAAAATTTAGTTTAGGAGCTTACATTTCTGAAAATGGCTTATGTGGGTCATAAACATAAAATAAATATGCAGGCCATGAAAATATATGTAAACTCTCTTCCAAGAAAGTTTTTCCTAGATTGTCTGAAAGATAGAATCTCAGAAATAATCCTTCTGATCATAAGCATCAAGCGAGGCACAAAATAAAGAGCCAAAATCATGAACAAAGGAGTTCTACACTGATGTAGGAGATCCAAAGAAGGATTCTTTTTAGATAGTGAAGTCCTCCAGATGCCCCAGTCTGTGAATGACATTGTTATTACATCAAGACAAAAAACACTGTAGATCCTCCTGAAAGAGAATCTTAATTGTTCTTTTTTTTTAAAATTTTAATAGCTTTTTATTTACAAGTTATATGCATGGGTAATTTTTCAGCATTGACAATTGCCAAACCTTTTGTTTCAATTTTTCCCTCCTTCCATCCACCGCCTCCCCTAGATGGCAGGATGACCAATACATGTTAAATATGTTAAAGTATAAATTAAATACAAAATAAGTATACATGTCCAAACCGTTATTTTGCTGTACAAAAGAATCAAACTTTGAAATAGTGTACAATTAGCCTGTGAAGGAAATCAAAACTGCAGGCGGGCAAAAATAGAGGGATTGGGAATTCAATGTAATAAACCTTAATCGTTCTAAAGAGCCTGGAGTAAGCAGCTATACAGGAAAGATCAAGTGGATGAATGACGTCCATTGCCCTGATTAGGACATGCATTTAGATGGATGCCCTAGAGAGTATGTCCATCAATATGTATATCTGGGATCAACCACACAGACTGATGGTGAGTTAGGATTAGAGTCAAAAAGGAGAAGAATAGTCTGATTTACTTTCAGGAAACTGCAATGCTCTAAAATTACCCCAAGCTTCCCATAGAAACTATTGTCCCACAGTTCCCTTTTATTGTCCTGACTCAGTTTTCCTAATTGTTCTGCCTCAGTTTCCCTGAATTGTTCTGCCTCAGTTCCTAATTGTTCTGTTCAATCCTGCAACACCATCCCTCCCTCCTAATCATGATGATCCGGATAAGGAGAAAGACCCTCTATCTTAGACATCATCAGAATGTTGGATGCCTCTCCATACTCTGTAATCCCAGTTTATCAGAATGTCCCGTGCCTCCCCTGACCCTGTCAGAACCGGATTAATAGTCCGTTTGCACTCTCTTTGACCTGACTCCGCCCCTGCTTCAGTCTACCCCTGTAGCTGAGCCATCTGCATATGTCATTGAGAGCGCACATTGGTTGCTGGATGCTTTGGACATCAGCCCTGGGGGCACCATGCTCCTAGCACAATCTCTTCTTTTCAAATTATTAAAAACTCTCTAATCTCTATCTTGCCTCAGTTTCTCCAGCATTACAAAACAAAGACCCATCTTTTTAATACCAAAATTCTATTATGGTTGGTCCATTACTGACGTTCACCTTTTGTATATCTCTTAAAAATCTAAATTGGATACCAAATTCCTGTGCTGCACTATTTTCTGTTTTCCTTAGAATTGTTTTTCTTAATGTCTTCAGAATTTGATTTTTTTTATTTTTTAGCTTAAAAATTTTTTTGGGGGGGAAATAAATAGTATTTTTTTTTTGCAATTACATGTAAAAATAGTTTTCAACTGGAATTTAATTCTTGAGTTTTCCCATCCTTTGTGGTTAAGCTTCTCCTAAAGAATTTTGATCCAAGGAATCCTACCCACCTTTTCTCTGAACCCTTTGAAATCTTCTCTTCCAAAATCTGTTTCCATATTAGACTTCTTTTACAAATTCTAAAAGGAAATGACTTACTTTCCCTTAAAGTTTCCATTATTTTCACTCCGTTTCTCTTTGTGGGTAACAATCAGATCCAGAAAACAGTTTAGTGCTATTGGTTCATCCACCTTTTGAAAGAGGAAATTCTTATAGATGCAAGTCTAGAAATTATTCTGTTCTACTTTTGGCTGGCAGATGAAGCATATGGATTGAAGTCTTTTATCATTACTGTAGCATTCCTTTGCACCAAGCTTGTAAACACTTTCTTAAACTCTCTCTATTTTTTATTTTTTTTCATTGGTCTGTAGTATGCTTCGTGACAATATTCTTCCTCTGTTGACCTTTGTTCAAACACTCTCCATCCCACTCCCCTCCTAATTCCTGAATTTTCTCACATGAATCTATTTTTTGAGAGCACGCACACACACACACACACACACACACACACACACATACACACACATACACCCCTTACACCCTACTCCCTCATCCCTTTTAAAAGCTATCATCTTTTTGAGTAAGTTATATCCCTCTAGAGTCATATTCTAAGTTCTGGGTTTCATTCTACCAAGTCCCAGAGATATGTGTGAAGTTTAATTTGCCTCCTAGAATTGGAATATCTAGCTAAACCTGTCTTTTTTTTTTTTTTTTTTTTAACATTCCTTGTGCATTTGTATATAAATCCCAGGCCAGGGTTTTATGACTGACTTTTATCTCTGAATGTCTCTACTACCATTTTTCTTTTTCTTTTTTCTTAATTATAGCTTTTTGTTTACAAGATATACACATGGGTAATTTTTCATCATTGACAATTGCAAAGCCTTTTGTTCTAACTTTTCCCCTCCTTCCTCCCATGCCTTCCCCCAGAAGGCAGGTTGACTAAAATATGTTAAAGTATAAGTTAAATACAATATATTTTGCTGTACAAAAAGAATCAGACTTTGAAATAGTGTACAATTAACCTGTGAAGGAAATCAAAAATGCAGACTGCTGCCATTTTTCTTATGCTGTAGCTACTTTCTATGGTTTCTACTTTAGTAGTTATAGGTAGGAATTTTTCTGCTCCCATTTTCCTTTGAAAGTCCTCCTGATTGGGTTTACAAGCCTCCAGGCAAGGTTATTTTTATTGAAGGTACACTATATCCCTGGCCAGAAGCCAGTTATTCCTGCATTATTAGTCAAGATCCAAAAATCCACATTACTTTCTCAAATAACATCTTTCAAACTAGTTTTTTTTTTGTTTCCTATATTTATATTCTTTTTCTTCTGAATTCCTTACCTTTGACAGGTACCAAAGAAGAAACTATTGCCTATGTTTCTGTCTTCAGTTCCTTGCCCAAGACTTAGTAATCTTTAATAATGCATTTTAGGTTCCTTCTAGCAGTATAATTTACATCCACATCAATCACCAAAAGTAGCTAATAATCATTTGATTTCATCATTTTAGAAAGCAATTTGGGATCACATAAATAAAGTGATTAAAATGTCTATAACTTTTGACCCAGACATTATACCACCGGGCTCATACCTCAAGAGGGTCATTAACAAGAAAATCCCTCTATACATGAAAAGAACTGGAAATAAAATAGATGACCATCAAATGTGGCAATGGCTAAGCAAACTGTGGGACATGAGTTCAATGAAATATTATTGTGCTATGAAAGATGATGAATATGATCAATAAAGAGAAATGAGGTAGAATTCATATGATCTGACAGAATAAAAAAAAGTCGAGTCAAGGAAAGAACCATTGTATGTGTATATAAGTTGTTGTTTGTCTTTCATCCTTGAAGAGGACCATTATGTCAGGGAGGTGATGCAATGACATGCAAGGAAACTGGATTTGAAGAGGGAGGGTTGTGCAAGATCACCAGCCTCCCTTTACCCTCCAGAGCCATCTGGATTCAGAATTAAGATAAATATTAGGAGGACTGGAGATGGCCCTGGATAAAATGAGAGACCTTAGCCTTTTTAAGCCAAGTGATTTTTAAAATTCATTTATTAAGCTAAATAGTACCTGAGGCAAAAAATCTCCTCTTTCACCTAGTCCTAAAATATATATTTTATATGTGTGTGTGTGTTTTATATATACCTGGGAGGAATTTCTGGCCAAAATAGAAATGATTGTTATTTACATTCCATCTGAGTCAATCAGGACCCAAACTATGACCACAAAAACTTGAATGGGAAGTACAACCACAAAACAAAGTTACAAAGATTAGCCCCAAAGAAGAACTAGGAGAAAATTTCTCCCAACCTAATCCTTTGTGGAGATAGGAGGGGTCCACGGCATGGAACATTGTATGTATTTTCAGACATTTTTGATGTATGATGATCAGTTTTGTCTATTCTTTCAAAAACATTCTGTTCTACAGGATGGCTTTCTGAGAGGGGAAGAGGATATTGGGAAAATCCTGATGATGTAAAAAGATGAAGATATCAATACAAATTATTTTTTAAAAGTAATCATTTAATTTCCCAAGTCTTGGGAGGCTCTTTTGTGCGTTCTTTGAAAAAACAACAGGTTTTTCTTTAGTTATTAACATGTCATCAAATAGTGCCTCAGGACCCCTCAGGAAGGGGGTCACCATCCAGGACATGATGATTGCCTGACCTCTCTCCTGATCTTAGCTCTCATGATCAGGCCTAAAGGTTTGCAAAGAGTTTTTCAGTGTGACCTCGTTAGACCATCCCACTGCAGCACAGGGCACAATTCCCTCCTGTATCTTTATATCTTTTTTTCCTATTTATTTTCACATTGAAGTATTTATGGGTGTTTTCACTGCCCTTATCTCCTCTCCAGCCCTGAGTTATAGCTTCTTCCCAGTTCATCTCTAACTAATCTCCTACCTTGTTTTAGCAATTTATTCTACTTAATTTGTCTTACTGTCTTCATCCTCCAAGCCCTTTTCCTCCTTCACCTTCTCCAGTTCCTTCTTCTTCCCCTGGCCCCTTTTTAAAGCTCAAACCTTTCCTCTTCTCAGACTTTTGACTTTCTACTGTTCCTTTTTCTACTTTGCCTTTTCAGGTGCTTCTACTTAAGATCTTCAGTTTTAACAGGTGTTTTTCAAGTCTTCATCTCCTTTTAATTTTTCCTCAAATTCTCCCAAAGTTTCCTTCCCCAGATTCAATCCCTGATCTTCACAGTTCCAAAGTTTTCTAAATCATCTTCATGAAACCTTCTTGTCCATCACACATTCTTTTTCTTCTCCCCGACACTTTCTTTTACAGAAGTAGCTTTGAAGGGGACAGCTTCTTCAGAAGAACAGTATCGATGAGGTCCTGAATATTGTTTTGGACCAAGAGAAACTAAAGAATTGCTCCCCCGAGGCAAGCAGGCAGAAGGCTCTGATAGAGATCAGTTTAGCTCCATGATCCCATCCTCTGGGGAGGACTCCAGTCTGAAATCTAAGGTATGTCCAACCCCTGAGACCCACCCTCTGTAGCAATCTCCAGCAGTCTCACCTGCTATGCCCTGTCAGGAATCCCAGTCATGTCTCTATTTGTGGGCCATCCTATGGCTGCTCCCCTTCTTGGGGTCAGCCATGGCACTCTGCCTCATGGTGACTTTCCCCTTCCACTTCCCTCATGCTACGTGGTATCCCCCTAACCCCACCCTCCTTCCCAACCCCACTCCTCCTCCTTATCGCAAACTCTTTTAGGCGCTAAGTCCCTTTCTGGATTTAACCTGTCAGCTAAGAATAAGTCCAACCTCATGGAGTGCTCCCTTTCTCCTGGGTCATTGTGAGTTCCACTGAGGAACTTGTCTTTCATAAGCTCTCCCACTCTATTTCATATTTACCATTCCTGGGGTCTATTGTATCTCTTCATTTTGTCTGTAATCTATTTCCCCAAATAAAACTACCTTTTGCCTAAGAGAATGGCCACTGTGAATTCTTCATCTGACCAAACTGCAACTTTTGGTGCATCATTTGGTGGCAAACCCCATATCACAGATCAATCAGTATTCCAAGGACATCGAGTAACCTATCATAACTGGCACTTTCTTTTTTATGTTTATTTTTTTAATTTTTAAATAGATTTTTATTTTTCCAAATACATACAAAGATAGTTTTCAACATTCACCTTTGCAAAACATTGTGTTCCAAATTTTTCTCCCTCCCTTCCTTCTTTCCCTCCCCTACACAAGAATCAATCTGATATAGGTTAAATATGTATAATTCTTCTCAACATAGTTCCATATTCATCATGCTGCACAAGAAAAACCAGATCAAAAGGAAAAGAAAAAACAAACAAAAAAACAACAACAAAAGGGGAAAATACTATGGCTCTGATCCCCTCAGTCTCCATAGTTCTCTCTCTGGATGTAGATGGCTCTTTCCATCACAAGTCTACTAGAATTGCCTTGATCAGGTGTGAATTTCTTCTCTTTTCCCACTGGGTACATTTTCACAGGATCTCTGCTGATCCATGTTGTGAATCAGTTCATTTGAAAATCTCCAAAACAGAAAAGAAAGTAACACAAGCAGAAGATAGATTTAAATCAGAAAACACCATTAATATTGCCATGAGAAATAATGTATGATTTGTTTCTGCAGAAAGTTTGCAATGGTTTGTGTTTTCAAAATGGCTTACGATGCACATATCCAAGGACCATGGTTTTCCAATATTAGACATTCAAACCTGACATTTAAGCAGCTAAAATGCAAATGTTTATTGACATCTTTATTACCTGATTACACAGTTGATGAGTCATGGTTACAGAATAGCTGGAAAACAGGAATCTGCTCTGATGCAGTATATAGAATCCAAATGAGAATATGGACATGTACCTAACCAGATTTTGCCCTTAAAAGTCAACCCCTTGTGGCAGTTTGAAAATAATTTGGTGACAAGTTAAGAAGCTCCAATAACATACTTTGTAGTGGTTAGAGTTTGATGTAATCACTGCATAAACACCAAAAATCATTTTGCATGGGAATGACTAGGATGATTTTAATCACTGCGGATACAAATCTATAAAACTTCACATAACTGGACAATTTTTCCTATTCAAGTGCTGTTAAAGAATTTTTAGCATGAACCCCTTGGCCTATGGTACAATCCTTCCCCAGGGAATAGAAACCACTGCTTTAGGGGGTAGCAGCTGAGTCAGAGGAGAAGTTGATAGGGCAGAAGATAAGCAGGAGTCAACTAGATGGAGCTGAGAGGGGCTGGGAAGAAATGAAATAAAAAACATTGATGAGATTGGAGAGAAGGTATATTGATTAGGAGAAGACAGTAGGTAAACACTGATTAAACACCTACTGTGTGTCTAAGCACAAAGCATTGTGCTAAGCACTGGGAACACAAAGAAAGGACAGGAAAAAGACAGTCTGTCATCTAATGGGAGAGATAACATGCAAACAGCCTCATACAGACATACTATATACAGGATGCATTGGAGATAAGAAACAGAGAGGAGGCTCTAGAATTAAAGGAGATTGAGAAAAGCTTTCTGCAGAAAAGGGAGAGTTTATCTGGAATTTGAAGGAGACCCGGAAAGCCAGGAGATAGACA
Organism: Sarcophilus harrisii; assembly: GCF_902635505.1. Classification (NCBI taxonomy): domain Eukaryota; kingdom Metazoa; phylum Chordata; class Mammalia; order Dasyuromorphia; family Dasyuridae; genus Sarcophilus; species Sarcophilus harrisii. The sequence continues at coordinate 415,511,065 of NC_045429.1, read as the reverse complement.
CGAGGAAAGAGAGAATTCCAAGCATGAAGAACAACCGGTGAAAATGCCAGAGCTGGGAGATAAATATTCTGGCACACATCAGGAATGGCCTGCAGAGCTAATTTGAGCCATACCAGACAATGTTTTCTCACTTCTTTTGTGGAAGGGTATTGAAGAAAAATGGCCTCCAATTTGAGAACCCACCCTACTACTACTGGATTTGGCGCCAAAGAACTTGGAAGTGTATCCCCAATATAAACCTACCTTTGAAAGATGAAAATTTATCTCTAAATGAGTGCAGGCTCTGAAAGAATCTCCAGAAGAGGACTTTTGAATAATGGCTGTATTCCATTCTGATAGTCATGGAAAGAAGTGATACTTATTTATCTTTAAGTTCTGGACTTACATGTTAATTCTGTTGCATTTGTGGAAAATCTCAGATCAGGCTCAAAATCCAATTCATAATGTGGCTTTCTTCAACAATGAGATGATTCAAACCAGTTCCACTTGTTCAGTAATGAAGCGAGTCATCTACACCCAGAGAGAGGATTGTGGGGACTGAGTGTGGGCCATAATATAGCATTCTTACTCTCTCTGTTCTTATTTGCCTGCATTTTGTTTTGTTTTCTTTTTTTATTATAGTTTTTTATTGACAAAACATATTCATGGATAATTTTTCAACATTGACCTTTGCAAAACCTTCTGTTCCAACTTTTCCTCTCCTTCCCCCACCTCCTCCTCTAGATGGCAGGTAGTCTCATGCATGTTAAATATGTTAAAGTATATGTTAAATACAATATAGGTATACATATTTATACAGTTGTCTTGCTATACAAGGAAAATCAGATTTAGAAAGAAGGTAAAAATAACCTGGGAAGAAAAACAAAAATTGCATTTTGTTTTCTTTCTCAGTTTTTCTTTTTCTTCCTTCTTGACTATAAATGGACCTGATTTGGTTATTGTGAGGCTTAAATGAAATAATGTATGTACAATGGGTTTGCATCCTTTAAAGCATGTAAAATGGCAATAATAATTATCATTAGGGAAGATAGATGCATTTAGTAAAGTATAAGTTAGAATATGATCACATCTGGGCGGATCCCTTTCAGAAGAGTGTGAGAAGAAGGCCAATCAGAGGTTTCATGGAGAAGGTGGAACTGAGGGAGGGACAGAGGGCTTTAAAGGACCTTGACTTTGCTTCAAAATTTGGCTCTTATTTTGAGTAACTTCAACCTTAGGCTTAATTTTCCTCATCTGGAGAATGAAGAAGGGATTCTCTGAAATCCCTTCTAGCTTTGAAAAACTCCTGTACAAAAGGCAAAGCAGCAGAGTGGGTCAAGATCCAGGCTCCCAGGCGGGAAGATCTTGATTCAGCTTCCAGCCAGGACATCCAATGACTTTATGATAGGGGGTAAGTCACTCATCTCTTCTTGGTACCTCCAGGCAGATCGAGACCAAAAAGGGCAGAACTCAGAGATAAGTTTCCTCATTTGGAGGTCTCCATAGCAATGAAATCACAGGTTTGGGCCAAAAATAAAATGGAACAAAATCCAAATAGTAGATTCAACCAGGTTCCTTCAACCCAGGTCCTTCCCTTTAAACTCAGGACTATTTCAGCTACTCCTAATCCTCTCAAGAACTTAGATTTGACTGAGAAGGTCAGAAGTAGTATCAACGAGTAGGAAATGAAGTGGGGAAGGAATAAAAAAAAAGTATTTATAACTACTATGCGCTAGGCACTGTGCTAAGCATTTGATATATATATATATATATACATATATATATATAATTTCATTTTATCCTCATAACAAATCTGAGGTGTTAGCCCCATTTTACTTTTGAGGAAACTGAAGTTAAATGATTTACTATATTTGAACTCAGGTCTCCCCCAGGCCCATCATTCTCTCCATTGTGCCATTTAGCTGACTCTAGGAAGGCAGATTTAGGCTCAACAAATAGGAAAACTTCCATTTGCACAATTTCCTACTGATCCTGTAGATAGCATATTTGTGCAAGCCATTTGCATGTTGTCTCCCTCACTAAATTGTGAGCTCTTTGAGGACAGAGTGCCTCCTGCCCTTCTCGTGCTCAGTGCAGAGCCTTGCTGGGAAGTGTTTGCTGTGGCTCAGGTGGGCAGCCGGGCGGCCCCCACAGTGCAGAGTGCAGGGCCTGGGGTTCAGACGCCACTAGCCGTGTGATCCTGGGCAAGTCACGTCAACGTGTCTGCTCCCGTTCCTCATCGGAGACTCCTGCATCTTTGCAAGAAAACCCCAGATGGGGTCTGTGTGGAAAGGTGGGGACGGGTCACCATTTGTCAAGTCTTCTGTGGGAGAGATTTAGGTAACAGCCTTTCTAGTCTGAGAATGACCTGGAGGGCTCAGGAAGGAGGGACCTGGGTTGGAGCACCTTCCACGGCCTGGAGATGCTGCCAGTAAAGGCCCAGAGGGTCCAAAGAGGAGCCTGCTTGGAGAAGAGTGAGCAGGGAGACCTGGAGGGCACTGGGATCAGGGGGAGGGGAAAGTGAGCCAAGGAAGCCCGCAGAAGTCATGGAAGCCACCCCTCAATTGAGGGTGGAGCTGGGCAGTGCCCAAATGCCCCTGGACCATCGCATGCCTGGGACCAGGGGCCCAGCAGGGAAAGAGCTCCTTGCCTTCCTCCCCTCTGGAGGCTCGCTGTCAAGTCCCCTAATCCCAGAGCTTTGTGAGCTTGGGGCCCAGAAAGACTGAGAAAACCAGTCTATTTTCACCTCAGCAGCTGCAAATGAAAAGATAACCAAGGCCGCCTCTGCAGCTACTGCAAGCCCAGCGTGCCTGGGGATGATTTACACGGCTCGCCAGCCAAGAGGAGCCAAGGACTCGGGAGGAAGTCATTTTGGTGGGCTCTTTGCCAGCGGAGCCAGGCGGCAGCTGTTCGGAGACAGCTCCCCATCCCTGCGGGGTTTCCAGGTTGTTAGCAACAGTCTCCAACGTACCACAGGATTTCTGAGCGGAAGGGACCTTAGAGATCCCCCTCCTGAACCCCTCCACCTTCCAGATTGGGGAGCCGAGGTCTCCAGAATTCTCGTAAGCTTTGGGATCGTGAGACCCCGGAGCTGGGGCTGCCCAGGGCCTCTGAGGCCTTTGCAGAGGGCTTTTAGGGGTTAATACCTTGCCCAGAGACACATCCAGGAGGTGTCAGAGGCTATCCTGTCTAGCTCGAGGCCCTGGGCTCTACCCACTCCACTACAACGCCTCTCTAAATCACGTGTCCCCAGTGCTGTCGGTGCTGGGGCAGAGGCTCACACAGAGCAGAATACTAGCCGCCATGTGGGCGTGGAGGATTCATCCCGCTCCGCATGAGAGCCCTGCCCCCTGAGAGCCAGTTACGTGACTTGTCTCCGGTCCTCCAGCTTGTAAGTGGCAAGGGGGCCCTGGCACTCCTGCTTCTGCCTCCTGGTGTTACCAGCTGAAACAGGAGCCAGAACCTCTCTCCAGGAAGAGACTGGCCCCGCGTCTGGCTGCTGAGGCGGCCCAATGCTCAGAACAAGCTCTGCATCTGGAATCGGACCTCAACCGTCCTGGTTCTGCTGCCTACTAGCAGGCCCAAGTGATCCTGAGCAAGCCATCTAACTGGGCTTCCTCATTTTCCCAGTGAGGGGACTGATTAAAAGGTTCTTCCCATTCTTAAATCTGTGATTCTGGGATCTCTGTAGGGGTAGAGCACAGCCCGGTGAAATGGAGCAGGATGCCCCACAATACGGGACTCACACCAAACACCTTTGCCATTCTCCCTCGTGTCCTAGCTCACAGAGGGGGCTATCAGCCACAGCTGACACGGAGCCTTGAGCTTCCCAGCGCTTTTCTTTGGAGATGATTTGGCTGCAGCCATGGCAGGATGGGGGGAAGGAAAGAAGGGATGGAGAGCAGTATTTCTCCAGGCTGCCACATTGGGAAGGTCCTATATTATGTCTCTCTTTTCTTGACTTTCCGCTCCTTTTGCCAGCATGAAGGGGCAGGCGCTGCTCCAGAGGTCCAGGTGCACTCACAGGCTGTTGGACTGTCTCGGCTCTATCTGGTAATTTTTCTTCTTCTAGCTCATGATTCAAAAAAAAGTCAGTGAGGCTATAGAGGTGATGTAGGAGCTGGCAAGAAACTAAAAGCAGCAACCCATGCCTATCGTCCCAACCAGTTTCCACTCATGACCCATCTTTCCCGAGAAATTTTTTCCCGATCCTGTCTCGGATCAGAGCTGAGGTGTTTCTGGCAGCGTTTCTGCATGCTCAGTGCAAAGTGAGCACCGTGTGTTCAGAACCAAGGCTGCAGAGACTGTGGGACGCAACACAGGCAGTCGCTGTCCGAACCGCTCGGATTCATCACTGGTTTGATTCTCAATTAATTTTTGGTCATTGAATTCAGAAACCTTTGGCTGTTGCCAAATTTTCAAGATTCCTATATTCAGTTATGTGATTGCATGTGTTGTCATAGCTCACAGTTTAAGAAGCTCTGGTCTAGACTGGCAGCTCTAGTACAGATACCCATAGAGTTAGTCTCTCTCAGGAGACACTCTTCTCAGGAACTTCATATGTAAGTAAGCTTTTAATTAGTCATTCTCATCAGGAACTTCAGATGGACAACAGTCTGAGCCCAAAAATGAAGGAGAGGAAAAGGGTGGGCTGTGTTCCATTTGAGAAATGATGCAGTTTCAAAAATGGCCTCAATCCAATCCGACATATCTGCCAAGCATCCACTATGTGTTGGAGATACAAAGTGAAAAAGTCTTTGCCCTCAAGTGGCTCACATTCTCCTCAAGCTTCCCTTGAAACAAAGGCCCACCCTTCTGACAGATGTTCTTCCTCTGATGCTCTGTGGCTGCAACTCATGAGCTTCCCCAGGCCCCAAGAAAAGAAACGATGGCTTACCTGGTCAGGGGAGAAGAGTGTGGTGGGCATAAATAGGCTCTGGCATCTCCTAGACAAATAATGGCCCACCAGAGATCTCGTACCCACAGAGTGCCAAGAGCAGAAGGAGGCAACGCTCAGTGGGCCTCCAGGGGAGGATGGCCTCAGACGTGGCCAAGGCAAGAGGAAAAGGGATGCTTAGAATGAATCCCAAGATCCCAGATTGATGAATGAAACTGAGGCTGTGAGGGCCCTCCCCATGTGTCATCTCCAGCTCCTATTTTCTTTTCAGCTCTTCCCTCCCAAAAGCGTTCATTGGCTAATACCGAAGGCAGACTTTGATGTCCAGATCTTGATTTTTTTCAGGGGATTCGCTTTTACAGATGTTTCCCTTCACTGTGTATTACTCTGTTGTTATTGCATCCAGCTCCTCCCTTGTCACTTGGACCCTCTTGGAGCTTCCTGGAGCCCATTTACTGCTAAGACTGGACAACAGGAAGACAGCCAGAAGCGGCAGCCAGAGAAATGCGGTGTATTCCAAGCAGATCTGCTCGGCAATCCTGGCAGAAAGAGTCCCTGCAGAGGGGTGAGGCTAGGCCAGGAAATAAAAGGAAGGCCCTTCCTCCCTTCCTCCCTTAGCCCATGTGTGCGAGCAAAGGCCGAGATACTGACTTAGGTTGTTCTCAGAAGGCTGTAGCAGAAGCAAAATCCCAGACTGGTGAATGGGATGGGGAGGTTCTGCCCCTGCTCCGGGAGGCATTTGTACAAGGTTCCCCCCATTCTGTCTATTTGAGCCTTCTCTCAATGTCAAGTCTGCTGGTGCATCCCCCCAACTTCTTCTCCTGGCCCACAGCTCCCGGGAAGAGAACCCTCACAGAGCAGCTCCCTATGCCTCATGTTCTCAGGGCGGCTGGGGATGGACTGCCACCCAATCCTGGCCTCTGGAAAAGGGCAAAAATGAGGTCGGGAAACAAATGCCCCACCGACCCCTGGGCTGCTTCTAGTGTCCCAAACACAAAGTGTCAGAGGGGCAGCAGCAAGCAGAAAAGCCCTTACCGTCCCCCAGCACATCCCTGAGCCCCTTGCGTCATGCTCACTTTTCCTAACCCTGTGACCAGTCATTTAACTTGTCCCTCTCTCAGATGGCTCTAGGATAAAAAGTTTCTTCATTAGGGGAGGGCAGGGGCGGCAGGAATCTCAGTTCAGGGGATTTCTTATAGGGGGGAAGTCTTAGTTCTAGACCAATGACCCACATGAAACTGTGTCCTAGGTTCACAATCAGAGACTTGGGTATCCCAGGACTTTCTGTGAGTCCCAGTCTCTACCTCAGAGGCCGCCTAGTTCTGCTCATGGGATATATGTCTTCAACGAAAGTTGAATGTAGATCTCTTAATTCCAAGTCTAGCACACTAAATGCTATGAAATACTCCCTTGACAAAAAAATAGAAGTCTCAGTCCCTAATCTTGAAGCTATTTAAGGATACCTACAAGGTATAATGCAAATTATATACAGAAATGATGAGTTTTGTTTTGGTTTTGGGTTTTTTTTTTTCCTGAGGCAATTGGGGTTAAGTGACTTGCCCAGGGTCACACAGCCAGGAAGTGTTAAGTGTCTAAGGCCATATTTGAACTCAGGTCCTCCTGATTTCAGGGCTGGTGCTCTATCCATTGCACTCACTAGCTGCCCCTGTGCAATCTAGCTTAAAAAAAATGAGTTAGTTAGAGCTTATTCGGAAGAGGATTTTCAAGGAGGAGCCATAGATTTGTGGAGAGGAGAGAGGAGTTCTCCAAAGGTTCCTCACTTTTGTTGTCCTCAAGAGATCCCTGGGAAAAGTGTTTTTAATTTGAAAGAAAAGCTTATTGGGGACAGGAGATCTATTCCAGCCAGAAGGAATAACAAAGTTCCTGGCCAAGAGGAAATTCCACCTGTCTTTGCCCTATGTTGTGGGCAAGATGAACAAGATCAGCATGATATGTATGGTAAGTGACGGAGGTGACACTGTGGCTCGGTACCAGCTCATGATCACTGTGTTTAGAAAACTGGGAGAAAAAGTTGACTGTGGAGATTTTGAGATCGGCTAGAGAAAACATAGTAGCAGACCTGTTTTATCAGCAGTTCACGAGGTCAGAAACACTAATAGAATTTAATGAATGACTAAAGTCCAGAGAAGAAGTGCCTCCCTGTGGTACAGGAAACGGGTTAGGGACATGGCTTCTTTATCTATGGCAGAACAGAGAGAAGTCTGACTGTGGAGTCAGGAGGACCTTCATTTGAAACCTGCCTGAAATTAATTAACTGTGTGATTTTAGCCAAGTCCTTCAACCTTTCTCAACCTCAGTTTCCTTATCTGTAAAATGGAGATAACACAATTCCTAGCATTCCCCTCACAGAGTTGTGGTAAAGATAAAATGAGATAATGTTTATAAAGTACTTTGTAGGGGCAGGCGAGGTGGATAGAGCACCAGCCTTGAAGTCAAGAGGACCTAAGTTCAAATTTGACCTTAGACACTTAACACTGCCTAGCTGTGTGACCTTGGGCAAATCACTTAACCCCAATTGCCTCAGCAAAAAAATAAAATAAAATAAAATAAAGTACTTTGTAAACCATAACATGCTAAATATTAGTTATTATGGTCATATCATTTGAAAATGATGAAAGGAAAATGATAGGAAGAAAAATGGGGGCCCAAGGAGCTCCCATCCTGGGTAGTGCTGGAAGAAATGATTTTTTCCTCCTCTGAACTCTTCTAGCAATTAGTATTCATAAAATTCATTTGGAAATATCATGTGCATTGCTTTGTGGTATCACTCAGATTGTTTCCAATTGCCATTTCAATCTTCCATTCTTATTTAACTTTTCAAATACTGATTCTTTCTTCAACAGAACCGTAAGACCCTCAAAGTCAGGAATCATGTCTTCTACTTGTGGATTCCTGCATGCTCGGTTCCTCCCTCCTGCCCCCCAACTGTTATCTATCACCATGCTCTGAATAAAATAGACACTCAATAAATATATTTTGACTTGATTTCATGTTATACAACAGCTGGTCTCTAAGAATCAGCAGCTGCAAATGCTGGCTACCCCATAGATTTGGCAAACAATTATGAGGCTAAGCAACATTTGACAATTAATGGAATGTTTTTGAGTTGTCAAGTGAAGCTAAAGATTTTGCAAGGACACTGTTAAATGAAACAGATTTGCCTAAGGGATCATACATCTTGAAAGAAAACAAGCAGGGTGTGCTAAGGGGAAAAAAAGGAGAAAAAGAGCTGTTTTCTTATTATTTAGAGAAGGGGGAAATGAGAAAGCCTTCCTGACCTGATACTATACTGAATTCAGGAAGAAATAACAAGTGTTGTCTGAGCCCCTCTCACCCTATCTCAAATATTTACAAATTGAGCTGGGTGACTCTGGGTAAGTCACTTAACCCCTCTGTGCCTCAGTTTCCTCAGCTGTGGGATGAAGAACCTGGATTTGAAGCCTTCTAAAGTCCTTACCTTAGTCACTCAGTCTATTTGAGAGCCCTGTGTTAGGTTCCATGGGGGTGAGCAGGGATGTGGCCCCTGCTCTCAGGGAGCTCAGTCTTGGAGAGATGGAAAGATGATGTTTACAGATAAAAAACAATTAGAGAACAATACAGTAAAGGGTTAAATTATATATTCCCACGTGTGCCCCAAATCTACCTTGCAGAAATACTGTTGTGATCAGCCTGGTCTGTAGTTATTAGTAGGGCTTCACAGAAGATGAGTGATTTTTAAAAAATTAAAAAGTAAAGTAAAAAATTAAAAAGAAGATGAGTAACTTGAAGTGTTCCCTAAAAGAAGGGGGAGTAAAAGGTAGGCAGAGGAAAGGGGGAGGAGGGTGGGGAACGAGCAAAGTCCCAGTAAAGGGAATGAGTATGTTCCGGGAACCAGAGATCCAGCCTTGTGTTCTCCTACAGCGGCTGAATTTAATAGAACATTAGGGAGCAGAGGGAAGGGATTTTGGGGTCATCTGGAAGGCTCAGAATGCCCAGACTTGGAACCAAATGCTGGGGGTCTGTGACAGCCAGAGTGGGCTAGCCTGCTGCTCTCATCCAAGAACGAGGTCTTAGAAAGTCATGTGACTTAAAGCATGCTCTCACCTAAACCGGCCTCTCCCCCATCACTGTTCTCCCAGACTCCAGGCCTTGGGCTGTTGTTGTGAACTCTCCTGCCTTGGATCTGGCCACCCCATGAACTTGACTGGGCATGGCCTCCTGTTTACTTTCTCAGATCACAACTTGGACCATGCCCCCTTTCCCCTGGAGGGTTTTTTTTTTCTCTCTCAGGTCCTGTAAATTCCCTCTAATCACCCCTTTGGCCCCATTCCCTCCTGAGGGACCAGGGAGTCCACCAAGAGGTCCTCAACATTTTTGTGCTAAGTAGCTTCTGGGCCTCTTCCCCCACTCCAGTCAGGCTACCATAGGGGTGCCCTTGAAATTCAAGCCGGAGAAGGCTTCTCACCCCCACCCCTTTTCTCCATTCTCTGCAGCCTTCAGGAATTTCAAGCTGTGACAGTAGAAGACCAGTTTAATTATCTGCTTGGATTTCTGTCCCCTGAGGCCTTCTACTCCTTACAACAGGAGTCATGCAAGCTCTACTTTATTATATTCGATTCAGGCTCCGACTCTGGCCATCCTGTCCCTAGACAGAGGGGACTCTTGGGCAAAGCACAGGATTAGGCTGGCCAGTGAAGATACTTCTTAGGAATTGGTCCTCTGTCTCTAGCAACTGGGTTTCCTGCCTTGCTCTCCAGTTTCAGAGTAATTCTTTTCATTTTTATTCCCTACACCTTCCCTGATACTGAACTTACTGGACTATATATTAGTTCCTTCAATAACTGGTGATATGGGGACTGCAAAAGGTCCTTCCTGCTAGATACGGGCCTTCTGAGGGGTGACTGTTCAGGGCTCTTCCCTGGTTTGAGGTGGAGGGCTCAGGGAGGGAAGTATTCCTTGCAGGGTGCTAAGGATAGAAAGAGGACTATGTCCGAGACTCTGAAAGGAAAAAAAATGGGAATAAGGCATTAGAAAGGCAAGTAAAAAAGCTAGATCCCAGACAGAGCTGGAGTGGGGGGAGAACCATGAGGTGGCAGGTCTGACTGACTGAAGCGGCATCCTAACTCCAGCTCCCCCTGACCAGAGCCCCAAGCAGGGCAGCACCACTGAAGTCATGGAGGAGGTCTAGGTCCAAGGGGATGATGGAAGCTATCGGTAGAAGGAAGGGTTCTCCTAACTTCCTATGCCCTCAGATTGAAATTCTTAGTAGGCAAATTAAAACTCTCCAGTGTATCCCTATCAACTGTAGGAACAAACATAAACTTCTGTTTAAGATTTAAAGCTCCTGGCCTTTGATCCTGCTTTGTCAAACTAAACTCCTGCTCTTGTCTTCCTTTTTCTGTCTCATCCCATCACAACTTAAGTATTCCTTGATAGCCAAGGAAGTGTACCAACAGCATCCATCCACTCCTCATTCCCAGTAGCTCCACAAACTTCTAAGTACTGTGTGTTTCAGGGATGGGAACATAGCCAGAGCTAATCATCCTATTGTTAAACAGATCCCAATGTCTAATTGGTTGACAGCAATCCATTTATTAGGATGGATGGAGGTTGACCTGATGTGGTAAAATCAGTATCTGATACTGATGGGCTTGGGACTCCCAGTATACTTCTAGAAATTCACCTGAAAACACTGGAAGATATCTGCCACATAGGATAGTAGTAGTAGTAGATTTTTTTCCTAAAAAAGCAACAAAACCATCTTGGATTTCATTGGACCAAGAGACCAAGACTACAATTACTGACATAACTATCCATAAAAGCTGAATGTACTTCCCCACTGCCTTATTAATTTACACACCCTTCTGACCAGGTGGCCATCATGGCAAATGCAGAAAGAAGGGCCATAGACTGCATTTGGAATGTTATTTCTTTGCTGAATATCCTTCACATGCTATTGTTGAGTAAAATTCCTTTTGTTAAAGGTCATATATGATCTACAAGTATTTCATTTTTGTCCTAATCCCAAGCCTGAGACAGTGGATTGAATCAGGTTGGGCCCAGACATCTGAATTGCTACCCTTCTCAAAATGTGGGGGAATAGAAGAGGGAGAGCTAGAAATTTAAGAGATGATATTCAGAAAGTATAGCAGCATCCATGGTACTATGGATTTTCTCCTAAAAACAACAATATCTTTTTTTCTCCCAGCCCCCAAGATTCTCAATTTTTAATTCTGGGTGAATGCGGGAATTGTGGTATCACTGATAAATATAAGCAACTGATATAAAAGAGCAAGAGATCTTAAATTTCATTTGGGATACTATATCAAATGATGACTAAATATTTACATGGAAATTTCCTGAAGGCAGTTGAAAATATGGGACTGGAGTATGGGGAGTGATCAAGGCTTTAAATATAAAACTTGATGTCATTATGATAGAGGCTGAACAACTGATAATGGAATTATTCCCCGTCAGAGAGATTTTAGGAAGCAATGAACAGGCGAGGGGGGGTGTGGGGCTGAAACAGATGATTTCTTAAGTCATAGCCAACTCTAAAAATCAAAAATCTATATTCTGAGGGAGGTTTCAAAGGAAGAATCTAAAGGACTGGATGGACATGAGATCAGGCAATTAAGACAGAAGAGGAATGTAACACAATTACTAGAATTAGATTAAAAGTATGACAGTACCCTTAAAAATATGAGCAATTTCCTTGAGAAATCAGATAGAAGTGTCCATCTCATAGGGATATTAGGTGGATCATATTCAACTGAATATAAATAAATGCCAATATCTAATGTATGGGAAACATAACTGATGTTGTTGTGTCCAGCAAACTAGGAAGAGAATTTCGTAGTGCAAAGTCATGGAAACTATGGGAGTTTTTTCAAGGAAGGAAGTGGTTAATAGTGATCAGTGCTCTAGGAAAGTCAAGGATGACAAGTATTCCGGGATGAAAGGGATCGGGATCTTAGAACTAGAGAGCTGGAGAGCCCTTGAAGGTGATCTGATTGAACCCTGCCACTGTACAGGTGAAACACCTGAGGCGCACAAAGACCTGCTCAAGAAAAGCCAGGTCTAGAAGTGCCTCCTTGTCACTCTGGTGCTTTCACCGCTTGTTTTAAAGAGCAAACTGAAACAACCGTCTTATTCTAGAAACATAGATCAGTAATGTTCCACAGGACAGACTAATAAAGCTGAAAGGTACCTTAGAGATCATCTAGCCCAATCCTCCCATCATATAAATGAAAATAATGAGGTTCACCAAAGGAAAATGTCAAGTTCACTCAGTCAAATGGTAGGCAAACCATGCTTCTTCCACTATATCACGTAATTTGGGAAATTATGAATACCAAGTGTTAGCACGGAGTTTGCAGAAAATGAGCTCAGTTGTTCCAATAATCTTGTAATGATGAGAACCATTTACACCCAGAGAGGGGATGATGGAAACTGAGGGTGGATCACAACATAGTATTTTCACTTTTTTTGAGTTGTTTTCTTGAATTTTATTTTCTCATTTTTTTCCTTTTTGATCTGATTCTTCTTGTGCAGCAAGATAATTGTATAAATATGTATGCCTATTTTGAATTTACATATATCTTTACCATGTTTAACATATATTGGATTACTTGCCGTCTAGGAGAGGGGGTAGGGTGAAAGGGGGGAAATTGGAACAAAAGGTGTTGCAAGGATCAATGGTGGAAAATTATCCTTACATATGTTTTGAAAATAAAAAGCTTCAATTAAAAAAAAAAAGAAAAAGAAAATTATCTTTGCATAAAAAGTTACTTAAAAAAAAAGAAATGAGCTGAATTTAGGGTTATTTATTCACTCACTCTCATTTTTCCTATTGTTGTTGAGTCTTTTCATTTGGATCCAACTCTCCATAACCCTATTTGGGTTTTTTTTTTGGCAAAGATACTGAAAGAATTTGCTAATCTTCTTCTCCTGCTTATTTGACAGATAAGGAAACTGAGGCAAATAGGATTAAAGGACAAATAAACTAGGATTTTAGTATTTAAAACTGGCAGGATCTTAGAAGCCATTTGGTCCAGTCCCTTCATTTTACTTAGGATTTTATTATCATGATTTTTTTTTTTTTTTTAGCCAATTACAAGACTAGAAATCCTAAGCCATCCAAAAAATCAACAAGAAAGAGTTAAGAGTTAGAGTTAAGAGTTAAGGGGCCCTACTTGACTTTCTCATAGAAAGGAATGGGATAGAAGGGAGGACAGTTTCCTTTATTCCAGCCAAAGGCTAAAAGCAGCAGCTGCATGTGACATTTCTTCCTGAAGTCTTCACCCCATTCACCGTGTACCATACATAGGAAATGTTTGTGATTTCAACCTCAGGATATGTGTACATAGAAGTTCAAGCTCACATCTCTCTTCGGATGGCTTGGTATCCTGACATTAATCATGTTGCAAAGTAATTCAGATTGGGTGCCAAGCAACTCTAAAAATCCTGTCAAAATTGGGGATCCTCTTTTATTTTTTAATTTTATTTATTTATTATTATTTTTTTTTATCCTCCTTCCTCTAAGGAAATTCCACTGAACTGAGGAAGACTGTTTTTAAATATGAGACTTTTTAAAAATCTAGTCTTTTATTTGCCAAATAGGGTAGGCACAGCCTGGATTGAAGAAAAAAAATTTGATGGCACTGTTGCCAGAATCTTGTCAGAACATTAGGTTCTACATAGCTGAATTCATTCTGTTTTATTTCTCTGCAGCTGTCCAAGTATTTCTCTTTTCTTTGGAGTGCACAGAGATAGTTGGCTTTTAGGAATCCAGGTGAGCAACTATCTTATCTCCTCTCCCCACTCCCCAAAGGCAGTAAATGATGACCTTTCTTGCTTTTGCTTATGGAAAGGTAGGTAGAAAAACCTGTTGTTTAAGTATGACATTGACTCAGGTTTCTGGCTAATTTTATTGAAATTTGATAGACAGTAATTGACCAAAAATCAAAATGGAATCTTCAATCAAACATTTATTAAGTACCTACTATGTGCTAAGGATACAAAAGGAGGGAAAAAAAGTTTTCCTTTCCTCAAGAAGCTTCCTATCAAATACAACCTTTAATGCTAATGAATATTTCTCCAAACTTTCCAAGAACATAAATTCCCCATCGTCTGGTGATCAGATAGATGCCCAATGGCTGGAGTGCTAGACCTGGAGTCAGGATGACCAGAGTTCAGTTCTGACCTCCTTCCTATTCTGAGAGTCTGGGCAAGCTGCTTCACCTCTGTCCTAACTCATTTCCTCACTGATACAGTGCATCCCAGGGGTGTTGAAAGAACAAAATGTGAAAGGGCTTTATAAATTATCTTCTAATTTATTATTTTCTAAAAACGTCTCTAGTTTGAACCTTGTTACTCGCTTCATAATTCTATGTCTGATGTAGCTTTAAAACCAAGAAATATCTGACATCGCCAAGAATTTTTTCAAAAAAGAATCTGCATGAGATTTATCACCAGAAGGCTCCTCACTAATTGATGAGTTTTGTTTGGCTTCAGCCAAAGAGGGAGTTGATGTGAGGTTGTCATTTGTGGGGGTGGAGGAAGTAAGTACCCAGAGTGAAGAAGCAAGTTTGCCTCATAGGAATGAAGTATATCAGAAACATCACAAGTCCATAGTTGTTTGCCTTCAATGAACTCTCAGCATTTGGGCTGTTTTGGGGCAACCAGTTGATTGAAACTCAATTTTTCTGTTAGCTCCTTTGTCCAAGAGCTCCCTGACATCAGGGAGGAAATGTCATGACATGCAAGCAGATTGGATTTAAGTGAGGGAGGGTGTGCAAGGACCCCTGCCTCACTTTCCCCTCCAGAGCCATTTGGGTCCAGTGGCCAGATATAGGTCAGGAGGAGTGGAGATGGCCCTGGAGGCAACATATATTAAGTAAAAGGGCCTTTTTATATATGTTGATTAACGAGAGAAAGTACTAAAATTAAGCATTGCCATGCTATTAACTGAAGCCTTGACTGATATCACCTCCCTCAGCACCTTTTCCTTCCCCCAGTGCCTTCCTTCCTTTCTAGGGAGATGAAACTGGACTTTTGGGCTCAGCCTCTTCTAAATCTGCTACCCTGTCTGGCTTTTCGACTCTGTGGAGCTCCAGGGGGAAGGATGTAGAAGGAGCACCTTCCCACCAGTGCCCCTGGAATCCCCTTCCTCACACTTTCCAGCTTCTTTTGTGTGTTACCATCATCCCCTGCCCCTCAATAAAATGGTAAGCTCCTTGAGGAGAGGGATTGTTTTTTCAACACTATGCCTGATACATGAGTTCCTTGAAAATAGCACTCTTATTTTTCTGTTTGAATTCCCAGCACCTAATAATATTTTGCACATAAATGCTTAACAAATGACTTTTCTTTCATTTAATTCATTTATTCCTGCTCTTAGTAATATGGGCAAATATGTACAACTTTGAGTTGACAACCTTTTTGCCTATTTCTGTCTGATATAAAGTATTTGGAAGATGCATATTTAAGTTTGCCCTAGCTACTGAAACACCCTCATGAACCATTTGTGATCTCTGGCTCTGTATGGCTCTGTACCCATGTCTCTCTTTCAATGACATCTTGAACTCAGGCGTTCTTAACTGATTCAGAGAACTTCAATCTCTGTTTTGCTCTAATCAGCCTCCAGGTCGTGCAGGGGAGGTGCCAATTTGTTCTGATAAAGGGATTTTTTTCTCCACTGTTTGATGACAAGCTCCATTCTTTCTATCTCTACATGCTAAATAGGCTGGGGCCTCTGAGGTCTGAATTGCCTCTCTCTGCTGATTGTATGCTTTTTATCTCTTTTAGAATTACTGGCCCTTCAGTTTGTAAGGCATCTTAGAAATCAGGGAGTCCCCATTTTATTTATTTATTTTTATTATTATTAAAGTTTTTTTTTATTTTCAAGATATATGCATGGACAATTTTCACCCTTGCAAAACTTTCTGTTCCAAATATTTCCCCTCCCTTCCCCTCACTACTTCCCCTAGACAGCAAATAATCCAATATATGTTAAACATATTCTTCTTCACATATTCCCACAAACATGCTGCACAAGAAAAATCAGATCAAAAAGGGAAAAAACTAGAAAGAAAACAAAGTGCAAACAAACAACAACAACAAAAGTGAAAATATTATGTTGTGGTCCACACTCAGCTTCCCTGGGTGTAGATGGCTCTCTTCATCACAAGATCATTGGAAATGCCCCAAATCATCTCATTCCAACCATTTTACTGTTGAAGAAACAGAGACTCAGAAACAGAGGCCTGAAGTCACAGCCAATCCGTGGCAGAACTAGGTCACAGACACAGAGCTCCTGGCTCCCTGTTTTCCTCCATTAACCAATTACTCATTTCTTTCTGAAGGCTATAAAATGTCCTTCCTCTGGCCTCCAGAGCAGTCACTTTTACTTGTCATCTGCAAAAAGCATCCCCTGGAGGAAAAAGATCCCAAATCCCTTTCAGCTCTGATTCTAAGAATCTTCAGGCTTTTTGCTATGATGCTCCCTAAAGACATGGCAAGGTATAGAGAGGTCTTTTTAAGATTCAAAGTCACCATGTTTATGGCAGAAGAATGATGCTCACATTGTCCTCTCTAGATGAACTGTGACATACTTTGGCCTTTTCTATTTAAAATCTGATTGTACATATTAGAAGTCTGGCTTTTTTTTTAATTCAGAAAAAAGAATTTTCCTGTTAGCAAATTGTTCTATTGGTCACACTGGATGGTTAGGCTAGGCAATAAGGTGTAAAGAGATCAGAACAATTGATTTGTAATGTTACCTTCATCACTGGGTAATGAGAAAAAAGGATCATTTGAACTATGGAAAAATACATTACCATTTAGAATTCATTACAGAAGAGCAACAATGAATACACAGGTCCTGTGAGGTGAAAGTTCAGTTGGAAAAACAATCTTTTCATGTCACTGAGTAGGGAGAAGCAAAACAATCGTTATATATAAAACTCACTATCCCCTTCACCTCTTTCTGCTTTTCTTGGTTCTTTTCATTCTTCTTCTAGATTTTATTATTATTTTTCCTATTGATTAAAAAAAAAAAACCTCTCAGTACATGGAATATGATTTTCTCTCTGCATTTCATTTGAGGAAAGGTAAAAGGCAATGTGTAATGAAAAAAGCATAGGCCATGGAGTCAAAGACCTGAATTTAAGTGGAGCTTCAGGTGCACACTATTCAAGAGGAGTTGCAAGCATAGTGCAAGGGAAAATTAATTCAATTTAATTCAGGCACTGTTACCTATGAATATATGATTGTGGACAAACCACTTTAAGCTCTGTACTCCAGGCTCCTATAGAATAGAATGGGAATAATGTCTGATCTATCCATTTTATAGATTTGTAAAGAGGAAAACATTTTATAAATCCTATATATGGTATAATCATACACACACATATGGTTTGTATAAAATACATAAATATTTTAATATCATTGAACAGAATTCTTGTGTTCTGTAGATGACAGTAATTTGTACGAATAAAAACTCCTTAAGGACAGGGGCTGTTTTGTTTTTGTCTTTATACTTTTAGTATCTGGACCATAATAATAAGTACTTAAATTTTTGTTGAATGGAACTGGATTGAACTTTAGGCAAATCACTTCAGTACTCAGTGCTATGGCATCAATTAACAAACATTTCACTGTTATATTCTGGATATGATACTAAAATCTGTATGCACTGAAGAAGCAGTGACTACCAATTATTGGTAATACAATGTTGTATGGGGCACTTGCAAATAATAACCTTCAATTTATTACCTAATTGATAAATAAAAACTCATTATACTTCATTCACCAAGTGGTATAAATAGCATTGTTAAAAATGGATGGGACAGGACTATATTTGGATATGAAAATGTGACTGCTCAGAAACCTATAAATGTTTCCAATAAGTTTAAAATATAAGCAAAGGACCTTGTATCAAGAAGGGATATCAATTCTATATTATTCTCTAAGCTACAGTCTTTTAAAAAAATCAAAAGAAACAGATTAAGACTATCTTCTAAGTTCACAAGAAAATTTTCATGAAGTCATATCAAATCTGATAATCATTGCCCACTTCTGGTGATTCATGTAAGAGGCCATTATGATCATACTTGGCTCTTTCCCCCTAACAGTGAAGGGAAGATAAAGACATTAATAGCTAGAGTGAGTGAGTCCATAGATGAGAAACTTATGCAAGTATGAGCATTCAGATCTAATTTATTTCTTTCTAATTGGTATGCTCAAAGGTGCCTATGATTAATATTCTCAAAATCAGTAAATTTGTAAAGAATGACAGTTTCCTTTGTTTATTCTTGAATAAATAACAGAGAAAGTTCCAATGTTCAGGTGTTTCACAACCAATCTGAATTCTGAGGAGAGCTGATTCAACTCCTGGTGGACTGTTATATGTGCCTTAGTGTATCTCAAATCAAGGCCAAAAAGATCTGTGGGATTTTATCACAGACTGACCCATATATCCTTTGTTTTGATTTAAATACATTTTAACTAGGTCAGCTATGTCTATCTTAAATCCTGAACAAACCACAACAGAAGAACAGATGATAGTATTTGAAGAAACCCAGAAATCACTGCAAGAGATTATGAACACTTAGGCAAGAAACTGAAACTCTTAAGGGTATAGGTGGGGGTTTTTTTCATCACTGCTGTTAATTAAATGAGCAGTTAATTAATTAATTTCCCACAAATTTTATATTACATTAATTAAATTAATAAACAGTTAATTAAATCAGAGCAGAAAAATAGCTTTGGGAAATGACTAGCTGGTTAAGAAGATAGTGCCTAAAAATGGAATTTAGATTTATGGACCAAGCATAATAGGGTTTTTGGTCCGAGATGGAGTGTACCTAACAATGGATAATCAAAATATATGTATATGTGTGTGTATGTACGTATATACACATTTACAAAAGAGCAGTACCATTTTATAATAACATCAGGAACATTAACATTCAAAATGAGATGAGGATGACAATGTTTTTTTAATATTTAAAATTTTTTATTAAACCTTTTTATTTTTCAAACCATGTATGGAAAATTCTTTAATGTTAACCCTTGCAAAACCTGTGTTCCAATTTCTCCCTTTCCCCCATCTCCTCCCCTAGATGGCAACTAGTCCAATATATGTTAAACATGGTAGAAATTGATATTAAATCCAATATATGCATACATATTTATGCAATTATCTTGCTGCTCAAGAAAAATCAAATCAAACTGGAAAAAAATAAAATGCAAATAAACAACAACAACAAAATGAAAATGTGATGTTGTGATCCACACTCAGTTCCTATAGTCTCTCTCTCTGGGTGTAGATGGCTCTCTTCATCACAAGATCTTTCAAACTGGTCTGAATCATCTCATTGTTGGAAATAGCCACTGTCAGTCAGATTTGATCATTGTATAGTCTTGTTGTTGCCATAATGATCTCCTGGCTCTACTTATTTCACTCAGCATCAGATCATGTAAGTCTTTCCAGGCCTTTCTGAAATCATCCTGCTGGTCATTTCTTATAGAACAATAATATTCCGTAACATTCATATACCACAATTTACCCAACCATTCTTCAATTGATGGGCATCCATTCAGTTTCCAGTTCCTTGCCAATACTGAAAGGGTTGCCACAAACATTTTTGCACATGTGGGTCCCTTTCTCTCCCCTAAGATCTCTTTGGGATATAAGCCCAGTAGTAACACTGCTGGATCAAAGGGGATGGATGCATAGTTTGATAACCTTTAAATAAGAGTTCCATATTGCTCTCCAGAATGGTTAATCAGTCCACAATCTCACCAACAATGTATTAGAGGTGGATGACAACGTTAAAGGGGAAAGAGGGATTGAGGGTGAGGGGAGCAAGCCGGGATAGGAAAGTTGTTTGGAAGGCTCTGAGAGAAAGCAGAATTACTCTATAATAAGAGAGAGTTCTCAGTGAACACAAGTCACCAGGGAAGACAAGATTTTTAGGTACTAAAAAATTTGGCGATTGAGTCACTATCAGTAATGTCTGAAGGGTCTTAGGGAGGTGCTATGGGCTTCAAGAAGGCTAATTTTGTCCTAATTCCCCCAAAAAGGGAAGAGGATGAAATCATTAAACTGTGGTGTTTGAGCTTGACTTCATTTCCTGACAAAGTTTTGGAAGCCCTTATTAAAGGGATGGTTTGTGAGCATTTAGAAAAACAAAGTGGTGACAGGTAAAAGCTGTCACTGGTTTCATGAAAAACCGGCCATCCTAGAATAATTAACTCCAGTCTGATTCTCATTGGCCCCCAGGAGCTGCTGGGCCATACCGGTTTGGTCATTGTTTGGGTCTGGGTTGACTGAGATAGAAGTAAACAGCTGTCAGTTCTGCTTTGGCCAGAAACCCTGAGGGTGTTTCCTCCAGATTTATTTATTTATTAAGGTGTTTTATTTTGTTTTGGGTTTTTTGGACTAGGTGAAAGCCGGGATTCTTTTGTCTCCATGGCTACTTAGCCTTAATCACTGAATGGTTCAGCCTCAGTCAAACAGACCTGTGGAAGACCTCAGCTTAGAAAAGTCAAGGTCTCCTATTTCATCCAGGGCCATCTCCAGCCCAGGTGACTCTGGAGGGGAAAGTGAGGCAGGTGACCTTGCATGGCCCTCCCCCCCACTTAAACCAGATTCACTCGAATGTCATGGCGTCACCCCCTGATGTCAGGGAACTCGGGGAACCAAGGACAAACAACAACAACAATTTTATTTTTAAAAAGGATAACTACAGGCAGCTCCATGTTGCAATGACTAGAGCACCAGCCTTGAAGTCAGGAGGACCCGAGTTCAAATCTGATCTCAGACACTTAACACTTCCTGGCTGTGTGATCCTGGGCAAGTCCCTTAACCCCAATTGCCTCAAAATAAATAAATAAATAAAAAGACTAAATCCATAGATCTGCAGACACAAACAATTCTGTGGAGCCACAGTGGCTGTGATTTGGAATTAATGAATTTGGAATAGGCTGAATAATTAGACCCCCAAAGTCTGAGTCATTAATGAGTTTATGAGGTTTCCCAAAGATCTGTGGTAGGCTCTGTGAGTTGGATCAAGGTATAGAGAGCAAGTTTTTTTAAAATCAAGTTTGCAGCAGACATACAGTTCGGAGAGCTAGCTAACAATGGACAACAAACTGAGATTCAAAAAGATTCACACAAGAGAATACAGTCAAATTGAGTAGGGGCAAAGGAAGTACAGTGATTTTGGTTATTAGTGGAAAGCTTCAAAAGGTTGCAACTGCCCCACCTGGCCCATTTTCAGTCTTGTCTCCTACATGATTTATAAGACAACCAGGAACATTGAGTTCTGTAAGTATCTCCAGTTCAGCTTGTTTTGTTTTGGGTTTATTTCTGTTGTTTTGGTAGGTAGGTCCCTAGAATGATTTGAAGGGGACCAGAGCTACCTAGCTGTGCCATCCTGGGCAAGGAGCTTAATCTCTTGTCTGCTTCAGTCTCCCCAACTGTAAAATGGGGATGATAGCCGCATCTTTCTCCAAAGGTTTTGAAGGTCAAATGAGATAAGAATTGGAAAGCACTTAGCACAGAGCCTGGTATACCATAGGTACTATGTAAATGTTTATTCCTTTCCCTGCAACTGTTTTCTGACTGACTGAACTTACCAATACCCAACAGTCAAAGAGCACAGTAGTTCCTGAAGGTCCAGTATGGTGTTCTATCCATTACACCAACTAGCTGCTCCCCCTGATAAACTCTTAACCAATTGATGTGGTTGTAGCTTTGCCTAGTTTAAATGGACAAATAGCTTCAGCTAAGAAAAATTCCACATCCTCATGCTTCCCACATTTGAGTAAGAAATGGATAATAATAATAACCATTATAAAAAAGGAAATAAAATTACATGGCAACAAACAAAACACATTTTTGTTTAAAAACTTTAATGTCACAAAATATCTGAAAGCCAAAAGCCAGGAGAAATTTCTTGGGATAATAGGTAGATAATTGTTAGAATGCCTGGGGAAGAGATTGCATTTTTCAATTGTAAACTGAAGGAATGTGATGGAGGGATATGGAGCAACTTTCTGGTCTTATCATACCTTTTGTCAGTAAAATTTAAAACATGGGTCTGGGCCCCTATATTGTGTGATAAGATAAAAAGGGCAAATGTTTTGTTGATAAATCCAGATATATCACCAGTATGGAAGAGAGGGAATATTTACAGACCTGGAACAACACATCCAAGTCTAACATTTCTCATACCTTTCACTAATTATATTCACAACTGTCAGCTTCTCTGTGGACAGGTTCTTCCTTCCTCTTTTCCCATTATTAGGGGAGCAGAACTATGCTCTCTTTGACAAAGTTGGTCTTCACAATTCTCAAAATACTGATATTTTTCCATGTTGAACAGCACTAGATCCAACTATCCACGTATGTCTGTATAAGTCAGAACACTTTTCCACACTGGACATTCACCACTCTCACCTCTCATGGGCTACTAAGTATTTATCCACACTGCATATGCCCTCAATAATCAATCAACATTTATTAAGTGCCTACTGTATGCCAAGTATTATGCTAGGAACTGTGGATACAAAAAAAAAGGCAAAAGATAACCCCTTCCTTCAAGAAGCTTACAATCTAATTAGAGAGTCTACCAGCAAATAAACACACAATGCAAGATATACACAAGATAAGTAAAGATAATTAAGAGAAATTAATAGATAGTGGGGAAGCTTCCAGTAAAAGGGATTTTAGTTGGGGCTTAAAGGAAGCTAAGGAGGTGGAAGAGGTAGGCAGAGGGGGATGGGAGTGGGGTGTGTGTCTGATGGCAATGACATCTCTACCTCTTGTGAAACTTCTCTCCTGCTTTACTTGATTCAAAAAAGTATTCCTGTACACAGTAATACATCGCTAACGTGCCTCAGGGCCAGATCTCATACCAACCTGTCAACCAAAAAATCCAGGCAAATCTAGGGGAGGGAGTTGGGGGAATTGGAACACAAGGCATTGCAAGGGCTAATGTTGAAGAATTGCTCACGCATGTATTTTGAAAAATAAAAAGTTTTAATTTAAAAAAAAAATTGAGGCAAAAAAAAAGTCCTAATATTCTTTATAGGTACCCTGGAGAAGGAATAAAGCTTCCCAGATGTGGAAACCTCCAGTGACTAACTTCTCTAGGAATCTTGACTCTTTGCAAAGATATCCTAGTGAGGTTTCATGTGATATAAAGGGGTTTTATGTAACAAGATATATTAATTAGTTATTGGGAAACTGTGATAGTTGTGTGGTAACATTATGCAGAGTATTACTGTATTTCTGACTTTTTTAATGGAAGTATTAGGAGGCATTTAAATATATGTAGTTCAGGACAACAGAAGTTTGTTTTTAAAGCTCTCTTGGGGAAAGGCAGAGAGAGAATAAAAGAAGGAATACTGGACTGGGGTGGGCTTGGAGGTGGGAGTGGATGGCACAATGTTTATAGATGACTGCTGTTAGAACTACCCGAATCTTACTCGCTTTTATTTCTAAGGAGAAAATCTCTTAAAAGACCAAATAAAAAGGAATAATAGATAGCTGAAGCACAAGATAAGTAGGCAGAGAATATTAATACACTTAGTTGCTCTCATTCAAGTCAGCAGGCCCATAGACCAGGGTATTGGAAGGTGTGATTACTGCATCCCTGTTGGTTTGCTTTGAGAAATCAGGAAGGAGTCACATACTGTAGGAATGGAGAAGGGCAAATTTCCAATTTCCCCCCAAAGGATAGAAAACAGAATATGTAAATTCGAGATCTGTGAGCTTGATTCAATTCCTGGCAAAATTTTGGAATATTTAAAAAGATGATTAGTGAAATTCTAGAAGAGGAAGCAATAAATGTTTAAGGACAGGTCTTGACAGATTAATTTCATTTTTTTTTTTTGATGAGCAATCCTTGACTCACAAGAATGCTTCGAGTATAGTTTACTTAGATGTTAGCTGCACATTTCAGGAAATCTCTTATCAAACCTTTATAGTCCAGATGAAGCCATGTGGGTTATGAGATACCACAAGTAGACCACTGAATCGTGGTTAGAGTCCTGGGCTTGGAGTCAGGAGCCCTTGCGGTCAGATCTGCCTCCCATACTTGCTGGAGAAGAGGCTAATTAGAAAGAAGATGCCAGAACTGCTCCTCCAAACCGTTTATGCTGCTGATCTTGATCTTTTCCTTGGGCTGCTTCCTCAACCAGCCTAACCTGCTAGGATGCTTGCCACCTGCCCCCCACCAGCCAACCCCTCTGGGAGCATCCTGCACCTAGTCCAGTTACACTCTCATTTGTCCTATACTTACATGTTGCTGTTTTATCTGACTTTTGAGATAGATTATGAGCTCCCACTGCCTAATGCCTAATGAAAAGCCTTACACACAGCAGGCAATGGATAAACTTTTATTGTAAATATTTTCATTAATGGCAAGAATTCGCTCTTCTATTTTGCATCTGGACTCCTGGAACTATGTCTTCCTTGTAAGCCCAGCTCTGTTTTAAGGATCTCTATAAAGGCATTCTCTATGAAAAGGTGTGCAGTAGTGGATAGACATTCTGCCGCCAGGGCCACACAAGCAGCATCCAACTGCTTCTTGTGACAAATTGGCCATATGATCTTAGGGGGATCTCTGAAATCTGTTTGTGTCCTAGGCAACTTGTTAAAGTTAAATTACAATAATGGAATATTTTGTTCTATAAGAAACGATTAGCAGGATGATTTCAGAAAGGCCTGGAGAGACCTACATGAGCTGATCCTAAGTTAAGGAGGTAGAACCAAGGGAACATTGTACACAACAACAAGATCATATGATGATCAATTCTGATGGACATGGTTCTTTTAAACAATGGGGTGATTCAGGTCAATTCCAATAGACTTGTGATAGACAGAGCCATATGCATCCAGAAAGAGGATCATGGGGATTGAATGTGAATTTTAACATAGTATTTTCACCTTATTTTGCTATTGTTTGCTTGCTTCCCCCCCCCCCCCATTGAACTGATTTTTCTTGGGCAGCATGATAAATGTGGAAATAAGCTATGAAGAATTGTATATGTTTAACCTATATTGAATCATTTGTTGTCCAGAGGAGGAGGGAGATGAGAAGAGAGGGAGAAAAATTTGGAACACAAGGTTTTGCAACAGTGAATGTTGAAAACTATCTTTGCATGTATTTTGAAAATAAAAAGCTATTATCAAAATGTAAAAATATAAAATTAAGTTATAGAGGAGTTCAATTTTCAGAAATGAAGGATGTTTCTATACCTGTAGCTCTTGATTTTGAGGAAATGTAGAAACCAAAAAATTACTATTATTTAGCATATCATATCCAATTCTTCTATTTCTTATTTGTTTAGATTTTAAACAATTAATTTATTTAACACAATTCATATAAAGACCCAATAAAGCTAGTAGTAATAGCTAGCATTCACAGTCCTTTTCAGTTTGCAAAGACTTTATAAATATTTTATATCCCATAAATAGTGGGTGTTATTATTGTACCTATTTATACATTCTCAAGAGGAAGAAACTATACCTGGGGAGTCAAGTGATTTCCCCTTTGGTTCATACATACAACTAGTGTCTAAGAGTAGATTTGAACTCAGGTCTGTCTTTAAGTACTGTAGTATTCTCCACTGTTCCATCCAGTTGCCCAAGTTTTCTGTTTTTCTGACCCTAAAAAGGGAACTAAACTCCATGTACTTGAATCTAAACTCAAGATTCATGAATAGAAAAAAAGATATAGAATCTGACCAAATCCATACAAGAATCAGCCGGTGGGTGGTATTCCCTTCTTGCTGGTCTTTGCACAATGACCTAGAGCTGTGGACCAGGAGAAACTTTTGATATCCACAGCGGGGTACCAGGTACTCAGCATTCCCAGACTGGGTGAGGCCTTGGGACTGTTTTCCAGCCAGTCTTTTACAAATGGGCAAACAGGTGCCGTGTGGTGCTCTAACATCCAGAGGCAGCTTAGTGAGCCCAGGGCCTGGGGAGGCAGGAATTGGCTAGTTGTATGATCCTGGGCACATCCCTCAAACTCTGTTCACCTTAATTCACTGGAGAAGGAAATGGCAGATCCCTCCAAGGTCAAGAAAACCTCATAGACAGTGATATCATGAAGAGTGGGACCTGACTGACTGACCATCAGAGAACAGCAAGCCTGGACTGGCCTTAGATGATTATTGCCATCATTCCTAATGGCTCGAGTCACTTGGCTCTGCTGACAAGATTTTCACATTAAAATCCACATTTGTCGTGTTGAGGAATTTCTGAGCCTGAGTTCCTTGAGAGCTCAGGGAGGATCTCACCCACTGGTCAGATCCTGTGGTAGAAGGTTACACAAACTGAGCTCAAGGTCAAACTGAAAGGATGCTGCTTGCTGGACAGCAGTGCTCTGCAGCATCTGAATGGACTCTAGGATACAAACAGTCCCCATAGGACAAGTTAGGCTGGAAATACTCTAGCTGTGGGTTTGGTGTTGTATCTGTGGGCTCTGATGCAGCAGAGTTCTGTAAAGTCAGCCTAAGATGGACGGTGGCAGTGGAGTCAGCTTTTGTTATTTAGTCTGCAGCAGGAGGAGAGGGGAGGAAGAGGAATTTGGTCAAACAGTACATTTTGATTACCAGGTTATTTTTCCTCCAGAAAGATCCTCATGGTTCATCTACACGGACTTGACTCTGGTAGCATTTCTGGGAGTAAAGGTTATTATCATGTCCATCTTCAAGAACCCAGTCTTTGCCCTGCCAAGAGGCACTGTGCCAGGACCTCTATTATGGCAGGCATCCTACAGAGGCAACTGGAGATAATTTGATGATGAAAGTTATTGAGTCCAAGGCTTCTATCAGATGAAATCCCCTGCCCTTGAACCATAGTGTTGCTAGCTAGAGATGGGCACGAAGCTGGCAGGGCCAGGGTGAAGCTAATCTGGGAAGGTGCTCACTTCCACAGCAATCTCCTAGCAAGGTTTCTCATCTATGTGGGCTTGGTGGGATACAACTTATTAATGGTTATAAAAACTGGCTTTTTTTGCAGGTCGAGGAGACCAGCTCCCCTAGGTCTGGCCCCCATTCCTCCAGCCACAATCAGCCTATAAGAGATCAAGGGAGGTCTTATCCTGGCCAAGGGCCAGGCCCCTTTTCTCCCTATCTCCTTCAGCAGTCTCACAATCCATGGGAGCAGCTATCAGGGCTCCTTCTCTTCTTCTGATCTCTTAGATCAGGCTGCTTGGGCTTGGCTTGGATGGGAGTTAACTCTGATGAGATAAAGGACCACCACTCCTTCTTTTCTCTAACTTCTGAAGAGCCCTTGTACATATCATCTAATTTATGTAACCTAAGGCTCTTATCATCCAACCTACTTTGGAACCTTCAGAGTTCCCAGGCCTTTTTTCCCCTGTTTCTCCCCCAATTAAAGTGAGAACTCCTAGAGAACAGGTGACTGTTTGTATCCCCAAAGCATAGCTTGGCCTGTGGTAGTGCTTTTTTATTCATTTATTCATTAACTCATTCACTCTTCTGGGTAATCAATAATTATATTAATTATAGCTAGCAGGTAATTAATAAAATGGTCACTGGCTTTCTCTCTTAAAAACAAACCTCAGGGGTCTTCTGAATGTTTAAAAAGCCTTTGGAAAAGAGATTGTACCTGAGGGTAGAAATCAGCTTTTTAAAAAATTGTTTTTTTTTCTGTTATATGTATACCTTAAATTTTAAATACATATTTATGGTTTTTTTCCTTTTTCTGAGGCAATGGGGTTAAGTGACTTGCCCAGGATCATAGAGCTAGGAAGTGTTAAGTGTCTGAGGCCAAATTTGACCTCAAGTCCTCCTGACTTCAGAGGTGGTACTCTATCCACTGCAGCACCTAGGTGACTCTAAATATTTCTTTATGAATCATGCTAGGAGAGAAAAATCAGAACAAAAGGGGAAAACCACGTGAGAAAAAAAAAGTAGGAAAAAAAAGTAAATAGCATGTGTTGATTTATATTCAACCTCCATAGTTCTCTTTCTGGATGCAGATAGAATTTTCTATCCAAAGTTTATTGGGATTGCCTTGGATCACTGAAGCACTGAGAAGAGCCAAGTCTTTCATAATTGATCATTGCACAATCCTGTTGTTACTGTGTAGGATACATTCCTAGTTCTGCTTGTTTCGCTCAGCATTAGTTTGGGAAATCTTTCCAAGCCTTTCTAAAATCAGCCTGTTCATCACTTTTTATAGAATAATATTCCATTACTTTTATATACCACAACTTGTTCAGCCATTCCCCAACTGATGGACACCCATTTGTTTTCTAATTCTTTGCTACTACAAACATTTTTTGCACATGTGGGTCCCTTTTTTATGATTTCCTTGAGATACAGATCCAACAAAAGCACTGTTGGATCAAAGGATATGCACAATTTTGTAACTCTATGGGCATAGTTCCAAATTGCTCTCCAGAACCGTTCAATCATTTCATAACTACACCAACAACTTAATTATTCCAGTTTTCCCCACGTCTTCCTTCAACATTTATCATCTTTTCCTGTCATCTTAGCCAGTCTGAGAATTATATAGTGGTACTTCAGAGTTGTCTTAATGTTCATTTCTCTAATCAATAGTGATTTAGAGCATTTTTTCATGACTATAGATGGCTTTAATTTCACCATCTGAAAATTCTCTGTTCATGTCCTTTGGCCATTTATCAAATGGGGAAACCATTCTTTTTTTATTATTATTGTAGCTTTTTATTCACAAGATATATGCATGGGAAATTTTTCAGCATCGACCCTTGTAAAACCTTCTGTTCCAACTTTCCCCCTCCTTCCCCCAGAAGGCAGGCAGACCAATACATGTTAAATATGTTAAAGTATATGTTAAGTACAATATATATACACATATATCCATAGTTATTTTGCTGCACAAAATAGACTTAGAAGTAAGGTAAAATTAACCCGAGAAGGAAATCAAAAACAAAAACGGAGGGAGTGGAAATGCCATCTGGTGGTTCGCCCTCATTTCCCGGAGTTCTTTCTCTGGGTGTAGCTGCTTCTCTTCATTATTGAACAAGTGGAACTGATCTGGCTCATCTCACTGTAACTCGTTCATTCTCGAGGAAGTCCTGCTGGCCCGGAGCATCCAACGCTGGTGATACAACAGTTATTGGTTCCAAACTCCCACCCAGAGACACGCCTGTGGAGAGGTGACGCTCCTGCTGACTGATTCTCCATTTATGTCATGGCTCTTTGCTACGGGTCCCCTTTCAGGTTGTTCGGTGCTCTCTAAATCTATTTTTCCCCAACACAACGCTAACGCGCTTGACTTCCTCTGTAATCCTGTGTTTCATTTCGTGCATGTAAAAAACATTATTCTGAGATGGGGCCCAGGGTTAACATTTACTTTTTAGCCTTCCTCTCTCTCCCGCTTTCTCTCCCTCCACCAAGAGCTTTTTGGGCATTTTAAACTGGATGCCTTGTAGTCCTCTCCAATGCCACATGTCCGAAACGGCTCACGGGTTCCCCCTACTTCTCAGGTCTGCCACGCTTTCTTCCTCCTTCGCACTCGCCCCTTCACCACATCCCTCTTACCCAGAACCCCTTCTCTTCATTCACACTGAGCGCCAGCTTCCCTTCTAGGAATAAGCTTCCAACTGGTCTGTCCCCAGATATAGGGGCAAGCCCCGGTCCGACCACTCCGCGAAGTGCTCTCTCCCGCGTCGGGAGCTCCCAGCGTTCTGCGGCCGCGCCACGGGTCACGCCGCGCCCCCAGCCGGGGCTATGCCTCTGCCCCGCATCCTCCCAGCCTGGCCGAGCCGCTATTCTGCGGCGGACTCGCCCAGGCCCGCGTTTCCCGCTCTCGGGTTTCTCTCCTCGGCTGACCTCGGACGCTCACTGGGAGGCGCCCTGCGCGCCTCGGTTTCCCGGCCCGTAACGAGCAGAAGCGGGTGACAAGCCCTGCGAGGCCCCCCCCCCCCCCGCCGGGGGGGTCGGGAAGGATGGGCCCGGGATCACGTCCTGCACGCATCTATGGGCACGCAGAGGTCCCCCGTTAGGGGCGCGCTCCCCCCGCGCAGGGGCTGCTCCTTTGTGCGCCTCGGGGGCCGAGCACGGAGTCCGGCACCTCGGAAGCGCTTTGTCCGGCGGAGCCCGTCCAGAGCCCGGAGGCCCCCGCGGAGCCCCCCCTCAGGGATTCCCCCGCCGCGCTTCTTTCTGAGCATCACCAATGCACACGTCCCTTCCCTGGTGCGGAGCTGGGCCTTACCGGCGAGGGGAAACTCCGGGGTCCGGCTGGTGTAGACTGAAGCGACTCCGCGTTCGGAGGGGGAGGCGGCGTCTGGAGGCTGGGGTGTCCTTCCTCCGCGGAGGAGTCCACGCAGAGCAGTAAGCGGGATCACGTGGCGGGGCCGTGGGGAGACTCGTGGGAGGGTGCGTGTGGACGTGTGAGCCGCTCTGGGCGGGGGCGCGGAGGTGGGGGTGCAAGGGGGCGGAGCGGCCGGGGAAGCTCCGCCCCCCGCGCATGCTCCCGCCCCGGGCACATTATAAGGCCGTAGCGAGAAGCTCCGCTGGCAGAATAGAACGGGCGCTTTGGAGGGGAGAGGGCGCTGGGGCCTCTGGGCTGCTGCCGCCGCCGCCGCCGCCGGGGGAGGGAGCGAGCGACGTGACGTGACGTGACGTGACCCGAGCCTGGAGCTGAGCCCAACAGAGCGCGAGCCCTCCCCGCCCACCCGCGCCCACGCTCTCTCCAGATCCGCGCACATAACGGTTAGTTGGGTAACGGCCACCTCGGAAGCGCGCGCGCGCTCCTCCCCGCGCAGCCTGGAGCGGACTGGGGGGTTCGGAGAGCGGGGAGCCGAGGCCCGGCTCCCCGAAGGAGGGAAATAGAGGAAATGGTGTGTGTGGGGGGGTGCGCTCCCGCCAGCTCGCGCACGCAGCCTCCCTCCCCCCCACGCACAAAGGGGGTTAGGGGGACGCAGGCTAGCCGGGCACCTGTGGAGTGGCGGGGGCCCGTGCAGAAGTAACGCGCCCCCCGGGCTGCACCCCGCCTTCCCTTGTCCCTCACCCCCCGGAATGCGCGCTAGCATCCTTCACGAGAGCGGGACGGTGCTCCCCCGGCCGGGATCGGGGCTCGCCCCCGCGGGCCTGCCCCACGTGGCGCCCAGCGGGTTCCGGGCGCTCCCTGCCCCGACGTTTGGAGGGAATCTCGGCCCGAGTTGGGCGCCGAGGCGAGCGGAGGGGGGAACCTCTCACGTAGCACGCGATGTCTACCAAGGGCTTCTTGTGCCATTCCGCCCCGGGAGCTCGGGGCTTTAAAGATGAAAGAATCGGACGGTTCCCTTCACGGCCGGGGAATTAGGGTCGCAGTGTCACTCGGGCAGTAAAGGAGCAGAGGTACATTTGGACGGGCGGCCTCATCCTGGGAATGAGCGGCCGAGGGGTCACTGCAAAGTCCGACGGAGTTTGCCGTCTGTGCCGGCTCACCGGCGCGCCCCGATCCGGGCGCGGGCTGCAGTTTTGTAGTTTGCACCGCGTTTCTGCTGGCCCGGAGCCGGGGTCGTGGTGCTAGACCGAGGGCTCCGTTGGGGGCATTTCTTGGCAAAGACGCTGCAGAGGTTGGCCATTTCCTTCACGTTTGACCGGGGGGGGGAAACCGAGGGGACTTGCCCGGAGTCCACTGTGCCACGATTATTCCTAATACTCCGTGATTGTAATGTCTAAATACCTGCCCACGTCAAAAGGATTTGAGTCAGCCCTACGTCTCGAGCTTGCTATAGAACCCTTTTCCTTAATAGAAATGGTAGCTTTTTGCCATTGTAGTTACTGCCCGCTCTCCTGAGGTGAGGTGTTTGCCTCTCTAGTTGAGTTTAACAGCTAGGGGAATTGTTATTGCTGTGTCATTTAGCTAAAAATCAGTTAACACTATTAATGGAAATGAAACTTTTTAAAGTTCCCATTTTCCTTTCTTTGGGAGATAGTTCTGAGCTTCCTTTCTTAATTACCATTTTCCATAAGCTACACTATGTGCTTTTTGTTCAGGGTTGTTTGTGCTTGAGGAATGATACCATTTTCATAGCATAGTTTGGGGGTAATAGTGATTGAGGTCAAACTCCAGTTGATTGCTGCAATTTAGTAATAACGAGCAGGGCTTTAAATTATGTGTTTTTAGCTAGGTTTTAGTATAGCTGATATTAAGTCCTATGAGGGCCGGGCAACCTGGGAGGTTAGGTTAAGGTAAATGTAACTTTACATGCCTTCAGGTAGGTTAATAAGGTTTCAAAATCTAGTTAGTTACACTTTTGCTGTAATAAGCTTGTCTCAACCACAAAAATACCTGAAGAAAGATTTAAAATGTCTCAACATCATGTGAGGATAAACTCTAAATGGCATAGTAGATGAGGTGCTGGACTTGGAATTAGGAAGAGATGGGTTCAGATTCGGACTATTCATTACTTAGGTGGTGGGTAAGTTGGTTAAGTAAGTTACTTTTAATTAATTTATTTTATTAAATTATCTTGATTAAGATAATACTGCTTGTGGTAGTAGTAATAATAATAGTAATGGTAGTAGTGATAACAGCCACTGTTAGGATTTGTGAGGCTTAAGTGAGAATGCCAATATAAGGTGCTTTGCTAATTTTAAAGTGTACATATTTTTAAACACAAGCTTCTTGTTAGTAGCAATATTTATTTCTTTTAGCATATATATATATATATATAAAATTTTAATCAGAATAATAATGGAATTGAGTCTCAAATCTTGAATATACTTAAGGGTAAACTCAGTCCAAATTCAAATTTTACAAATGAGGAAATGGACCCCATCCCCATCCCTGACTTCTATTTAAAATTTCCTTTCTTACTAGATCAGGTTACTAAACATCTTCATTCAGAAAGTATTAGCTGCCTTTAGCGCACAGTTTCCCTGTGAGCTCCTCAAGTGTTTTGGATGTGCCTTAATGTGATAGTTCACTTTAAAAAGTTCATTTAAAGTTTTGTGTGGATGTTCTAAGTCACTTGGTCTTTGAAGGCTTGAAATGCTCCCAGGATGTAGGGATAGGATAGGTCTTTTTTTTTTTTTTTTTTTTTTTCCCCCTCTCTTTTAAACCGCTGATCTTTTAATTACCTTTTGCAGGCCTCCAGGGAGCCTAGGGAGGATAGGGCTGAAGACCGATCTTTTTCATCATAGTACATTCTGTCTTATTTTTAATCTAAAAGTGGACTCGAACCTCCTAACAATTGTAATTATTAAGAAGCAAAATTTAGCAGCCTATATTTTACCTTATTTCCTTTTCTACTTCATTAAATTCCATCCAGCTCATAGTAGCTCCTTCTTCGCTCTTGTCCTTGTAAAGTTAGCTCTGGGCTATGATGCAACCCAGAAAAGTTTGACTTGCAGTCATTTGGGAGCCATACAGATTTGTTATGCAAATATTCATTGGTCATTGGTTTATGTGGAAGATTATGAATCTGGCTGATATGAAGGTGATTTGGGCTGGAAAGGCTTCTACAGGTATGGTATGGTGACTCATTTGTGTATCTGCCCTCTGAGGACCCTCGTGCCTTTGGTGAGATGTTTATTACCTTCTTCTCCCCAAGGTGAAATATTTGGCCATAGAATTTTATGAAGATGATTTCTAAAGTGCAGAGGGTTTTTAGTATGCCTGGGAAGAGGAAAGTAGGAAATACTCATGCCAGTGAAATCATGCACCTCCTGAAGTTAAGAAATAACAATCATTTATCTGGTAGGCCTGTGTATGTATTCCTGCAAGTTAATCAAAATAAATAAAGCTTTAGGCTACTTCTATTCTAAGGAAGGCTTTTAGGTGAAGCTTATTTGGTAAAAGTCAGTAGATACATATGAATGGCTTTAATTTATTATTTTTCTGAAGAGGATTTTTCAGTTTGGAGAATGACATTGCTCTGGGGAAATTAATTTATTCCACACATTTTATAAGCAACCTTAGAAGAAAAGAAATATTCTTTGTGGAGGTGAAGTGTAAGCACCCCAATGTGCTTTTTTAGAGTAGGGTGGCTTTATTTCAGTCGGTTGTGTTTCTGTGATATTGCTGTCTGTATTTATCTATGTTCCCTGGAAAACATCCAGAGGGAAAGTGAATTCAACAGGTTTTTTTTTTTTTTAAAGTTTCTAAGAATATTAAATGAATTTGTCTAAATTTCTAGGTACAGTTCCAATAAAGAAAGTACATACTAATTTTTATTAATGTTGGCAAAATCTAGGTGTCCTATTGTTAGCATTTTAAAATGAGAAATTATACTATTTATATAGGAAACCATATAAATTTGGTACCTCTATCAAAGAATGCCTTAATTTCTGTGTGTGTGTGTGTGTGTGTGTGTGTGTGTGTGTGTGTGTGTGAGAGAGAGAGAGAGAGAGAGAGAGAGAGAGAGAGATATATTGCGATTTATTTTGAGACTTGGCCTCTCACTCTTACCCTGGCTGGAAATAGAATGGCTCCTTCTGGGTTTGATTCCACTGGCCATCAGCATGGAATCTTTTGTCTTCTTGACCTGGGCTGATTTAAGCCCTCCATGGCCACATGGTGGCCTTCTGTCACAGGATCCACAGGATCAGGCTTTTAAGTTCTTCAGCTTAGAACTCTGGAATTTTGGTGATCCACAATCCACAGCTTCCCCAGTAGTAAGAATTACAGGCTTCTGCCACTGCACCCTGCCAAAGAATGCTTTCTAAAACTAACTTTGTACATTACCACTTGCCCAAAATAATGATTTGTGCCAGCAAAGTCTGGTTTTATTACTCACTTTTTACATGGTATTAAAAAAAAAACACCACTTAATTCTTGTTGATTAACTGGTAATAAGAGTCAGAAATAGAGTGACATTCAAAATTAACAACTTCATTCAACATTTGTAAACTTCAGTGTGTACAACTAGGACTCCTAAGACCCAAAAAATAAAACTAGGAAAAAATAGGAGGAAAAAACCTTCCCTACCTGCCAACCCTTTTCCTCCCATTGGATACTGGAGGGAAGTGGAGAGTATTGGAAATGTGGAATTAACTACTTTTTTTTAGGTTGATGAATAACATAATATATGTTCATTTCCTTTGTTCTCTAAAATGCTTTCTAGAATTACACAAGAGGATGACTGACTTGGGAGACATAAATATATTAGATCATTAGAATTCCTTTCTACACAAAACAGGTTGTATTATTCTTTCTTTCTCTCTCTCTCTCTCTCTCTCTCTCTCTCTCTCTCTCTCTCTCTCTCTCTCTCTCTCTCTCTGTGTGTGTGTGTGTGAGTGTGTTTTAGTCGGGGAAAAGCGACTTACTCAAGTCACACAACTAGGAACTTTGAAGTGTCTGAGATCACATTTGACTTCAGGTCCTCCTGGCTCCAGGGCCAGTGCTCTTTTCACTACACCATCTAGCTGCTCCAGAACAACAAATTGTATAATACAACTCCCAAATAGAAAAATAAGATATAATTCCTCATTCATTTGCATAAAAGGAGGTAACCAGTGCCATCTTTGCTCTTGAACTTCTTTTTGGTGATTTTTGATCTACTTAATTCACACATATACACACAGCACACACACATACACATAATACTTCACGTACATAGTAAATAAAAACTTCTTACATGAATGTTTCTTATCCAACTAATAAGACACCTCAGTATTAAGAGGAAAGTGACCTTTATTTTTTTTTTCCCCATTTTATTTTTTTATTTATTTAATAGCCTTTTATTTACAGGATATATACATGGGTAACTTTACAGCATTAACAATTGCCAAACCTCTTGTTCCAAGAAAGTGACCTTTATTAAAAGACAGGCTGATACCATTCATTTTTTACAGCATTTTACGGTATAGAGAGCACTATAACATTTGTTTCATCTATTTTGTCCTGACAACAAGGATGTGAGATAAACAGGGCATATGTTATTACTCTTTTACAGATAAAACTGGGGACCAAAGAAGTTAGTATATACCTCACCTTTGAGGCAGGCAGATGAAGAAATTGAGTCATAAATTAAGTGATTTGCCTGGTGTCATATTGCTACTAAGTGATGAGTCAGTCCTCATGTGTTAAGTGCCTGTTATGTGCTGGGTATTGATGATTGAAACATAAAAGTGAAATCATCCTTGTGTTCAGTTTAGAAACACATAGAAGACAGTTTGTGTCCCATGACATTTAACTGCATTGAAGGAAACTAGGAATTCTAAGGTTTATAGATGAGGCAAGATGCATTCCAAGCCAGGGCAGCTGTACAAAAAAGCTGTGCGTACGTGCATGTGTGTATATGTCTGTCTGTCTTGTACTAGTACCAGTTTGATTGGACTCTAAGATAGTAATGTAATAAGTAATAAGGTAGGTTGGCTCCAAGAAAGATGGAAACAAAAGCTAGAAGAAAAGAGGCCTGCAAACCTTTCTTTCCTTTCTACTTTGCCATGTTATCTCATATAATTGATGATTTTATTGAGTACAGAATTTGACTGGATTACAAAACTTATACCATACTTAGAAATCTAGGTCAAAGATGGTGTGTTGAAATGTTGTAAAAAATAAAGACTATTTTCAAATGTTTCCAGGATCAAGTCTGGGATTCTGCCACATGTATCTTAGAACACATACTGCCTCTTACCTTTATCTACAGTGTATGAAATGTTATATATTTAGAAATACAGCAATGTAAGCAATAAACTAAGAAGTGAAAAGGTAGAGAAATTTAGTTCAATCCAGGCAGGCCTTCAGTTTTCAGAAATCTAAAAAGATGACAAAAATACATCATAAGAAGCAGAAACTATTCATAATCAGAAAATGAGACATACAGACAAAAATTGTTGCTTTTTTCCTTTCAGCTTCATTCCTCAAAGTTCTTTCTCTGTCTTTTTGATACTAATAGATTTTTAGAAAAAACTTTATAGTGCTGATGGTTTCTCCTTTCCGTGTTTTATTTGCTGCTTATAAGCTGGTAAAAAATAGGATTCTTTAAAAGTTTATTGTTAAATATGAATATACACATCAATAAGCTGAATACAAAAGTAATTCTTGTCTTTTAGGGATTTAAAATTTAGCTGTTTATGATAACACACAGGAAACAATTAGGGAACAATTAATTACAATAAAAAATATGGTCACTTGTAAAACTGTAATATAAACCAGAGGGGAATGAAGAGACAACATGGTAAATATAAGCTGTGTAATATACAACCCTAACTTTTGCATAAGAAATAGCATAAAAATATTAAGAATGTTCATAAATGGAAAAGGAAGTGGAATGCTACTCAGATTGGTAGGAGATAAATCTGATCAGGAAGATTAGTATCCTTAATCTGACTTTTAAGTGCCCTTGAGTAATTCCTTTATGGAGGATGTGTGCAAAGATGTTGGCCAAAAATATACAATGGGAAGGATTTCACTTTACTTTGATATTTCATATATTTGTCTCATTCTAATTTCTAGTGGGATAGAGTAATAGAATGTTATATAGGGTATGTGGGGGGAATGTAAAAGATCACTAGTAGTGTAGTACTTTGATTTACAAGTGAAAGTGATTCAATGTTAAGTGATGCAGCTGAGCCAAGAGTCAGAATCCAAGTCTCTTAATATAGACCAAAGGCAAGATTCAGTTTTAGTGTTATTAGAGAAGATTATTTTTGGGGAGGAGTGGGGAGTTATTTTTGAATCAGATTTTGAAAAAAGTGATTAAATCTGTGCATAGGGAAGATTAGTCTGTTAGTGGTATCAGAAATTTATTGGAGATAAGAGCACCTAAAAGGAAACTAATGCCGAATCCAATAAATGCAATATATGGGTCTAAACTTAAGTGGTGGTATTGGGAACAGAAGAGAGAAGTACAAGACATACCAAGATGCAATAGGATTTAATAACTAATTGTATGGGAGAAGGAACAGCCAAGATCAATTTCAAAGATTTAAACTTGGAAACTCAGTAGGTGACGATTTCATAGATAAAAATTTAGATAGTTAAATCTGAAAAAGGAGCAGGTTTAGGGGAAAGATGAGTTATTAGGTTATTAAACTTGTTGAGTTTGAGGTATAAGCGAAATGTCTATACAGTGTTGGATATGTAGATCTGCAACTCAGTAGAAAAGTCGAAACTAAGAAGAGAACCTTTATCATAAAGATTGTCAGTAAAATTTTCTTCAGACTCACGCTCTTGTTTGTCCTTTTTAGGATTGAGGATATTTGAGAATATTTAGATAGATGAGAATGAATCTGTAATGGGAGAGAAATTGGAGGTGGGAGAAGAAATGACTGCTGGAATATTATTAAAGACATAGGTGAGAAGTAATTAGTCCATTAAGCACATAATAAGGCTCTCTTCTTCAAGGAGGTAGGGAGAGGATGCTGCTGTCCTAAGGTTTGAGCAATAATGGGAAGAGAGCCAGCCAATCAATAGTGTCACCTGTTGACCAACAGAGGCAATTGTCTGGCCCAGTATCTCTTCACCTTTGGAGGGAATCGTAGTTAGTAAACATGTCCTCTTCACCCTTTTTCCTTTTCATTGTTTACAGTTCACAGATTGTCTAAATTGGAATTTGTTCATTTGTACCTATGTCCTATTGAATTTTGAAATTTCTTAGCCCAGCTAATGGAAGAAAAAAAATCTGTTGCCCTTTCCCCTTCTGTTTTTAAACAAAATATTTTAATAAAATGTTATCAAAGAAAAGGAATGGGTAAAATGTTTTGCATAACATGTATAACTTATATCAAATTGATTATTATCCCAAAGAGGGAAGCAGGTAAGGGGGAGAGAGAAAATTTAGAATCCAAAAATTTTTTTTAATGTTAAAAATGGTCTTTATGTGTAAATGGGGAAAAATAAAATATTTTAAAAAGGAAAATTAAAGGAACACTATAACTCTTTTTTTTTTTTATTTAATAGCCTTTTATTTACGGGATATATACATGGGTAACTTTACAGCATTAACAATTGCCAAACCTCTTGTTCCAATTTTTCACCTCTTACCCCCCCACCCCCTCCCCTAGATGGCAGGATGACCAGTAGATGTTAAATATATTAAAATATAACTTAGATACACAGTAAGTATACATGACCAAAACGTTATTTTGCTGTACAAAAAGAATCAGACTCTGAAATATTGTACAATTAGCTTGTGAAGGAAATCAAAAATGCAGGTGTGCATAAATATAGGGATTGGGAATTCAATGTAATGGTTTTTAGTCATCTCCCAGAGTTCTATTTCGGGGCATAGCTAGTTCAGTTCATTACTGCTCCATTAGAAATGATTTGGTTGATCTCGTTGCTGAGGATGGCCTGGTGCATCAGAACTGGTCATCATATAGTATTGTTGTTGAAGTATATAATGATCTCCTGGTCCTGCTCATTTCACTCAGCATCAGTTCGAACACTATAACTCTTGAGGTGAAAATCAATACAATCAGTTTTGTCATCTTCTGAAACCCTTGGAAATAATAATTGTCCTTCCTTAGCTCTGAGTAGTTCTCTTCTACCTCCTCATCTTTTAATTGACTTCACAAATTATTTCTCATTCAGCTTATGTTTTTCTGTTTTAATTATTACTATTGAAAAATAGTATGCTTAGTATTTTTTTTAAATGTAGAGGATTTCAGCTTGTGGGCTAGCCTCAAGGCCTAGAGTTAACATTTCTGGGGAGAGAAAGGCCATCAGAATTCCCCAAGACCAATTTACAAATGAGCTTTTAGAACTCAGCTTTTTGTAAAATGAGAACCGTTAGTTGAAGTAATGGGGTTTTTATCTGACCACCTATAAATAATGAGTCTTGAATATTCAAAAGTTGTCCCTATATAGTAGAACAGAGACTTCTTTTTCCCTAAGGCTTACATTGTTCAGTGAACATTGGTACCATCTAAGGCCGAAATGTTTTCACATCTCAGAATTGAAGGGAGCTTTGAGGTCATCTATTCCACCTCATTTCCACAAAGGAATGCCTGCTATAACATACTCAGCATATGGTAATTCAGCCTCTGTATACATAACTTTAATGAGGAATAACCCACTCCTGGAGGCAGGCCCTTCCACTTGAGGAGGCCTCTAATTGTTAGCAGACTTTGTTGACTTTAAGCCAGACTTGGGGCCAAACAGAACCAGTCTGATCCCTGGTCTGCAGGATGGGTCCTCAAATACTTGAAGAGAGCTAGCCTATCTCTTATAGGTGATTATTAGATTAAACATACCCAGTTTCAACAGAATTACACATGCAGGGAAAGGAACACTAAGGTTGTTGCCTTTCTTGGTTACTAAGTTGTCAGGGTCCTTAAGTTTTTTTGACAATTGGTAAAACCTGTGGACCTTGTTCTTGTAAGAATGTTTTAAAATGCATCAAATAAAACACTTAAGATTAAGCTAAGAACCCCTACTTTATTAGATGTACATTCACAGGTGTAATAAAATCTGTGTAAGCCAAATTCCTTTGGGTTATTATACATTTTTTTCCAGATTTTGCAGTATCCTGAGATTTGATAAAGTAGGTAGGTAGAAGTCATCTGGGGAAAAGGTAGTATTTGGAGGACTCTCCATCAACATGGGATCCCTTTTTGACCCGGAATATGTTAGGTCTCATCTGTCACAGTGGTGAATCTCTTTGACCATCCCCCTGTCATCTGCCAATCTGACAAACAGTGACATCCTATGTTCTTGATTGGGCCAGCTGAAGATTTCTCTCTTTTTTTTTTGTTGTTGAGACAATTGGGGTTAAGTGACTTGTTCAGAGTCACACAGACAGGAAGTGTTAAGTCTCTGAGATCAAATTTGAACTCAGGTCCTCTTGCCTTCAGAGCTGGTGCTCTATCCACTGTGCCACCTAGCTGCCCGGAGGTGAAGATTTCTCAAAAGTCTATAAGATGGAGTAAATCAGGCCCTAAGCCTAAATCCCACATGATCCCTATTCTCGGAGGTTTATAGGGCAGAAAGGGTCAGAACCTAGGCCTAAGCTTCAGGAAGTAGACAACATAGTTGACCATTGGTCAGTGGTTACTTTTCAGTCTATCCAATGAACCCAAGTCTTTTGCTATTTAATCAAATTTACTATTTTGGTTCCCTAGGCCAATGGTGGGAGATGGGAGCTTGAGAGGCTTTGGGCCTCTCCTTGCACAGACCAAATAAATGCTTCCCCTTTGTATCTGAAGATGCCTCTGAGTAGTTTATTTGGGTGAGGGGTCTAGCACCCATCCCACACATTCTCCATACCTTTCAGTCACTTGAGGGTGGTAACAATATGGTCCATTGCTGATTGTTGCTTGTGAAAGCCCACTTGTTCTTGAGTATACTTCATTTTGAATGTTCTTAGTGATTGATTAGATGACCCTCATAAAGATTTTATATAGAAAGGACGCACTCAGATTGGTGGTGGTTGATATTTTCTCCGCTAACCTTTTTGGGATAACTATCTTTTAGGGCCCCCCCTATACCTTTGGCATTGTCATCTTCAGCTACCTCGTAACTTGGTCCATCGGTGACTATCATTTTCTTGCCTCCAACATAGATCTCCTCTGTTTTGAATCCAAAGCTAGCTACTTTTCCTGCTTTTGATTTTTTTTTTTTTAATGTTATTTCCACTTGTCAAGATTGCCTGTGATGTTGGGCTTTGTGGTGATGTTGACCCGTGTGTTCCCCGCCTCTGGGGAGGCTGGTAGGGCCAAGGCTAATAACCCTTTTCAGCATCATGCTAGATTGGTTAATTCCTCTACTTCCTATTCTTTATTTCTCCACTTCTTATTAAGCAATTCAGCAAATACTTTCACTTTGCTCCTTCTATGCACAATAGGGCAAGTCTCAGTTGGTGTCATACTGACTGTCCCAAATGAGACTAAGTGTGACCGTGAAGAGCTTTGGACTTTGAATCAGAGCATGGGTACTACCCCTACCTATATGCTGCCCACTGCTGGAAATTACAGCTGGCCTGGAGACACCCACTGAGACTGTCCCTGTTAGCAACTGTTCTCTTCATCTTGTGAGTAGCAATGTTAGTTACAGTTATCTTTGTGTGGGCTGCCGCTTTTTTATCCAAGCTCCTCTATGCTATACATGTGGTTCTACTATTCTTGATGGGAAAAAGATTTCATGTAATTTTTGCATATCTTTTCCATTTCTCTTCTATTTTTGTCCTTTTCTAGTTTTTATTCTTGAATACCCTCAAGATGACTTTGTAAATTTGCATATCTTTCTCTGATTTCTTCAGATTGGTCTTACATTGAATTACTTTAATGCTCTGTAACATGATTGTATCTGACTCTTTGGGACCTCTTTTGAGGTTTACTTGACAAATATGCAGAAGTAGTTTGCCATGCTCTTCTCTGCCTCATTTTATAAATGAGGAAACTGAGGCAAACAGGATTGAAGTGACTTGCCTAAAGTTACACAGCTGACAAATCTATCTAAGGTGGATTTGAACTCAATTTTTCCTGATTCTAGGCTTGGCACTCAAATTTACTGTGCTACCTAAGTATCTCTTATAAAATAGTAGTTTTTAACTGACTATCATCCTTCTTTGTAAGATTTTAGAAATGAATTTATATTCTAACTTGTTGGGTGTGGCAGCCTTCTCTATAAGTCAAATGTTTAACTGTCTTGAAGGACAAAGAAGCCCTTCTATGGGTCTCCTTTTCCCTCCATTCTAACTAAAACACACACAGAGGACATTTTGTTATTTTTAGTTTTACTCACTAGTCTCAGCTTATCCAATAATATTTTTATAAGACCATGCCATACTTTTATATTCATACTCTATTACCTGGCCTTATCTCCATTTTCTACATATTTCTTTGTGAATCTTAATTGGTTGTTGTGTTCCTTGTGTATCTACATTAGTCTCTTCAGATAACTCCCCTTTTTCTTATTGAAATTAATTATTCTTCTATCTTTAGAATTTCATTCTTTAATTTACTATAATTCCTGGCTAACTTCTTCCTCTGGAATTTTGTTTTATTTCTGCCTGCTTTTCCTCTGAACCCTTAAAAGTTTTACTTCTTAAAATCTAGGGTTTATGACTAGCTTTTTTCTCCTCTATCACAAACTCTAGGAGGAAGTGGGCACTTCTTAAGGTTCCCAGTAATTTTGAAACCAGCAGCCGGGCCTCTCTTCATGAGCCTCAAATCCAGAACAAAATTTCCCCTTGTTTATTTTGAAGGATAAAATTATCTTCAGGACAAGTCGAGACATTATTAGTTGTTCTGTTTTTGACAAGAATAATTTCAGCTGGTAGAGATACTTCAAATTTTCCATACACATCATGCCTCTGTGCCAGACTTGTAAGCTATTTCTTGAATTCCTCATTTTTTTCCCCTTTTGTAAAGATCTATAGAATACTTCTTTAAGAAAAATCTCTTATGCTTCTTTCCAGATTGAGATTTTACCTAAATACTCTTCAGAATCATTCAGAGAGGGTGGTTAAAACTGGAATGCTCTCACTCTAGTCAGTTTCTAACTCAATTTAAACCAGCAAAATTTTTGATAGCCTTAAGGTTTTTCCATAGTTGACATTAATTTTAATTATTGCAAAATAGCCATATTCTTTGATTTTTGTCTAATACAGAAATCAATTTATATATAAGTATACTTTTTTTTCCTTTTGTTGATCTAACAAGAACTTGCAATTTTGTATTGATCAATCTTTGTCCTTTGAGATCAGAAGGCTTATGATCTGTTTAATGGATCAACTGCAGTTTGTGCTTAATTATAAAAAGGTAGAAGAGCGAACATGGCAGCTAACATTCATATGCCACTTCAAGGTTTGCAAAACATTTTGCATAGCATATCAGGAAAATCTCCTGACATCCCAGTGAGGGAAAGTCAGATAATAGAGTATGAATATAAAGCTGTGGCATGTACTTCTCATTTATGAGGTAGGAAGAAGTTGAAAGTCAATAAACTACTTGTTCAGGATTATACAGATTAAAAATGTCCAAGGCAGAATTCAGGATTCCAGGTCCCTTTTTCTATAGACCACTTAATCTTTATATGGTGAAATGAGGGCCATGAAGGAACACTTTTTCTGTGTCATGTATACAAGATAAACATTACATCAGATTATGGCTTTCTAGAGATTATATAGATGATAAATCTTTGGAATTTATAGAATTATTAATGATTTAAATTTTCTCATGAGAGGTAACTTGCTGGTTATCACAGTATTTGAAAAATCTGTTTCATGGCAGTCACTTTTTCTGTACTTTAGCTGATCAGGTTCTTAGATCATAAACCCAATCTGTATTAATCAGATCATACTTAAAATCTAATAGTGATAAAGG
This sequence comes from Sarcophilus harrisii, assembly GCF_902635505.1. Lineage (NCBI taxonomy): Eukaryota > Metazoa > Chordata > Mammalia > Dasyuromorphia > Dasyuridae > Sarcophilus > Sarcophilus harrisii. The sequence goes on along the minus strand of NC_045429.1, from coordinate 415,466,940 downwards.
TGGCAGATTAGTTCACAGTATCTTTAATGCCCCAAAATAGTTAACTTTATAACTAAAACATCGAAAGTTTTTTTTTTAACAGTCTTGGAACTAGAACCTTATAGTTATAATAACTTAGGTCCTCTTGCTGTATTTTGTTAACTTTTACTGATTTATCGGGCTTGGGAAGTTTAAAAAAATCCTATTAACATTGGAAGCTTGCATAATTTTCTTCTATGTAAGCATTTAAAAATTTTTTTCTATGAAGTCTCAAATTTAGTTTCAAGTTATTGAAAGGTCATGTGGTTTAATTTTTGTTCAAATTTTTTCATTATCACAGTTGAAAAAGTAAATGGAGGTCTGTGACTCATGTTTTGAAAAGTAAGAGTTCTTATAACAGTTTTTAAAAGAAAAAAGTATAAACTTCTTGATTAACTGTTTACCTTGGCAATTTATGCATATTTTATTTTTCAGAAACTATATTGATATTAGTAGGAAAAGGACAAGGCAGTAAAATAGACCTCTGAAGTAAAAAATGATGAGAACCTGTGATTCTCCAGTACCTACGGTCATTAAAACTTCGCTTGACTAACAAGGTTTCCTAACAAGTATTTATTTAGCACCTGCTATATGCTAAGCACTAGGATAGGATCCTTTTCTGTCCCTTTCTCTCCTACCATAAAAGATTAGCAGGTCTTATTCTCATGACCTAGTATTATCTTCGCTGAAACGGTTAAAAGTAGCTTAGGTTTAATATTATCGTTGATATACTACTTTCCTCCCAAGAACCTGGAAGGGAGAATGTTGTTAGAAATTTAAACTGTTCTTCTCCCCTTCTCTTTTCCCCCCATGCAAGGAGAGTAGGAATCTGGATGACAGTGCATGTGGCCAGACTACCTGCATGCTAACTGCTTTTTTCTTTAACCAGAGAATATTAATTCACAGATGGAACAATATCATTTCAATGTTTGGGAACTAAAGAGGGACAAAGCAGGGCTCTGGAGAATAAAGATTCCAGAGGAGTTTTTTTACAAGGTCTGAATTCAGGATTGAGTTCCATCTAGCAGATCTGTTGACCCTCTCTTCAGCTGTGGGTCATAAACGCAGAGCAGAGAGAAATGGTTGTGAGTATTGTCCTTAACTCTGTATACACTGAGCTGGAAGCCAACAGTAACCATGTGGCTCTGATCCCAAGAGCAGAGCAGCAACTCGGTTCTAGTCTCTGGCCTAGCACATAAGCCTGCAGTGGAAATAACCCTGGCAGGGGTTCCAATACAAAGAGTGGCAGGCAACTCAGTTGCTCTATACACAGAGCCTCCCAGAGTTATTAATGTTCAAGTCTAGCTAGTCTACTGAAACTTCTCTCTTTTTTTTTAATGGTAGAAGAAATATTTTAAAGTTTTTATTTTCAAAATATATGTATAGTTTTTGTTGTGTTCAAATTTTTTCTCCCTCCCTTTCCCCCACCCCCTTAGATGGCAAGTAATACAATATTTGTTAAACAGGTGCAGTTCTTCTATATGTATTTCCACAATTATGCTGCACAAGAAAAATCAGATCAAAAAGGAAAAAAGAAAGAAAAAGCAAAATGCAAACAAACAACAAAAAGTGAAAATACTATGTTGTGATCCACACTCAGTTCCCACAGCCTGTATGCAGATGGCTCTCTTCATCACAAAGTCTATTAGAACTGGCTTGAATCACCTTGCTGCTGAAAAGAGCCACTTCCATCAAAATTGATCATCATATAATCTTTTTGTCATGAACAGTGTTCCCTTGGTTCTGTTCACTTCACTTAGCATCAGTTCATATAAGTCTTTACAGGCTTTTCTGAAATCAATCTGCTGATCCTTTCTTATAGAACAATAATATTCCACAATTATTTATTATATCATAACTTATTCAACTATTCTTCAATTGATGGGCATCTACTCAGTTTCCAGTTCCTTGCCTCTACAAAAAGGGCTGCTACAAGCATTTTTGCACTTGTGGTCTACTGAAATTTCAAACCCAGGATAAGAGATAGATCTAAATCTGGGTCAAGAACTTGCAGAGCTTAGACCAGGAGGGCAGTGGAATTGACTTCATTCCAAATCAAACCAGTTTGGGAAGACAGAAAGTTTTCAGGTCCTTTCCCCTTATTCCTCTATACCTGAGGTGTGAAAGCAGAAAAATTGCATGAGGACAGACACTCAGACCAAATAGCCCTACACGAGTTTAGAGGTCAAGTCAAGGAGTGAACTGGAAAAATGAACAAATTAAAAAAAGAATCCTACCATAAAGAGATTATGGCAACAAGGAAGCACACAGAAGATAATGACTTGAAAACATTTACAAAGACTCAAAGAAAAGTGCAGCATGGATACAAATCCAACAAGGATTTCTAAGTTATTTAAAAAGTTTTTTTTAAGTTAAAACCAAGTAAGAGGGGCAATAAAGGAAAAAAAAAATGGGAAAAAAGTGATCTAGAGAAGAAATTTAAGAATAGCTTAGAAAACACTTAAATTTTCACCTAAAGTAAGTTTTTGAAAAGTAGAATTGGCCAAATGGAAGCTAATAATTCCATAATATAACAAAGATTAGTAAAGCAAAATGAAAGGACTGAAAATTGAACTATTTCTAGCTGACTTGGAAAACATACTAAGAAGATATAATTTAAGAATCATTTTATTGCAAAACAAAACAAACAAACAAAAAAAAGGGACAGCTAGATGGCACAGTGGATAAACATCCTGGACTCAGGAGGACCTAAGTTCAAAACAGTTAACATACTTGTTGGCTGTGTGAACCTGGGTAAGTTACTTAACCCCAATTGCCTCTCATAACAAAGTCATTTACTATGTGAAAGCCAAGAGCTAAAAAAAGAACCAAATATTTCATGAAATCATAGAAGAAAACTTACCCAGATAACAATTAGAAATGAAAAAATGCAATAGTCACCTTCTGAAAGAGCCTTCTTAATGGAAATTTCCAGAAATATAGCCAAAATCTAGAACTTCCTGGTCAAGAAAAAAAGACTGGAAAGAGAGTAGGGGTGGCAATATTAGAAGAGCCACAATCAGGACCACACATTTAACAGACATCTCTATAAAGAAATGGGACAGATTGAAATGTGGATATTCCATGTGGCAAAGGATCTAGACTTTAAACCACAATAAAGAATGTAAGGATTCTGCATAGAATTTAATTTTAATATGAATGCAGAATTTGTGTGTGGACATCTTGGCTGTAGAGAAACAATTAAGATTGGAAAGAGAAATTTACTTGTAAGAGTTTTAAGTGAAGAATTGGAAGAAACGTGTCATATCTAATTGTTTTCAAGAAGTTTGACCCTTAAGGTGAAGTGATGGGATAATTTCTAGATAGGATAAAAAAAGTTGAGGAAAAGTCTTTTACATTTGAAAAAAATTGAGTAGATGAATGTGAAAAGGCCAATGGAAAGGGAAAGTTAAAATATGAATGGGTTATGAGGCTTTATAATAACATCCTTATCACTTCAAAGTTTATAATGCTTCTTTTTTTGAGCGGGGTAGATTTCATAGTATTTAATTATCTTAACAAAAAAGCAAAATGTTTTACCAAAAACTTTTTTTCAGAATAAGTAAATATAAATAGTTTTTCTTATATTCTGTACCAGGAATAACAGAAAGGTATGAAATGATTACTTGAGGCTGTAATGGTATCAGAGATGGTAGGGGCAAGAGTATGGTTTTACAGAAATTAAAGATGCGGCATTCTACAAGTATTTTTCCCTCAGTTATATGTAAAGACAGTTTTCATCATTTCATTTTTGTAATGATTTCTTCCTCCCCTAAGACAGTGTGCAATCTGATATAGATTATACATATACAGTCATATTAAACATTTTCATATTAGTCATGTTTTGAAAGAAAAATCAGAACAAAAGGGAAGAAGCATGAGAAAGAAAAATTGTAAAAAGTGGAAAAGGATATGTTTCAACCTGCATTCAGTCTCCATAGTTCTTTCTCTGAATATGGATAGCATATTCCATCATAAGTCTTTTGAAATTGTCATAGATCATTATATTGCTAAGAGCCAAGTCTGTTAAAATTGTTAATTTAACAATGTTGCAGTTACTATATACAATGTTCTCCTGGTTCTGCTCACTTACCTCTGCATCAGTTTATGTAAGTCTGACATCAGCCTGCTCATTGTTTCTTACAGTACAACAGTATTCCATTACGTTCATATACCACAATTTGTTCAGCCATTCCCTAAGTGATGAGGATTCCCTCAGTTCTTTGCCACAATAAAAAGACCTGCTATAAATAGCTTTATACGTATGGGTCCTTTTCCCTCTTTTATGTTCTCTTTGGGATACAGACCTAGTAGTGGTATTGCTGGATCATAGGATATGCACAATTTGTTTGCCCTTTGGGTATAGTTTTAAATTGCTTTCCAGAATGGTTGGATCAGTTCAAAACTTCATCAACAGTGTAATACTCCTTTTTCTTGAACAATTCTACGAAGAGGTTAGGTTGAAGTATTATTATTTAGCAATTCACTTAATTCCTGGGCCTCAGATTTCTCATCTTTAAAATGAAAAGTTTGGAGTAGCTGGCATCTAACATTCTTTCCAGCTATAAATGTGTTGTTTTTATAATCCATTTTATAGGTGAAGAAATAGGATTAGAAAGAGAAACTGAGTCTCATAGATAGTATTAGAATCTGTGTTCAAGCTCAGTACTAAATTGTGACTGGTGTAACATTTTCTAGGCAAATTTTCTCAGCTCCCTGCTTACTTCATGAAACCCTGTTTCAAATTCTGAACT